>NC_136419.1:153667500-154867500 GCF_052625555.1 Lactuca saligna
GGGTCGTATAGTTTACTTCATGCGTCTTTAGCTGGCGGGATGCGTAGGCTATCACTCTCCCACGTTGCATGAGAACACAACCTAAGCCCTGATTTGACGCGTCGCAGTAGACTACAAAATCTTCCGTTCCTTCAGGCAGAGATAGTACAGGTGCGCTACAGAGAGCTTGTTTCAAGGTTCGAAACGCAATCTCTTGTTTGTCTGTCCATTTGAATGGTAAGCCCTTTTCCATAAGCGAGGTAAGTGGCTTGGCGATCTTAGAGAAGTTTTGAATGAATCTCCTATAGTAGCCTGCTAAACCCAAGAATTGATGAATTTCCGTGGGCGTTGTCGGGATTGCCCATCCTTCTACAGCTTTAACCTTAGAGGGATCCACAAGGATTCCATCTTGGCTGACTACATGACCTAGGAAGTTCACACTCCGCAGCCAGAACTCGCACTTGGAGAGTTTGGCATAAAGCTTTTCTGATCGCAGAGTTTCTAAGACTTGTCGAAGATGTTGGCCATGCTCTTCCTTGCTTCGAGAATAGACGAGGATGTCATCGATAAAAACAATGACAAAGTTGTCGAGGAACGGTCGGCAGATTCGATTCATTAGGTCTATAAATGCGGCAGGGGCATTCGTTAGACCGAAGGGCATTACGACAAATTCATAATGTCCGTAGCGAGTTCGGAAAGCGGTTTTTGGAATATCCTCTTCCTGGACTTTGAGTTGGTGGTATCCGGACCGTAGATCTATTTTAGAAAAATAACTAGCTCCTTGGAGCTGGTCAAATAGGTCATCGATTCGTGGGAGTGGGTAGCGGTTCTTGATTGTGAGTTTATTTAACTCTCTATAATCGATGCACATTCTAAAAGATCGGTCCTTCTTTTTGACAAAGAGCACTGGAGCTCCCCATGGCGAGTAACTAGGTCGAATAAATCCCTTATCCAAAAGTTTGCTGAGTTGGCTGGATAATTCCTGCATCTCGGCAGGAGCTAGCCGGTAGGGTGATTTAGCGAGAGGAGTTGCTCCTGGAATGAGGTCGATTCGAAACTCAACCTGTCTCTCTGGGGGTACTCCCGGAAGATCTTCAGGAAACACGTCCGGAAATTCACACGCTACGAGAATGTCTCGAACGTTAATCTCCTCCTTGGTTTTATCCACCACGTGAGCCAGGAATGCCAGATTGTTCCTTCGTAGATATTTTTGTGCCTTGATGCACGAAACGAGGCGAAGGTTCATGCTATATTTGTCTCCGTAAATTACTAGGGTTTCGTGATTTGGAAGACGAAGACGAACGGCCTTCTCGTGGCACATAATTTCAGCATGGTGGGGGCTTAACCAGTCCATGCCGATGATCACATCGAAACTCCTAATTGACACTAGCATTAGATCTATTCGAAAGACGTGTTGATTAAGAGTTAGGGTACATCCGGTGTAGATTTCCCCAGTGGATTCGGTTTTCCCATTGGCCATTTCCACCGTATAGGTTTCATTTTGCTTTTGGGGCAGTTGTTTTAATAAATGCTTAAACTTATTGCTTACGGAACTTCGCTCCGCTCCGGTGTCAAATAAGATGCATGCATAAGTGTGGTTTAAGGGAAACGTACCGGTAACAACAGAGGGGTCTTGAATAGCCTCACCCTGACCCATGGTCAACATCCTTCCTGTTCCTCCATTTCTTAAATTGTTGTTGTTAGGACAGTCTCGGCGGATGTGTCCAGTCCTCCCACATCCGAAGCAGGTGTGGCTAGGCCCTGCGTTATTACGGTCGGCATGGGTGTTGTTGTTGCTGCGATGGTTGTTGTTGTTGGTTCCCTGATTTTGGTTCTGGGGAGGGTAAGTCTTGCAGTACCTTGCAGTGTGTCCCCTTCGGTTGCAACTGGTGCACTGAAAATCCTTGCATTCTCCATTGTGATGGAAACCGCACTTGTTGCATTTGGGAAGATTACCGGAATAAGGTCTGGAAGCATTTGAAGTGGCTGAGGTTGGAGCATGTGGTGCGGCTGAAACCGGTGCGGTAACAACATTAACCGCCACTGTCTGCTGCTTCTTGGAGGTGTCGGGGCCCTGGCGCCCCTTCCTCTTATTGTTCTTTCCCCTCTTGCCATCACCTTCCTTCGTCTTCTCAGCCTCCACTGGCTTCTCTCCCTTCTTGTTGTTATGGTCATACAACCTTTTTGCCAATCTTTTCGCACTGTCAAATGTTTCGGGGTTTGCAGCTATCACATTCCCTTGAATTGGTGATGTGAGTCCCCAGATGAATCA
This sequence comes from Lactuca saligna, assembly GCF_052625555.1. Taxonomy (NCBI): domain Eukaryota; kingdom Viridiplantae; phylum Streptophyta; class Magnoliopsida; order Asterales; family Asteraceae; genus Lactuca; species Lactuca saligna. The sequence goes on from NC_136419.1 coordinate 153,669,752, forward strand.
CTCAATCTTCTTTCCTTCCGAGGTGATCATACCCGGGCACAGCAGAGATAGTTCGCTAAATCTCGATATGTAGGCATCGATATTCGCGTTCTGCACAGTGAGGTTCCATAGCTCTTGCTCCATCTTCTGTATTTCTCCTCGTGGGCAGTACTCAGCCATTAACATTTCTTTCATCTCTGTCCACGGCATAGAGTTGGCTACAGGGAGCGTCATGGATTCTACATGTCCGTTCCACCAGGTGAGCGCTTGATCCACAAAAGTGCAGGCCGCAAACTTCACCTTCATGTGCTTAGGGCAGTCGCATATCTCGAATACCGACTCCACCTTTTCGATCCATCGCTTCAGAGTAATCACCCCTCCCGTGCCATTAAAAGTTCGTGGTTTGGCGTTTGTGAAGTCCTTGTAGGTACATGTCTTGGTGGGTCCTTGATTCATTCCGTTGTTCGAATTTCCGGCTCCTTGCCCATTGACTCCTCCATTGTTCCCTTGGTGAATTTGCGCAATCGCTGCAGTGACTGCTGCGGATACAGCTGCCTGGAATACGGCTGAGTCAACTTCAGGTGGGGTTGGTCCTGGGTTTCCGCGGGTAGGTCGGGGAGGCATCTTTCTGTCACAAAACGGAAAGATGTTGAGGGTATGTGGTTTCTGTAAGGTCGTGATCCTACTGACTAGGTGCATGGTACGAACTTAAACACTACTACCATTGACCAATCAATCATAACTTCTCAACACATAGCAATTTGTAATATCGTAACAAAACATGTAAAAATTTATTAATATTATCCGCATTTGATACATGAAAATTTTTCTCGTAAGAGCATACATGAGTGATACTAGTTCGACAGCATAATGACCCTATGAGTAGTGTAGTCACTTAAACATAGAGTCGGAGTACATAGCATATTTCCTAACGACCTACTAAGATAAGTCTATCCCTAACCGCGATGAGCTGCGTCCGGAGGTGGTGCCGAGGATGTGGATGCTCCCTGAAGACGAGCCACCAAGCGTTCTGCGTCCCGAAGTCGAGACTCCCATCGAACCTGCCTCATGTGAAACTCTCGAAGGACGTCACGTGTCTCCTGCTCCGCATGCTCGACCCTAGTCCTCAACTGGCGCACCTGATCAGCAGTGTCCTGGGCAAGGTTGCCTGTATTCCGTAACCGTTTCACCATGACTGGAAGGGCTCGATCAGCCGGTCCTCCGTCTCTCAGGTCAAAGAACTCGCGTAACATGCCGTACGGGGGTCGTTGTCCCTGCTGTCTGCTCCATCTCCAAAGATCAATACCCCAGGGAGGTGTAGGACCAGTGGGGCCTACACGATAGGCAGGCACCCTGATCGGGTAAGGGGGGTTGATGACTTCGGACTCCGCATCCGAATCACCCCTTTCACTGTCGTCAATATCCTCCTCGAGGCTTCCTTCATCTTCCTCTGATTCGGCAAGCTCACCCTCAACTTCGGCCTCTGGTTCCCCGTCAGATTCCTCTTCGGGGTCTTCCTCAGGCTCCTCCTCAGGTTCTTCCTCGGCCTCCTCCTCTATCCATCCGTTGTTCCCCTGGTTAGGGAAGTAGGTGTCTCTAGGGTGATGAAAACCAGCCATGCGGTCTGCGAGAGTGCGTAATTATGCTAACGTTATTCCTAGGATGCTACAATTATCGCATAGATCAAGTAGGCGTTCTCTTTTCGGTGGTAGGGGTATAGTTTTAGATTCCTTAGCTATCCTGATCTCATCAGGACGTGTGTTAGTTATACTTTGGAGAGAGTGTAGTTGATCAGGCTACATCCACTGCTTGGTACCACTAAGAACAGTCCTGAATTTAACCGAGACACTAGTATTATTTTTGTTTGGTTCGGCGTTATGTTCCTATTCCTAATGCAAGCAAGGGTGTTTTATTTACTTGTTTTGTTCAGAGTTATGTTAGTCCCTCTTTTTGGTTTATAGTTGCATATCAATGTGTGGCTAGATATGCTAGTTCACTATAAACAAAACTCTGATACCAACCTGTCACACCCCCGAACCAGACGGCGGAAACGTCCGGGGGCTGTTGTGACTCAATTGAATACCATCACAATGAATATACATGAAACATAACATTATACATCACCAAGCATTGGAATGATACAACTGGTAGCGTTCACATCCATTACATCGTTTCAAAATATTACATTCCAAAATACATGGTTCATTGTTACTTAAACAACCGCTAAACAATCATAGAATACCGTCCTTTCTTCACTTATCTGTTACCTGAGAATACAAGTATTTTGAAAAACGTCAACATGTGAAATGTTGGTGAGTTCATAAGTAATGTTTGAAATCCAATGTTTGTAATGTTAAAAAAAAAGCCACCAGAAAATCCGATATTTTCTGAAAATAGAATAGCGTAAAAATATGTGAAGATCCGTGAGTATGCTTGTTTGAATTCTATAGATGTAAGCGTAAGAGTTGTGAAATTCGACATGTAGTTCATAAGTGTACTTGTTGAAAACCCTAGGAAAACACGACGTTTTCCTATCACTTTGCTTTACTTAGTTTGTGTACTGTTATTTCGTTACGTTAGAGGTATTCGTTGAGCTCCGGAGGCATTGAGTATACAGTGGGTGGTGAATTGTTGTAACGTCCGTTAATGAAAACGTACAGTCGACAACCGTACCAGCGATCCCTTGGGTGTCGCTTGCACTTATTCACACAACTCAATCCTCCCAGACTTGTGTAGTCCCACGACCGGAGGGAAAAAGAGAAGGTGCGAAACCCTCGGTATTTCCCTACGTCGTTCAAGACCATTGCAATTGTGAAGGGCCCGAAGCCCAACCCGCAATCGTGAGTTCCCGACTTTACTAGCAGCACTGAAGGACCCTTGGGGACCAGCAACATGTTTGCCATTGAAAGTCCTTTTACACGCGGTCGAGTCGTATTAGACCCAACTACAGGTAAGCACGTATCCTTTGGGCCTAAAGATCATGTCATCGGGCTAGCTAGGCTCGACAAGCATGATTTGCAAATTTTGGGCCTAAGGAGTGTACGTCGACGTATTGAGTAATTCCACGAGAGTAAAGAGTTCCAAGAGTTCCATATGTGTATTGAGCGTTGTAGTGTTAGTAGTTTTGGATTTGTTATTGATTCGAGACCGAATCAATTCGTTTGGTAACGATTGTTGGTGATATTGTGTATTGTAATTTATCGAGAGTCGTAGTGTCAATCTTTTTTCACAACAAGTGTATTGAATTATCATTGAAAATTTTCTGTTTACAACCCCTCTTTATTTTGTAAATTTACATTTTTCACCCCTTTAGAAAAAAAAAATCCGGTTTAGTCCTTAAACCATTTTTCTTGACATTTTAACACCAAAAATTATTGAAATTAATATTTTTCAGTATACTTTTCATTGAAAACAGTTTAAGTCCCTGAAATTGCAGTTTTCTCGGTTGTAACCCCTCTTTTTCGCAATTTTTACATTTTTGGCCCAAATTGGAAAATTTTTGCAACTTTGGTCCTTTTTAAATTTGAAAAGCATTTTAAACCTTTGAAAAGTACTTGTGACACTAATGGTCTATTGTTTTACAGAAAAACACAGTTTTGGCCCTCCAAAACAGAAAATTTCGCATAATGGGCCCTATTGGGCCAAAATTGTCTTTTTTAGCCCATTAAGCTTGAAATTTATGCTTTTAATCCTCCAAATAGTATATTTTCAAAAAATACAATATGGAAACTGTTTTGACTCAGCTCACCCATCAGATTTCATAATATTTCATTTTTGGCCCTTCAACTTTGTATTTTTAGCATTTTGTGTCAAAAAAAAATGTGTTTTTAGCCCAAGATAAGTGTTGTCAAGCCATTTGGCTATTTTTCTTGGTATACTTTGCATGTAGTAGTATATTTTATGCTAGTATAAGATATATCTCGATTTTTAGCAATTCATAACTAGATCTAGCATCAAAATCATACAAAACATACATATAAGCATAGAAATCAACCAAAACATAGACATAGTGATGGATCTACACCTTTGCTTGTATTCTCCCCCACAAAAACTTATAAAAACCAAAAATAAGGGGGTATGAAGCTCACCTTGGGTGTTGATTCGGTTTTTGAAGAAAGGATGGAAGAAATGAAGTGATTTTTCGGCCCTAGCACCCCTTGATGAAGATCTCGAGTTTATGGAGTTTTCTAGGAGTATGATCACCAAAGAAACTTGTTTAGAATAAGAGATCTCATGTGAGGGGGAAGTTTTGAAGCTTAGACATGGAAAAACTTACCAAAGGATGATGATAATCTTGAAGAATCCTCTTGAAACACAAGCCAATTTCGAGATTTTAGATGGAGAGGAAGAGAGAAGTCTTGAGTGATCTAGAGAGAGTTTGTGAGAGATTTGTGTGTGTGTGTGTTGCTCACGGCCGAAACAAGAAGAGAGAGGGAGAAATAGACATGAAGTGATATGCATGGATACATGGAATGGGTTGCATGGAGATCCAAAAGACAATAATGAGCTGTCAATTACAAGTCAACTCTCTTCATTTCTTCTTGGGCTTGGGCCTTGGGCCGAGAATTTGGAGGGAAAAAGGGAAAATTTGGGCTTTAATGCCCACAAGCCCATGTGTATATTAAGTTGGATGAGTTTTAACCTAAAAAAATATAATATGATTTTTACACTTTGTTGGGCTAGTTTAGGTTAATCATGGTTCCAAATTTTGAATTTATTTCATTCTAGGCCCAATATAGCCCAAAATGTTGAAATAAATAGATGTGGGTCCAATTAGAGCCGATTTAAGGGTTCTAAGCCCATGATAGTCAAATTGGAAGCTTATTGGTCCATTTAGGTCCAATAAGGAAGTCCTAGTCCAAAATGGACCTAATCAAGAACTTCTAGGGTTTCCAATTGCTTGATGTAGTGAATTGGGGTTTAGTTTTCCATTGAGTATGTATCATACATGCTTTTGAGTTTTTGAGTTCAACATTTACTTGAGTATAGTGATTACAAGACAAAAAATTTCTAGTTGTGACAGAGAGCGTAGAATTTGTGAATAGATTTATTCGGGACGGACAATCCCACACCTTAACTGCTAGCTACAGTTAGGCGGGCACGCTTGGGGTGAAAAATTCTGGATATCATCCGACGCCTGAAGAACGTCAAGGAGGTCTCGTGTCATATTAGCATGGTTATCCGACTTACAATACCTATTAATATAAAATATAGGTTTATTCACATATTCTATATCTTCCTTTAATCTATAGTTTTATGAATTAAAACTACCTACTATTGTACTGGATGGTATTTCCAATAGTTTTCAATCTATAGTTTTATGTATTAAACTACCTACTATTGTACCAAACGAAAATCAGAAGTTTAACTAAACTGTTTTTATAAGAAAATATAGGATTTTATTGGATAACAAATTTTCAGAAAAACCAAAGGAAACATGATATTTTTTCATAAACAATCAACTTATGAACTCACCAGCTTTATGCTGATTTTCAAACTGCTTATATTCTCAGGTCCATATTAGACAGGTACCCACAATCTTTTTTAGAAGACGGAGCGTTTTAGAAGTCACATCTTACTTTTGTTAAATCCTATGTATAGATAGACATGTATCACTTTACTTTCAAACAAATGTAATTATTCATATGTAATGTAATGTTTTGCATTTACTATTCTTAATATGTACATTGGTTGTGATACTACGCATGACGTCATCCGCCTCAGAACGTTTCCGCCATCGGTTTCGGGGTGTGACACCCAACTCGGTGGGTCTTCTCACTGAGTGATTTACGAGAAGCCCTAACCCTACTCGCCAAGTCTGCCCTTGGACTCAGTGAGTTCATGCCATGCACAAACTCAATTATCCTCCTGAGGTCAGATCTGTTCCTTTGGGACATAGATCTGACCTTCCCAACCCCAATAAACACGTAAAGCTCGAATATTGACACTCATAGGACGTCTAGAAGGTTTCACTTGGTGATTTAGCCCCAAAAATAACATCCTAAGCTCAACACCTCTATAGCTAAACATAAAGCAAGCTGAGATAAGCTCTTTAGACCACTATGGGTCCAGATCCGAAATCTCAAAGTGAATAAGGGCCATGTTCTCACAATTTCTTCCATTAAAGGGCATGAAAACTCTACATCTATGGATTCCTTCAACACAATAGATAAAGGGGCGATATATTACCTCAAGGATGATGTCTTTATCTTGAAATCCACAGATGAACCACCTCCTTGGTCTCCTCTGAGCTGGAAACACCTCCTTCTTGCAAGAATCAACCACAAAGATCAAGAAATGGCTCCTTTCCTCTCACAATCGCTCTAGCTCTTTTAGGATTTCTCTCTGGGGTTTGGTAGCTGCAAATGACGGCCCAAAGCGCCTTTAAATATTTCCCAAACCCAGGAAATTAGGGTTTCATTAAACAACATGGACTCGCCGAGTCCAGTCATGAACCCGGGTGAGAATCTGTGACCCTACTCGGCGAGTCTAAGCACCAACTCGCTGAGTCCCTCCACAAACTCCAAAATAAATGAATAAAACAATATACCTGGGAATCCGGATGCTAAAATTCTCCCCCACTAGAATCAGACTTCGCTCTCGAAGTCTCACTCTGCAAACAACTCTGGATGCTGCTCACGCATCTTGCGTTCCGACTCCCAAGTCAGCTCTGACCCTTTCCGATGTTTCCACTAGACCTGCACCAGAGGCACTTCCTTGTTCCTCAGAACCTTGATCTTCTGATCTCTAATTGCAACCGGTCTCTCAATATAGTTCAAGCTCACATCCACCTGAATATCCTCTAATGGTACTACTATTGACTTGTTGGCTATACACTTTCTCAGCTGCGACACGTGGAAGGTGTCATGAATCTGACCCAACTCTGTAGGTAGCTCCAAACGGTAGGTTACCCTACCTACTCTCGCGATCACCCTGAAAGGACCAATATATCTGTAACAACCCGAAGTTCGTTTCATCAATTGTAACCCCTTTTCATTAATATACTTGTCATTTTCGATTCGTTTTCGTTACATCATTTAATTAGGTCATAATTGCGGGACTTCTATTATGACTTAATGAGTGTCTAAACATGTTTAGAACTCGCATTAGCACTTCATATTAATAATCAGAAACATTTTAGAATCGACCATATCGGGTTACGGTAACTCAATCGGGTGTGACCAAAAGCATCGTATAACGCCGATATCGGGTAGAATTCCACCGTGTCCAAAACTTAGACACTATATAAAGATGTTTAAGCTTCCATTTGAATCTTTTGCTTCATCTCACTACTCTCTCTCTAACCTCTCTCCTCAACCAAAGATTCAAAGTCCAAAACATTGAATTAAGGCTCCAAATCTTTGAGGTAACATCTCTAACTTGTTGTGTAACCTCTTAGGCCTTCAAATTCATGTTTAATCTATCAATTTGGACCTGGAACATGTGTTTATGGTCAAGGAGCATGCTGGAGCCGTAAACACATAATAATGGGGGTTTTTAAGCACTTTATCCCTTCCAAATCAACATTTGGACTTAGATATGACCTTAAGATTTACAAACCCGGACTTAGAACACCCTAGACATGGATTTTGAGGGAAAAATAAGATTTTACGGCCAAGGGATGTGTTTGGGATGTAAACCCCTCAAACATGGGGAGTAAACTCATTTAAACATGTTAGAAAGCCATGTAACTACACCAAAAGCCTTGGAATAAATCCTAGAATCATCTAAAAATAGTTTGGGGACCTTAAACATGTCAAACACCTTCCAATTAGGTGTTTATGCCCATGGAACCCCAAGAATATATTCATGGGCCGTAAACTCCTAATTATGTGTCATTTGATGCCCTAAATTCATACCAAGGCTTGGAAAATTAGTTAGAATCACATGTGATTGTCCTAAGCATCACAAAATAAATATGGTTTAAGCTTGGGGGAGTTTACGGCCGTAAACTACATGTTTACGGCCCTGAACTCCCATAATTGGTGTACATGTTCATACAATTCATTCCAAGGCATTAGAAAAATCCATTCTAGCATTCCCCATGTCCATTTAAGCCATTTAGCAATCAAAATCACCCAATCATGAGTTCACGGCTGTGAACTCATGTATGTAGGGGATATATGGCTGAAAACTCATTAGGGAGTTTACTCTTGAAGAGTAAACTCAAATTCTAAGTCCCTCGCATCATTACACGTCCGTAGATGTCACCCGGGTCACTCCAAACACTCGTTTTGAGGTGTTTTAGTTCATTGGAGTGTATTATCATATCTAATTAGTGGTTTAAAGTCTAATTAGATACCTTTGGATACCATTTCATATTACATAGGAACCTCGTATGTAATCAAGCCCCGAACCAACGTTTAGTGTCCGAAACAGTTGCGCCTTCTTGTCTGGTGAGTTCATACCCCTACCTGTTTTCACTATTTTCACTGTTTTTAAGGGGAAATACAAGCAAAGTACAAAGGATAATTGTACATAAAGACTTGTTTTACATGTTTATGTTTCATAATTCATATGCTTTTGACACTGCTAATCATAACAGATAACCGTTTGAAACTTGCAGGATAATCATATACATTATTTGTGAAATTAGTTATAAGTTGTTATGTTTATTATTTCACAAATGGTTTTCCATATTTTATCAGTTAAAAGCATGACATTAGAACCGTCGAATATAAAACTTTGTACACGTTTTTGTCCTCGGTAACACTCCACAGAGATACACGAGTGGAGGATTATTGTATTATTACTAGTAAATTTGTTAGTCCTATTTAATTGGAGACACGTCCTCAGTGAACACTCAACAGAGATACGCGAGTGGAGGACAACAACCGTAAACAGAATCTCTTAGATAAGGAGCATGACTTGAGTGTATAGATCTATACGGGGCTGAATACCCCACACCTGGCTGCTAGCTACAGCCGAACCGGAAGGTTCAAGGGTGACGAAAGTCATAAGGTAATGTGGACTACTTATTGCCATATTTAGTCTTATTGTATGGTTATGGGACTCACAATTAGGATAACTGAGATTTACTTAATAGTAATAATGAATAAAGTAATTAATTTACTTTGTAAATATTAGTTTTATATACGTGTTAAAACTAATACATTTCACAAGATAACCAGGTTTTCAATATATATCTTCACATTGGTAACCAACATTCAGAAAATATGGGATTTTCCTGGGGATCATTGTACATAACCAGAAAAGTGTAACAAACCAGATAACTTTACATTCACAAGAGTAAACATGTTTTGAGTGTACAACCTTACATTACATTTTGGGAATTCAATAACCAACCTTCTTAAGAAAATATGGGATTTTCTTGGTGTGTGTAACATTTTCAGTAACAGATAGTTAACTTGTACATTTTTCACAAAACAAAACTGCTTATGAACTCACCAACATTATGCTGATTTTCAAACCGCGTGTATTCTCAGGTCAGCGTTAGACAGGTACCCGAAGATCCTTTTGTTCCAAGACGAAGTGCTCAGAAGACCCGTTTCATTTTGTTCATATATACTATGTATCACTTGTATAACTTTACTTTTTAAACAAATGTAACATTTTCTATATGTAATGTAATGGTTGTTTTACTTTACTATGTGCATTAGATTTGATACACAACGTGGAGTCAACCCCGGAAATGTTTCCGCCTTCGGTTTTCAGGGTATGACAGATTGGTATTAGAGCCCTTGTTTATAGTGAATAAAGTATACCAAACCTCACATGGTATAAAACTATAAAAACTAAATGGCCTAAGTGCTCTGAATTAAAAGTATCTTCACACTATAAGTATTTTCAAAAGTATACAAGTATCCCGAACCGTCGAGATCCGTAACTACAAGTAGAACACAACATATGTAAATGGGTGTTGTGTTCTGCGGTTAAACCTGTGCAGTTATGTAGTCGTGTCTAGGATCAATATAGCCTGGCCAACTATATTCATTCGAGACATAGCCAACATGTGCTTGGGAGTGACTGTGGTGTGTGGCATGCCTAAAACTTACCCTAATACCATAAACATCGAACCATTGTCGTAGCAAACCATGAAATACTATGGGAGTATTTCTCGAGCCAATCCTTTATAGAAATCCTTATTCAAGCGATGATCCCTAATCATTTCTTAGCGATAAATTATCTGTTTTGATAACTCTTTCCTGCTTTATCGTTTATATGGGATATATAACTGTCATATCTATCGATTCAACTTGAAGGACTTACCATCCTCTCTCTTTCTTGATCTTATTAGATCAAGATGCCTCCCAGAAAGAGACCCAACTCAAAGAACAACAACAATCCTCCTCTGCCACCACCTCCTCCTCAGTTTGATCTTGCATCGCTTCAGACAGTTCTGACTGCCGCAATGGTAGCAGCCATGTCGCAAATGAACCCCGGTAGCTCAGGAGGTGGTCCTCAGCCCCAAAACCAAGAAAATAATCAGGGACACCGATAGCAGGGTTCCTATAAGGACTTCATGAATGCGAAACCAACATCTTTCGATGGCACTGGAGGTGTCATTTCCTTATCCCGGTGGTTCGAGAAAATTGAATCCATCTTTGAAATATGTGCCTGTGCGGAATCTGATAAAGTCAAGTTTCCAGCCTGTACCTTCATTGATAAAGCCTTAACTTGGTGGAATGGCCGAGTCAAATCTCTGACACTACCCGTAGCCAATGCCATGGGCTAGGAAGCCATGAAGGAACTCCTGATAGCCGAATAATGTCCCCGTTGTGAAATGCAGATACTAGAGCACGAGCTCTGGAACCTGAAAATGAAGTGTTCTAATATTGCTGCATACACTTCTCGATTCGATGACCTCTCACTTCTCTGCCCAGGATTGGTCACTCCTGAAAGTAAAAAGATAGAAAGGTTCATCTGGGGGCTGACCCAGCCAACAAAGGGAAATGTCTTAGCTGCACGTCCGGATACCTATGACAGTGCCAAGAGTTTAGCCCAGACCTTGATTGATCATAGCGATGATGTTGATGAAACCACTACCACTCCTGAGCCGACTGAAAGGAGTGGTGAGAAGAGAAAGTTTTGGAAGAAGAAGAAGGGTCAATCTTGCTAAGGATCTTCCAAGAAATAGCAGATTGTAGCAGTTCATGCTGCTACTACCCCAGTTGCTGCTGCTTCTGTTGTGGGATCCACAGCTCCAACTCCCACCAGCAGGTATGCTGGTAATCTTCCTCTGTGTGACAAGTGCAAATATCACGACAACCCCGGCCCCTACCAAGAACTATCTTGTACCAATTATGGTAAGAAGGGGCACACGGTCAGATTCTGCAAAGCTCCGGCCCAATCGGCCAATCAATCATCTAGAGCACGCATTGGTCAAGCCTGCTATAACTGTGGAGAGCTTCGGCACTATAAAAGGAACTGCCCGAAAAAGACTACAACTGATAATACTGGAAGAGTCCTAGCCATGGGACGGGATGAAGCAGTCGCCGATCGCACTGTCATCTCGGGTACGTTCTTTCTCGACAACTCATATGCTAGTATTCTTTTCGATTCGGGTGCTGAAAGGAGTTGTGTTAGTCATGCATTCAAACATAACCTAAAACATAATCCCCAACCTTTAACTGAAACGTTTACCATCGAGATGGCTAACGGTGAGAAAGAAAGCGCCAGCGAGGTGGTCGTAGGTTGTACCCTTACCCTGAATGACCATTCATTTCCTAACGATCTCATGCTGGTTTCCATAAAGAGCTTTGATGTCATCATTGGCATGGATTGGTTGAGTCCTAATCTTGCAGATATCCTTTGTTTTGAAAAAGCCATCCATCTAAACCTTCCTTCGGGTCAGACTCTCGTAATCTATGGCGATAAACTCAGTTCCAATCTTCGTATCATTTCCTACGTCAAAGCTCAAAAGCTCCTGCGAAAGGTGTGCATTGCATTCTAAGCCCATGTAATCAATGATAAACAGGAAGTTAAAGACCTCGTGAGCATCCCCGAAGTCTGTAACTTTCCTGATGTATTTCCCAAATTGCTTCTAAGAATTCCTCCTGAGTGTCAGGTCGAGTTCCGTATTGACCTAATTCCTGGAGCTACCCCCGTAGCGAAGTCTCTGTATCGCTTAGCTCCAGCAGAAATGCAGGAGTTATCCAGCCTACTCAATGAGTTGCTCAGTAAAGGATTCATTAGACTGAGTTCCTCACCCTGGGGAGCTCCGGTATTGTTTGTCAAGAACAAAGATGGATCCTTTCGGATGTGTATCGACTACTGTGAGCTGAACAAGTTGACCGTCAAAAACATATATCCTCTTCCGCGAATAGATGATCACTTCGGTCAACTTCAGGGAGCCATCTACTTCTCCAAGATAGACCTTCGGTCAGGGTACCATCAACTACGAGTTCTAGAGAGTGATGTTTCCAAAACAACTTTCAAGACTCGGTATGGACACTACGAGTTCGTAGTAATGCCCTTCGGTATAACCAATGCACCGTATGTGTTCATGGACCTGATGAACCGGGTGTGTTGCCCTTTCTTAGACAAGTTCGTCATCGTGTTCATTGACGACATACTCGTCTACTCTAGGAGCAAAGAAGAACACAAGGAACACTTGAGGTTAGTGTTGGAGACCCTTAGATCCGAGAAGTTGTACGCGAAATTTTCCAAGTGTGAGTTCTGGATATGGAAGGTAACTTTCCTCGGTCACGTGGTAAGTGAGGGAGGTATTCTCGTGGATCCTTCCAAGATTAAGGCGATAGAGAATTGGTCGGCACCGAAGACACCCACAGAAATCCATCAATTCTTGGGTCTCGCCGGCTAATATCGGAGATTCATCAAGAATTTTTCCAAAATCGCCAAACCCTAACAACTCTAACGCTGAAACGTGTACCCTTTTGTTGGAGTGAAAAGAAAGAATCAGCGTTCCAAACGTTAAAACAAGCCTTGTGTAGCGCACCTGTTCTATCCTTACCCGAAGGGACAGAGGACTTCGTTGTCTATTGTGATGCATCAAATCAGGGCTTAGGCTATGTGCTTATGCAAAGAGGAAATGTGATTGCTTATGCCTCAAGACAGCTGAAGGCACACGAGGTCAACTATACCACACATGACTTAGAGTTAGAAGCCGTAGTCTTTGCATTGAAGATTTGGAGACATTTGATGGGTTTTGAGCATTCTAACACTTCCTAAGTGTACATGCAACCCTAATAACCTTGGATCTATGTTTGTCTAATTATCATGCAAAAATGAATTCCAAGGCAATATTCCTATCTAGCATACATGGGGAACAATTTTAACTTGAATGATAGATATAATAACTTACCTTGTAGTTGCTTGTGTTACTTGAAACCTTATGAGCCTAGCACCCCAAGTGTGATGCCTCAAATGCTTCACACAACACCAAATGCTCTTGGAAAGACTTTTGAGAGAACGCACACTTCTTGAAATCGGCCAAGCCCTCTTGTTTCCTTAGTGTAACCGATTTTGGTGGAGAATATGATTCTTATATAGTGTTGACACATCTACGGTTACACCATGTAAACCCTAATGTGTCATGACTCTTCATTTCCATGACCCATGGGTTTGTAACTCCCATGGAACATCCATGGAGCATCCTATGGGTGGAACCCAACTTGATAATCCATGGAGCCTCATAGCCCACTATACAAGATATGGATGATTTACATAATCAACCCATATATTTAATTAGTTATCTTTTGATCACTTAATTAATTCTAAATTAATTCTTGATCAAACTAATCAAATAATATTATTAATATATTAGAACTTATAATATATTAATAATCTCCAAGTGTTATTTCTCTCATTTAGTCTATCCAATTGCATGGTGCCATGCAACCCAAATGGACCATGCCGGGTCAGGTCAAGTACATACCAGAAATAGTTATGGACTTAGACACCTTATCCAACAGTCTCCCACTTGGATAAGTCTAATAACTATTACTGCAAGTATGACTTCAGGAACCGATCGGCAATCGTAGCTCTTTTCAAGGTTTCTCGGAACTGAGAAGATGATGGTACGCCATTTAAGATAAGTGATCATATAATCCTCTGTTCTAGATAGCAGTCAGACAAATAAATGGAACAATGTCTTACTTATTGTCCAACAGTTTGTTTCCCGATTTCCGATTTGTTTGACAAAGAGCTTAATTGAACACATCAACTTAGTTCTGACCGGGCCCGGTACATGGGTCAAAACAAAATCATCGAGGGGCCTAGATATCAGCTTCTAATCCAAGAAGGAACAGATAAACTTCGACTCATATGTTTGTTCTACCACTCATTGAATTACACACAAGAGCACGATTTATAACATCGAGTTACCAATGCGTTTTCACACAATCAACGCATAACCAACTTGTAAGTGACAAATCATATCTCTAGGTTTGAAGACTTATATGATATTACCGTCTCACGATCACTCGAGATAGAATTCCCTGAAGTGATTCCAGTGAGCGTGGGTTGAGTCCAATGCTCAGAACTTATGAGCACTCATGATTGTTGTAGCCTTGTCTAACACCTTAGACCTCTGCAACCAATCATGACAATCTTGATTCATACCTACATCCGACATATGACCGACTGTGGAGGTTTGAATAATATGTTATACCAAACAAAATTATTCTAGAAGTCAAAACATGCAAAAGAAATATACTAAACGGTTGACAAGAGATAGCAACACTTTACTCATAAATAAAACACCTTTTATTCATCATCAAATGTCAATTACACTTTACAAATTTTGAGGTTATCTAACTACTAAATCTAATATCATCCTTCAGCCTTATGCTCCGAGCATGCTGGAGATGCTTAACCCGAGTCAGTCCCTTCGTGAGGGGATCTGCTGGGTTCTCATCCGATGATACCCTCTTTGCCATGAGGAGTCCTTCTATTCGATGTCTAATAAAATGGTATTTTCTGTCGATGTGTCTGGATCTCCCGTGATCCCTTGGTTCCTTGGCTAAGGCAACAGCGCTTTCACTATCACAAAAAATTTCCATTGGCTCTTTAATAGCTGGTACAACTCCAAGGTCTCCGATGAAGTTCTTTAGCCATATAGCCTCCTTTGCTGCCTCGCTCGCTGCAATGTACTCTGATTCACAAGTAGAATCTGCCACTGTCTCTTGCTTGGAACTCTTCCAAGAAATTGCTCCGCCATTTAGGGTAAAGACCCAGCCTGACTGAGAGCGGAAATTATCCCTATCAGTCTGGAAGCTAGCATCACTATACCCTACAACTCTCAAGTCATCACTCCCATCGAGGGTAAGGACCCAGTCCTTAGTCCTTCGTAAGTACTTGAGAATATTCTTTACCGCAGTCCAGTGTGCCTTGCAAGGGTTCCCCTGAAACTTGCTAACCATGCTCAGGGCGAAAGCTACATCAGGTCGAGTACATGTCATAGCATACATGATCGATCCTACAGCCGAAGCATAAGGTATTCGACTCATTTATG
Organism: Lactuca saligna; assembly: GCF_052625555.1. Classification (NCBI taxonomy): domain Eukaryota; kingdom Viridiplantae; phylum Streptophyta; class Magnoliopsida; order Asterales; family Asteraceae; genus Lactuca; species Lactuca saligna. The sequence goes on from NC_136419.1 coordinate 153,685,167, forward strand.
CTATCTCAGCCTTAGTGCTAGGGCTTTGTGTCTTACTCAATTTGGCGTTACTCTGGATGGGTAACTCTCCTTTCTTGGAGTCCAGCATGCTGAATCTTTTCAGCACCTTATCCAAGTAGGTACTCTGACTAAGTCCAATTAGTCTTTTACTCCGATCTCTCAAGATCCTTATCTCTAAAATATAGGCAGCTTCACCAAGGTTCTTCATAGCGAAACACTTCCCAAGCCAGGATTTTACTTCTTGCAGGGTTGGAATGTCGTTTCCTATGAGTAGTATGTCATCCACATACAATACCAAAAAGCTAACTATACTCCCACTAGCCTTGACATACACACAAGATTCATCTTCACTCCTAGAAAAGCCAAATTCCTTGACCTTTTCATCAAAGCAAATATTCCATCTGCGAGGTGCTTGCTTTAATCCATAGATGGATTTCTCAAGCTTACACACTCTATTAGGGTACTCGTTACTGACAAAACCCTCTGGCTGACTCATGTAAACATCTTCAGCCAACTTTCCATTTAGGAAAGTGGTTTTGACATCCATTTGCCATATTTCATAGTCATGAAATGCAACTATGGCTAACAGAACCCGAATAGACTTAATCTTGGCTACCGGAGAAAAGGTCTCATCATAATCCACTCCAGGATTTTGAGAGAAGCCCTTTGCAACCAGTCTAGCCTTATAAGTGTGTACTTTGCCATCCATGTCAGTCTTTTTCTTGAAGACCCATTTGCACACTACAGTCTTACGACCTGGTACATTCTCAACCAAGTTCCAAACTTGATTGTCATACATGGATTGTATCTCGCTATCCATACCTTGTTTCCATTTAGCAGACTCGGGGCCTGCCATGGCTTCCTCGTGGCTGTTAGGGTCATCTTGACTTACTAGTGTCCCATCACTAATAAGTGTCTCACCTTCTGCAGTAATATGGAATCCATAGTAATGCTCAGGTGCGAACGTCTCAGAGGTACAGATTCGTCGAATTGGCTCAATAGGAGTTTCCTCCTCAAGTTGAGGGCTAGAGTTTGAAGTTCCTTCACCACTTGACTCTTGAATTTCTTCAAGATCAACTTGCCTTCCACTATCTCCTTGGCTTATAAACTCTCTTTCTCGAAAGACTCCTCTTCTTGCTACAAAGACCACATTCTCACTAGGTCTGTAGTAGAGGTAACCAAAGGATTGCTGTGGGTAGCCGATGAAAATACACTTCTCGCTTCGAGGTTCGAGCATATCATGAGTCTCGCGTCTCACGAAAGCCTCGCAAACCCAAATCCTGATGTGGTCTACTTTAGGTACTTTACCAGTCCACATCTTGTGAGAAGTTTTGGCAACTTTCTTTGTAGGGACTAGATTAAGAATATGCGCGGCAGTCTCTAAGGCATACCCCCAGAATGAGATTGGTAGCGAAGCTCGACTCATCATGGAACGAACCATGTCTAACAAGGTTCGATTACGCCTCTCAGCCACACCATTCAACTACGGTGTCCTGGGAGGTGTCAATTGTGAGACAATCCCACATTCCCTTAGATAATCGAGGAATTCTGAACTAAGATACTCACCACCTCGATCGGATCGAAGCATCTTAATGTTCCTGCCCAATTGATTCTCGACTTCCTGTTTAAATTCCTTAAACCTCTCGAAAGTCTCTGACTTATGCTTGATTAAGTAGACATATCCATATCTACAGTAATCATCAGTAAAAGTCAAATAATAATGATTAGCATCCCTTGTGGCATGTTTGAATGGTCCACACACATCCGTGTGTATAAGGTCCAACAAACCTTCACCCCTTTCACAGGAGCCTGTGAAGGGTGACTTTGTCATTTTTCCAAGTAAGCATGATTCCCAACTATCATCTGACTTTAGGTCAAACGACTCCAAGACTCCATCCTTTTGGAGTTGGCCTATGTGTTTCTTGCTTATATGTCCAAGACGACAATGCCATAATGATGCTTTATCCAAGTTATTATTATTAGGAGAATCAATACACAAAACATTATTTCCTGAGTTATCTACAATAGATACAGCTTCATACACACCATCACAAGGTAATTCTTTAAAATAAAGAACATTATTAAAGAAAGCATTAATCGAACCAACTTCATTATCAAATGAAAAGGTGAAACCTTGTTTATACAATGCATGAAAGGAAATAATATTTCTTGCCATTTCTGGCGAATAACAACATTTATTCAAATCTAAATTTAACCCACTACTTAGCGATAAAGTATAAACTCCAATCTTGGTGACAGGTGTAACTTTCCTATTCCCCATGATTAAGTTTATTCTTCCTTGCTCCACATTCTCACTTCTTCCTAGTCCCTGCAAGTCACAACAAATGTGAATACCACAATCGGTATCAAGGACCCAAGATTTCGAATGGGGTGAGTTACTAGAAATGATAGTGTAAATACCTGCATGGTTGGGTTTAACTTTCCCATCCTTCACATCTTGCTGGTATTTTGGGCAGTTCCGCTTCCAATGTGATTTTTCATGGCAATAGAAGCATTCAGCCTCTTTTGGGTCAGAAGAAGGAGTGACAAAACCTTTCTTGGTTCCACTTGAAGAAGAGCCATCAAGGGTCCTAACCTTGGTACCCTTCGAAGAACTCTTTCTGTTCTTCCCTCGACTTTTCCCGATTGCCAAAACCGGAGTGGAGTTTGGAGTAGGAGTGTTAACAACTGACTTCCCCTTAAGACCTGATTCTGCGGTCTTGAGAAGTCCTTGAAGTTTGCTGAGTGTGACCTCTTCCTTATTCATGTGATATGTCATGCGGAATTGATCATAGCACGATGGTAAGGAGCGCAAAATTATATCTATTGCAAGCTCCTCAGGGAAGTTCACATTAGGCTTCAGCAATCGATCCGCATACCTTTGCATTTTTTGCATGTGGTTCGTGACGGAATCCCCGTCCTTCATCATGGTTGTTATCATGGAGCAGATGATTTCGTACCTATCTTGTCGTGCACTTTGATGGTATCTTTCCATCAAATCTTGGTGCATTTCATAAGGGTAGAAATCCTCATAGGACTTTTGGAGTTCTGCTGTCATTGTGGCCATCATGATGCATGTTACTTTCGTAGCATCCCTTTCATGTTCCTGAAAGTCAACGATCTCCTGAGGAGTTGCAATGGTCTCATCAATCTCCTTAAGCTCCTGGTTGAGGACATATTCTTTGTCCTCGTAGCGGGTAATCATCCTGATGTTTTTGATCCACTCATTGAATTTGGATCCATCAAAAGTGACTTTCCCACACAAGCTTATAAGAGTAAAGGAGCCATTAGGATTCGAGCCAGAAGCAGCATTGTTTGAAGACATCTGAAGGAAGAGGACAAGATTAGTTTAGATATTAAGAGAGTCCTTAATCAAACACCCAAATGTAATATTAAGGCTAGGATCCAATCACACTATATTATAACTTAGAAGAGGTATGCCGTAATCCAAGCTCTAACATATTTGAAAGGTAGGTGAATGACGATTCACCAATTTCCACCACGAAAACCGAAATATTAGATATTAGGTTTTATGATTGGTTCTTAGAAATTCCTAGATTCTTTTAGATTCAATGAACTTTTCAAAGGCATGTTTCAATCTCGAGTGTGCCCTCCAAGTTTTGTGACTGGGATACCGAGGATCACAAAACGAGGTGTGAAGTAACCATGCAAATCACTTGGTACCCTTAAAGTTTATCACTCAATCAATGTGCCGGTAAACCACACACGCTCCACCGATACTATAATAAACCTTAAGTCACCCTTTACCTACCTTGTTAAGTCCAAGTTAGTGTGCCGGTTAACCACACACGCTCCACCAACGACTTAGACAAAGTGTAAAGTGTAATTTCATGGATTAGCATCTTATTCACATTTTCCCTAAAGTAACTAAGATTGGGAATTTAATAAAACATTTAGTTACTTTATTATATTCATCATACATTGAATGAGAATTTATAAGTCCTTGTCTTACCCGTTCGGTTAACGACCCTCCACCAGTCAAGCAAGCGGTGGGTGAGAGTAGACACCCATTAAGTCACCATTTTATAGGCAACAACCTTATACCCACCTTATAGACCGGCTTCGTGAATGAGGCGTACTAGCAGTAAGACGACTTTGTTCTTATACATATATATATATATATATATATATATATATATATATATATATAATTATTAAATCATCATAATATAAGTATAAGGGTTGAATTTTAACTTTTAAAATTCTAAGGGTTGGAACTAAAGTTTTAACTTAACTTTACTTGTTCCAAAACTTGAGGGCAAGTTTTGTAACTTTCAAAACTTTTCATTAATTGTAACTTATGAGTTTAATAGAGTAATAAAATGAAGACTCTTCATTTTTCTAACTCTTCTGTTCTTTTTAATGGTTTTAATTCAAGTGTGACTCTTGGTTTTCCATAACTTGAGGACAAGTTATGGACTCCATTAAAACACATTATGATCAAGAATTAATCTACCACATAGGTTACAAATAATTCCTATGATCATCTAAAACATCATAAGAACAAGAACATGAATATGAACACATTCATAAATTAAAATTACACTTAAAACTTTGTAATTTTGATAACTAGTTGTTGTAAATGAATTAGAAAGAACATTACACCATCAAAACAAGTTTTCAAGTACGAAAACAGTTTAGGGTAGTGTTTCTAGTCCATTTCCAGCAACTAAAGTCGAAATTCTGCAATCTATCGACCCTACTCGCCGAGTGCATGAACTTACTCGCCGAGTAGGTTGAAGTTACACGAGAACTCGATGAGTCCCCCCTATGGACTCGATGAGTCCATTCGTAGACAGCAAAATTTCCGACTTTTTTCAACTTTTAAGCACAAATAAAAAGCAAACAAACCTAGGCTCTGATACCACTAATGGGTTTTGAGCATTCTAACACTTCCTAAGTGTACATGCAACCCTAATAACCTTGGATCTATGTTTGTCTAATTATCATGCAAAGTTGAATTCCAAGACTATATTCCTATCTAGCATACATGGGGAACAATTTTAACTTGAATGATAAATAGAATAACTTACCTTGTAGTTGCTTGTGTTCCTTGAAACCTTATGAGCCTAGCACCCCAAGTGTGATGCCTCAAATGCTTCACACAACACCAAATGCTCTTGGAAAGACTTTTGAAAGAATGCACACTTCTTGAAATCGGCCAAGCCCTCTTGTTTCCTTAGTGTAACCGATTTTGGTGGAGAATATGATTCTTATATAGTGTTGACACATCTAGGGTTACACCATGCAAACCCTAATGTGTCATGACTCTTCATTTCCATGACCCATGGGTTTGTAACTCCCATGGAGCATCCTATGGGTGGAACCCAACTTGATAATCCATGGAGCTTCTTAGCCCACTATACAAGATATGGATGATTTACATAATCAACCCATATATTTAATCAGTTATCTTTTGATCACTTAATTAATTCTAAATTAATTCTTGATCAAACTAATCAAATAATATTATTAATATATTAAAACTTATAATATATTAATAATCTCCAAGTGTTATTTCTCTCATTTAGTCTATCCAATTGCATGGTGCCATGCAGCCCAAATGGGCCATGCCGGGTCGGGTCAAGTACATACCAGATATAGTTATGGACTTAGACACCTTATCCAACAACATTATCTCTACGAAACCAAATGTACAATCTTCACTGACCATAAAAGCCTGCAGCACATCCTCAATCAGAAAGACCTAAACATGAGGCAACGACGATGGGTAGAGTTGCTCGACGATTATGAGTGCGGGATTCGCTACCATCCAGATAAGGCCAATGTGGTAGTAGATGCCCTTAGCCGAAAGGAAAGTTCAAGCCGTAAAGTGAAGACCATGACAATGACTGTCCATTCCCACTTATCCGTGCAAATCCGAAATGCCCAGATAGAAGCCCTCAAACCTGAAAACGTGTCGATCGAAGCTATGAGGGGAATGGATAAGAAACTTGAGATTAGAGGTGACAGATTCAACTGCTTCTTGGACCGAATCTGGATTCCAAAGTCCGGAGGATTCAGGGAAATTGTCATGAAGGAAGCACACAAGACTAAATACTCTGTTCACCCAGGTTCGGACAAGATGTACCTAGATCTCAAGAAACAATACTGGTGGCCGAACATGAAAGCCAAGATCGCTACGTTTGTGGGCAAGTGTCTGACTTGCGCCAAGGTGAAAGTTGAGTACCAGAAACCCTCGGGTCTGCTCCAGCAACCCGAGATACCTGAGTGGATATGGGAGATGATTACCATGGACTTCATCACCAAGTTACCTAAGTGTCTGAGTGGGTACGATACCATTTGGGTAATTGTCGATCGTTTGACCAAATCCGCTCACTTCATCCCGATTAAAGAATCATTTAAGATGAAAAGACTAGGGAGAATTTACATCCAAGAGGTAGTTCGATTGCATGATGTTCCTAAATCCATTATGTTTGATCGAGATAGCAGGTTTACCGCCAAATTTTGGCAGTCTCTTCAGAAGTTTCTTGGAACCAAACTAGACATGAGCACGACTTATCTTCCTCAGACCGACGGACAGAGTGAAAGAACTATCCAAACACTGGAAGACATGCTTAGGGCATGTTTCATCGATTTTGGAAAATCGTGGGACACACATTTTCCATTCATCGAGTTCTCGTACAATAATAGCTACCATACCAGTATCAAGGCTGCCCCGTTCGAAGCCCTCTACGGTTGCAAGTGTAGATCCCCTCTGTGCTGGGCCGAGGTAGGGGACATGCAGCTAGCCAAGAGTCGATTTCTCGATAGTGCTCTCACTGGTCCTGAAATTATCCGCAAAACCACCAAAAATATCATCCAAATCCGAGAATGACTGAAAGCCTCACGTGATAGACAGAAAAGTTATGCCGATAACCGACGGAAACCTCTAGAGTTCTAGGTTGGAGACCGTGTCCTGTTGAAGGTCTCGCCCTGGAAAGGCATGATACGCTTTGGAAAGCATGGTAAACTCAACCCGAGATACATTGGACCCTTCGAGATCCTCGCCAGGATTGGTCTGGTAGCCTATGAACTTCGATTACATTACAAACTCAGTAACTTCCATCCCGTCTTCCATGTCTCAAATCTCAAGAAGTGCTTATCCGATGAAACCCTAGTGATTCCCTTAGATGAGATCGAGACCAATGAAAACTTGAACTTCGTAGAGGAACCAATTGAAATCATGAATCGAGAGGTCAAACGCACAAAACAAATTCGCATCCCGATAGTGAAGGTTCGCTGGAGTGCCAAGCGGGGACCGGAGTTCACTTGGGAGCGTGAAGACTCAATGAAACTGAAGTATCCACATCTCTTTCCAGATCCATGATTTGTATCTTGGTTTGTACCTTAATTCTGAATTTCGGGACGAAATTCCCTCTAACGGGGGGATAATGTAACAACCCAAAGTTCGTTTCATCAATTGTAACCCCTTTTCGTTAATATATTTGTCATTTTCGATTCATTTCCGTTACGTCATTTAATTAGGTCATAATTGTGGGACTTCTATTATGACTTAATGAGTGTCTAAACATGTTTAGAACTCACATTAGCACTTCATATAAATAATCGGAAACATTTTAGAATCGACCATATCGGGTTACGGTAACTCAATCGGGTGCGACCAAAAGCACCGTATAACATCGGTATCGGGTAGAATTACACCGTGTCCAAAACTTAGACACTATATAAAGATGTTTAAGCTTCCATTTGAAGCTTTTGCTTCATCTCACTACTCTCTCTCTCTCTCTAACCTCTCTCCTCAACCAAAGATTCAAGGTCGAAAACATTTAATTAAGGCTCCAAATTTTTGAGGTAACATCCCTAACTTGTTGTGTAACCTCTTAGGCCTTCAAATTCGTGTTTAATCTATCATTTTGGACCTGGAACATGTGTTTACGGCCAAGGAGCATGCTTCGGCCGTAAACACATAATAATGGGTTTTTTAAGCACTTTAACCCTTCCAAATAAACATTTGGACTTAGATATGACCTTAAGGCTTACAAACCCGGACTTAGAAGACCCTAGACATGGATTTTGAGGGAAAAATAAGATTTTACGGCCAAGGAATGCGTTTGGGCCGTAATCCCCTCAAACATGGGAAGTAAACTCTTTTAAACATGTTAGAAATCCATGTAACTTCACCAAAAGCCTTGGAATAAATCCTAGAATCATCTAAAAATAGTTTGGGGACCTTAAACATGTCAAACACCTTCCAATTGGGTGTTTATGCCCATGGAACCCCAAGAATATATTCATTGGCCATAAACTCCTAATTATGTGTCATTTGATGCCGTAAATTCATACCAAGGCTTTGAAAATTAGTTAGAATCACATGTGATTGTCCTAAGCATCACAAAATAAATCTGGTTTGAGCTTGGGGGAGTTTACGGCCATAAAATCCATGTTTACAGCCGTGAACTCCCTTAATTGGTGTACATGTTCATACAATTCATTCCAAGGCATTAGAAAAATCCATTCTAGCATCACCCAATCATGAGTTCACGGCTATGAACTCATGTATGTACGGGATATATGGATGAAAACTCATTAGGGAGTTTACTCTTGAAGAGTAAACGCAAATTCCAAGTCCCTCGCATCATTACATGTCCGTAGATGTCACCCGGGTCACTCCAAACACTCGTTTTGAGGTGTTTTAGTTCATTGGAGTGTATTATCATATCTAATTAGTGGTTTAAAGTCTAATTAGATACCTTTGGATATCATTTCATATTACATAGGAACCTCGTGTGTAATCAAGCCCCAAACCAACGTTTAGTGTCCGAAACAATTGCGCCTTCTCGTCTGGTGAGTTCATACCCCTACCCGTTTTCACTGTTTTCACTGTTTTCAGGGGGGAATACAAGCAAAGTACAATGGATAATTGTACATAAAAACTTGTTTTACATGTTTGTGTTTCACAATTCACATGCTTTTGACACTGATAATTATAACAGATAACCGTTTGAAACTTGCAGGATAATCATCTACATTATTTGTGAAATTAGTTGTAAGTTGTTATGTTTATTATTTCGCAAATGGTTTTCCACATTTTATGAATTAAAAGCATGACATTAGAACCTTTGAACATAAAACCTTATACACTGTTTTATCCTCGGTAACACTCCACAGAGATACGCGAGTGGAGGATTATTGTATTATTACTAGTAAATTTGTTAGTCCTATATAATTGGAGACACGTCCTCGGTGAACACTGCACAAAGATACGCGAGTGGAGGACCGCAACCGTAACCAAAATCTCTTAGATAGGGAGCGTGACTCGAGTGTATAGATCTAAATGGGGCTGACTACTCGACCCCTGGCTGCTAGCTACAGCTGAACCGGAAGGTTCAAGGGTGACGAAAGTCATAAGGTGATGAGGACTACTTTTTGCCATATTTAGTCTTATTGTATGGTTATGGGACTCGCAATTAGGATAACAGAGATTTACCTAATAGTAATAATGAATAAAGTAATTAATTTACTTTGTAAATATTAGTTTTATGTACGTGTTAAAACTAATACATTTCACAAGATTACCAGGTTTTCAATATACATCTTCACATTGGTAACCAACATTTAGGAAAATATGGGATTTTCCTAGGGAACATTGTACATAACCAGAAAAGTGAAACAAACCAGATAACTTTACATTCACAAGAGTAAACATGTTTTCAGTGTACAACCTTACCTTACATTTTGGGAATTCAATAACCAACCTTCTTAAGAAAATATGGGATTTTCTTGGTGTGTGTAACATTTTCAGTAACGGACAGGAAACTTGTACATTTTTCACAAAACAAAACCACTTGTGAACTCACCAGCGTTATGCTGATTTTCAAACCACTTCTATTCTCAGGTCAGCGTTAGACAGGTACCCGAAGATCCTTTTGTTCGAAGACGGAGTGCTCAGAAGACCCATTTCATTTTGTTCATATATACTATATATCACTTGTATAACTTTACTTTTGAAACTAATGTAAACTTTTCTATATGTAATGTAATGGTCGTTTTACCTTACTTACTATGTGCATTGGATTTGATACACAACGTGGATTCAACCCCGGAAATGTCTCTGCCTTCGGTTTTCAGGGTCTGACAATATCGGGGCCCCAACTTACCCCTCTTCCTGAATCGGATCACTCCTTTCCAAGGAGAGACCTTCAGGAGCACGAAGTCGCCGACCTGAAACTCGAGCTTGGATCGGTGCCTATTCGCATAACTCTTCTAACGACTCTGAGCGGTCAACAACCTCTATCTGACCTGCTGTATCTACTCAGTCATCTGAAGCACAATCTTTGTACTACCCATCACACGTTACCCTAACTCTCCCCAGCAAATGGGGTCCGACACCTCCTTCCATACAACATCTCAAAGGGTGGCATACCAATGCTCGAGTGATGATTGTTGTTGTAGGAAAACTCTGCCAAGGGTAAATACGTGTCCCAACTCTCACCGAAATCCAATACACCTGCTCGGAGCATGTCCTCGAGCGTCTGAATCGTCCGCTCGCTATGCCTGTCAGTCAGTGGGTGATATGGGGTATTAAAATGCAGCCTCGTACCCAATTACTCATGAAATTTCTTCCAAAATCTGGAAGTGAAACACGAATCTCGATCTGAGACAATCGAGATCGGTACTCCATGCTGCAATACCACCTCCCTCACGTACATATCTGCCAACCTCTCTACGGAAGAGCTCTCATTGATAGCAAGAAAATGAGCGCTCTTCATCAACCTGTCTACAATCACCCAAATTGTATCGATGCCCCTCACAGTCCTTGGCAATTTGGTGATACAATCCCCACTTCCCCTCGAGAACCTCTAATGGCTGCAACTTACCACGTGGTATCTGGTGCTCGGCCTTAACCCTACGACAGGTTAGACACCTCTCAACGAACCACGCGACATCGCTCTTCATACAGGGCCACCAATACTCCTTCTTCAGGTCCAAATACATCTTAGTGGCCCCGGGATGGATCGAGAACTTCGATCGATGTGCCTCTTACATCAAAATGGTACGTGTGCCGTCCACAAAAGGTACCCAAATCCGACCCTGAAATGTCATAAGCCCCCGACTATCGGTAACGAACTCCGTTACCTGCCCGATAACTCGCTCCCTCTTCTGGTTTTCTGGTCTCACAGCCTCATCCTGGAACCCTCGAATGGTGTCCAACACCGAAGTCATCACTGTTAGTCTTATGCAAACGTCCCGCATTGGGGCACTTTCCGCCCTACGGTTGAAGGCATCGGCTACCACGTTAGCCTTACCCGGGTGGTGCAGGATCTCGTAATCACAATCCTTTACCATGTCCAACCATCTCCTCTAACGCATATTCAGGTTGGGCTGATCCATCAAGTACTTCAGGCTCTTGTGATCCGTGTATATGGTACATCGGACCCCATATAGATACTGACGCCAGATCTTGGGAGCGAACACTACTGCTCCCAACTATAGATCATAGGTGGGATACCTCACTGCCTCGATGCGTATGCTATCACGTGCCCCCTCTGCATAAGCACCGCTCCCAACCCTGATTTCGATGCGTCAAAATTCACCACAAAGTCCTCCATTCTATCTGGAAGGGCTAACACCGGGGCTTCGTATAGCCTTAGATGAAGTGTCTCGATGGAGGCATGTTGCTCTGGGCCCCATGAGAAAGCAACACCCTTCCGGGTCAACTTGGTGAGTGGCACGATGATCTTGGAGATGTTGGGTTTTGAGCATTCTAACATTCCTAAGTGTACATGCAACCCTAAATACCTTGGATCTATGTTTTCTCTATTATACATGCAAATATGAACATCCAAGGTATTATCCTAATCTAGCATACAAATCTATCAATATAACAAGATAGAATACATACCTTTTTCATGTAGAAAGTCTTCATGAAGCTTGAGTGCCTAGTGCCCCAAGTGTGACACCTCAAATGGTTCACACAACACCAAATACACTTGGAATAACTTGAGAGAATTCTACACTTGATGAAAATCAGCTAGCCCTTTCTTACTCTCACTAGTGGCCGATTTTAATCATGAATAAGATGCATGTACATTTCCTTGTATATAGTGTTACAATTAGGGTAAACCCTAATTGTCATGACTTTCCATTTCCTTGGATCCATGGTTCAAATACACCATGGAGCATCCATGGAGCATAATATGGGTTTTGGCCCAACTAGATAATCCATGGAGCATTAGCCCACTATAAAAGTATGGATGATTTACACAATCAACCCATATATTTAATTAGTCTTCTTTTGATCACTTAATTAATCCTAGATTAATTCTTGATCAATACTAATTATATAATCTTATTATTCTTATTATTAATATACTAGAACTTATAATATGTTAACAACCATAAGTGTCTTATTTCTCTCATTTTAGTCTATCCAAGTGCATGATGCCATGCAACCCAAATGGACCATGCCGGGTCGGGTCAAGTCTTACCAATTATTGTTATGGACTTATACATTAATCCAACAGTCTCCCACTTGGATAAGTCGAAAACTATTATTGCGTATGACTTCAGGAACCAACTGGCAATCGTAGCTCTCAAAAGCTTCTGTCGAACTTTGACCTTGTAGATGAACTCTGACCTTTGTCAATGACTTGTTCATTAGATAAGGGATCATATATTCCTCCATTCTAGATATCATATGGACTGAGACGTGGATTATAATCATTCTCTCTGTCCATTTGTTGTTTCCCGATTTCCGATTTATGACGACTGACTAATTGAACAAATCAAATCAGTCTTGGCTCGGCCGAGCACTTCCATTTGTCATTATCAAATCATCGAGGGGCCCACAGATATCGCTTTCATCCCGAAGGTAAAAGGAATGGATAAACTTCGACTCATATGGCTTGTTCTATTACTTGTTGAATCATACACAAAGACACGTTTTATAGCACCGAGTTACCAAATGCGGTTTCGTGCAATCAATGTACTATAACCACTCATAGTAACAACTCATATGTCTAGGTTTGAAGAATATAAGATATTATCGTCTCATGATCACTCATGATAAAATCCATGAAGCGATTCCAATGAGCGCGGGTTGAATCCAATACTCAGAACTTATGAGCACTCATGAGTGTTGTAGCCCTTTGTCCAACACCTTAGACCTCTACAAGCCAACCCATGACAGTCTTAATTCATATCTACTTCCAACATATGACTGATTGTGGATGGTTTGAATAACTTAGTCATTCCAAAAGAATAACCTAGTTTATTCGGGAAGTCAAAACATGCAAAGTGAAACATAAGAATAATTGAATCCAATATGGTATCAAAACCTATGAACATAAATAAAACACATTTTATTTATCACCATATGATTACACATTATTCATTGTATAGTGTTTCAACTATCAACTTTATTCTTGAATTTAAAACAATAGTTGTCCCATGCTCCAAGCATGTACACTATGTTTTATAAACACTAGTCATGCCATACACCAAGTATGCATACTATGTTTGTCTATGATCTTTACTTTGTGAACTAGATCAATTTAACATAACTTCAATGATTATCTTTTCGCACTCCCAAATCCTTACTGTAAATACAAGAATTCCAAATTCATGTCATTTACTGAAATCTGTTAGATTCTAAACTTATATGCATTGATCCTCTTGTAATGATTATGCACAAAGTCAGAAAGACTTGGCAATAGTCATTACAGAGTATTCCAAAGGAGATCAATTCCTTGGAAACATCCTTCTTGCATTATGTTTCCTTAATCTTACACAGATTGAAATTTCTGACTTTGAAACATTTCCAGATTCATTTTGACTATCACTTCTGAACAAGAGTTGCCTCCTTACAGATTATGTCAATATGGTCCTTCCAGAATTATCACTATACTTCCAATTATCCTTGAGAAACCAATCTTTGGTAATCCTTAGATTGTCCTCGACAATTGTTTAATCCTTTTAGTCATATCCAGTTCTAAACCTTTTCCCTTCTTAATGCCCCAGGCATTTGGAAACTTTTTAGAAAGGATGAATATAGCACATGTAATCGATCGTATATCTGAAGCATATGGGACACGATTCATGATGTCACACATAAAGACTAAACCAATCTTTTGCTATAGCATTTCCATTTCTATTTGCCAAGTTCTCATAATTAGATTATAAAAAGGGATGCCGTAATCATAATCGAATTTTAGAACGCAAATAATAATGGACCCATTTACAGAATTTCCTTATGTTGAGCCATTCCAACATGAAATTCATATATATATATATATATATATATATATATATATATATATATATATATCCTTGACAAAATGATTAAAACCTCACGATCTAAGCTTATAGATTTGAGATGAAGTATAATTTCCTCTCCCTTAATTATAGCTAAACAAATCCTTCCCAATTGAAACATTTGTTTTCTATAACTGACATTGCTAACTTGCAATACTTATCATAATTATCATGCTCCCACTAACATGATGATTATTAGCATAACACTTATGCTCCCACTAGCTTTGACATGTACTCAGAAATCAGCTGACTTTCTTACCAATGTTCAGATTTCTAATACTAGATTGTTTTGATAAAACTTTATCAAAAACATACACCTTCCATTGGATAGCACACTTGTGTGTCTAAACAATTATGAAGAGGGATGCCGTAATCATAATGGTTAGTCCTTTTTGCCACTTCTCACAAGTCTAGGTTAGTGTGCCGGTAAACCACACACGCTCCACTAACGACTTTGAGAATGCAAATATCACAATTGCTATCTAACTAAAATCTACTTAGTGAAAGTGTTTCCTCACCATCATTTTCATGTATCGGAGAGAAACCTTATGACACTTAGATTTAGTGGTGTATGTGTTCTTATCCATGTGAATTGTCAAAACCATAGTCACAAGAAAAGGATAATGAAAAATCCGAACTCATATGGACTGAACTCAATCTTAACTTCTCGCCACCTGGCATCTCAAGGGCCTGCCATTGCTTCCAAGTTGTTGTGCAACACATTGAGAACTCTAAGAACTCATATGCAAAGACAACTTTAACAGGAATGGGAACAGAATATGTCAACACGATAGGCTATAAACCTTAAGTCGTGTGCTAGAGAAGAACTCCAGGTTCTATTCTTGATTAGTTCTTGAGACTTTCAAGACCTTTAAGACTCCCACTGTCGTCTTAACCTATAAGACTTTCTTGTCAAACATCCAAGAGATAGTGTGGACTCTAATCAAGACACACACTTCACACAATTAGCCTAAGTTGGTCTTTGTTTTATCCAAAACATCACAACTTACCAATTTCAAATGTACAAGAGTAGAAAACTTTTACTCTTACATTTGACAAGTGTTTTAAACCTTCTTTAAGACATGTCACTCAAATTACAATCTTGGAGTATGACCCTAAGACTTGTATTGGAACGAAGTATGACTCATCTTCTTGATTTAACCATTTCAACAATTCAAGATCCCTTCTTCTTAGTCATAAGAATGCACTAAGACTTCCTTAGAGAACTAATTTTCATATGGTTTCTTAATCATTAAGATGATCACAAAACTGATACTAAAGTAGTCTCCTATCTTTTCAGATTTGAGAAACTTTTATCGTTCTGCCTAATTTGATTCTTCTTATCCGCTCTGCCATGCATTGAAACCTTTTTCAATGTCTCAAAGTTACACTTAAGCTTGTAAGTATAATCATATTTACTGAGCTTTAGTAAACAATGACGAATAGCCTTATATCTTTTGTGGTGGACTTAATCAGTGCACATGACTATGTACTCGATCCCTTAGTCCATTACTTGACTCACACATCCATGTGAACAAGTAATTAGTCTTAATTTTTCCAATACTTGAAAGTTCTCATTCATCATGCTATACAACTTGCATGATTCCAAGTCCCGGTCCAATTGAGACTTTGGATGATTAGAATCTTTCCTTATTTGGTAAATTTAGACATTACCTCAAATGAAGGAATCAATTTCATATTTCCACTCTTGCTATTAATGGAATCATATAAGCAACAATTTTCCCTCAAATGCCATTTTAAGGATATTTTAAAATAAATAAAATAAAAAATTTTCTTTTATTTTAATACTATGCGGAAAAACTTATCCTTACAATCCATATGAAAACTTGTTGTTATCTATTCCTAAGCAATACCTCATAACTCCTAAGAAGTAGCTCAAGAATCTGATCTTCAAACTACGCGATAGAAATCCATCTATGCGATCAGATTCAGCATATTCTTTCTTTATGTTCCATCACTTTTCTTTGATTCTTAAAACATTACCATGTGACCCAGTCACATCATGTATCAGGAATCTCAGAATAGAAACTTAACAGAGTTAGATTAGTGGATTTTACCTGAAGTAGAGTCAACCTTATTGACTTTAACATCCTTAGGTAAATTTGGCAGCTTCGCAACTAATGACCCTTTCTTTGGCAATATAAACATATGGACCCTTTGATAATGGTACACGGGTCTATTACAGACTTAGTCTATTCTCTTTACCATTTGTCAACCTAGTTGACTATGGTCAATCCCTTTTCTTGGGAAGAGAATGTCTTTTCTGTATTTCCAGTATCACCATTGTCAATGTCCATAAAGTTTCAGGAAGTTGATCTTAGCAAATAGATAAGATCATTAACGGTCTTGTCATAGTCTGTTTCATAGGTGTCCCAAAGGAACTCACTATGTGACTTAGAATGTAGTTGAACCACCAACTTTCTCAAGACTTTGACGCCCAACTCTCCCGGCTTGTCAATAAGTGACTACATCTCCAAGATGTGATCACACCAAGACCTTGCCTTGCCAATACGGTTCGAGTGACCTTAAACTTTTCATGAACTTGTGGGGTAGGGAGAATAATTGGAGGAGGTGAAAGAAGTATGATTTCCATTGGAACTTCATCTTCATTTAGGAAAGCTTGTTTCAAGACATTTGGGAAGATCATAAATGTCTAAACCAGACATGTTTTGGGAGATATTCAAGATAGTTGATCTTAAATTCCTTAATATGACACCCAATATGAAATATTAAGGCTAGGACCCAACAAACTATTTTATAACTTAGAAGAGGTATGCCGTAATCCAAGCTATAAAACAATTTGAAGGTAGGTGAATGATGATTCACCAATTTCCACCAAGATAAACGAAATGTATTATTAGGTTTTAATTGGTTTTGAAACTCCTAGATCTTTTGAGATTCATTGAACTGTTCAATGACATGTTTCAATCTCGAGTGTGCCCTTCAGGTTTTGTGACTGGGATGCCGAGGATCACAAAACAAGGTGTGAAGTAACCATGCAAATTACTTGGTACCCTTAAGTGTTTACCCCTCAATCGATGTTCCGGTTAACCACACACGCTCCATCGATACTATGATAAACATTAAGTTACCCTTTGCCTACCTTGTTAAATACGAGTTAGTGTGCCGGTTAACCACACACGCTCCACTAACCGACATAAACAAAGTGCAAAGTGTAATTTCATGGATTAGCACCTTATTCACATTTTCCTAAGTAACTATGATTGGGTATTATTAAGAGTTTAGTTACTTAGTATTTATCATTAATACTTTTAATGAAGGGAGAATTATAGTCCTGTCAAACCCGTTCGGCTAACGACCCTCCACCAGTCAAGCAAGCGGTGGGTGAGAGTGGACACCCATTAAGTTGCCATTTTGTAGACAACAACCTTATGCCCACCTTATAGACCGGCTTCGTGAATGAGGCGTACTAGCGGTAAGACCGACTTTACTCTTATACATATATATATATATATATATATATATATATATATATATATATATATATATATATATATATATATTATCTTATAATACTATAAAGTATAAGAGTTGAATTTTAAATTTTTAAAATTTTAAGGGTTAACTTGGAACTAAAGTATTCATAAGAGAAAACTTTACAAATTCCAAAACTTGAGAGCAAGTTTTGAAACTATTCAAAACTAATTAATTCCATAACTTATGTGTTTAAAGTAGTTTTAATCCAAAAACTCTTCAAGTTCCATAACTTATGGAAGACTTTAAACTAATAAAAGAATTAACTTTTCTTTATTTTTATAACTTATGGAATTAATTAAGGTTACACTTTTACTCTTTAATGAAGTGACTCTTGAACTTCTATAACTTGAGGACAAGTTATGGAGTCATAAAAAAAATATTCAATGACACAAGACTCTTCATTTTGTAACCATTACCAACTTTTATGAGTTTTATGAGTCTTTAATGTGACTCTTCATGTAACTTGAGGACAAGTTACACAAACACATTTTATACTCAACTCTTAAATTAAAATGGATTGAAAACAACTATTTCAATGGACTTTTCTATTAATCTAAGCAACTCATAAGAACAAGATAATTCAAATCAAACTTTTTCATATAATTAGTCTAAACCTTAAACTAATACAAAACATGAAAACAAGTTTATCTTTGAAAATGGATTAGCAAGAACATTACCACATTAAAAACAAGTTTATAAGTTCAAAAACAACTTAGGGTAATGTTCCTAGTCCATTTCTAGCCAAAAACATCGAAAATATGCTATCTGGGGTCCAACTCGTCTAGTTCATGAACCAACTCGGCGAGTTGGATCGAATTGATCACATTTTAGGCATGGACTCGCCGAGTCTCCTGATGGACTCGCCGAGTCTGATGATCAGACAGCAACAAATTCGTTTTTTCAGCTTCTATTGCAGGTATAACAAGAAAACAAGCCTAGGCTCTGATACCACTGTTGGGTTTTGAGCATTCTAACACTCCTAAGTGTACATGTAACCCTAAATACCTTGGATCTATGTTTTCTCTATTATACATGCAAATATGAACATCCAAGGTATTATCCTAATCTAGCATACAAAACTATCAATATAACAAGATAGAATTCATACCTTTTTCATGTAGAAAGTCTTCATGAAGCTTGAGTGCCTAGTGCCCCAAGTGTGACACCTCAAATGGTTCACACAACACCAAATACACTTGGAATAACTTGAGAGAATTCTACACTTCATGAAAATTGGCTAGCCCTTTCTTACTCTCACTAGTGGCCGATTTTGATCAAGAATAAAATGCTTATATAGTTATACAATTAGGGTAAACCCTAATTGTCATGACTTTCCATTTCCTTTGATCCATGGGTTCAAATACACCATGGAGCATCCATGGAGCATCATATGGGTTTTGGCCCAACTAGATAATCCATGGAACATTAGTTCACTATACAAGTATGGATGATTTACACAATCAACCCATATATTTAATTAGTCTTCTTTTGATCACTTAATTAATCCTAGATTAATTCTTGATCAATACTAATTAAATAATCTTATTATTCTTATTATTATAATACTAGAACTTATAATATATTAATAACCATAAGTGTCTTATTTCTCTCATTTTAGTTTATCCAAGTGCATGATGCCATGCAACCCAAATGGACCATGTCGGGTCGGGTCAAGTCTTACCAATTATAGTTATGGACTTAGACATTAATCCAACAGGAGAAATCCCTGATAAATCTTCGATAATAGCCTGCTAATCCTAGGAAACTCCTGATCTCTGTAGGTGACCTCAACACCTCCCAACTCATCACCGCCTCAATCTTGGCTGGATCGACCAATATTCCTTTATGGTTAACGAGATGCCCTAGGAATTGGACCTATCATAACTAGAAATCACAATTGGAGAATTTGGCATAAAGCCTCTCCGATCTCTAAACTTCGAGGATCTCCCTCAAATGTTCCTCATGCTGCTCTCTGGATCTCGAATACACTTATATGTCATCAATGAACACGATCACCGAGCGATCCAACATCGGCCTACACACTCTGTTCATGAGATCCATGAACACCGCTGGTGCATTGGTGAGCCCGAAAGGCATCACCACGAACTCGTAATGCCCGTAACAAGTTCTCAACGCTGTCTTCTGGATGTCCTCTTCTCGCACCCTCACCTGATGATATCCCGACCTCAAATCTATCTTGGAGAACCAAGATGCTCCCCATAACTGAACGAACAAATCGTCGATCCTCGGTAACGGGTAACAGTTCTTGACCGTAAGCTTGTTCAATTTCCTGTAATCAATGCACATCCATTGTGAGCCATCCTTTTTCTTAACAAAAATGATAGGTGCTCCCCACGGCGAACTGCTCGGCCGAATAAACCCCTTCCCCAGCAGCTCCTGAAGCTGTGAGGATAACTCCTGCATCTTTAGAAGCTCAAGGCGATAGGGTGCCTTGGTGATAGGTGCAGCCCCCGGAACCAAATTGATATTGAACTCAACCTGCCTCTTGGGAGGTACACCCGGTAACTCTTCAGGAAATACATCTAGGAACTCACACACTATCGGAACCTTATCTACTAACCTCAGTCTCTCTGAATCAACCCTCGTATCCATCACATACACTACAAATCCCTTACATCCCTGATGTAGACTCTGCCTCGCTCTAGCGGTAGAACAATATGCCGACCCATAACTCGTACCCTCGCCGTATACTGTCAGAACTCCCCCACTAGGGTTTCGTATGGTCACCAATTGTCTCTCGCAGTCGTAGAGTACACACCCTCGGATCACCTCGGTGGCATACACCGCTCTCTCGTCAGCTATGGAAACTCTCAGGAGTCGACTCAATGCCTCTCGACTAATACTAATGTGTTGACTAAAAGTCAAAGATACAAAAGACCGACTCGTCCCCGAGTCAAATAACACCAAGGCAGGTACAAAACTCACAAGAAAAGTACCTATGCATATCATAATATAAGCACAATATCTCAACATAAAAGTAAATATATGAAAGAATACATACTAGCCACGACATCGGGCGCTGCGCAGACCTCATCCGCAGTCAACTGGAAGGCTCTCCCTCGTGCCATCGGTGCCTCGGCCTTCACGAGCCAACTGTCTATAACTCTCACCGCAGCAGGGGCAAACCCCTGAGATGCTCCCTGAGTTGTCCCTCGCAACTGTGGACACTCTACATTCCGGTGTCTGGTCTGTTGCAATGAAAACATACTGTAAACCCCTTAGGGCAATCCTTGGTCATATGCCTCTCCTTTCCATATTTGTAACAAGACCCTGCTCTACACCCCATCGCGACTCTTTCCGCAATTTCCACAAGTGTGAACCTTCTGGCTCCTGGATCTCGAATCAGCGGGTTTGGCCCGCTTGGCTGCCAGCTGAGACTGTGTGCCGATCCCCGATCCCTCCCCTGAGACTCAGCTACCTCCCTAGCCTGGGTCTCCAGCTCTATCTCCATCTTCCAGGCATTTGCCTGAAGCTCAACATATTTACAGTACGTCGAGATCTCCATGAACTCCCGTATTGTTGGATAAGGTGTCTAAGTCCATAACTATTTCTGGTATGTACTTGACCCGACCCGGCATGGTCCATTTGGGTTGCATGGCACCATGCAATTGGATAGACTAAATGAGAGAAATAACACTTGGAGATTATTAATATATTATAAGTTCTAATATATTAATAATATTATTTGATTAGTTTGATCAAGAATTAATTTAGAATTAATTAACTGATCAAAAGATAACTAATTAAATATATGGGTTGATTAAGTACATCATCCATATCTTGTATAGTGGGCTAAGAGGCTCCATGGATTATCAAGTTGGGTTCTACCCATAGGATGCTCCATGGATGCTCCATGGGAGTTACAAACCCATGGGTCATGGAAATGAAGAGTCATGACACATTAGGGTTTACATGGTGTAACCCTAGATGTGTCAACACTATATAAGGATCTCATTCTCCACCAAAATCGGTTACACTAAGGAAACAAGAGGGCTTGGCCAATTTCAAGAAGTGTGCATTCTCTCAAAAGTCTTTCCGAGAGCATTTGGTGTTGTGTGAAGCATTTGAGGCATCACACTTGGGGTGCTAGGCTCATAAGGTTTCAAGGAAAATAAGCAACTACAAGGTAAGTTATTCTATCTATCATTCAAGTTAAAATTGTTCCCCATGTATGCTAGATAGGAATATAGCCTTGGAATTCAACTTTGCATGATAATTAGACAAACATAGATCCAAGGTTATTAGGGTTGCATGTACACTTAGGAAGTGTTAGAATGCTCAAAACCCATCAGTGGTATCAGAGCCTAGGCTTGTCTGCTTTTTATTTGTGCTTAAAAGTTGAAAAAAGTCGGAAATTTTGCTGTCTGCGAATGGACTCGTCGAGTCCATAGGGGGGACTCGTCGAGTTCACGTGTAACTTCAACCTACTCGGCGAGTAAGTTCATACACTCGGCGAGTAGGGTCGACAAATTGCATAATTTCGACTTTAGTTGCTGGAAATGGACTCGAAACATTACCCTAAACTGTTTTGGTACTCTAAAACTTGTTTTGATGGTGTAATGTTCTTTCTAATTCATTTACAACAACTAGTTATGAAAATCACAAAGTTTTAAGTGCAATTTTGATTTATGAATGTGTTCATATTCATGTTCATGTTCTTATGATGGTTTGGAAGCGTTGCATGTCTCCCATAGTATTTCTTGTCTCGTTGCAACGACGACTCATTGTTTGGGTATTGGGTAAGTTTAAGGCATGCCGCACACCACAGTCACTCCCAAGCACATGTTGGCCGTGTCTCGAATGAATATAGTTGGCCAGGCTATATTGATCCTAGACACGACTACATAACCGCCCAGGTTTAACCGCAGCGTACAACACCAATTTACTTATGTTTTGTTCTACATATATATACGGATTTCGACAGTTCGGTATACTTGTATACTTTTGAAAATACTTGTAGTTTGAAGATATTTTTAATTCAGAGCACTTAGGCCCTTTAGTGTTTATATTTTATACCATGTAAGGTTTGGTATACTTCATTCACTATAAATAAGGGCTCTGATACCAATCTGTCACACCCCGAAAACTGAAGGCGGAAACATTTCCGGGGTTGACTACATGTTGAGTATCAAATCCAATGCACATTGTAAGTAAAGTAAAACAACCATTACATTACATAAGAAAAGTTTTACAATTGTTTCAAAAGTAAAGTTTGTACAGTTGTGATACATAATATATACATGAACAAAATGAAACGGGTCTTCTGAGTACTCCGTCTTCAAGCAAAAAGGATCTTCGGGTACCTGTTCTAACGCTGACCTGAGAACACAAGTGGTTTGAAAATCAGCATAACGTTGGTGAGTTCATAAGCGGTTTTTGTTTGTGAAATTGTTCAAGTTTCCTTTCTGTTTCTGAAATGTTACGCACACCAAGAAAATCCCACATTTTCTTAAAAAGGTTGGTTATCGTTTGTCAACATGTAAAGTAAAGTAAAGTTGTACACTGAAAAACATGTTTTCTCTTGCAAAGATGTATAGTAGGTTATCTGAATTGAAATACTGTTCTGGTTATGTACCAATGTATTCCTAGGAAAGTCCCATACTTTCCTGATTTGTATGTTATCAATTGTAAAAGATGTAAAGTAAGGTTATCTGATTTGTTACCCTTCCTGGTTATGTAATGGTTTCCCCAGGAAACTCCCGTACTTTCCTAAATATTGGTTACCGTAAGTAAATGATGTATTCTTGTTAGACCTGGTTATGTACAAGGTTTCCCAGGAAAGTCCCATACTTTCCTGAATGTTAGTTACTATATGTAAAAGATGTTTTCCAAATACGTGGTTATGTTCAATGTTTCCCTATGAAAGTCCCATACTTTCCTGAATGTTGGTTTCCAATGTGAAAGATGTATACTAGAGAACTGGTTAGCTTGTGAATTGTATAAGGTTGTTCATTATTACCGTAAGTAAATCTCTGTTATCCTAATTGCGAGTTCCATAACCATACAATGGACTAAACCTGTGGCAATAAGTAGTCCACATACCTATGACTTTCGTCACCCTTGAACCAATTCGGTTCGGCTGTAGCTAGCAGCCAGGTGTGGGGTAGTCAGCCCCGTATAGATCTATACACTCAAGTCACGCTCTCTAAATCCCAGAGATTTTGGTTACGGGTGTAGTCCTCCACTCGCGTATCTCTGTGGAGTGTTTGTCGAGGACGTGTCTCCAATCATACAGGATTAACAAATTTACTAGTAATAATATGATAGTCCTCCACTCACGTATATATGTGGAGTGCTACCGAGGATAAAACAGTGTATATGTATTATGTTCAAATGTTCTAATGTCATGACTTTAACTGATAAAATGTGGAAAGCCATTTGTGAAATATATGTAAAACATAACAGTTTAAAACCTATTTCACAAATATATGTTACGTGATCTGTATGTTCAAACGGTTATCAGTTGTAATAATCAGTGTTAAAGGCATATAAAATGTGAAATACACATTTGAACTCACCAGACTCGGGAATGCGATGGTTTCGGAAACTAAACGTTGGTTCCCAGTTTGATTACTCGCGATGTCCCTATGTAAAATGAAATAATGTCCATATATATTCAATTAGGGATACATTCACTAATTATATGGAACATTACACTCCGACGAGGTTAAACACCTCAAAACGAGCGTTTGGAGTGACCCGGGTGACATCTACGGACGTGTATTGGTACTAGGGACTTGGAACTTGAGTTTACTCCCCAAGAGTAAACATTTAAGGGAGTTTACAGCCACAAAACACACACATACATGAGTTTACAACCGTAAACTCATGTTGGTGTGATTTTGAGTGTTTAATGGCTTATTTGGACTTGGGGATTGATGGAATGACTTACTAAAATGCCTTGGAATGGTTTGAATGGATTAATACCATTTAAGAAGGATTTCACGGCTGTAAACTTGGAGTTTATGGCCGTAAACTCTCCTAGGGTTGAGAAAAAGTGATTTGAGGCACAAGGAGCAATCACATGTGATTCTAATTAATTTTCCAAGGTTTTGTATCACTTTTGGGCACCATTTAACATAAAATTGGGAGTTTACGGCCCAAGCACACATACCATGGCTGTAAACTCTCCCATGTTTATGGATAATTAATTTTTGACACTTAAAACAATCACATGTGATTCTAGAATTTTTGTTCCAATCCTTTAGGGTGAATTTGGGGCATGATTTGGCATCGTTTTATGAGTTTACGGCCAAAGGGTATGTGCCTAGGCTGTAAAATCCTATATGTGGCATTTTGATATGTTACAAACCCCCAAACTATTTTTAGAAGGACCTAGGATTTACCACAAGGCTATTGGTTGAGTTACAAGGCATTTAGACATGATTTAAGGTGTTAAATCCCCATTTATGAGGAGTTTACGGCCCAACCACATGCCTTGGCTGTAAACTCTTGTTTGTCCCTCAAAATTTATGTTTAATGTGTTCCAAGTCCAGGTTAGTAAGTCTCAAGGTCATATCTAAGTCCCAACTATGATTTGGAAGGGTTAAATCGCTCAAAAACCCCCTTATTGTGTGTTTACGGCCCAAGCTTCATCCTTGGCCATAGACACATGTTCCAGGTCCTAAATCCTAATTTAAACATTAATTTGAAGGATAAAGAGGTTAGCTAACAAGTTAGGGATGTTATGTCTTTGATTTGGAGCCTTAAATCTTTGTTTTTGGACCTTTGATTTGGATGAGGAGAGAGGTTAGAGAGAGAGAGTAGTGAGATGAAGCCAAAAGCTTCAATTGAATTCTTAGAACACATTATATAGTGTCTAAGTCTTGGACATGGTGGAATTCTACCCAATACCGACGTTAGGCGAGGCTTTTGTTCGTACCCGATTAGGTTGCCGTAACCCGATATGGTAAATTCTAGAAATATTCCGATCCCTAATATGGGGTGTTAAAATGATTTCTAAATGTATTAAGACACCCATTAAGTTGTTTTAGATACGCACAAGTTAATGACTTAATTAAACAAGAAAATCGGGATCGAATATGGAAACGACGATTAGTTACTTGAATTGAACTACGAAAGAGTTACAAGAAGTGGTACGGAATTTCGGGTTGTTACATATATATATATATATATATACATATATATATATATATATATGTATGTATATATATATACACACACACACACACACACGAATCAAACACTTTATTTATGCTTTAAGTATATGTGATCATTTATGTCACTATAAATACTATACTTTACATAACAAGTGAGTATTAGACTAGGGTTTACTATACGAAAGAAACACACTTTGAAAAAGAAAGCTATAATAGGTATAGTTTACGAGAAAATCATGAACATTTACATAATAGAAACACTATATCAAAGATATATTTTCATACAAAAGAAGAAATGGACATTTTCATACGTAAATCTATTTTATACTAAGTTTTGTGAGACATTTCACGTACTTTCGAGTATGCATTTTAAGTCCTATAGTATATACGAAAATCCCTTGTAGGGGGAGCATGATACTTGTGTATAGATCTATACGGGATTGAGAATCCCACACCTAAGTTGTTAGCTACAGCTAGGCCGACAGGCCTGGGGTGACAAACGTCATAACTTTCCAATGCCTGAAGAACGTTGTTTTAGGCATCCTGGTCAAATAGCATGGTTATAAGACTCACATGGAGTATTAAAAACACATTGATTTATGGATTTTTTCAAATGCCGTAGCAATTTTTACATAAACTTACTATTTTAGGTATGAAGAGCACTATTGCATTACATGTTTTGGAACACTTCAACTACAATCTACTATAGTAGAAAATATGGGATTTTCTAGGAACATTGAAACATGTACAAACCATTTTCATTCTATTTCTTACAAATGGCGTTACTAAATATTTATGAACTCACCAGCTTAAATGTTGATCTACTCTTTCAAAACTACTTGTATTTCTCAGGAATTCAGTAAAACGGGTAAAGAAACAGCTTTTGAAGAAGGGACGTTGTGGCGTCAGTTTAGTTTCATTTTGACATCTTATTGTAATTTGTTTTCGAAACAAGTACCTATCAACAATGTAAACTTTTAAATTATATATATGATGGTTGTATTGCTTTCTTTACTATGTATTCAACTGTTGCAATACTACATGAACTCAATCATCCACCCTCGAACGATTCTGTGACAACCTGAAATTTATTCTGTCACGGTAACTCGTTCCCGGTAATAAAACCATTTGTATTCTAGTTTTTCTGTTAACTTTGGATTAGGTTAATTAATTGAGACTTTGATTATGACCTCATGAGTGTCCAAACACATTAGAAACACGTGAAATCACCCTTGATATTCAATTGGAAATTTTTTAATTACGCCCACGTCGGGTTACAAACACTTAATCGGGTACGACCATAAGCTCTGTTTAACGTCGGTATCGGGTAGATTTCCACCAGGTCTCAAACTCAATCCCTATATAAGGGTGAGTGGATTTCATTTGAAGCTTTTTCACTCTCTCACTACTCTCTCTCTACAAGCCCAATTCTTGATCCAAAATCACCCATTTCAAGCTCTAAATTGGTAAGTAATCCATGCTAGCTTATAGTTTAGCTTGTTTCACTTACAAATACGTGTCTAAATCATCCAAAAAGGAAAGGGTATGTAAGAGTTTACGGCCGTAAACTCCTTAAAATGGTCAATTTGATGGTTTAATCACTTCCATTACCTTAGAACTGAACCTAGCCTAATTCCACTAATGTTGTAAGACCTTTAAGCATCCAAGAACACACAACCCTTGAGTTTACGACCGTAAACTCATGGGGATATGGTCATTTGGCCGAAAACTCCCCTAGGAGTTTACTCTCGGTGAGCATGATGGTATGCAACCCAAATGGACCATGTCGGGTCGGGTCAAGTCTTACCAATTATAGCTATGGACTTAGACGTTAATCCAACAGTCTCCCACTTGGATAAGTCTAAAACTATTATTGCGTATGACTTCAGGAACCAACTGGCAATCGTAGCTCTCAAAAGCTTCTGTCGAACTCTGATATTGTAGATGAACTCTGATCTTGTCAATGACTTGTCCATTAGATAAGGGATCATATATTCCTCCATTCTAGATATCATATGGATTGAGACATGGATTATAATCATTCTCTCTGTCCATTAGTTGTTTCCCGATTTCCGATTTATGACGACTGACTAATTGAACAAATCAAATTAGTCCTGGCCCGGCCGAGCACTTCCATTTGTCATCATCAAATCGAGGGGCCCACAGATATCGCTTTTATCCTGAAGGTAAAAGGAATGGATAAACTTCGACTCATATGGCTTGTTCTACTACTTGTTGAATTATACACAAAGGCATGTTTTATAGCACCGAATTACCAAATGCAGTTTTGTGCAATCAATGTACAACCAACTCATAGTAACAACTCATATCTCTAGGTTTGAAGAATATCAGATATTATCGTCTCATGATCACTCGTGATAAAATCCATGAAGTGATTCCAATGATCGCGGGTTGAATCCAATACTTAGAAGTTATGAGCACTCATGAGTGTTGTAGCCATTTGTCCAACACCTTAGACCTCTACAAGCCAACCCATGTCAGTCTTAATTCATATCTACTTCCATCATATGACCGACTGTGGATGGTTTGAATAACTTAGTCATTCCGGAAGAACAACCAAGTTTGTTCTGGAAGTCAAAACATGCAAAGTGAAACACAATAATAATTGAATCCAATATGGTATCAAAACCTATGATCATAAATAAAACACCTTTTATTTATCACCATATGATTACACATTATTCATTGTATACTGTTTCAACTATCAACTTTATTCTTGAATTTAAAACAATAGTTGTCCCATGCTCCAAGCATGTACACTATGTTTTTCTAAACACTAGTCATGCCATACACCAAGTATGCATACTATGTTTGTCTATGATCTTTACTTTGTGAACTAGATCAATTGAACATAACTTCAATGATTCTCTTTTCACACTCCCAAATCCTTACTGCAAATGCAAGAATTCCAAATTCATGCCATTTACTGAAATCTGTTAGATTCTAAACTTATATGCATTGATCCTCTTGTAACGATTATGCACAAATTCACAAAGACTTGGGAACGATCAGTACAGAGTATTCCAAAGGAGATCAACTCCTTGGAAACATCCTTCTTGCATTAAATTTCCTTAATCTTACACAGATTGAAAATTCTAACTTTGAAACATTTCCGGATTCATTTTGACTATCACTTCTGAACAAGAGTTGCCTCCTTACAGATTATGTTAATATGGTCCTTCCAGAATTATCACTATACTTCCAATTGACCTTGAGCAACCAATCTTTGGTAAACCTTAGATTGTCCTCGACAATTGTTTAATCCGTTTAGTCATATCCAGTTGTAAACCGTTTCCCTTCTTAATGCCCCAGGCATTTGGAAACTTTTTAGAAAGGATGAATATAGCACATGTAATCGATCCTATATCCGAAGCGTATAGGACACGATTCATGATGTCTCACATAAAGACTAAACCAGTCTTTTGCTATAACATTTCCATTTCTATTTTGCCAAGTTCTCATAATTCAGATTATGAAAAGGGATGCCGTAATCATAATCGATTTTTAGAACGCAAATAATGGACCCATATACAGAATTTCCTTATGTTGAGCCATTCCAACATGAAATTCATATATCTCCTTGACTAAATGATTAAAACCTCACGATCTAAGCTTATAGATTTGAGATGAAGTATAATTTCCTCTCCCTTAATTATAGCAAACAACTTTTTCCCAATTGAAACCTTTTGTTTTCTATAATTAACATTGCTAACTTGCAATACTTATCATAATTATCATGCTCCCACTAACATGATGATTATTAGCATAACACTTATGCTCCCACTAGCTTTGACATATACTCAGAAAGCTCGACTTCTAGAAATCAATACTTTATTGACTTTCTTACCGAAGTTCAGATTTCTGATACTAGATTGTTTTGATAAGACTTTATCAAAAAAACATAAACCTTCCCTTAGATAGCACACTTGTGTGTCTAAACAGTTATGAAGAGGGATGCCGTAATCATAATGGTTAGACCTTTTTGCCACTTCTCACAAGTCCAGGTTAGTGTGCCGGTAAACCACACACGCTCCACTAACGACTTTGAGAATGCAAATATCACAATTTCTATCTAACTAAAACCTACTTAGTGAAAGTGTTTCCTCACCATCATTTTCATGAATCGGAGAGAAACCTTATGACACTTAGATTTAATAGTGTATGAGTTCTTATCCATGTGAACTGTCAAAACCATAGTCACAAGACAAGGATAATGACAAATCCAAACCTTATGGATTGAACTCGATCTTAATTTCTTGCCACCTGGCAGCTCAAGGGCCTGCCATTGCTTCGAAGTTGTTGTGCAACCAATTGATAACTCTAAGAACTCATATGCAAAGCCAACTTTAATTGGAATGGGCACAGAATATGTCAACACGATAGGTTATAAACCTCAAGTTGTGTGCTAGTGAGGAACTTCAGGTTTCATTCTTGATTAGTTCTTGAGACTTTCAAGACCTTTAAGACTCCCATTGTCCTCTTGACCTATAAGACTCCGTTGTCAAACATCCAAGAGATAGTGTGGATTCTAACCAAGACAAACACTTCACACAATTGGCCTAAGTTGGTCTTTGTTTTATCCAAAACATCACAACTTACCAATTTCAAATGTACAAGAGTAGAAAACTTTTTCTCTTACATTTGATAAGTGTTTTTAAACTTTATTAAAGACATGTCACTCAAATTACAATCTTGGAGTATGACTCTAAGACTTGTATTGGAACGAAGTATGACTCATCTTCTTAATTTAACCATTTCAACAATTCAAGATCCCTTCTTCTTAGTCATAAGAATGCACTAAGACTTCCTTAGAGAACTAATTTTGATATGGTTTCTTAATCATTGAGATGATCACAAAGCTGATACTAAAGTACTCTCCCATCTTTTCAGATTTGAGAAACTTTTATCCTTCTGCCTAATTTGATTATTCTTATCCGCTCTGCCATGCATTGGAACCTTTTCTAATGTCTCAGAGTTACACTTAAGCTTGTAAGTATAATCATATTTACTGAGCTTTAGTAAACTATGACGAATAGCCTTATATCTTTTGTGGCGGACTTAATCAGTGCACATGACTATGTACTCGATCCCTTAGTCCATTACTTGACTCACACATCCATGTGAACAAGTAATTAGTCTTAATTTTTCCAATACTTGAAAGTTCTCATTCATCATGCTATAGAACTTGCATGATTCCAAGTCCTAGTCCAATTGAGACTTTGGATGATGAGAATCTTTCCTGATTTGGTAAATTTAGACATTACCACAATGAAAGAATCAATTTCATATTTCCACTCTTGCTATTAATGGAATCATATAAGCAACAATTTTTCCTCAAATGCCATTGTAAGGATATTTTAAAATAACTAAAATCAAAAATTTTCTTTTATTTTAAAACTATGCGGAAAAACTTATCCTTACAATCCATATGAAAACTTGTTGTTATCTATTCCTAAGCAATATCTCATAACTCCTAAGAAGTAGCTCAAGAATCCGATTTTCAAACTACGCGATAGAAATCCATCTATGCGATCAGATTCAGCATATTCTTTCTTTAAGTTCCTTTACTTTTCTTTGATTCTTAAAACATTACCATGTGACCCAGTCACATCATGTATCAGGAATCTCAAAATAGAAACTTAACAGAGTTAGATTAGTGGACTTTAGCTGAAGTAGAGTCAACCTTATTGACTTTAACAACCTTAGGTAAATTTGGCAGCTTCGCAACTAATGACCCTTCCTTTGGAAATATAAACATATGGACCCTTTGATAATGGTACACGGGATTATCACAGACTTAGCTTTTCTCTTTACCATTTGTTCAACCGAGTTGACTATGGCCGATCCCTTTCCATTGGGAAGACAATGCTTTTCTGGATTTTCTGTGTCACTATTATCAATGTCCATCAAGTTTTGAGGAAGTTGATCTTAACAAATAGATAAGATCATTAAGGGTCTTGTCATAGTCTGTTTCATAGGTGTTCCAAAAGAACTCACTATGTGACTTAGAAAGTGATTGAACCACCAACTTTCTCAAGACTTTGACACCCAAGTCTCCCGACTTGTCAATATGTGACTACATCTCCAAGACGTGATCACACCTAGACCTTGCCTTGCCAATAGGGATTGAGTGACCTTTAACTTTTCAAGAACTTGTGGGTTAGGGAGAATAATTGGAGGAGGTGAAAGAAGTATGATTTCCATGGGACATCATCTTCATTTAGGAAAGCTTGTTTCAAGAGATTTGGGAAGATCATAAATGTCTAAACCAGACATGTTTTGGGAGATATTCAAGATAGTTGATCTTAAAGTCCTTAATATGACACCCAATATGAAATATTATGGCTAGGACCCAACAAACTATTTTATAACTTAGAAGAGGTATGCCGTAATCCAAGCTATAAAACAATTTGATGGTAGGTGAATGACGATTCACCAATTTCCACCAAGATAAACGAAATGTATTATTAGGTTTTAATTGGTTTTTGAAAATCCTAGATCTTTTGAGATTCATTGAACTGTTCAATGGCATGTTTCAATCTCGAGTGTGCCCTTCAGGTTTTGTGACTGGGATGCCGAGAATCACAAAACAAGGTGTGAAGTAACCATGCAAATTACTTGGTACCCTTAAGTGTTTACCCCTCAATCGATGTGCTGGTTAACCACACACGCTCCATCGATACTATGATAAACATTAAGTTACCCTTTGCCTACCTTGTGAAATACGAGTTAGTGTGCCGGTTAACCACACACGCTCCACTAACCGACTTAAACAAAGTGCAGAGTGTAATTTCATGGATTAGCACCTTATTCACATTTTCCTAAGTAACTAAGATTGGGAATTATTAAGGGTTTAGTTACTTAGTATTTATCATTAATACTTTTAATGAAGGGATAATTATAGTCTTGTCAAACCCGTTTGGCTAACGACCCTCCACCGGTCAAGCAACCGGTGGGTGAGAGTGGACACCCATTAAGTTGCCATTTTATAGGCAACAACCTTATACCCACCTTATAGACCGGCTTCGTGAATGAAGCATACTAGCGGTAAGACTGACTTTACTCTTATACATATATATTATTCTTAACTTATAATATTATAAAGTATAAGGGTTGAATTTTAACTCTTAAAATTCTAAGGGCTAACTTGGAATTAAAGTATTCATAAGAGAATACTTTACAAATTCCAAAACTTGAGGGCAAGTTTTGAAACTATTCAAAACTTATTAATTCCATAACTTACGTGTTTAAAGTAGTTTTAATCCAAAAACTCTTCAAGTTCCATAACTTATGGAAGACTTTAAACTAATAAAAGAATTAACTTTTCTTTATTTTTATAACTTATGGAATTAATGAAGGTTACATTTTTTTTATTTATTTTTATTTGTTTAATGAAGAGACTCTTGGTCCTCCATAACTTGAAGACAAATTATGGAGTCATAACTCCAATTAATTAGAACTAGACTCTTCATTTTTTTTGTAACCTTTGCCAATTTTATGAGTTTTATGAGTCTTTAATGTGACTCTTCATGTAACTTGAGGACAAGTTACACAAACACATTTTATACTCAACTCTTAGATTAAAATGGATTGAAAACAACTATTTCAATCAACTTTTCTATTAATCTAAGAAACTCATAAGAACAAGATAATTCAAATCAAACTTTTTCATGTAATTAGTCTAACCTTTAAACTAATACAAAACATGAATCTATTGACAAGTATCTTTGAAATTGGATTAGCATGAACATTACCACAACAAAAACAAGTTTATAAGTTCAAAAACAACTTAGGGTAATGTTCCTAGTCCATTTCTAGCCAAAAACCTTGAAAATATGCTGTATGGGGTCCAACTCGTCGAGTGCATGAACATAACTCGGCGAGTTGGATGCATTTTGCCTTGGACTCGTCGAGTCCCTTCATGGTCTCGGCGAGTCTGCTGGGTAGACAGCAACAAAACTCGATTTTTCAGCTTCTATTGCAAGTATAACAAGAAAAGAAGCCTAGGCTCTGATACCACTGTTGGGTTATGAGCATTCTATCACTCCTAAGTGTACATGCAACCCTAAATACCTTGGATCTATGTTTTCTCTATTATACATGGAAATATGAATATCCAAGGTATTATCCTAAACTAGCATACAAAACTATCAATATAACAAGATAGAATACATACCTCTTTGATGGTGCTTGTCTTCATGAAGCTTGAGTGCCTAGTGCCCCAAGTGTGACACCTCAAATGGTTCACAATCATCAAAACACTTAGAATATCTTAGAGAGAATTCTACACTTCATGAAATCGGCTAGCCCTTTCTTAGTCTCACTAGTAGCCGTTTTTCCTCAAGAATAAGATGCTTATATAGTTATACAATTAGGGTAAACCCTAATTGTCATGACTTTCCATTTCCTTGGATCCATGGGTTCAAATACACCATGGAGCATCCATGGAGCATCATATGGGTTTTGACCCAACTAGATAATCCATGGAGCATTAGCCCACTATATAAGTATGTATGATTTGTACAATCAACCCATATATTTAATTAGTCTTCTTTTGATCACTCAATTAATGCTAGATTAATTCTTGATCAATACTAATTAAATAATCTCATTATTCTTATTATTAATATACTAGAACTTATAATATATTAATAACCATAAGTGTCTTATTTCTCTCATTTAGTCTATCAAAGTGCATGATGGTATGCAACCCAAATGTACCATACCGGGTCGGGTCAAGTCTTACCAATTATAGCTATGGACTTAGACATTAATCCAACATTATGTTATGGGCCGGAAGGCGTTGCAATGTGGACCGTAAGGTCAAAGTGGTAAGGACCGGAAGGTTTACCTAGTCGGGACGGAAGTCCCCTGGGACACATGGACCGGAAGGTCAGGGCCTGGAAAGGCGTATGTGCGTAGGTTGTATTTTGGGGAACTCACTCAGCAATTATGCTTAGAGTTGTTGTGTTATGTGTTTCAGGTACTAGCGAGGACCGTGGGAAGGCGCCGGCGTGATCGTACACATTATCGGGGAAAACTAATTTTATGATCTTTGTGATGTATTCGGTTGTGACAATATTGTTTACGTTTGAATTTAAAATTTTAATCGAGGTTTTGATGTTTGCAAAAATGAAAAATTGGTTTTAAAATTTACGCCGTTACAGTCCATCAGGTTGGTTCTTAGGAAGCTCAGTTGTCTTTGGTCTCGCGCATCCTGTCAATTGGTTATTAGAGGCTTTCTAGGTCATCGGATAGGTTGTGTGTCTACGGTATCCTTTTGTTGTAGACTGTCTATCTCAAGCTCGTGCAAAATGAACTTGCACTGACGATTTTTGAGATATTTTTGACGGAAACCCTCAAGGTCAGGGAGATGGGTTTTTACCAGATGAGTGTTGGACAATCTCAGGAGGTGGTTCTACTATTTCTGCATGAGATAGTATCCGTGGAACACCTAATAGTCCATTGAATCTCTAAGACTTTGGTTTATTTTAGTGCGGAAAGCGCAGGCTCCTGCATAACCCCTCGACTAACACCAAGGTTGGTGTCAAGTCTATAACCTCTTCGGAATCTGGGTCATGAGGCTTAATGTAACTACTTTCTCACTTGATCAGGTATTCTTGGCTGCGAAGGTTATCCTGTGGTTCTCGGTATCCTAGTGTTCACTTCGGAGAATGTATTTTATTGTCTATAGGGCGATGACGATTTCCTCCATGCGAGAGGGTGGGGGATGATAGGCACTACTTGTCTATAACAGGATAGACGAAGTGCCTGAGTAGTGCGAGCATCTACTGCCACTACTCTTCCGAAGGTTCTGAGTTTTCTCGGTCTAGGTTAAATCTAGTGAGTATAGGTTCCCATCACTTGGAACTTTAATCCTTTCATCCACTCTTCTTAGATTTTACTTTATCGCAGCTCTCGGATTTCCGGGATATTCGCTGCGATGTTAAATTTGGGGGATTAAGCGTGAATGGATGGTCGTAGTCAATGTCCTTGACTCTTACGACTCAGATTTAATTATCAACCGAGGGTATTAGCTACTATCTTCGCTTAATTGGAATGACAACAAACTTCGGATCTGTGGTCATGATAGTAGTTCACTCCGTAGGGGTTCTCTTGACTCTAGCTCTCGTTCCATGGGATAGGATGAAGGGTCTTTCTAGGGAATCTACTAGGTATGCTTCGGGTGGTTATCGTCTTCTGGAATGCATGCGGTGTCTTTTGCTTCGCTTCTTATATGTCTAAGGAGGCTTGGTTCACAGCGCACGGTACCCCTCTCCTAGGTACTTCATAAGGTTTGAGATAAGAGGGACGATTGACGGATCGTATTAGGTTTGATCATTCGTATTATGTTTAGGTTCGGAAGAACCTTTATTTGCCGATATGGCTACGGAGAAAGTTCTTTTTACACAGCACTAGGGATGAACACATGGTTGAACAAAGTCAAACCATGATTGATAGAGTCGTCGAAGTTGGCATACTTCGACATGATATATAATGAGGATCGATAGAGTCATGCGACGAACAGGAAAACAAGTTCTAGGTGTCTCGGGTTTCGTCCTATGTATCACTGCCGCAAATACTTGGACCAATAGAGTCGACGCGGAAACTATAGAGAGTCCTAAGTGTTTCTGAGCAGAGTATCTTTTCATGAATGGATTCACACGATGCATCTCTATAATGGCCTAACATATACTAGTCATGTATGATTAAGGTGGGGAGGACTGTTTACTGAGCGACCCCGCCCTAAATCCACAATCCAACGAGGAACAGGAAATGAGGCGGCATTCACTCACTCTAGGTATATCCATCTTAACTATACATGGCCGTAACGTATATGTGTTAGCCATTATAGTTTTACCTGATGAATTTTAAATTTTATAACAGTGCTGCGACTTTCACCTTAATGGGGAGGTATTTATATTTTGAATTAGTCTTTTAAATGTTTTCAGTTTAGTTATCTAAGCTCGTAAGACGTACCAAAAATCTACTAGGTTCCTTGATGCTTCTCCCTAAGCATTAGAGCTAGACTCCTCCTGTGTCCTTGTCTTTTCCTTTGGTTGGGCAGTCGCTTTTGAAGTGTCCAATCTCACCACATAAACGGCAAACTGGATTGGCTGCCAAATTGGTGGTTGATGTAATGAACTCAACAGCGGTTCCGCAGACGCGAGCATTATGCCCCAACATGTGGCACCTAGCACAATAGAGTTCCCAGCATATACCATGAGGATGGTAGCTGCACTTGTTGCAATGAGGAAGGTTTCTTAAGTATGGTCTCCTAAGTGTAGGGATGGAAAGGTTGGTAGGGAATTTGACCATCTCAACTCGTTGCCCTTCGGAAGGTCCTTAAGCTGAGGTACTTCTCTCCTCAATCTTGATCTTTCTCTTCCGTGGATTTGAGTGAGGTTCTTGGGTGGCTGGGGATGCAGAGGTTGGTTGTTGCTGTCCACTACTAGGATCAAAAATCATGATAGGTCCCTTGCTAACGTTAGCATTGTTAGGATTCAGGTAAGCCATGATATCTGATACGGCTGTCGAGACTGTAGCTTGAAATGTAGCTTCATCGAATATGAGAGTAGGTTTCTTGCTTGTGGACTGGTTACCCTTCTTTGGAGGCATGGTTTTTCCTACACGGAAAGGAACACAAGATAATGAGAGACGATGGCTAACCCCGGACATATCTATCCTGGCTGTATTAGGCATAAATATTCCCGTGCCTAGAGTATTGGTTGTCTGAGTGTCGACCTACATCCCTATGATGTAGTCCTAGTGTACAAGGTAAGAGTGTGAGTATCGGAAAAGGCCATAAGATGGGAGTCGTTCCTACTAAGTTACCTTTATACTGGGAAAGGTTTCACTCTCCGGTCTGGAGAGATTTGCGAACAGTTCAGAACAAAGCCGCAGAATGAGAGGCTCATGAAGACTTATGACTAAACAACCTCAACATAGGTGTGGGGATCCGCTCTAAGCGTATCACTGGCAACGGGAATAAGGCGATTTACCTAACACATAGCGTGAGAAGCGTAACCACTAACTCACTAAATTGTATTATTTTAGGGGTGTATTAGCGTGACGAACACGAGGAAAAAGACACGTCTCTGGTTCCATGTACTGGTTCCCTCTGTCTACCTCATATCCCTGGCCGGGACTGACGTTGGTTTCCTTCAGGTAGCTACCTAGGGTTCTCTCCTCGTATGGACATATTGCATTTATACTCCACCTTCCTTCTGATTCCGACTCTGGGTGTCATCACTTCATGAGGGATGACTGGAATTTCGGAAGTTTAAGCGAATTTCTTCATCGGTGTCCCTAGAAGATATAGTGTAACGCCCGCAGATCCGGGCTAGTCAATTTAGAGGCAATAGGGGTCAAAAATGACTTTTCGACAAAAGATTATTTAGAATGAATAGTCTTAACCAAGCTTTAGAATATGTCACAAGGTTTCCGTACATATAAAGAACGCCGAAATCCGAGTTATAACGAAGAAGTTATGGCCCACCGAAGTTTTATGGCAAAACCGGCACGACACCGGAAGACGTAAATAGTGAATTTACGATAGAAGACTTTTTAGCCTTATCAATCTAAACAAAAGTCGTAGAATATGTTAAACTAAGAGCGTCGATAAAAAGAACGCCCAAATCTGACTTCGTATGAGGAAATTATGATTTTTCTAAGATTCGGCTTAGCAGTGTACAACCCGAAACTCGAATTTTAGTTCGAGCGGTTTTTGGCTTACGTGAAATAAATGAGAGTTGAAGATCTCATTAATAGGAACTCAACGGTGAAAAGACAGACGAAAACGGAGTCCGTATGAAGGAGTTACGAATTCTTCGCGGTCATTTAACAGTCTAAACGCCTCGTACTGTTAAATTTAAGATCGGTCGAGAATTAGCCGACGGAGTCAAAAAGAAAGTTGTAGATATTATTTTTACCTACGCGTGGATATAAAGAACATCAAAAACGGAGGTCGTATTTGAAAGTTACGGATTTTAGAAGTCGGAAGTGTGTTGTGTGAAAATGGGTGATGTGGCACAATCTTGGCCATTGCTTTCTCCCCAAGTCTTGCCACTAGATGGTGACATGTGGCACCAAGTTCAGCCATTTTCACCCTATAAATACCACCTCTCCCACCCTCATTTTCTTCACACCTTTCCCATTCTTTCTTCTCTTTACTGTCTCTCTAGAACCTCTCTCTAGCCCCGAAATCCCCCGAAAAGCCTAGGGAACCTCCCTAGCACGAGGCGGAAGTCCCGGAGTGCTCGACGGCTCCGAGAAGAAGAGCTTTTCGGCTTGGAAACGCTGCTCCAAGCAAAGCCTGGTTTTCTATAAAACCCGCTGTAAGTGAGCTACGCCTACACTATTTTTAATATAGTTTTTATTTAATTATAGTAACGTTATTAAGAACATATAATAAATACTTGGGCTATTATTATGGGTTATATAAGTATTTTTTTAATGCTTATATAATAGTAATAATAGCTAGACTATTAATTAGTGTCGGCGAATAATAGACTAAAATCTATTGGTGATAATACTAGGTTTCGTCGAAGGAAATTATTTTAAAGTAAACGAAGCGCTGTCCGAGTACCGAGTCACCACCTTCTCAGGTGAGTGCATAGTCCCTTTCATGAACATGATTTTAATACAAGTATTGATTGAAGTATTAATTATATGTTTATGTGCGAGTTAATTGATGTTGCTAGAAATTCGTGTTAAAGAACATACCTGATTATATTTGATAATTTAGGATAAAGAGTAAACCTAAATTAAATATGAGGAATATTGGGTAGTATATTCTTACGAGTACAAGTGAGTTAAACTCAGGGAATAGAAGTTAGTATATGTCACTTATCCGGGAGTATGGATTAGACATATTCATTGTCCCTAGTCCGAGAATATGGATTAGGCATAATCATTCGTCGTTAATCCGAGAGTATGGATTAGCTATTGTCCCTAGTCCGAGAGTATGGATTAGGCATAATCATTCATCTTTAATCCGAGAGTATGGATTAGTCATTCGTCCCTAGTCCGAGAGTATGGATTTGGTAAATTCGTTCATTTCTGATCCGAGAGTATGGAGTAGGTAAAACGACTAATCTTAGGTCCGAGAGTATGGATAGCCTCGTTGCGAGGATCGACGGGGTGGGATAATAGTTGTTTATATATATGTATGGTGAAATTGTATATTTTGTGAATTTTAAACTATATATATGGTATAACATTGTGGGATTGAAATCCCTATGCGCTCACCAGGTTTCCCAACCTGACCCACTCAGTTTATTTATATCACAGGTGTTGATATGAAGTGACATTACACTGAGAGATTTAATGAGATGTAGACCACTAGTGTGAATAATTGTAAGTTCTGTTTATGCTTATGTTCCTGTATTAACGATGACATCCCAAACGTTTTAAAATCAAATAAATATGTTTCTTCGAAAATGTTTTAATAACGTATTTACCATGTTTTTCTGGGAACAAATTCCGAAACCTTTTTATAAAATGAAGTATTCTGATTTTTATAAAGCATAAACAAAATCGGTCTTTTCGGGCCGTGATTTTGGGGATGTCACAGTTGGTATCAGAGCATTAGTTTAAGCGAACTAGGAATATGGATTTATTTCTAGACTTAAACTTAGAATGCTAAGCGATGATTGTGAGGTGTGAGCACTAGCTTATTTTAGGAATTATGCCTAAAATGCTTTTATGTGCTAAATACTTGTGCCTGATATGCTGTTAGTTGTTCGGATCTATGGTCTGTTGCCGACCGGATCTGGAAACCTTATGTGTTTAGGATTCTAAACGTACAACTACGATATTAGAACTAGCATATAAACGTTTCGGAGTGATAAGGATGATTTAACCGTCAATCCTAAGTAAAGATCTAGATTCACCTTATTCGGTGTATAGATCAAGATGGCAAGAACCCGTAGCGGAAACGTGAATGCAAATGGGAACAGAAACCAACCCCCAGTGATTGAGCAAATACCGGTGATGGAAGCCGCCGCTGAGCCAGTCACAATGGCCGGAGTGCAAGCGATGATCCAAGAGATCTTGGATCGTCAAATGGAGGAAACTAGATGTTTGCTCCAGCAAAATCGTGAGGAAGCCACTATTCAGATCGAACAGCCCGAGTTGAACGAAGGGAAGACTGAGGAAGGAAACTACAGTGAGACTATTGGTCAAGTCAACCCACCAATAGTTCGACAAAATAACCAAGATGACGAGGTCGAGAGGAATGGATGCAAGTACAAGGATTTTCTTACTTGCAAGCCATCGACTTTCACTGGAAAGGAGGATCCGATCGGGGTCATGGATTGGATCTCGGAGATGGAGTTAGCCTTCATGACATGCGGTTGTAGAGGGAAGCTACAGACCACATTTGCAGTGCGTCAGTTTCGAGGAGGCACTGTACGTTGGTGGAATACCTTGGGGAAGACTTTGCAACTGACATGGGCAGAATTTCTGGTGCAATTCAAATGAAAGTACTACTCAGCTCAAAACCTGCTTGAGCTAGAGAACCAGTTTCTAACCCTGAAGAAGGGAAGCATGTCAATCGATGAATACACCAACAACTTCACAGAGAAGATGGAGTTTGCCTTGCGTCTTGTTCCGGATGAGCTGACGAAAATCGACAAGTACGAAAAAGGACTTCCATGGGAGTACGCGGTGCCAGTGCGTCAAGCACCTACTCTAGAGGCAGCTATCTGGGCTGCCAAGT
Organism: Lactuca saligna; assembly: GCF_052625555.1. Lineage (NCBI taxonomy): Eukaryota > Viridiplantae > Streptophyta > Magnoliopsida > Asterales > Asteraceae > Lactuca > Lactuca saligna. Next base: position 153,726,867 of record NC_136419.1, read on the forward strand.
CTGTCGAAGATATGATCAAGGGAAGAGCCTCCAGCAAGATGGAGGTTGGCGAGAAGAGAAAGTTTGAAGGATCTTCAAGGTCCAACGAGAAGAGAAAATTCTCGAAGTTTGAAGAAGGAACGCAATGGTGTGACAAGTGTAGAAAGAAGCACATCAGGAAGTGCTCTAAATATATGACATGCTTTAAATGCGGGAAGACTGGTCATTACGCCAGCGAATGCACAACCAAGAGAGAAGTCTGCTTTAAGTGTGGAGAAGAAGGACACTTCAAACAAGACTGCCCAAAGAGAGAAGGGGCTACAAAGCCAAATGTGCCACCAAAGCCAAATGTGAGAGCATTTCAAATGATCCTTGACGAAGCAGATGACAATGCAAGGATTCAAGAGTGAAGGCTTGACATCCGAGGATCGAGTTACGGAGTAATCGTGTAGATAGTACCTCACGATGTAGCCCGTTAGAGGCATAGTCTAGGGTGAACTTGAACACCTATGTAACAGTTTCAAGAAATAATATAAAACCTTTGTTTTGTTATCTGATGTGTTAAGTTGTTGTATGGTTTTCTTGTATGGTGACTTGGAAAAACTACGGGACAATACTTGGGACGAGTATGAGTAGGTGTGAATGGTAGTAGAGGCCTATACTACCGGAAGCACAGGACTCACACTTGGATCAGGGAAAGTCACAAGGTTACCAAGAAGCCAGTAATTGATTTCGTTTTATTCAAGTATGCCGTTACCATTGTTTCGGTAATGACTAAGAAGATTGTTGTTATCCCGACCCTAGTGGTCATATCACCTTGAGTCCGACTACGATGAGTAGGTTACGTGGTTCAGAGAACCAAGTTTGATATAGCGTCCGACTTAAACCAAACAATTGAAAATCAAAGCGATCAATAGAAGTATCGCGCTCGTTGGTAGCTAGAAATGCTACATGTTAAAGTATGATTATATCACATTAGAACATGAAGGAAGGCTTAGTCTGTTTTAGAATTTAAGAGACCTGAGTCTAAACGTACATCACATGATGATAGGTCATAATTTGGAGTCTAATATGAGGTAGAGAGCAGGTGCACGATCAAGTACTGCTTACAGTCAATAAGTCTAAGAGATAGACTTGAAGGAATAAAGAAGTTATAATTATTACCTACGATGAAGAGATGACGTATGGAGTCATTATACGATCCTTGTTTCGTTGATGATTCCGGGACGTAATCATCCTAAGGGGGAGATAATTGTAACGCCCGCAGATCCGGGCTAGTCAATTTAGAGGCAATAGGGGTCAAAAATGACTTTTCGACAAAAGATTATTTAGAATGAATAGTCTTAACCAAGTTTTAGAATATGTCACAAGGTTTCCGTACATATAAAGAACGCCGAAATCCGAGTTATAACGAAGAAGTTATGGCCCGCCGAAGTTTTACGGCAAAACCGGCACGGCACCGGAAGACGTAAATAGTGAATTTACGATAGAAGACTTTTTAGCCTTATCAATCTAAACAAAAGTCGTAGAATATGTTAAACTAAGAGCGTCGATAAAAAGAACGCCCAAATCTGACTTCGTATGAGGAAATTATGATTTTTCTAAGATTCGGCTTAGGAGTGTACAACCCGAAACTCGAATTTTAGTTCGAGCGGTTTTTGGCTTACGTGAAATAAATGAGAGTTGAAGATCTCATTAATAGGAACTCAACGGTGAAAAGACAGACGAAAACGGAGTCCGTATGAAGGAGTTACGAATTCTTCGCGGTCATTTAACAGTCTAAACGCCTCGTACTGTTAAATTTAAGATCGGTCGAGAATTAGCCGACGGAGTCAAAAAGAAAGTTGTAGATATTATTTTTACCTACGCGTGGATATAAAGAACATCAAAAACGGAGGTCGTATTTGAAAGTTACGGATTTTAGAAGTCGGAAGTGTGTTGTGTGAAAATGGGTGATGTGGCACAATCTTGGCCATTGCTTTCTCCCCAAGTCTTGCCACTAGATGGTGACATGTGGCACCAAGTTCAGCCATTTTCACCCTATAAATACCACCTCTCCCACCCTCATTTTCTTCACACCTTTCCCATTCTTTCTTCTCTTTACTGTCTCTCTAGAACCTCTCTCTAGCCCCGAAATCCCCCGAAAAGCCTAGGGAACCTCCCTAGCACGAGGCGGAAGTCCCGGAGTGCTCGACGGCTCCGAGAAGAAGAGCTTTTCGGCTCGGAAACGCTGCTCCAAGCAAAGCCTGGTTTTCTATAAAAACCGCTGTAAGTGAGCTACGCCTACGCTATTTTTAATATAGTTTTTATTTAATTATATTAACGTTATTAAGAACATATAATAAATACTTGGGCTATTATTATGGGTTATATAAGTATTTTTTTAACACTTATATAATAGTAATAATAGCTAGACTATTAATTAGTGTCGGCGAATAATAGACTAAAATCTATTGGTGATAATACTAGGTTTCGTCGAAGGAAATTATTTTAAAGTAAACGAAGCGTTGTCCGAGTACCGAGTCACCACCTTCTCAGGTGAGTGCATAGTCCCTTTCATGAACATGATTTTAATACAAGTATTGATTGAAGTATTAATTATATGTTTATGTGCGAGTTAATTGATGTTGCTTGAAATTCGTGTTAAAGAACATACCTGATTATATTTGATAATTTAGGATAAAGAGTAGACCTAAATTAAATATAAGGAATATTGGGTAGTATATTCTTACGAGTACAAGTGAGTTAAACTCAGAGAATAGAAGTTAGTATATGTCACTTATCCGGGAGTATGGATTAGACATATTCATTGTCCCTAGTCCGAGAATATGGATTAGGCATAATCATTCGTCGTTAATCCGAGAGTATGGATTAGCTATTGTCCCTAGTCCGAGAGTATGGATTAGGCATAATCATTCATCTTTAATCCGAGAGTATGGATTAGTCATTCGTCCCTAGTCCGAGAGTATGGATTTGGTAAATTCGTTCATTTCTGATCCGAGAGTATGGAGTAGGTAAAACGACTAATCTTAGGTCCGAGAGTATGGATAGCCTCGTTGCGAGGATCGACGGGGTGGGATAAGAGTTGTTTATATATATGTATGGTGAAATTGTATATTTTGTGAATTTTAAACTATATATATGGTATAACATTGTGGGATTGAAATCCCTATGCGCTCACCAGGTTTCCCAACCTGACCCACTCAGTTTATTTATATCACAGGTGTTGATATGAAGTGACATTACACTGAGAGATTTAATGAGATGTAGACCACTAGTGTGAATAATTGTTAGTTCTGTTTATGCTTATGTTCCTGTATTAACGATGACATCCCAAACGTTTTAAAATCAAATAAATATGTTTCTTCAAAAATGTTTTAATAACGTATTTACCATGTTTTTCTGGGAACAAATTCCGCAACCTTTTTATAAAATGAAGTACTCTGATTTTTATAAAGCATAAACAAAATCGGTCTTTTCAGGCCGTGATTTTGGGGATGTCACATATAGGCACTTGGTGAATTCAATAGTCTCGACCTAGTTCATTCGTTTCCGAGCTGCAAATCTTCTCAATGAACTTCTTCGGGGTCGGAATCAACTCTTCTATCGAGTACTGAAGTGGATAGGGTTTTCTACAGGGTTTGTGCGAGAATGGAAATGTCTAAAGAATCCTAAGAGATTATTAGCATTTCACTATATGATCCACATCGGGTCCTGCTACGATTACACAGGGTATACAATTCATATATAGCTTAGATTCGATAGGCCTTCGAATATGTGATACTACTCTAGAACCACATCCCAATGAGGAAAAGGAAATAGAGCGAAACAACACATTCTTAGCCTATGGGATCCTTATTATATATAACCTTGGGAGTATACTCTCTATAATTGTAGGTATATCAATGAGGATCTTTTTCATTCTTCACATAAGGTTAGTTACGGATCCAAAAATATCCCTATGGTATTTTAATTCTTTGTTTGTTTCCTTATCTTCTTAATATGATTCTGGGATTAGTGTGAGTCTTTTAGTGTTCCAAAATACTACTATAGTATTTTAACTTTATGTTTGGCTCTAGCATTCCTAGTTGGTAAGTTTCAGACCTGTTGCAACACCTCTATCACTCCCATGCACACGTTCATCGCATCTCGAATAAATGTAGTTGATCAGGTTACATTTATTCCAGCGTACGATTACATAACTGCCCAGGTTTGACTGTAGTGCTCAACATCCGAGGACTTTTATTCTTGTTCTTCTTGTGATACTTGTGTTCGAGTGTTTAGATTCTTGGTGTTATTATACTTTGGTAAAATATGGTTATATTTTAAAGTAGAATTCTTGGTCAGAGTGTTTTATCCCTATGTATTTACAGGCTGTATATCTTTTATGAATTGATATACTTAGCTCACTATAAACAATGCTCTGATACCAATCTGTCACACCCCAAAACCGGAATGGCGGAAACGTTCTGGGGTGGATGACGTCATGTCAAGTATCACAACACGTGCATTATAGTAATCAAAGTACAACAAAACATTGCATTAATAGTAATAATTTTACATGGTTCACAATACAATATATCAAAGTAATACAAGTATATGAAATAAGAACAACATGGTACTAAGCTATCTTCATCAACAGCTCCGGGGATGTACCTGTCTAATGTTGACCTGAGAATACAAGTTATTTGAAAAGCGAGTATCATCATTTTTACAAAATGCTGGTGAGTTCATAAGTAATTAGTGAAATTTTATTTAAATAACTTTATAATGTAGTAGTTTAAGAGTTTACAGTGTATTAGAGTTCTTTCCAGAAAATCCTATATTTTCTTTAACAAAAGCAGTCTTCTACCAAGACTGGATGGAGTTATGTGGTGAAAAGTAGTTTTCCCTTAATCGCTATCATTATCAAAATACTTAATTTGATTATTTAAAGAAGCAAGAGAATTCAGGGAAATAACATATGCCTCAGCAGTAAGGACTGCTGACTAAGGCAAAGGAATCATAGACTCCAGGAGAGTATTGAACGAACAACACGCCTGGTTCCGTATAACTAATGGAGACACAGACCCCAGAAGGTACCAAATGAAAGGTACAGCTGGTAAGGTCTAAAACAATGAATGCAGACCGCAGACAATATCAAATGAAAGATACATCTTGAAAGGTCAAAACAGAGAGTACAGACCGTAGACAATATCAAATGAAAGATACATCTTGCAAGGTCACAACAGATATTACAGACCGCAGATAGTATCAAATGAAAGATACATTTTGCAAGGTCAAAACAGTGTGACTCTGAAAATGAGTTACCAGCATACAGTGTAAATTGTCGGTGAAATACCGTTACCTTAAAGCCATGAATTATAAGGCAACCTGGGATACTCGTAACCATCGTAACCGACGCTAGAGTACCTGATGCCCTACAAGCGTCTATTAAATATGACATTTGTCACCCCTTGGCTTGGTGGGCCGTGGATTGTAGCTAGCAGTCAGGGTGCGGGGGTGTCAATCCCGTATAGATCTATACACACAATGTCCGCTCTCCCTACATGAGACTCTGGTTACCAACTAGATGACGGAGAAGGCCGTGTCCCAAAGATGCATCCCAATTAGTGGGTAGTGTGTTTCCAATATAAGTGTTGAACTAGGGGTAGAGACTCATAACTGAACTGACTAATGTAAACCTATATGTCTATGCTCTTATTTTGGTATTCTTTGGTAAAATAAGTTTGAAAACCTGTAGAAATCTTTGGAACCTTTATAAACCAGTTTGAAATGATTTTAGATACAACAATACAAGTAAGAGTTTTGAAACAATTGAAAACCTTTTTGAAAACCATTATAGTATCCTACTCGGTAAAACAGTTTACAGTGTGGTAAAATATTGTGCATGCGGGTTATCAATCACATGTGATTGATATAATAACTAGCATGTTTAACTTGTATTCCCTCCTATAAAACATGTAAAAACATTTAAAAGGTTCATTCAGGGGTATGAACTCACCTGGTATAAGTGGATCCGACGAAGGTGTCGGTTGAGTGCTTGGTGTCAAGTAAGGACTTAGACACACTTAGAGACCTATTTAACATAAGATAACATATGTTCACATACAATTAGTATATTTAATACTAATTAAACAAGTATACACACTCAAAGGAGTGGAAAACACTTTGGTTAAGTGTTCGGGGTGTCTCGGGTAACATTTAAGGGCTAGAACGACTTAGGAATAGAGTTTACTCTTCAAGAGTAAACTCACCTTATGGTGTTTATGGTCCTGGGACAACTCCCCATGAGTATACGGCCGTAAACTCATGGTGAGGGGTTCTAGGATGCTTTAAGGCCTTATACTTCTTCATGGAATTTTGCTAGGTCCAAAACTAAATGGTATGAAGGGATTTGAGGCTTCTAAAGGGACTACATGGGAGTTTATGGCCCATGAACCACCCCTAAGGGAGTTCACGGCCGTGAACTCCTATCCTTTGGTTTTATGGAAGTTTTAAGTCCCTAGTTAACTTCTAGTATTTTGTAGTAAAGGTCTAAGGCCATTTGAGGTGCAAAAACCATCTTTTGGCATATTTTGGGGGTGATTACGGCCTAGGCACTTGCTTGGGCCGTAAACTCCAATTTACCCCATATTTCCTCGTCTTTAATTGATCTAAACCCGAAATAGCAAGTCCCTAAATTATGTATTAAGCCTAAGGGTGTTTTAGGAATGTGTTTGGGGCATTTTAACATGTTTAAGAGGTGTTTACGGCCTAAGTATGTGCTTGGGTCGTAAACTCTCTTTTATGCCTCATTTTGATGGTTTTAAATGCTCAAACACTCCTAGGCTAAATCCTCAATTTATTTCCAAGCTTTTAGGGACAAATTAGGGTTATTTTTGACAAATTAGGCTATATCTTGGGCCGTAAACCCCTCTTTGACAGCTTATATGGTCGACGTTTGGGGTATAATCACAAGTCATAATGTTTAGAACACGCTAGGGTACGTCGACTTACGATTTTGAAGCGTTTGGTGCGGATTCAGGTAAAAAACGAGTCTAGAGAGAGAGTATAGAGAGAGAGGGTGGAAAAGGCTCAAATGGAGTTTACTCCCCCTTATATATGGGTGGGAGTTGGAGCTCAGTGATATTCTACCCGATACTGTCGTTTAACGGGGCTTTTGGTCGCACCCGATTTAGTGGTCGTAATAATAAAAACTAAGTTTTCCAACTAAATGGAAATGTGTATTACGAGTTTTTATTTCTCTTATCACGACTTAACGACGTAAAGATGATATATTTATTTAATTGGCGACCTCTAATTAATGGAACTTTTATACAGTGGAATATTCCGTTAACGGTAACGGGGTAATGTAACAGAATAACTTTGGGTTGTCACACATTGTTTAACAATTGCAGGTAATAAATAACTAATATGTTTACATACTATTGAAAGATGTAGTGTAGTTTGTAATAGTACTTTTGTACTACTTTTTATGTTTGTATAAATTACAATATCCTGGGTAGTTATGTAATATATATAACATTTTGTAATAGAAGGTTCGTATCCAATAGTTTGTAAATCCTTTATATCAATGTAAAATATTGCTTTTATGAATATGCAAATAGCATGTTTTGGAGTAATGATAATGTGAAATATCAAAGTTTGGGTCTTTAAAAAATATGAAAGTTGGGGTCTTTCAACCATGGTATCAGAGCGGTAGTTTAAGCGAACTAAATTCCATGGATTGGTATTTAAACATAAACTATAGGAAGTTCAATATATATATGAACTTAATCATTGTAAGTATAGGGATACAAACCATAGGAAATATGTAAGTAAAAATAATAGGTAATAGTACACGCTAATATTCTAAAATACTATCTTACTCCGTATTTCAGATCAATGGTTGAACAAGTAAGTAGCCATACCCCTGATGTTGGTGGAGATCCTCAACCCAAGGAAGTGAATACTCCAGTATCTCCTCGTGAGGAGCGACTTTTATGTAAACTTACCGGTGTTATTCGACAAACTCTCAAAAATCAGAAACATAATGATGATAAAGGAAAAGAGAAAGTCACTGGAGAATGTTAAAGTGGGAAAGTGAAGTGTCCCTCGTTCAAAGATTTCAAGAGTAGTGGTGCTACGGAGTTTTCTGGTGTTCATAATCCTATAATCGTTCTAACTTGAATTCAGAACACCGAGAAAGTATTTAGTGTTTCTCATGTGGATGATGAAGACAAGGCTATTTATGCTTCTACAATGCTCATTGGAGAAGCTTTAGTCTGGTGGGAAGCAACATATGAAGCTCTGGATGGATGTGACCAGGAGAACTTATCTTGGGAATTGTTCAAGACTCATGTGTTAGAGAAGTATTGTCCTCTATATATGAGGGGAAGATTGGAGAAGGAATTCCTCGAGTTTAAACAAGGAGGAATGACTGTGAATGAGTATGAAACTCAATTTAATCAAAGAGCAAGGTTTGCTACGAAGTATATTCCAACTGAAGATGAGAAAATTCAGTTATTCATGGAAGGACTACGACACAAAATCCATGATTTCGTTGTCAACCGGGATGTTCTGTCGTTCGATAAAGCCGTTGAGTATGCTCGAAGGTATGAGCATGACTTAGAAATACGTGGTGCCACTCTTACTATTCCAAAGCATCCACGTACTGAATGAACTACTCCTGCTTCCACTATTTCACCAGCTCAATCTATTCGAACTGATCCTAGCAAGCAAGCACAATCTCAGAGTGCTTTTCGTGGCCGTGGTAGGTCACAATCTTTTTTCTATTCAATCACCATCATGTCGCGTTTGTGGAAGGAATCATCCGGGTCAATGCAAAATAGACAAAGAATCCATTGTCTGTTATGGGTGTGGAGAGACCGGTCATATCAAGCCAGCTTGCCCAAGGAAGGATGTGACTTGTTATGCATGTGGTATTACAGGCCACAAGAAGCGTTTTTTTCCCTACTCTTACCAGCCAAGTGACGGGAAGTCAAGCTTCTATTCAACAACCAGCGAGAAGTCAAGTCCCTGTGCAACAACCGAAGAATACTCCAGCTAAAAAGGAGGAGGTGCCAAAAGCTAAGGGTCGTGCATTCCAGATTACCGCAGAGGAAGCACGTGAGGACCCAAATGCCATGACGGGTACATTTCTTGTCAACTCTAGACCTGCTCACATCTTATTTGATCCTGGTGCTTCAGATTCTTTCGTATCTTATGAATTTGCGCATTCTTTTCAAACTATTTGCTATGCACTCGCACAACAATTTCACGTAGATACTGCAGGAAGTATATCATTACTTGCTGATAAAATCTATAGGGATTGTGTCATAGAAATTGAAGGCTATAATTTTCTTGCTAACCTAATCCCTATCTCCTTGCCCAATTTCGATATTATTCTCGGCATGGATTGGTTATCAAAGAACCATGCAGAACTCTTGTGTTACGAAAAGATGGTACACATTCCTATTGAAAGGGAAGATCGTATTCATGTCTATGGTGAACAAAGAATCTTAAAAATAATCTCTTTCCTCAAAGCTCGTAAATTCATATCGAAAGGTTGTCCTATCTATCTGGCCTATACAATTCACATCTCAAGAAAGGAGAATAAAACTGTAAATGATATTCCCATTGTTAACGAATATCCTGATGTTTTCCCCGATGATCGGCCTGGACTTCCTCCGGATAGACAAGTAGAATTCCGAATTGACTTTGTGCCCGGTGCTGCTCTGATTGCAAAGACTCCTTATCGTCTTGCACCAGCCGAGATGAAAGAAATGATGATGCAACTGCAGGAATTACTCTACAAAGGCTTTATTCGACCGAGTACCTTTCCCTGGGGTGCTCCAGTATTGTTCGTCAAAAAAAAGGACGGATCGATGTGAATGTGCATTGATTATCGCGAGCTGAATAAGGAGACTATCAAGAAAAAGTACCCACTACCTCGCATCCATGATTTATTCGATCAACTTCAGGGTGTTAGCTATTTCTCAAAAATTGATTAGAGATCTGGCTATCATCAGTTTTAAGTACAGGAGCAAGATGTACCGAAGACTGCTTTCCGTACTCGTTATGGACATTTCGAATTCCTTGTCATGCCATTCGGTTTGACAAATGGTCCTACTGTATTCATGGATATGATGAATCGAGTGTGCTGCCCAATGCTCGATAAGTCTGTCATCATATTCCTCGACGATATTCTAATCTATTCCAAATATGAAGCCGATCATGCCATTCATATTCGTGAAATCTTAGAATTTCTTCGAAAGGAGAAACTTTATGCTAAATTCTCGAAATGTGAATTTTGGCTACACCAAGTTCAATTTCTCAACCATATTATTTCTAGTAATGGTGTATCTGTAGATCCCATCAAAATGGAAGCCATTTAAAATTGGGAAGTGCCTCGTAATGCTTCCGAAATTCAAAGTTTCTTAGGTCTCACGGGATATTACCGGAGATTCATTAAAGACTTTTCTCGTATAGCCGTACCCCTCACAAGCCTTACACGGAAGGAAGTGATCTTCTAATGGGGTGAAGATCAAGAAAAAGCTTTCTCAACTCTAAAAGACCTTTTAACTCATGCTCCCATCTTATCACTCCCAGAAGGTGATGATGATTTCTCCGTATATAGCAATGCTTCAAGATTGGGAGTCGGTTGTGTGTTGATGCAGCGTGGTAAAGTGATAGCCTATGCCTCAAGACAACTGAAAGATTATGAAAAGAATTATCCCACCCATGATCTTGAACTCGCTGCAGTAGTATTTGCCCTAAAACTTTGGAGACATTACCTTTTTTGTACGAAATGCCAATTATTCACCGTCCACAAGAGTCTCAAGTATATATTCAGTCAGCAAACTCTGAATATGAGACAACAACAAGCCATGGAGCTGATCAACGACTATGATTGCGAAATCATGTACCATCCTGGAAAGGCTAATGTGGTTGCAGATGCACTTTGCAGGAAAGTTTATCGTAATAGTATGTGTTATACTATTACTCACACTACGGTGAAGTTCACCATTCTTGATGAACTAGAGAAGTAGCAAGTTGAAGCCTTAAAGCCAGAAAATGTAAAGAAGGAAGGAATGGTACATTATCCCAATGTTTTACTTGATGATCCATGAGGATTAAAAGTATTTAAGCTATCAATACATCCTGGCACAAGTAAAATGTACTATGATGTAAGAGCTGATTCTTGGTGGCCTGGATTAAAGAGAGACATTGGAAGATATGTACAGAAATGCTTAGTATGCTTACAAGTCAAAACAGAACACCAAAAGCCTTATGGAATTCCAGAAAGCCTTAGTGTTCCTGTATGGAAGTGGGAAGAGCTGTCTATGGATTTTATTACCAAATTACCAAAGACTGGTAGACATAATGATAGCATTTGGGTAATTGTCGACCGTCTAACAAAGAGTGCACATTTTCTCGCTATGCGTGAAACGGCTTGCTTTTTGAATAAATCAAGATATCGTCTATGAATACTATCACGGATTTATCTAGGAATGGTTTACAAACCCTATTCATCTAATCCATGAAAGTTGTTGGGGGCATTGGTTAGTCCAAACGACATAACCAAAAATTCATAGTGTCCATATCTTGTTCTACATGCAGTCTTTTCGATATCCTGTTCTCTCACCTTTAGTTGATGGTATCCCGACCTAAGATCGATCTTCGAGACATAGCTCGAACCCTGTAACTGGTCGAACAGGTCCTCGATCCTTGGCAACGGGTACTTGTTCTTGATCGTTGCTTTGTTCAGCTCTCTGTAATCAATACACATTCTCATGCATCCGTCCTTCTTCATTACGAATAACACCGGAGCTCCCCAGGGTGATGAATTAGGTCGAATGAAACCGCTGTCCAAAAACTCCTAAAGTTGCGTCATGAGTTCCTTCATCTCCGTCGGTGCTAATCGGTAAGGTGCCTTTGCTATCGATGTCGTTCCTGGTAACAAGTCTATACGGAATTCCACTTGCCTATCAGGTCGTAATCCGAGAAGATTTTCGGGAAAGACTTCCGGATAATCACATACAACCGGTATATTCTGCACCTCTTTCTTCTCCTTCCTAACATCGATTACGAATGCCAAGTACGACACACATCCTTTGGACAAACATTTCCTGGCTTTCATGTAACATACACGTTTTAAAATCGTGTTTTGTAATGAATAAAATTGTGAAATATTATGTAAAAATTGAGTGTTGAGTTCTAACAGATGGTTTTTACTAGAAATGAAGTAAAACTATGTTTAGAATCACTCAGAAAATATTGGAAGTTTAATGAGATTCAAATTGAAAGCCAAATAGTGAAATTTAGTGAAAATATGAAATTTTAAATAAGTAAAATTTTATTATTTAATTTTGTAGAGAATCTCTTTAGAAAATTGTAGGTGAAAACCTCGTCAAAATCCGAGTTATAACGAAGAAGTTATGACCAACCGAAGATCCGCGACAAAACCGGCACGGCGCCGAATGACGTAAAAAGTGAGTTTTTGATAAAATACTTTATAGCATTAGTAATCTAATTGAAATTCATAGTATTCATTAAACTGAGAAATTCGATAAAAAGAACGCCAAAATCTGACTTCGTATGAGGAAGTTATGATTTTTCGAAGTTTCAACTTAGCAGTAGACAGCTAAAAACTCGAATTTTAGATCGAGCGATATTTTACCGATACATCCTAAATGAGAATCGAAGGTTTCGTCATATGTAGTACAACGGTAAAAAGTCTGACGAAAACGGATGTCGGATGAAGAAGTTATCATCTTTTAATGGATTTTCCTGTCCCGGTCTGTTAAAAATAATAATATTTAAATAAATGTGAAAATTAGCCGATGAAGTCTAAACAAAAGTTGTAGAGCGTAATTTTAGCTACCCGTGCATATAAAAAACGTCAAAAACGGAGCTCGTATGCGAAAGTTATGGCTTTTAGAAGTCTGGGGCTCAATTTCTGAGATTTTCGCATAAACAGTACCAGCCACCGGAGTCCTCGTCGCTGCCACGTCATTTCGCACGAAGTGCTACATCACCGGAGTCGTGGCCTCGCCTCGCAGTGCCACGTGTACGAGCCGGAGACGTGTCCGCCCTTGCGTGTCCCTCGCAGCTGCTGCCACCGAGCTGCTTCACATCCGCTTCCGTCCGCCCTTGGGGTATCTCACTAAGCTTTCGGGCTTACAGTTGTGGTTTTTATGTTTTCAGATTCTCAGGAGTCTGTGGCAAGGCAAAGGCGTGATCGTACCATTCCTCGCGTTGGTGTTTTATGAAATGGACCTGGGAAAATACTCTGTTACATAATGTATTGAAAACCTTTTTGTAACAACGTTATTAAAATGGATTGTTTTTAAAAAGTTTTAATTTTTTCGAAATTTCGGTCGTTACAATGTCTTTGATTGATATGAACGCTTGTCACTTGATCTCACATACATCTTGTTGTTCCACTTTGCTTTGGCACATTGATGTATATATGTATGGCATAACATTATATTGTATCTATTTTTGAACTCACTAAGCGTCACCGCTTACCCTATCATTGTTTAACGATTGTAGGTAATAAAGAACTAGTATGTTTACATACTATTGAAAGATGTAGTATAGTTTGTAATTGTACTTTTGTACTACTTTTTATGTTTGTATAAATTACAATATCTTAGGTAGTTTTGTAATATATATAACGCTTTGTAATAGAAGGTTTGTATCCAATAGTTTGTAAATCCTTTATATCAATGTAAAATATTGCTTTTATGAATATGCAAATAGCATGTTTTAGAGTAATGATAATGTGAAATATGAAAGTTTGGGTCTTTCAAAAATACGAAAGTTGGGGTCTTTCATTTCATCAGGGAGATAATTCCAGAATTCAGTCTGTGTTTGTCCCCATACACCATAAATGATTCTCTTCCGGGTGGGTTCACCCTTACTGTCTTCTGTTGGATAAGGTGTCTAAGTCCATAAGTATTTATGGTATGTACTTGACCCGACCCGGAATGGTCCATTTGGGTTGCATGGCACCATGCAATTGGATAGACTAAATGATAGAAATAACACTTGGAGAATATTAAAATATTATAAGTTCTAATATATTAATAATATTATTTGATTAGTTTGATCAATAATTAATTTAGATTTAATTATGTGATCAAAAGAGAACTAATTAAATATATGGGTTGATTATGTAAATCATCCATATCTTGTATAGTGGGCTAAGAGGCTCCATGGATTATCAAGTTGGGTTCTACCCATAGGATGCTCCATGGGAGTTACAAACCCATGGGTCATGGAAATGAAGACTCATGACACATTAGGATTTATATGGTGTAACCCTAGATGTGTCAACACTATATAAGGATCTCATTCTCCACCAAAATCGGCTACACTAAGGAAACAAGAGGGCTAGGCCGATTTCAAGAAGTGTGCATTCTCTCAAAAGTCTTTCCAAGAGCATTTGGTGTTGTGTGAAGCATTTGAGGCATCGCACTTGGGGTGCTAGGCTCATAAGGTTCCAAGGAACATAAGCAACAACAAGGTAAGTTATTATATCTATCATTCAAGTTAAAATTGTTCCCTATGTATGCTAGTTAGGAATATAGCCTTGGAATTCAACTTTGCATGATAATTAGACAAACATAGATCCAAAGTTATTAGGGTTGCATGTACACTTAGGAAGTGTTAGAATGCTCAAAACCCATCAGTGGTATCAGAGCCTAGGCTTGTTTGCTTTTTATTTGTGCTTAAAAGTTGAAAAAAGTCGAAATCTTGCTGTCTAACGAATGGACTCGTCGAAATCTTGCTGTCTAACGAATGTATCTTCAACCTACTCGGCGAGTAAGTTCATGCACTCGGCGAGTAGGGTCGATAGATTGCAGAATTTCGACTTTAGTTGCTGGAAATGGACTAGAAACTGTTTCGACTTTAGTTGCTGGAAATGGACTAGAAACTGTTTCGACTTTAGTTGCTGGAAATGGATTAGAAACTTTTTTGGCACTTGAAAACTTGTTTTGATGGTGTAATGTTCTTTCTAATTTCATTTAAAACAACTAGTTATCAAAATTAGAAAGTTTTAAGTGTAATTTTGATTTATGAATGTGTTCATATTCATGTTCTTGTTCTTATGATGTTTTAGATGATCATAGGAATTATTTGTAACCTACGTGGTAGATTAATTCTTGATCATAATGTGTTTTAATGGAATCCATAACTTGTCCTCAAGTTATGAAAAACCAAGAGTCACACTTGAATTAAAACCATTAAAAAGAACACAAGAGTTAGAAAAATGAAGAGTCTTCATTTTATTACTCTATTAAACTCATAAGTTACAAGAAATGAAATGTTTTGAAAGTTACAAAACTTGCCCTCAAGTTTTGGAACAAGTAAAGTTAAGTTAAAACTTTAATTCCAACCCTTAGAATTTTTAAAAGTTAAAATTCAATCCTTATACTTATATTATGATGATTTAATAATTATATATGTATAAGAACAAAGTCGTCTTACCGCTAGTACGCCTCATTCACGAAGCCGGTCTATAAGGTGGGTATAAGGTTGTTGCCTATAAAATGGTGACTTAATGGGTGTCTACTCTCACCCACCGCTTGCTTGACTGGTGGAGGGTCGTTAGTCGAACGGGTAAGACAAGGACTTATAAATTCTCATTCAAAGTATGATGAATATTATAAAGTAACTAAATGTTTTTATTAAATTCCCAATCTTAGTTACTTTAGGAAAAATGTGAATAAGGTGCTAATCCATGAAATTACACTTTACACTTTGTCTAAGTCGTTGGTGGAACGTGTGTGGTTAACTGGCACACTAACTTGGACTTAACAAGATAGGTAAAGGGTGACTTAAGGTTTATTATAGTATCATTGGAGCGTGTGTGGTTTACCGGCACATCGATTGAGTGATAAACTTTAAGGGTACCAAGTGATTTGCATGGTTACTTCACACCTCGTTTTGTGATCCTCGGTATCCCAGTCAAAAAACTTGGAGGGCACACTCGAGATATAAACATGCCTTTGAAAATCTCTTTGAATCTCAAAGAATCTAGGAATTTCTAAGAACCAAACAAAAACCTTATACTTAAATGTTTCGGTTTTCGTGGTCGAAATTGGTGAATCGTCATTCACCTACCTTTCAAATATGGTATAGCTTAGACTACGGCATACCTCTTCTAAGCTATGTTATATTGTGATTGGATCCTAGCCTTAATATTACATTTGGGTGTTTTATTAAGGACTCTCATATATCTACACTAAACTTGTTCTCTTCTTTCAGATGTCTTCAAACAATGCTGCTTCTGGCTCGAATCCTAATGGCTCCTTTACTCTTATTAGCTTGTGTG
Organism: Lactuca saligna; assembly: GCF_052625555.1. NCBI lineage: Eukaryota > Viridiplantae > Streptophyta > Magnoliopsida > Asterales > Asteraceae > Lactuca > Lactuca saligna. The sequence continues at coordinate 153,743,173 of NC_136419.1, forward strand.
GGAAAGTTACCTTTGATGGATCCAACTTTAATGAGTGGATCAGAAGGATGATTACCCGCTACGAGGACAAAGAATTTGTCCTTGACAAGGAGCTTAAGGAAATTGATGAGTCCACTGCAACTCTCCAGGAGATCGCTGACTTTCATACTCATGAAAGAGATGCAACCAAGGTGGCTTGCATCATGTTGGCCACAATGGCAGCTGAACTCCAAAAGTCTTATGAAGATTTCTACCCTTATGAAATGCACCAAGATTTGATGGAAAGATACCATCAAAGTGTACGACAAGAGAGGTATGAGATCATCTGCTCCATGATAACAGCCATGATGAAGGACGGGGAATCCGTCACGAGCCACATGCAGAAAATGCGAAGGTATATGGATTGGTTGCTGAAGCTTAATGTGAACTTCCCTGAGGAGCTTGCAATAGATATCATTTTGCACTCCTTACCATCGTGCTATGATCAATTCTGCATGACATATCACATGAACAAGGAAGAGGTCGCCCTCAGCAAACTTCAGGCACTTCTCAAGACCGCAAAAACAGGTCTTAAGGGGAAGTCGTTTGCTATCACTCCTACTCCAAACTCAACTCCGATTTTGGAAATCGGGAAAATTCGAGGGAGGAAGAGAAATAGATCTTCGAAGGGTACCAAGGCTCGGACCCTTGATGGCTCTTCTTCAAGTGGAACCAAGAAAGGTTTCATTACTCCTTCTTCTGACCCAAAAGAGGCTGAATGCTTCTATTTCCATGAAAAGGCTCATTGGAAGCGGAACTGCCCAAAATACCAGCAAGATGTGAAGGATGGGAAAGTCAAACCCAACCATGCAGGTATTTACACTATCATTTCTAATAACTAACCCCATTCTAAATCTTGGGTCCTTGATACCGGTTGTCGTATTCATATTTGTTGTCACTTGCAGGGACTAAGAAGAAGTGAGGATGTGAAGCAAGGAAGAATAAACTTGATCATGGGGAATAGGAAAGCTTCACCTGTCACCAAGATTGGAGTTTATACTTTATCGCTAAGTAGTGGGTTTAGTTTAGATTTGAATAAATGTTGTTACTCGCCAGGAATGGCAAGAAATATTATTTCCTTTCATGCTTTGTACAAACAAGGGTTTACCATTTCGTTTAATAATGAAGTCGGTTCTATTGATGCTTTCTTTAATAATGTTCTTTATTTGAAAGCATTACCTTGTGATGGCGTGCATGAAGCTGTGTCTGTTGTAGATAACTTAGGAAATAATGTTTTGTGTATTGATTTTACTAATAATAATAACTTGGATAAAGCATCATTATGGCATTGTCGTCTTGGACATATAACCAAGAAACGTATAGGCCAACTCCAAAAGGATGGAGTCTTGGAGTCGTTTGACCTAAAGTCAGATGATAGTTGCGAATCATGCTTACTTGGAAAAATGAGAAAGTCACCCTTCACAGGCTCGTGTGAAAGGGGTGAAGGTTTGTTGGACCTTATACACACGGATGTGTGTGGACCATTCAAACATGCCACAAGGGATGCTAATCGTTATTATTTGACTTTTACTGATGATTACAGTAGATATGGATATGTATACTTAATCAAACATAAGTCAGAGACTTTCGAGAGGTTTAAGGAATTTAAACAGGAAGTCGAGAATCAATTGGGCAGGAACATTAAGATGCTTCGATCTGATCGAGGTGGTGAGTATCTTAGTTCAGAGTTCCTCGACTATCTAAGGGAATGTGGGATTGTCTCACAATTGACACCTCCCAGGACACTGCAGTTGAATGGTGTGGCTGAGAGGCGTAATCGAACCTTGTTAGACATGGTTCGTTCCATGATGAGTTGAGCTTTGCTACCAATCTCATTCTGGGGGTATGCCTTAGAGACTGCCACCCATATTCTTAATCTAGTCCCTACAAAGAAAGTTGCCAAAACTCCTCACGAGATGTGGACTGGTAAAGTACCTAAACTAGACCACATCAAGATTTGGGGTTGCGAGGCTTTCGTGAGACGCGAGACTCATGATAAGCTTGAACCTTGAAGCGAGAGGTGTATTTTCATCGGCTACCCACAGCAATCCTTTGGTTACCTCTTCTACAGACCTAGTGACAATGTGGTCTTTGTAGCAAGAAGAGGAGTCTTTCGAGAAAGAGAGTTTATAAGCCAAGGAGACAGTGGGAGGCAAATTGATCTTGAAGAAATTGAAGAGTCAAGTGGTGAAGGAATATCAAACTCTAGCCCTCAACTTGAGGAGGAAACTCCTGTTGAGCCAATTGACGAATATGTACCTCTGAGGCGTTCCACGAGAGTTAGGAGTGCACCTGAGCATTACTATGGATTCCATATTACTGCAGAAGGTGAGACACTTATTAGTGATGGGACACTAGTAAGTCAAGATGACCCTAACAGCTACAAGGAAGCCATGGCAGGCCCCGAGTCTACTAAATGGAAAGAGGCTATGGATAGCAAGATACAATCCATGTATGACAATCAAGTTTGGAACTTGGTTGAAAATGTACCAGGTCGTAAGACGATGGGGTGAAAATGGATCTTTAAGAAGAAGACCGACATGGATGGTAATGTACACACTTATAAGGCTAGACTAGTTGCAAAGGGGTTCTCACAAATTCCTGGAGTGGATTATGATGAGACCTTTTCTACGGTAGCCAAGATTAAGTCTATTAGGGTTATGTTAGCCATAGCCGCATTTCATGACTATGAAATTTGGCAAATGGATGTCAAAACCGCTTTCCTTAATGGAAAATTGGCTGAAGATGTTAACATGAGTCAGCTAGAAGGTTTTGTCAGCAGCAAGTACCCTAATAGAGTGTGTAAGCTTGAGAAATCCATCTATGGATTAAAGCAAGCACCTCGCAGATGGAATCTTTGCTTTGATGAAAAGATCAAGGAATTTGGCTTTTCTAGGAGTGAAGATGAATCTTGTGTGTATGTCAAGGCTAGTGGGAGTATAGTTAGCTTTTTGGTATTGTATGTGGATGACATACTACTCATAGGAAACGACATTCCAACCCTTCAGGAAGTAAAGTCCTGGCTTGGGAAGTGTTTCGCTATGAAGGACCTTGGTGAAGCTGCCTATATTTTAGGGATAAGGATCTTGAGAGATCGGAGTAAAAGACTAATTGGACTTAGTCAGAGTAGCTACTTGGATAAGGTGCTGAAGAGATTCAGCATGCAGGACTCCAAGAAAGGACAGTTGCCCATCCAGAGTAACGCCAAATTGAGTAAGACACAAAGCCCTAGCATTGAGGCTCAGATAGCAGAAATGAGTCGAATACCTTATGCTTCGGCTGTAGGATCGATCATGTATGCTATGACGTGTACTCGACCTGATGTAGCTTTTGCCCTGAGCATGGTTAGCAGGTTTCAGGGGAACCCTGGCAAGGCACACCGGACTGCGGTAAAGAATATTCTCAAGTACCTACGAAGGACTAAGGACTGGGTCCTTACCCTCGGTGGGAGTGATGACTTGAGAGTTGTAGGGTATAGTGATGCTAGCTTCCAGACTGATAGGGATAATTTCCGCTCTCAGTCAGGCTGGGTCTTTACCCTAAATGGAGGAGCAATTTCTTGGAAGAGTTCCAAGCAAGAGACAGTGGCAAATTCTACTTGTGAATCAAAGTATATTGCAGCTAGCGAGGCGGCAAAGGAAGCGATATGGCTGAAGAACTTCATTGGAGACCTTGGAGTTGTACCAGCTATTAAAGAGCCAATGGAAATTTTCTGTGATAGTGAAAGTGTTGTTGCCTTAGCCAAGGAACGAAGGGATCACGGGAGATCTAAACACACCGACAGAAAATACCATTTCATCAATCATCAGATCGAAGAAGGACTCCTCGTGGCAAAGAGGGTATCATCAGATGAGAATCCGGCAGATCCCCTCACGAAGGGACTGACTCGGGTTAAGCATCTCCAGCATGCTCGAAGCATAGGGCTGAAGGATGATATTAGATTTAGTAGTTAGATAACCTCGAAATTTGTAAAGTGTAATTGACATTTGTTGATGAATAAAAAATGTTTTATTTATGAGTAAAGTGTTGCTATCTTTTGTCGATCGTTTACTATATTTCTTTTGCATGTTTTGACTTCCAGAATAATTTTTGTTTGGTATAACATATTATTCAAACCTCCACAGTCAGTCATATGTCGGAAGTAGGTATGAATCAAGACTGTCATGTTTGGTTGTAGAGGTCTTGGATAAGGCTACAACAATCATGAGTGATCATAAGTTCTGAGCATTGGACTCAACCCACGCTCACTGGAATCACTTCATGGAATTCTATCTCGAGTGATCGTGAGACGGTAATATCGTATAAGTCTTCAAACCTAGAGATATGATTTGTTACTTACAAGTTGGTTATGCATTGATTGCACGAAAACGCATTGGTAACTCGATGTTATAAATCGTGCTCTTGTGTGTAATTCAATGAGTGGTAGAACAAACATATGAGTCGAAGTTTATCTGTTCCTTCTTGGATTAGAAGCTGATATCTGGGCCCCTCGATGATTTTGTTTTGACCCATGTACCGGGCCCAGTCAGAACTAAGTTGATGTGTTCAATTAAGTTCTTTGTCAAACAAATCAGAAATCGGGAAACAAACTGTTGGACAATAAGTAAGACATTGTTCCATGTATTTGTCCGACTGATATCTAAGAACAGAGGATTATATGATCACTTATCTTAAATGGCGTACCTTCATCTTCTTAGTTCTGAGAAACCTTGAAAAGAGCTACGATTGCCGATCGGTTCCTGAAGTCATACTTGCAGTTTTAGTTATTAGACTTTTCCAAGTGGGAGACTGTTGGATAAGGTGTCTAAGTCCATAACTATTTCTGGTATGTACATGAGCCGACCCAGGATGGTCCATTTGGGTTGCATGGCACCATGCAATTGGATAGACTAAGTGAGAGAAATAACACTTGGAGATTATTAATATATTATAAGTTCTAATATATTAATAATATTATTTGATTAGTTTGATCAATAATTTATTTAGAATTAATTAACTGATCAAAAGAGAACTAATTAAATATATGGGTTGATTATGTAAATCATCCATATATTGTATAGTGGGCTAAGAGGCTCCATGGATTATCAAGTTGGGTTCTACCCATAGGATGCTCTATGGATGCTCCATGGGAGTTACAAACCCATGGGTCATGGAAATGAAGAGTCATCACACATTAGGGTTTACATGGTGTAACCCTAGATGTGTCAACACTATATAAGGATCTCATTCTCCACCAAAATCGGCTACACTAAGGAAACAAGAGGGCTAGGCCGATTTCAAGAAGTGTGCATTCTCTCAAAAAGTCTTTCCAAGAGCATTTGGTGTTGTGTGAAGCATTTGAGGCATCACACTTGGGGTGCTAGGCTCATAAGGTTTCAAGGAACATAAGCAACAACGAGGTAAGTTATTCTATCTATCATTCAAGTTAAAATTGTTCCCTATGTATGCTAGTTAGGAATATAGCCTTGGAATTCAACTTTGCATGATAATTAGACAAACATAGATCCAAGGTTATTAGGGTTGCATGTACACTTAGGAAGTGTTAGAATGCTCAAAACCCATCGTCTTCTTCTTGCAAAGAATCTCAGCATCGTTGGCACTAAGCCAATCCATACCCAAAACGATGTCGAAACTGTTTAACTCTATGGGTAATAGCTCTTCGTGGAATTCGTTTCCGTTTAGGTCAATGATGATGTTCCTAATATGATTACTAACAGGTACGAATTTGCCACTGGCAAATTCTACAATCAGGGCATTATCAAGTTTTTCTACAGGTAATGCTAATTTCCCACGAAATTTATGCGACACAAAGGAGTAGTTGGCTCCGGAATGAAATAGTATGTTTGCAGGCAAACCATTTACAAGAAAGCTACTTGAAGCGACGTCTGCTGCCTCCTTTGCAGCCTCAACCATCATCTGGAAGGCTCTCGCCTTCGACTTTGGTGGTATGTTGTGTCTTCCTGCCTCCTTCTTCTTTGTGCAATCCTTTGAAATGTGCCCCTCCTCATTGCACTCATAACAGACCTTTAGTGAATGTGCATTCGTTGGCATAGTGCCCAAGCTTTCCACATTTGAAACAAGTGACCCGTCCGTCACACTTCCCAAAGTGCTTCATCTTACACTTGTTACACCACTTCGCTTCTGATTCTCCTCCTCTCGAACCAGACTTCGAGAATCTACTCTTTTTGTTGGATTTCGAGGATCCATCGAACTTCTGTTTCTCACCAACCTCATCCCTTTCTAGACCTCTTTCCTTTTCTTGGGTCTCCACATTCTTAGCTGCTCGAACGACTAATTTCAGAGTGGTTGCCATCTTGACTGTTGGGCGAAAGTCAGCCGACAGTCCGTTTGCGAACTTCTCAATTTTGGAAAGTTCAGTTGGCACTAGGTATGGAAACAACTTCATCTTTTCCGTGAATGCAACAGCATAGTCATCGATGCTCATTTTCCCTTTTTTTTCAAATTTTGGAACTCATTGTTCAGATCAATCAGATCTATCTCTGAACACTACTGCGCCTTCAGTTGTTCCAAGAACTCATCCCACGACATTTTCAGAGCCTCTCCTCACGGTATTGTACCTGCCAATAGCTTCCACCAGCTCAAGACTCCAGTTTTCAATTGTCTCACAACGAAGATAGTCTTCTGCTTCTCGTTGTAGTCGTAGCTTTCAAACACCATTTCAATCTCGGAGATCCAATCCATGATCTCAACAGGCTTTGGGCTTCCTGAGAGACTTGGTGGTTTCGCACCCACGGAATTTTTTTACATCCGCCCATCCTTGTTGTTTCTCCCTTCTAGGCCATCCCTTTGCTCACCTTGAGTCCCTATTTGACTCACTTGGCGGCTATAGTTCCCTTCCTCAGATTGCTCGGGAACTGGCTCCATTGATTCAACATGTATGGTAGCTTCGTCCCTATTCTCGTGGAGAATCCGTCTCATTTCTTCCCTTTGTTCAGCTAGCATAACCTGAATTATGGCTTGAACTCCAGCCATGGTGACTGGCTCAGGTGCAACTTCTTCAACAACCGGTATTTGCTGAACCACTAGGGGTTGGTTCCTATCACCATTTGCATTTACCTTTCTGCTACAGGTCCTTGCCATCTTGATCTATACACCGAATAAGGTGAATTTAGATCTTTATTCACTATAGACTCCGAAACGTTTACATGCTAGTTCTAATATCGTAATCATACGCTTAGAATCCTACACACATAAGGTTTTCCAGATCCGGTCGGCAACAGACCATAGATCCGAACAATAATATCATGTATAGCAAACACATAACATTTAGCACATAAAAGCATTTTAGTGCTCACACCTCACAATCATCGCTTAGAATTCTAAGTTTAAGTCTAGAAATCCTACAAATTCCTAGTTCACTTAAACTAATGCTCTAATACCAACTGTGAAATCCCCAATTTCAGGGTCAGAAAAGATCGGTTTTGTTTATACTTTATTTCAAAATCAGAGTAACCTTTTAATAAAAGAATTGCGGAATTTGTCCCAAAACAATAATATGATAAAGATTTATCAAAAGCATTTCCTTAGAAATGTATTTCATTAAAAGACTCGGGATGTCATGTTCGATACAGTACATAAGTATAAACAGTACATTATAAGCCTTACAACAATTATTTACAACTAATGACCTATAATCTAAAAGTCCCTCATCATCATCATAATTATGCTCTGAGTCCACTACCTGTAAACCAGAAAGATGAGTGGGTCCATTGGAATGTATAGAAGAGTCCATGGTCATCATCCATACTTTGCTAGATGACTGGAACAACAACAACATTAAGGCCTCTCATCATTTTAACACACATCAACTATTTTGTCTACCCATGTTCTACCCAACATATCTGTAGATAATAAACATATACAATTTATAACTTGTATAAAATATTGTATTCAACAATCATCTCAAATAAACAACCAATATAATTACACATAACACGTATTTTATAGAAAATACTTCATATCTATGTGTAAGATGAAAGTGACTATACACTCACTTGATTTGACGATAATCGGGCAGCAATTCGTTCCTTAAAATGATCGTTTTTGATAAAACCAGGAGTTTTATTGAGAAATTGGGCTCTGCAAGAGTTGGAGCTTCAAAACCGAAAAGATAAAATTTTCCATGTTTTCGGGCACTTCAGGACGTATTCCGGTCCTTAAAAATGATATCGGGGCTTCGAGGGAAGTCAAAATAAAAGTTTAGGAGTGAAAAATGTCAAATTTACAAAAGTAGTCGGAAAGGCTCGCAGCCTCCCCTTTATATAGGGTGCGAGGACGAGGTCTTGTGGCTAAGGAGCTTCCACGTAGCACCTGCGAGGTTCGGACACGATTAGAAGACGTGGCAGCGAAGGGGTGAGGCGCGTGGCAGCAGCGAGGCGAGACACGGAGGCACTATGTGAAGCTTGGACGTGGCCCTGCGAGACTCGGACACGCGGCGGCTATGAGGCGTCTTCTGATTGGCCAAGACTTCAGTCCGAGCGAATGGTGACATGCGTCGGATCCGGATTCGGCCACATCCTCGGTGACGCAGCAGCTTCGTGCAAGTTGACGTGGCGGCTACGGTTCATGCGGAATTTTTCGAATTTTGAGCCCCAAACTTCTAAAATCCATAACTTTCGCATACGAGCTCCGTTTTTGACGTTATTTATATGCACGCATAGCTAAAACCATGCTCTACAACTTTCATTTAGACTTTGTCAGCTAATTTTGAATTTAATTTTAATATTATTATTTTTAACAGACCGGGATAGGAAAATCCGTTAAAAATTCATAACTTCTTCATCCGACGTCCGTTTTCGTCAGTCATTTTACCGTTGTACTACTATTGATGAGACCTTCAATTCTCGTTTAGGTTGTGTCGGCTAAATATCGCTCAATCTTAAATTCGAGTATTTAGTTGTCTACTGCTAAGCTAAAATTTAGAAAAATCATAACTTCCTCATACGAAGTCAGATTTGGATGTTCTTTTTATCAAAATTCTCGGTTTAACGAATACTATGAATTTCGTTTAGATTGTTAAGGCTAAAAAGCACTTTATCGCAATATTCACTTTTTACGCTTCCCGGTGTTGTGCCAGTTTCGTCGTGAAACTTCGACAGGTCATAACTTATTCGTTATAACTCAGATTTCGGCGTTCTTTATATATCCGGAATCCTTGTTTCGGCCACTACAACTTTCTTAAAAGATATTGGCTTTTTCTAATATTTATTTTAAAGGCTTATTTTCATTATTAATTAATTAAATCATAATAATTAAGCAAATAATCATATAATTCACATAATATTCACATAATTCCTCTTTATTACTTCCAAAAAGAGTTACAAAGGTTGACCTAGACTATTACAACATTATTAATTCTTTTAGCCCAGAAACACGAGCATTACACTCTCCAAGGTCCTTCATAGCGAAGCACTTCCCGAGCTAGGACTTAACCTCCTGTAGAGTCGGGATGTCGTTTCCTATGAGCAGTATGTCATCGACATACAAAACGAGGAAGCTAACTATACTCCCACTGGCCTTGACATATACACATGATTCATCTTCACTTCGTACAAATCCAAACTCTTTGACTTTCTCATCAAAGCAAATATTCCATCTATGAGATGCTTGCTTAAGTCCATAAATGGACTTTTCAAGCTTGCACACTTTATTAGGATGCTTAGGATCGACAAAACCCTATGGCTGATCCATGTAAACATCCTCAGCCAACTTCCCATTAAGGAAAATGGTCTTGACATCCATCTTCCATATCTCATAATCATGAAATCCAGCAATGGCTAGCATCACCCGAATAGACTTTATGTTAGCAACTGGCGAGAAGGTCTCATCATAGTCAATTCCGGGAGTTCGAGTAAAGCCCTTCGCTACCAATCGTGCCTTATACGTGTGCACATTCCCATCCACGTCGGTCTTCTTCTTGAAGATCCATTTGCACCCAACCATCTTATGTACGGGCACATTGTCAACCAAATTCCAAACTTGCTTGTCATACATGGACTGAATCTCGTTGTCCATTGCCTCTTTCCATTTCGCAGACTCTAGGCCTGCCATGGCTTCCTTATAGCTATTAGGTTCATCTAGATTTATTAGTGTACCATCACTAATATACGTGTCCCCTTCGGTAGTAATATGAAATCCATAAAAATGGGGTTGAACTCTAACTCTTTCGGAACATCTAAGAGGTATAGACTCATCAATTGGTTCAACCGGAGTTTCCTCCTCGAGTTGAGCGCCAGCGTTAGAGGTTCCTTCATCGCTCGACTTTTGAATCTCTTCAAGATCGATTTGCCTCCCACTGTCCCCTTGGCTTATGAGTTCTCGCTCTCCGAAAACCCCTCTCCTCGCAACGAAGAAAACATTTTCACTCGGTCTATAGAAGAGATATCCAAAGGATTTCGTGAGGTGTTTTGGCAACCCTCTTTGTAGGGGCTCGGTTAAGGATATGGGCGGCAGTCTCTAAGGCATACACCTAGAATGAGATAGGTAGTGAAGCACGACTTATCATAGAACGAACCATGTCTAACAGGGTTCGATTATGCCTTTCTGCCGCACCATTCAATTGCGGAGTCCTAGGTGGCGTCAATTGCAAAACTATTCTGCATTCCTTGAGATAGTCATGGAACTCAAGACTTAGGTGCTCTCCTCCTCAATCGGATTGAAGCATCTTGATTTTCCTGCCCAATTGATTCTCCACTTCATGTTTGAACTCTTTGAACTTTTCAAACGTTTATGACTTGTTCTTGATTAAGATGTTGTTTGTTTTTCTATAAAAACCTCTTCAAACCACTTATTCTTGCGCGGCGCAGCACACACACAACACTTTCCCTCTTGCAGCAGTTTGTTTTTTGGAAGACTTCAGACTACAAAATCTCTGCGTGTGTGCTGCGTGGCGCAACACTTGACTTGCCTCTTATAACCTCTTCAGCTTTCATTTTTTCTATGTGTTTTTTTAAGAATTTTTGTATAACTTTTTTTTTTTTTTTTTTTTTTTTTTTTTTTTTTTTTTTTTTTTAACTTTGATTATCTTAAATTTTTATTTACGGATGTGATACAATTTATTTTTATAATTTCCACGACTTTTTTTAACTTGATTTTTTTTACCGTTTTATTAATAATATTTTCAATTTCAGTTATATTTTTTTTAACGTGTGTAATTTTTTACGAACTTTGTAGACAACGTTTGCAATACTTTCTTAATTTTTTTATTATTTTCTTTTTTAATGTTTTTTAAAATTAGTTTTTTTTTCTAGAATAAAACTATTAGCTTCTTTTATATTTTTTTAAGTTTTTTTTTTTTTTAAAAAAGTTTTATATTTTTTTTTTACATGTTCTTGTTATTATTATTTCAATGTTTAAGACTAGAATTATTATGTTTCAGTGTTGAGAACTATTTTTAGTTTATAAAATTAGTTTATTTAAATTATAGTTTACTGTAGCAGTTTGAAGATGTTAAAAAACAAACATGCTTCTTATTATAGGTTGCAACCGTTTGTTCCACCTCTTCTGCTACAGAGGATTGCAGAGGTGGTCTGCAGCCTTCATGAATTTTCGCTTCGAAAAAACAAACAACACCTAAGTAAATATACCCATATCTACTATAATCGTCAATGAAAGTCACATAGAAGCGGTTCCCATCCTTTGTGGTGGATCTAAAGGGACCACACACGTCGGTGTGTATGAGATCGAATAAACCCTCACCCCTCTGACAAGTGCCAGTGAAGGGTAACTTGGTCATCTTTCCAAGTAAACAAGATTCGCACGTGTCATCTTCCCTAAGGTCAAATGACTCCAACAGTCCATCCTTTTGGAGTTGGGCTGTAAGCTTCTTGTTGACATGTCCAAGACGATAATGCCACAAGGATGCTTTATCCATACTATTAGAAGAATCCATACACAACACATCATTTCCTAGGTTATCTACAACCATAACAGTTTCATAAATTCCATTACATGGCATTGCTTCAAAATATAAAACACCATTTAGATAAGCATAAATTGAACCATTCTCATTATTAAACGAGTATCTAAATCCTTGTCTAAATAAACCATGAAAGGAAATGATGTTTCTTTCCATATCTGGCGAGTAGCAACAATTATTTAAATCTAAATTCAATCCATTACTAAGCACTAAAGAATACACTCCAATCTTGGTCACAGGCGACGATCTTCTGTTCCCCATGATTAGATGTATTCTTCCACACTCCACATTCCTACATCTTCCTAGTCCCTGCAAATCAGAACAAATGTGATAACCACATCTTGTATCAAGAACCCAAGAAATAGCATGAGATGAATAATTAGATTTAATTGTGTAAACACCTGCGAAAGATGGCTCGATCTTCCCATCCTTGATGGCTTGCAGATATTCCGGGTGACCTCTCTTCCAATGCCCTATTTTGTGGCAATGATGGCACTCTGCCTCCTTTGGGTTTGGGTTGGGCTTCGCAGGATCTCTTGGGTTTTTGGTATACTACAACATCCTATGGTGCACATACAACCCTAAATACCTTGGATCTATGTTTTCACTAATTATACATGCAAATGGTTTCCAAGGTATTAAGCTTACAAGTAGCATGCATTTAACATAAAATATAATATACTAGTTAGCATAACATACCTTTTGATGGAGCTTGAAGTCTTGGTGTATTTTCCCTTAAAGAGCTTAGCCCCAATAGTGTGGAAGCCTCAAATGAAGTCACAACACATCATGGACAAAGGTAGGACTTGAGAGAGAATTAAGTGCACCAAAAACCTCAATATTTCACTAAGAAAAGAAGTGTACACATTTTGGTCACGAAGTAGCACATTTATATGTTTGATTCCAAGAGTCATGGGTATAACCCAAATCCATACCCATGGGTGTTATGATCCATGGTCCATGTGGCCTAACTCTTCTTGTATCCATACATAAACTTGGTCCAACATGGATCATAAGCCCAACACATATAAATACAACTAATTATCATAATTATTCCCCATAGATTTAATTAGTCTCTTTCGACCACTAAATTAATTCCAAAGTAGTTCTTGATGAATACTAATTAAAGCATATGATCTCATAGTAATATATTATTACTTATAATATATTAACAAACCATAAATAACCTTTTCTCAAAAGTCCATCCTAAAAATTGTCCTGATGATATGCAACCAAAATGAACCATGCTACTCTCTGGTCGAATACATACCAATAATAGTTATGGGCTTAGACACTTAGTCCAACAGTCTCCCACTTGGATAAGTCTAAAACTATTATTCAAGTATGACTCCAAGATCCCGACTAGCAATCGTAGCTCTTAAAGCCGTTGTCAAACTCTGAACAAATCAAATGACATGCCCATTAGATAAGGGATCATATATTCCTCCATTCTAGATATCATATGGACTAAGACGTGGATTATAATCATTCTATCTTCCCATTTGTTGTTTCCCGACTTCCGATTTATGACGACTGACTAATTGAACAAATCAAATTAGTCCGAGCCCGGCCGGGCACTTACGTTTTGTCATCACCAAATCATCAAGGGGGACACATATATCGCTTTTATCCTGAAGGTAAAAGGAATGGATAAACTTCGACTCATATGGCTTGTTCTACTACTTGTTGAATCATACACAAAGGCACGTTTCATAACATCGAGTTACCAAATGCGTTTTTGTGCAATCAATGTACAACCAACTCATAGTAACAACTCATATCTCTAGGTTTGAAGAATATAAGATATTATCGTCTCATGATCACTCGTGATAAAATCCATGAAGTGATTCAAATGAGCGTGGGTTGAATCCAATACTCGAATCCCTATTCCAGGAGTACTCATGAATGTTGTAGTAACTCTTACTATGTCCACTACCTTGGACATCTACAAACCCGATTCAAGAGAGTCTTGCCTTATACTTACTTCCAACGTATTATCGACTATGGATGGTTTAAATAACTTAGTCATTCGGAAAGAATAACCTAGTTATTCTGGAAGTCAAAACATGCAAAGTGAAACACAAGAATAATACTAATCCTCTATGGTACCAAGCACCTTTGAGAGTAAATAAAACACCTTTTATTTAAACACCATATTGACTACTCATTATTCATTGTATAATACTTCAAATAATCAACTTTATACTTGAATTAAAACAATAGTTGTCCCATCCTCCAAGCATGTAAACTATGTTTTCTAAACACTAGTCATGCCATACAACAAGTATGCACACTATGTTTATCTATGATCTTTACTTTGTGAAATAGATCAATTGAACATGATTCCAATGATTCTCATTTCACAATCCCAAATCTTTATCGTAAATGTAAGAATTCAAAATTCCTACCATTTAACACAATCTGTTAGATTCTAAACATATATGCATTGATCCTCTCGTAATGACTATGCACAAAGTCACAAAGACTTGTCAACAGACATTACAGAGCATTCCAATGGATATCAATTCCATGGAAACAAAGTCTCAAATTCAAAGTACATTACTTTGAACATCCTTCTTGCATTAAGCTTTCTCATCTAACACCGATTGAATAACTTCCACCTATGCGGATATTTTCATATTCTCATTTTGACAATCACTTCTGAACAAGAGTTGCCTCTTTTCAGAATATATCAATTATGGTCCTTCCAACTATTTGTCACACCCCAAAACCAAGAACGGCGGAAACGTTCTGGGGCGGAGGACGTCATGTAAGTATCACAACACAATAAATGTAAATAAGAAAACACCATCATCCATTGCATTAAATATATAATTTTAATACAAGCGTTTCCTGTACAGTATAGACACCAAAAATAACGTATATCAAAATAATAAGATGAGTCTTGAATGCGCTCCATCTTCTCAAAAGATGGCCTCGGTACCTGTCTACTGATGACCTGAGAATACAAGTTATTTTGAAAAAGTTTATCAGCATTAAGCTGGTGAGTTCATAAGTATTTTAGTGTCAGTATTTGTCATTCAAAAATGTTTGAACATGTATCAAGTATAAGTTTGTAAAATGTATGTAAAGGTTTGCAATTGTTTGTAAAAGTTTGAATCTCTCAGAAAAACCTATATTTTCTATTAAAGTAGACTTCTACCAAGGCTTAACTGTTTTGTATGCTCGTTTGATGTAAAAGTGTGTAATTTCCCAAATGTAACTATCATTTAACAAAATATAGTTTGTACATAAATGTTTAAGTGAGGTTATCACTAAAAATATGTAATGGGTAAATCGTTGTAGTACTGTAGCCTTGTATTATAAGAACTACTGTTGTACTAACTACCTTAAACCGGATTTATATTAAGGCATTATGTGATAAATTGCACCATACTATCGACAAGTAACAACGACATAATGAATTGTCGTAATAACGGAATGACGTTTGGCACCCGCAGACCTGCAGGTCCGGCTGTAGCTAGCAGCAAGGTGTAGGATTGTCAATCCAGTATAGATCTATACGCAAACTCACGCTCTCCCTTCAAGAGAATTCTAGCTACAACTCGAGCCATGACAATTAAGTCATGCTCCGATTTAAATCACAATAATAAAGTATTCATGTATATGTACTGTTTCTCGTTCTAGTATAGTTGTATATGTATTGTTTCTGGCATCATTGTATATGTATTGTTTCTAGCATCATTGTATATGTATTGTTTCTAGCATCATTGTATATGTATTGTTTATACTATAGTTGTATATGTATTGTTTCTAGCATCATCGTATATGTATTGTTTCTAGTATAGTTGTATATGTATTGTTTCTAGCATCATTGTATATGTATTGTTTCTAGCATCATTGTATATGTATTGTTTCTAGCATCATTGTATATGTATTGTTTCTAGTATCATTGTATATGTGTTATGTTACCCCGATGGTAACTAACTATTGATGTACTGATAAATATGAATATGGAAGTACCTTTTATGTCTATACATGTATATATGATATATAACTAATATGGAAACTACCCTCGGATGGTCACCCGAAATCCCACCAGACCACATCTCAGTGCGCGAAAAGGAAATAGGGCGGATAGCCTTCCTAAGCCCTTTAAACATTACTTATATATATACATATATGGGCATGAAATTTATAAGAAGTAAAACAAAGTTTAATAAAAGCATTTGATAAGTAAAAAGAGTTTGTAAAACATTTGAAGTGAAACAGTTTGATAAACAGTTAAACAGTGATAAAATCATTGGGTTTCTAGTTATTAATCACATGTGATTGATGTAATAACTATAAGTATTTGACTTGTATCCCCCCTATAAAGTATTTAAAACATTTAAAAGTATTTGAAAGGTTGATTAAAGGGGTATAAACTCACTTGTGGTGAGTAGATTGAATTGATGTATCGAGTACCATGCTAAGTGTCAAACAGAGACTTGTTCACACGTTAAAGCCTAGTTATCATATAATAAGCATATATATAACTAATTAGCCACATAATAACTTAACAAAGTAAGTTAACATAATTAGGAACATGTATACACTTTATATAAGTGTTATAGGTCCTAATGGATGGATCTAAGTTGATACGGGACAAGGCAAAAGGGGTTTAAAGCATAAATGGCCTTGTATATGAGTTCCCCACCCAACAAACCCTACCCATTGGAGTTTACGGCCATGAACCCATGGGTTTACGGCCGTGAACTCCTCACATGGAGGTTTTGGGTGTTTTGAAGTCTTATCTTGGTCCTAGAATAATCCTAACCTTGTTCGAATAATACTTGAAGTAGTTTAAGGCCTTGGAATGCTCCTTTGGGGAGTTTACAGCCAAAGGACCATATCCCCTAGAGTTTACGGCCGTAAACTCCTATGCGATATTGTTTTAAATTCATTTGAGGCTCTTGCATGTGTAGGATAGCTTCCATGCTTTTATCTAAGGCTAATGGGGACAAGATGCACACATTTGTGTCATTACTTGGATTTTACGGCCCAAGATATGTTCCTTGTCCGTAAACTCCTTTTAAGGAGTGATTATGTTGTCTTTTGTTCTCCATGCAAGTCCCATGTGTTCAAGGTAAATTGTCTTAAGCCTTAGGGGTGTTTGTGGCATCTTTAACACAAGAAAAAGGGGTTTACGGCCCAAGATCTTTCCTTGGCCGTAAACTCCTAAAACCCTAAGATCTTGAAGTGTTTTGGTGTCCAAAATAAGCACAATCATTAGTGGGTAAAGTCCTTAGGCTTAAAGAGGTGATTTAGAGCATTTATGTCCCTTAAAAAGGGGTTTACGGCCCAAGAAAGTTCCTTGGCCGTAAACTCCTATAACTTGTGTTTCTTGTTTGATTTCTAGTCTCAAATGTCCATACCTTAACCCCTAAACAAGTTGTCTAACAAGGAATCGGGACTAGGAAGCCTTTAGGCTCCGTTTTGGAGTTTACTCCCCAAGAACGTTCTTGGGCGGTAAACTCTCGGATCTTGTAGTTTAGACATGTAATTGATGTTATAAAGCATATAACAAGTATTAAAATGCATTTAGGAAAGTAGACTCACAATCCGGGATGAAAACCCGAAGATCCGTCAGAGAGAATTGGTTTTGTCTAGTTGGAATTGTGAATAATGAATTAATTAAATTCAGAAATCTATTTATAGTCCTGAAATATTTTGACAGAAAATATTTTTATTCCGGAAGTCGGACTAAAGCATTATGAAACTTACAATGTTCAAGTTTCACAATTACAGGAGCATCCACTCTCCTGATATGTCCAGAAATGTAAACCCTAATGTACACAAACTTGTTCGGACAAGTCTGAAAATTACAGAAACTGGACTATCTTCTATTGAATAGATAATGTTCGTACAAATGGAAATTTCGGGTTGTCACATCATCCCCCCGTTAGAAGGAATTTCGTCCCGAAATTAGAATTTAAGCAAATAAGAAGTTACAAATAACTAAGCGAAAAGATGAGGATATTTTAGTTTCATCTGATCCTAGCGTTCCCAAGTGAATTCCGGTCCTCGCTTGGCGTTCCAGCGAACCTTCATGATAGGGATACGGCTTTGCTTTGTCTGCTTGACCTCACGGTCCATGATCTCTATAGGTTCTTCCATGAAGTTGAGGCTCTCGTTGATCTCGATCTCGTCGAGTGGGATTACGAGAGTCTCGTCGGACAGACACTTTTTTTAAGTTAAATACGTGGAATGTATAATGTACGTTACGAAGTGTGTCGGGTAGATCAAGTTTGTAAGCTACGGGGCCGACTCTTCCGAGAATCTCGAAAGGCCCTATGTACCTAGGATTAAGCTTCCCACGCTTACCGAAGCGTATCAAGCCCTTCCAGGGTGAGACTTTGAGAAGGACTCGGTCTCCCACCTGAAATTCCAAAGGTTTTCTTCGTTTATCAGCGTAGCTCTTTTGTCGGTCTCTAGAGGCTTTCAATCGTTCACGGATCTGAACGATTTTCATTGTCATTTCCTGAATGATTTCCGGACCAGTGAGAGTACTGTCGGAAGCTTGCCCCCTAGCTAATTGGGTATCACCCACCTCAGCCCAGCACAGAGGGGATCTGCACTTTCGGCTGTAGAGAGCTTCAAATGGTGCTGCCTTTATGCTCGTGTGATAACTGTTGTTGTAGGAAAATTCGACGAGGGGTAAATGAGTATCCCACGCTTTTCCAAAGTCAATTACACAAGCACGCAACATATCTTCTAAAGTCTGGATCGTCCTCTCACTCTGTGGATTGTAGGCGGTGCTTATGTCTAGCCTTGTTCCCAGGGAATGTTGCAGTGATTGCCAGAATCTTGAGGTGAACCTACTATCTCGATCGGAGATAATAGATATAGGCACGCCATGTAGTCGTACGATTTCCCTAATGTATGTTCTCGTCAGTTTCTCCATCTTGTCGGTTTCTTTGATAGGCAGGAAGTGTGCAGACTTGGTCAATCTATCAACGATGACCCATATGGTATCAAGTCCACCCGTTGTCTTGGGCAACTTGGTTATGAAATCCATAGTGATCCGCTCCCACTTCCATTCTGGAATCTCTGGTTGTTGCAATAAACGAGAGGGCTTCTGGTACTCGACCTTTACCTTTGCGCAAGTAAGGCATTTACTTATGAAGGTAGCAATCTCTGCTTTCATATTAGGCCACCAGTATAGCTTTTTAAGATCCAGATACATCTTATCTGAACCTGGGTGGACGGAATACCGAGTGTTGTGCGCCTCGGTCATGACTAAGTCTCGGAAGCCACCGTGTTTCGGTGTCCAGATCCGATCCATGAAGTATAAGGCTCCGTCACCCTTGGCTTCTAAATTCTTGTCCATTCCTCTTAGAGATTCACTCGTCACATTTTCAGGTTTCAGGGCTTCAAGTTGGGCCGCCTGAATTTGATTAGACAAGTGTGAATGTATGGTTATTGACAATGATTTGACTTTGCGACCAGAATATTCTTTCCGACTCAGGGCGTCTGCTACTACGTTGGCTTTACCCGGATGATAACGAATATCGCATTCGTAATCACTGAGTAGCTCGACCCACCGTCGTTGTATCATGTTGAGCTCCTTCTGATCGAATATGTTTTGTAAACTCTTGTGTTCGGTAAAGATAGTGCTTTTCGTTCCATATAAGTAATGTCTCCAGATCTTCAGAGGAAACACCACTACTCCCAGTTCAAGATTGTGTGTCGTATAGTTAACTTCGTGTGTCTTCAACTGTCTGGAGGCGTAGGCGATGACCTTACCTCGATGCATCAGAACACACCCGAGCCCTTGGTTCGATGCATCGCAA
The DNA here is from genome assembly GCF_052625555.1 of Lactuca saligna. Taxonomy (NCBI): domain Eukaryota; kingdom Viridiplantae; phylum Streptophyta; class Magnoliopsida; order Asterales; family Asteraceae; genus Lactuca; species Lactuca saligna. The sequence continues at coordinate 153,762,925 of NC_136419.1, forward strand.
TAGACTACGAAGTCTTCTATCCCTTCGGGGAGAGATAGTATTGGCGCGGTGCACAAGGCTCGTTTGAGCGTTTGGAACGCTCTCTCTTGTTTCTCTTCCCAGTCAAAGGCCACGCCTTTCTGGGTCAGGGTTGTTAGAGGTTTCGCTATTCGGGAAAGTCGCTCACTACTAGAATGTTCTTGAGTTCTTTCGTTTCGAGGTTCGTGTCAACGACGTGAGCAAGGAATGCGTGGTATTCTTTGCGCAGATATTTCTGTGCTTGAATACTTGATATAATGCGAAGACTCGCACCAGGTTTGTCACCGTAGACTATAAGAGTTTCATTAGACGGAAGGTTTAGTCGGATTGCTTTCTTGAAGCACATGATGTTTGTGCAATGAAGACTCAACCAATCCATGTCGATGATGACATCGAAACTTTTTATTGAGACCGGCATGAGGTCGATTGGGAATGAATGGTTGTCTAGGGTTAGGATATATCGTAAGTATATGCTACTGGTGTTTTCTGTTTTACCGTTAGCCATTTCTATTGTGAATTGTTCTTTAAGTGCGTATGGTTGTTATTTAAGCATGCGAGCAAATTTGTGGTTTACGAAGCTTCGCTCCGCTCCACTATCAAATAGAATGCATGCATAGGAGTTATCGAGGAGGAACGTACCAATCACCACTATCGGGTCAGCGACTGCTTCCTCGTGGCCTATAGCTAGTACCCTCCCTGCTCCTCCAGCATTTCTCGCTTTGGGGCAGTCCCTCTTATAGTGGCCTGTTTCGCCACATCCATAGCAAGTTGGACTCGCGCCAGAGCCAGGGACTTGCGTGATCGGTTGCGCCGGGAATTTACAGAAACGGACGGTATGTCCTTTCCTATTGCAGTTAGAGCACTGCATTTCACGGCAGGGGCTGTTGTGGTGGAAGTTGCATTTGTTGCACTTCGGCAAACTTCCAGCATACTACTTCGTCGGAGCAGTAGCAGCAGGGGTTACCGTGGCACGTACTGCCACAATTTGCTGCTTCTTGGCAGATCGCTGCCTCTTCTTGTCATCCCAGAACTTCCGCTTGGTGTCAGAGGGTTTGGATGGTTCTGAGATGGCTAGGGTTGTTGTGGTTGCAGGGGTTTTGACACCATGGTCAATGAGTCGCTGTGCCAGTTGCTTGGCACTGTCGAAGGTAGCGGGGTTTGATGATAGGACATTCCCCTGATACGGAGGCACTAGCCCCCATATGTACCTTTCAATCTTCTGCCCTTCAGTGGGAACCATATTAGGGCAGAGGGCCACCAGTTCGCTAAAACGGGCAGTGTAAGCAATAATGTTGGTGCCCTTCATGGTCAGGCTCCAAAGTTCCTGTTCCAGTTTTTGGATCTCGCCCCTCGGGCAATATTCCTCAATCATGAGGTCTTTCATCGTATCCCAGCCTATTTCGTTGGCCACGATGAGAGTTAGAGATTTAACGTGGCTGTTCCACCACATCAGTGCTTTCCCTTCGAAGGTGCATGCGGCATATTTGACTTTGCTCGCAGCAGGGCAAGAACAAATCTCGAAGACTGATTCAGTCTTCTCGAACCATTGCGAGAGAGCAATGACTCCGCCGGTCCCATGGAAGGGTTTCGGCTTACAGTTGGTGAAATCCTTGTAAGAGCACTCTCTCGAGCACACAGGAGTTTCAACCGGAATGGAGTTAACCGGGGTTCCACCTCTGCTGGCATTAGTAGAGTGATACTATGCCATGGCAGTTGCCACTGCTGCAGCTACGGCAGCATTTAGGGATACTGTATCGATGACCGGAGGTGGTGGAGGTGTAGGGTTATTCCGGGTAGATTTGCGAGGAGGCATCTTACAGCTATAAGTTTATAAAGATGGGAAAAGTGGTAAGAATCAATTTGTAAGTAATGTGCGAATGACACATGGACTAACTAACCATAGCCCAGCAATTGAATGAGTGTTTGTGTTCATAACCAGAAGGATGTGTAGGAAATCCCATATGTAAAGATTCTCCCCACAGAGTAAATAGTTATCAATAATACTGGTATTACTGATGTAACGAGTTCAATGAAAATTGACCTAACAATAGGTCTTACATCAAACCATACAGAAAGTTTGATAGTTCATAGATTCCTAATTAGAGTACTGAAAGTTAGGAATATTTTACAGATAGTGCTACTTAGAGCACAAATGTTAAAGGCTAATCCTTAACCCAAAAGATAATGATGTACTAGACATCATCTAACGTCGACGAGTATTCCTCGGGAGAACCCTGAGGTCTCTCATTTGACGTACCACCTCTTGAAGGTGTCGTTCATGAGCCCTTTGACGAGTTCGAAGTTCCATGACTTCAGCTTGAGAGGCAACCAGACGTTTTTGTAGGGATTCATTGGTTCTCCGGGTCCATTCCATATCTTCTTCGAGACGGCGAATGCGGACCATATTGACACCAGAGTTGGCATCAATCTCCACGACCCGGTCGATGGCTGCTCGACCTTGCTCGACGTTACGAGCTATTCTATGGATAATGACAGGTAGAGCTCGGTAAGCAGAGCCACCATCGCTGACGTTGTAAAAGGTTCGGTCCTCAAAGTATGGTAAGGGTTGACCCTGTTCGTCACTCCAGCGATTCAAGTTATCTACCCACAAGGGAGTGGGACCTAGAAAAGTTGGTCGAGGGTTGTTGTTCGGGGATTGACCTACTGGAGGTAGGTTGTTGACTTCAGGCTCAGAGTCTGATCCTTCTGAGAAGCCTTCAGCTTGATGATCATCCAACGGGATTGGGTGTTCATCGTCAGACTCTGCTTCGAGCCATCCTGTGTTGCCTTCATTTGGAAAGTACAGGTCGCCGTGATGGAATCCAACCATTTAAATCTATGCGAGAAGAGAGGTATTAAGATATAGAATACAAGTAGTTGGTAGTACAAAATACACCTATAGTATTTTAAGTTTAGGTTCTATTGATCTTCTTGTAGTATTGTTGGTAAGTTTTTAGACTTGTTAACACATCACAACCATTCTAGGGCATATGCTAATCACTCCTCGAACCAGCATAATTGATCAGGCTATGCCATTCCCAAGACTGACCATATATCCCCGAGCTTACCTGTGATATTTAACAGTCGTAATACTTTTGTTCTTGTCGTTGTGACACTGGTTTTAGTATGAATGTAGATTAGTATACTTAATTGAATATTTTAGTATTTTAAGTATAGACTCTTGGTCAGAGTGTTTTAATCCCAAATGAGTTTATAGTTTAGTATATCTTTTATGGGTTGATATACTTGATTCACTATAAACAATGCTCCGATACCAATCTGTCACACCCCAAAACCAAGAACGGCGGAAACGTTCTGGGGCGGAGAACGTCATGTAGGTATCACAACACAGTAAATGTAAATAAGCAAACAACATCATCCATTGCATTAAATATATAATTTTAATACAAGTGTGTCCTGTATAGTATAGACACCAAAAATAACGTATATCAAAATAATAAGATGAGTCTTGAATGCGCTCCATCTTCTCAAAAGCTAGCCTCGGTACCTGTCTACTGATGACCGGAGAATACATGTTATTTTGAAAGAGTTTATCAGCATTAAGCTGGTGAGTTCATAAGTATTTTAGTGTCGGTATTTGTCATTCAAAAATGTTTGAACATGTATCAAGTATAAGTTTGTAAAATGTATGTAAAGGTTTGCAATTGTTTGTAAAAGTTTGAATCTCTCAGAAAAACCTATATTTTCTATTAAAGTAGGCTTCTACCAAGGCTTAACTGTTTTGTATGCTCGTTTGATGTAAAAGTGTGTAATTTCCCAAATGTAACTATCATTTAACAAAATATAGTTTGTACATAAACGTTTAAGTGAGGTTATCACTAAAAGTATGTAATGGGTAAATCATTGTAGTACTGTAGCCTTATATTATAAGAACTACTGCTGTACTAACTACCTTAAACCGGATTTAAATTAAGGCATTACGTGATAAATTGCACCATACTAACGACAAGTAACAACGACATAATGAATGGTCGTAATAACGGAATGACGTTTGGCACCCGCAGACCTGCAGGTCCGGCTGTAGCTAGCAGCAAGGTGTAGGATTGTCAATCCAGTATAGATCTATACGCAAACTCACGCTCTCCCTTCAAAAGAATTCTGGCTACAACTCGTGCCATGACAATTAAGTCATGCTCCGATTTAAATCACAATAATAAAGTATTCATGTATATGTACCGTTTCTCGTTCTAATATAGTTGTATATGTATTGTTTCTAGCATCATTGTATATGTATTGTTTCTAGCATCATTGTATATGTATTGTTTCTAGCATCATTGTATATGTATTGTTTCTAGTATAGTTGTATATGTATTGTTTCTAGCATCATTGTATATGTATTGTTTCTAGTATAGTTGTATATGTATTGTTTCTAGCATCATTGTATATGTATTGTTTCTAGCATCATTGTATATGTATTGTTTCTAGCATCACTGTATATGTATTGTTTCTAGTATCATTGTATATGTATTATGTTACCCCGATGGTAACTAACTATTGATGTACTGATAAATATGAATATGGAAGTGTTGGGTTATGAGCATTCTAACACTCCTAAGTGTACATGCAACCCTAAATACCTTGGATCTATGTTTTTCTCTATTATACATGCAAATATGAACATCCAAGGTATTATCCTAATCTAGCATACAAAACTATCAATATAACAAGATAGAATACATACCTCTTTGATGTAGAATGTCTTCATGAAGCTTGAGTGCCTAGTGCCCCAAGTGTGACACCTCAAATGGTTCACACAACACCAAATACACTTGGAATAACTTGAGAGAATTCTACACTTCATGAAATCAGCTAGCCCTCTTTATTTCTCTAGTGTCCGATTTTGTCAAGAATAAGATCTTTATATAGTGTTACAATTAGGGTAAACCCTAATTGTCATGACTTTCGATTTCCTTGGATCCATGGGTTCAAATACATCATGGAGCATCCATGGACCATCCTATGGGTTTTAGCCCAACTTGATTATCCATGGAGCATTAGCCCACTATACAAGTATGGATGATTTACCCAATCAACCCATATATTTAATTAGTCTTCTTTTGATCACTTAATTAATCCTAGATTAATTCTTGATCAATACTAATTAAATAATCTCATTATTCTTATTATTAATATACTAGAACTTATAATATATTAATAACCATAAGTGTCTTATTTCTCTCATTTAGTCTATCCAAGTGCATGATGCCATGCAACCCAAATGGACCATGTTGGGTCGGGTCAAGTCTTACCAATTATAGTTATGGACATAGACATTAATCCAATAGTCTCCCACTTGTATAAGTCTAAAACTATTATTGCGTATGACTTCAGGAACCAACTGGCAATCGTAGCTCTCAAAAGCTTCTATCGAACTCTGACCTTGTAGATGAACTCTGACCTTTGTCAATGACTTGTCCATTAGATAAGGGATCATACATTCCTCCATTCTAGATATCATATGGACTGAGACATGGATTATAATCATTCTTTTTGTCCATTTGTTGTTTCCCGATTTCCGATTTATGACGACTGACTAATTGAACAAATCAAATCAGTCCTGGCCCGGCCGAGCACTTCCATTTGTCATCATCAAATCATCGAGGGGCCCACAGATATTGCTTTTATCCCGAAGGTAAAACGAATGGATAAACTTCGACTCATATGGCTTGTTCTACTACTTGTTGAATCATACACAAAGGCACGTTTTATTGCACCGAGTTACCAAATGCGGTTTCGTGCAATCAATGTACAACCAACTCATAGTAACAACTCATATCTCTAGGTTTGAAGAATATAAGATATTATCGTCTCATGATCACTCGTGCTAAAATCCATGAAGTGATTCCAATGAGCACGGGTTGAATCCAATACTCAGAACTTATGAGCATTCATGAGTGGTGTAGCCATTTGTCCAACACCTTAGACCTCTACAAGCCAACCCATGACAGTCTTAATTCATATCTACTTCCAACATATGACCGACTGTGGATGGTTTGAATAGCTTAGTCATTCCGGGAGAATAACCTAGTTTATTCGGGAAGTCAAAACATGCAAAGTGAATAACAATAATAATTGAATCCAATATGGTATCAAAACCTATGAACATAAATAAAACACCTTTTATTTATCACCATATGATTACACATTATTCAATGTATACTGTTTCAACTATCGACTTTATTCTTGAATTTAAAACAATAGTTGTCCCATGCTCCAAGCATGTACACTATGTTTTCTAAGCACTAGTCATAGCATACACCAAGTATGCATACTATGTTTTTCTATGATCTTTACTTTGTGAACTACATCAATTGAACATAACTTCAATGATTCTCTTTTCACACTCCCAAATCCTTACTGCAAATGCAAGAATTCCAAATTCATGCCATTTACTGAAATCTGTTAGATTTTAAACTTATATGCATTGATCCTCTTGTAACGAATATGCACAAATTCACAAAGACTTGGCAACAATCATTACAAAGTATTCCAAAGGAGATCAATTCCTTTGAAACATCCTTCTTGCATTAAGTTTCCTAATCTTAAACAGATTGAAAAATTCTAACTTTGAAACATTTCCAGATTCATTTTGAATATCACTTCTGAATAAGAGTTGCCTCCTTACAGATTATGTCAATATGATCCTTCCAGAATTATCACTATACTTCCAACTGTCCTTGAGCAACCAATCTTTGGTAAACTTTAGATTTTCCTCGACAATTGTTTAACCCTTTTAGTCATATCCAGTTCTAAACCTTTTCCCTTCTTAATGCCCCAGGCATTTGGAAACTTTTAGAAGGTATGAATATAGCAGATGTAATCGATCCTATATCCGAAGCATATGGGACATGATTCATGATGTCTCACACAAAGACTAAACCAGTCTTTTGCTATAACATTTCCATTTCTATTTGCCAAGTTCTCATAATTCAGATTATGAAAAGGGATGCCGTAATCATAATCGAATTTAAGAACGCAAATAATGGACCCAAATACAAAATTTCCTTATGTTGAGCCTTTCCAACATGAAATTCATATATATCCTTGACTAAAAGATTAAAACCTCACGATCTAAGCTTATAGATTTGAGATGAAGTATAATTTCCTCTCCCTTAATTATAGCAAAACAACTTTTTCCCAATTGAAACCTTTGTTTTCTTTAATTAACATTGCTAACTTGCAATACTTATCATAATTATCATGCTCCCACTAACATGATGATTATTAGCATAACACTTATGCTCCCACTAGCTTTGACATGTACTCAGAAAGCTCGACTTCTAGAAATCAATACTTTATTGACTTTCTTACCAAAGTTCAGATTTCTGATACTGGATTGTTTTGATAGAACTTTATCAAAATCATACACCTTCCCTTAGATAGCACACTTGTATGTCTAAACAATTATGAAGAGGGATGCCGTAATCATAATGGTTAGACCTTTTTGCCACTTCTCACAAGTCCAGGTTAGTGTGCTGGTAAACCACACATGCTCCACTAACGACTTTGAGAATGCAAATATCACAATTGCTATCCAGCTAAATCTACTTAGTGAAAGTGTTTCCTCACCATCATTTTCATGAATCGGAGAGAAACCTTATGACACTTAGATTTAATGGTGTATGCGTTCTTGTTGGATTAATGTCTAAGTCCATAACTATAATTGGTGAGACTTGACCCGACCCGGCATGGTCCATTTGGGTTGCATACCATCATGCACTTGGATAGACTATAATGAGAGAAATAAGACACTTATGGTTATTAATATATTATAAGTTCTAGTATATTAATAATAATAATAATAAGATTATTTAATTGGTATTGATCAAGAATTAATCTAGGATTAATTAAGTGATCAAAAGAAGACTAATTAAATATATGGGTTGATTGTGTAAATCATCCATACTTATATAGTGGGCTGATGCTCCATGGATAATCAAGTTGGGCTAAAACCCATAGGATGATCCATGGATGCTCCATGGTGTATTTGAACCCATGGATCCAAGGAAATGGAAAGCCATGACAATTAGGATTTACCCTAATTGTAACACTATATAAAGATCTTATTCTTGACAAAAATCTGCCACTAAAGAGAGTAACAAAGGGCTAGCCGATTTCATGAAGTGTAGAACTCTCTCAAGTTATTGTAAGTGTTTTTGATGATTGTGATTCCATTTGAGGTTTCCACACTATTGGGGCTAGGCACTCGAGCTTCATGAAGACTTTCTACATCAAAGAGGTATGTATTCTATCTTGTTACACTCATTGTTTTGTATGCTAGATTAGGATAATACCTTGGGTGTTCTTATTTGCATGTATAATAGAGAAAACATAGATCCAAGGTATTTAGGGTTGCATGTACACTTAGGAGTGTTAGAATGCTCAAAACCCAACAGTGGTATCAGAGCCTAGGCTTGTTTTCTTGTTATACTTGCAATAGAAGCTGAAAAATCGAGTTTTGATGCTGTCAACCCAATAGACTCGCCGAGTCCATGAAGGGACTCGACGAGTCCAAGGCAAAATGCATCCAACTCGCCGAGTTGGACCCCAGACAGCATATTTTCGAGGTTTTTGGCAAGAAATGGACTAGGAACATTACCCTAAGTTGTTTTTGAACTTATAAACTTGTTTTTTAATGTGGTAATGTTCATGCTAATCCATTTTCAAAGATAATTGTCAATAGATTCATGTTTTGTATTAGTTTAAGGTTTAGACTAATTACATGAGGAAGTTTGATTTGAATTATCTTGTTCTTATGAGTTGCTTAGATTAATAGAAAAGTTAATTGAAATAGTTGTTTTCAATCCATTTTAATCTAAGAGTTGAGTATAAAATGTGTTTGTGTAACTTGTCCTCAAGTTACATGAAGAGTCACATTAAAGACTCATAAAACTAATAAAAGTTGGTAATGGTTACAAAATGAATAGTCTTGTGTCATTGAATTTTTTTATGACTCCATAACTTGTCCTCAAGTTATGGAAGTTCAAGAGTCACTTCATTAATAAATAAATAAATAAATAAAGTGTAACCTTAATTAATTCCATAAGTTATAAAAATAAAGAAAAGTTAATTCTCTTATTAGGTTAAAGTCTTCCATAAGTTATGGAACTTGAAGAGTTTTTTTGGATTAAAACTACTTTAAACAAATAAGTTATGGAATTAATTAGTTTTGAATAGTTTCAAAACTTTCCCTCAAGTTTTGGAATTTGAAAAGTTTTCTCTTATGAATAATTTAATTCCAAGTTAGCCCTTAGAATTTTAAAAGAGTTAAAATTCAACACTTATACTATTTATAACATTAATGGTTAATTATTATATATATGTATAAGAACAAGTCATTTTACCGTTAGTAGGCCTCATTCACGAAACCGGTCTATAAGGTGGGTATAAGGTTGTTGCCTATAAAATGGCGACTTAATGGGTGTACACTCTCACCCACTGCTTGCTTGATCGGTGGAGGGTCGTTAGCCGAACGGGTAGGACAATGACTTTAAATTCTCCCTTCATTAAAAGTATTAATGATAAATACTATGTAACTAAAATATTAATAATTCCCAATCTTAGTTACTTTAGGAAAATGTGAATTTGGTGCTAGCCCATGGAATTCACACTTTGTACCTTACCAAGTCGTTGGTGGAGCGTGTGTGGTTAACCGGCACACTAACTTGGACTAGTAAGGACCACGATGGGTGACTTAATGTTTGTCATAAGATCAATGGAGCGTGTGTGGTTAACCGGCACATTGATTAGGTGATAATATTAAGGGTACCAAGTGAATTGGTATGGTTATTCACAGCTTGTTTTGTGATTCTCGGCATCCCAGTCACAAAATTTGAGAGGGCACACTCGAGATTGAAACATGCCATTGAAAAGTTCAATGAATCTCAAAAGATCTAGGAATTTCAAATCCAATTAAAACCTAATAAATTATTTCGTTTTTCATGGTGGAAATTGGTGAATCATCATTCGCCTACCTTCAAACATTTTATAGCTTGGATTACGGCATCCCTCTTCCAAATTATAAAATATTGTGTTGGGTCCTAGCCTTAATATTTCATATTGGGTGTCATAACAAGGACTTTAAATCAACTATCTTGAATATCTCCCAAAACATGTCTGGTTTAGACATTTATGATCTTCCCAAATCTCTTGAAACTAGCTTTCCTAAATGAAGATGGTGTTCCAATGGAAATCATACTTCTTTCACCTCCTCCAATTATTCTCCCTACCCCACAAGTTCTTGAAAAGTTTAAGGTCACTCGAGCCCTATTGGCAAGTAAAGGTCTTGGTGTGGTCACATCTTGGAGATGTAGTCACATATTGAAAATCCGGGAGAGTTGGGTGTCAAAGTCTTGAGAAAGTTTGTAACAACCCGAAATTTCCGCTTCTTTTTAAAAGTAACTTTTTCATAAATCAACTCGCACAACCGATCGTCGTTCCGATTTCCGATTTCCGATTTCTCCGTTTAATTAAGTCATTAATTAGTACACATTTAAAATGACTTAATGGGTGTCTTAATACATTTAGAAATCATTTTAACACTCAACTTTAGTGATCGGAATAATTCTAGAATTTACCGTATCGGGTTACGGTAACTCAATCGGGTACGACCAAAAACCCCGTCTAACGCCGGTATCGGGTAAAATTCCTCCGTGTCCAAAACTTAAACACTATATAAACGTGTTTAGGACTCCATTTGAAGCCTTTGGTCAAATTATCACTAAACATTACCCACCTCTCTCCTAATCCAAGTTTAAGGGATCAAAACTCAAAATTAAGGCTTCTAATCTCTAAGGTACCTTCCTAGCCTTAATCTCTAACATATTTGGCATCCAAATTCGAGTTCAAATCATGAAAGAGGCCAACATTCATGAGTTTACGGCCATAGAACCTTCATGGGCCGTAAACTCATATTTCAAGGGTTTTTAAGCCCTAAAACCCTTCCTTTGCATAGTTGGACAATAGATATGGCTTAAGGGCTTAAAGAGATGAACTTATAACATGTAGAACATGGATTTAGAAGGAAAAAAGTGAGTTTACGGCCAAGGAACTCTATTGGGCCGTAAACTCATATACAAGGGGTATTTAAGCCAATTAACCCTTCCAAAACCTAGTTGGGACTTAGACATGAACCATGGACTTCCTAATCTAGACTTGGAACACTTTAAACTTGATTTTTGAGTAACAAAGAAGAGTTTACGGCCAAGACACTCTCTTGGGCCGTAAACTCCTCTAAAAGGATGATTTAAGGCCTTTAAACATGTCCAAATGCTTCCAAACTCAATCTATGGCTTTGTGGTAAAATCTAGATGCATCTAAAAATGGTTTAAAGGATTGAAACACAACAAAAGTATGATTTATGAGAGTTTACGGCCTAGGAACATACCCTTGGCCGTAAACTCATAAAACAATGTTTAAGATGCATCAAACACACCCAAATGGCTTGTACAAATTTCTAGAATCACATGTGATTGTTTTAAACACCAAAAACTATCTTTTTCAATGGTAAAAGAGAGTTTACGGCCTTACAACATTCCTCTAGGCCGTAAACTCCAATGAATGTCTTAATTGATGTTCTAAATTCATAACAAAGCTTAGAAAATTAGTTTGAATCACATGTGATTGCCCTAAGTATCTTAAATCAATTATTCTTAGCCATTGTGAGTTTACGACCGTAAACTCTATGAGTGTGGCCGTAAACTCATGTTTTAAATGTTTTAAATCTATTCCAAGTGTTCCAAGGTGTTTAGATAATTACTTCTAGCAATCTCTAAGTCCATTTGAGCCCTTAAAACACCAAAACCTCACCCACATGAGTTTACGGCCGTAAACTCATGTATGTGGGTATTCCAATGTTGTAAACTCTTTAAAATGTTTACTTATGGAGAGTAAACTCAAGTCCCAAGTCCCTTGTGTCATTACAAATCCGAAGATGTCACCCGGGTCACTCCAAACGCTCGTTTTGAGGTGTTTAACCTCATTGGAGTGTAATGTTCCATATGATTAGTGAATGTATCTCTAATTGTATATATATGGACATTATATCATTTTACATAGGGTCATCGCGAGTAATCAAACCCCGAACCGACGTCTAGCATTCAAAACCGACACGTTTCCGAGTCCGGTGAGTTCATACCCCTACCCTTTTTCACTGTTTTCACTGTTTTCAGGGGGGAACACAAGCAAAGTACAAGGGAATTTTTGTACTCATAACATGTTTTCAAATGTGTGTTTCATATTCTTATGCTTTTATAACTGATAACTACAACTGATAACAGATCGAACATACAAATCACGTAACATATATTTGTGAAATAAGTCTTTAAACTAGTATGTTTTACATGTATTTCACAAATGGTTTTCCATATTTTATCAGTTAAAAGCATGACATTAAAACATTTGAATATAATACTTGTACACTGTTTTGTCCTCGGTAACACTCCACGCACATACGCGAGTGGAGGACTTTCATATTATTACTAGTAAATTTGTTATTCCGGTATGATTGGAGACACGTCCTCGGAGAACACTCCACCTGGATTACGCGAGTGGAGGACTACACCCATAACCAGAATCTCTGGTATTTAGAGAGCGTGACTTGAGTGTATAGATCTATACGGGGCTGACTACCCCACACCTGGCTGCTAGCTACATCCGAACCGAAATGGTTCAAGGGTGACGAAAGTCATAAATATGTGGACGACTTATTTCCACATGTGGACTACTTATTGCCACAGGTTTCAGTCTATTGTATGGTTATGGAACTCGCAATTAGGATAACAGAGATTTACTTACAGTAATAATGGATTTCTTTATACATTGTTTACATCGTTTACATCTTTTACATCTTTTACTTACTGTAACTAACATTCAGGAAGGTACGGGACCTTCCTGGGGAAAACATGAAATCTAATCATGATTACATCTTTTACATCTTTCACATCGTTTACATAAGATACATACATGCAGGAAAGCATGGGGCTTTCCTGGGTAACACTTACATAACTATAAAAAGTCACGGAATGGATAACATTACATCTTTTACAATTTGTAACATACAATAAGGAAAGTATGGGACTTTCCTGGTAACACATGATAAGTAAACAGAACAGTTTAACCAGTCAGATAACCAACTACACATTTTCACATGAGTAAACATGTTTTCAGTGTACAAACTTACTATACTTTACATTTGTGAAACAATAACCAACTACTAAGAAAATACGGGATTTTCTTGGTGTACATAACATTTCAGAAACAGAAAGGAAACCGATACATTTTCGTAAAACAAAACCGCTTATGAACTCACCAGCTTTATGCTGATTTTCAAACCGCTTGTGTTCTCAGGTCAGCGTTAGAACAGGTACCCGAAGATCCTTTTGCATGAAGACGGTGTACATGAAGACCCGTTACATTTTGTCTATATATACTATGTATCACAACTGTACAAACTTTACTTTTGAAACAACTGTAAAACTGTTATTATGTAATGTAATGCTTGTTTTACTTTGCTTACTATGTACATTGGATTTGATACTCAACACGGTAGTCAACCCCGGAAATGTATTCCGCCTTCGGTTTTCGGGGTGTGACAGATTGGTATCAGAGCCCTTGTTTATAGTGAATAAAGTATACCAAACCTTACATGTTATAAAACTATAAACACTAAAGGGCCTAAGTGCTCTGAATTAAAAGTATCTTCAAAATATAAGTATTTTCAAAAGTATACAAGTATACCGAACCGTCGCGATCCGTAACCACAAGTAGAACGGAACATAAGTAAATGGGTGTTGTGTACTACGGTTAAACCTGGGCAGTTATGTAGTCGTGTCTAGGGTCAATATAGCTTGGCCAACTATATTCATTCGAGACACGGCCAACATGTGCTTGGGAGTGACTGTGGTATGTGACATGCCTAAAACTTACCCTAATATCCAAAACATCAAATCATTATCGTAAACAATTCATGAAATACTATGGGAGTATTTCTCGATTCCAATCATCTGTAGCAATCCTCATTCGAGTAGTTTTTTTGTGATTACTCTTAGCGATAAATTATCTGTTCGATAACTCTTTCCTGCTTTATCGCTTACTCGAATCATATAACTGTCATATCTATTGATTCAATGTAGAGGACTTACCATCCTCTCTTTCTTGATCTTATTAGATCAAGATGCCTCCCCGAAAAAGACCTAGCTCAAAGAACAAAGACAATCCTTCTTCGCCGCCACCTCCTCTCCAGTTTGACCTAGCATCAGTTCAGACAATAATGACAGCTGCAATGGTAGCAACTATGTCACAAATGAATCCTAGTGGTTCGGGTGGTGGTACTCAATCTCAAAACCCTGAGGGTAGCCAGGGACACCAAAGAGGGGGTTCCTACAAGGATTTTATGAATGCGAAACCAACATCTTTTAATGGCACTGGAGGTGTCATTTCCTTATCTCGATGATTCGAGAAAATCGAGTCCATCTTCGAAATCTGTGCTTGTGTGGAATCCGATAAAGTCAAATTTGCAGCCTGTACCTTCGCGGATAAAGCTTTGACTTGGTGGAATGGCCGAGTCAAATCTCTGACCCTACCCGTAGCCAATGCCATGGGCTGGGAAGCCATGAAGGAACTTCTCATTGCTGAGTATTGCCCCCGTGGTGAAATGCAGAAATTAGAGCACGAGCTCTGGAACCTGAAGATGAAAGGTTCCGATATTGCTGCATATACTTCCCGATTTGATGATCTCGCACTTCTCTGCCCGGGGTTAGTCACTCCTGAAAACAAAAAGATCGAAAGGTTCGTTTGGGGATTATCTCAACCGATAAAGAGTCATGTTTTGGCTGCTCGTCCGGATACCTACGATAGTGCCAAGACCTTAGCACAAATTCTGATTGATCACAACGACGATGTCAAGGAAATCACTACCACTTCTGAGCCGACTCAAAGGAGCGGTGAAAAGAGGAAATTCTGGAAAAAGAAGAAAGGTCAATCTTCTCAAGGATCATCTAAGAAACAACAGACGGTAGCAGTCCATGCTGCTACTACTACTCCTGTTGTTGATGTTTCTGCCATGGGATCCACAGCCTCAACTCCTACCAGTAAATATGCTGGTAACCTCCCTCTGTGTGACAAGTGTAAATACCATCATCATCCTGGTCCTTGTCGAGAATTGTCTTGCACCAACTGTGGTAAGAAAGGGCACACAGTTCGGTACTGCAGAACCCCTACTCAATCAGCTAACCAATCATCGGGAGCAGGTGTTAGTCAAGCCTGCTACAACTGTGGCGAAGTTGGGCACTTTAAAAGGGATTGTCCCAAGAAGTCAACTGCTGGTAACACTGGAAGGGTCCTAACCATGGGATGGGAGGAAGCAGTTGCTGATCCCACTGTTGTTTCGGGTACGTTCCTTCTCGACAATTCACATGCTAGTATTCTTTTCGATTCGGGTGCTGAAAGGAGTTTCATTAGTCATGCATTCAAACATAATCTAAAACCAAATCCTCAACCACTAACTGAAACGTTTACCGTCGAGATGGCTAATGGTGAGAAAGAAAGCGCTAACGACGTATTCATAGGTTGTACACTTACCCTAAATGATCACTCATTTCCTATAGACCTCATGCCCGTTGCCATTAAGAGTTTTGATGTTATCGTTGGCATGGATTGGTTGAGTTCGAATCATGCTGACATTCTTTGTTACGAAAAAGCTATCCGTCTCAATCTTCCTTCAAATCAAACTCTCGTAATCTATGGCGATAAACCCAGTTCCAACCTTCATATCATTTCTTGCATCAAAGCTCGAAAGCTCCTTCGAAAGGAGTATGTTGCATTCTTAGCTCATGTGATCAACGAGAAAGAAGAAGTTAGAGACCTCGCGAGCATTCCCGAAGTCTGTAATTTTCCCGATGTGTTTCCCAAAGAACTTCCAAGGATTCCTCCCGAACGTCAGGTCGAGTTCCGTATTGACCTAATTCCTGGAGCTACTCCTGTAGCAAAATCCCCGTATCGCTTAGCTCCCGCAGAAATTCAGGAGTTATCCAGTCAAATGAATGAGTTGCTCATTAAAGGATTCATTAGGCCGAGTTCCTCACCCTGGGGAGCTCCAATTCTGTTTGTCAAAAAGAAAGATGGATCCTTTCGAATGTGTATCGATTATCGTGAACTGAACAAGTTAACCGTTAAGAACCAATACCCTCTTCCAAGAATAGACGACCTCTTCGATCAACTCCAGGGAGCCAACTACTTTTCTAAGATAGACCTTCGGTTAGGGTACCATCAGTTACGAGTCCAGGAGAATGATGTTCCCAAGACAGCTTTTAGGACTCGGTATGGACACTACGAATTCGTAGTGATGCCCTTCGGTCTAACCAATGCACCGACTGTGTTCATGGATCTGATGAACCGGGTGTGCCGTCCTTTCTTAGACAAATTCGTTATCGTATTCATTGATGACATCCTCGTATACTCCCGAAACGAAGAAGACCACAAACAACACTTGAGACTAGTGTTGGAAACTCTTAGATCCGAAAAGCTTTACGCAAAATTTTCCAAATGTGAATTCTGGCTACGGAAGGTAACTTTCCTCGGTCACGTAGTAAGCGAGGAGGGTATTCATGTAGATCCTTCCAAGATTAAAGTGATAGAGAGTTGGTCGGCACCGAAAACGCCCACGGAAATTCGTCAATTCTTGGGTCTAGCCGGCTACTATCGACAATTCATTCAGAACTTTTCCAAAATCGCCAAACTGTTAACCACTCTAACGCAGAAAGGTGTACCCTTTTGTTGGAGTGATAAGCAAGAAACTGCATTCCAAACGTTGAAGAGAGCCTTATGCAGCACGCCTGTTCTGTCTCTGCCTGAAGGGACATATGACTTCGTTGTCTATTGCGATGCGTCTAATCAAGGTTTAGGCTGTGTGCTTATGCAAAGAGGAAAGGTGATTGCCTATGCCTCTAGACAGCTGAAAACACACGAAGTCAACTATACCACACACGACATGGAGCTAGGAGCAGTAGTCTTCGCATTGAAGATTTGGAGACATTATCTCTACGGAACCAAGTGCACAATCTTCACTGATCACAAGAGTCTGCAACACATCTTTAATCAAAAAGACTTAAACATGAGGCAACGGCGATGGGTAGAATTACTCAGTGACTATGAGTGTGAAATCCTTTACCATCCCGGCAAGGCCAATGTGGTAGCAGATGCCCTTAGCCGAAAGGATAGTACAAGCCACAAAGTGAAGAACCAGACGATGACCATCCATTCCAACTTACCTACGCAAATCCGAGAAGCTCAGTATGCAGCCCTCAAACCTGAAAACGTGTCAGATGAAACCTTGAGAGGAATGGAAAAGAAACTTGAGATCAGAGGTGACGGAGTTCACTGTTTCATGAATCGAATCTGGATTCCCAAATCCGGTGGATTCAGGGAAATAGTCATGGAGGAAGCACATAGAACCAAATACTCTGTTCACCCAGGTTCGGACAAGCTGTATCTGGATCTCAAGAAACAATACTGGTGGCCAAACATGAAAGCTGAGATAGCTACATTCGTGGGCAAATGTCTGACTTGCGCCAAAGTCAAAGTCGAACATCAGAAACCTTCAGGTCTGCTCCAACAACCCGAGATTCCCGAGTGGAAATGGGAGATGATTACTATGGACTTCATCACCAAACTACCCAAGTGTTCTAGTGGGTACGATACCATTTGGGTAATTGTCGACCGTTTGACAAAATCCGCTCACTTCATCCCAATCAAAGGATCATACAAGATGGAGAGACTCGCGTGAATCTACATCCAGGAGGTAGTACGTCTTCACGGTGTACCTGTTTCCATTATCTCTGATCGAGATAGTAGGTTTACCTCCAGATTCTGGCAATCTCTTCAGAAAGCCCTTGGAACCAAACTAGATATGAGCACGACGTATCATCCTCAGACCGATGGACAGAGTGAGAGAACAATCCAAACCCTGGAGGACATGCTTCGGTAACTGACTGAAAGCCTCACGTGATCGTCAAAAGAGTTACGCTGATAATCGTCGGAAACCGCTAGAATTCCAGGTTGGAGATTGTGTCCTGTTGAAAGTCTCGCCCTGGAAAGGCACTGTACGATTTGGCAAGCGTGGGAAACTTAATCTGAGGTACATTGGACCCTTTGAGATCCTCTCCAGGATTGGTCTAGTTGCTTATAAACTTCATTTACCTCACGAACTCAGTAACTTTCATCCTGTCTTTCATGTTTCAAATCTTAAAAAGTGCCTATCCGATGAAACCCTAACTATTCCCTTAGACGAGATCGAGATCAATAAAAACCTCAACTTTGTGGAGGAACCGATCGAAATAATGGATCGAGAAGTCAAACGTACAAAACAAAGTGGCATCCCGTTAGTGAAGGTTCGCTGGAATGGCAAGCGGGGACCGGAATCCACTTGGGAACGGGAAGACTCAATGAAACAGAAGTATCCACAACTCTTTTCTTATCCATGATTTATATCTTGTCTTATGTTCTAAACTTGAATTTCGGGACGAAATTCCCTTTAACGGGGGGATAATGTAACAACCCGAAATTTCCGCTTCTTTTTAAAAGTAATTTTTTCATAAATCAACTCGCACAACCGATCGTCGTTCCGATTTCCGATTTCCGATTTCTCCGTTTAATTAAGGCATTAATTAGTACACATTTAAAATGACTTAATGGGTGTCTTAATACATTTAGAAATCATTTTAACACTCAACTTTAGTGATCGGAATAATTCTAGAATTTACCGTATCGGGTTACGGTAACTCAATCGGGTACGACCAAAAACCCCATCTAACGCCGGTATCGGGTAAAATTCCTCCGTGTCCAAAACTTAAACACTATATAAACGTGTTTAAGACTTCATTTGAAGCCTTTGGTCAAATTATCACTAAACATTACCCACCTCTCTCCTAATCCAAGTTTAAGGGATCAAAACTCAAAATTAAGGCTTCTAATCTCTAAGGTACCTTCCTAGCCTTAATCTCTAACATATTTGGCATCCAAATTCGAGTTCAAATCATGAAAGAGGCCAACATTCACGAGTTTACGACAATAGAACCTTCATGGGCCGTAAACTCATATTTCAAGGGTTTTTAAGCCCTAAAACCCTTCCTTTGCATAGTTTGACACTAGATATGGCTTAAGGGCTTAAAGAGATGAACTTATAACATGTAGAACATGGATTTAGAAGGAAAAAAGTGAGTTTACGGCCAAGGAACTCTCTTGGGCCGTAAACTCATATACAAGGGGTATTTAAGCCAATTAACCCTTCCAAAACCTAGTTGGGACTTAGACATGAACCATGGACTTCCTAATCTAGACTTGGAACACTTTAAACTTGATTTTTGAGTAACAAAGAAGAGTTTACGGCCAAGACACTCTCTTGGGCCGTAAACTCCTCTAAAAGGATGATTTAAGGCCTTTAAACATGTCCAAATGCTTCCAAACTCAATCTATGGCTTTGTGGTAAAATCTAGATGCATCTAAAAATGGTTTAAAGGATTGAAACACAACAAAAGTATGATTTATGAGAGATTACGGCCTAGGAACATACCCTTGGCCGTAAACTCATAAAACAATGTTTAAGATGCATCAAACACACCCAAATGGCTTGTACAAATTTCTAGAATCACATGTGATTGTTTTAAACACCAAAAACTATCTTTTTCAATGGTAAAAGAGAGTTTACGGCCTTACAACATTCCTCTAGGCCGTAAACTCCAATGAATGTCTTAATTGATGTTCTAAATTCATAACAAAGCTTAGAAAATTAGTTTGAATCACATGTGATTGCCCTAAGTATCTTAAATCAATTATTCTTAGCCATTGTGAGTTTACGACCGTAAACTCTATGAGTGTGGCCGTAAACTCATGTTTTAAATGTTTTAAATCTATTCCAAGTGTTCCAAGGTGTTTAGATAATTACTTCTAGCAATCTCTAAGTCCATTTGAGCCCTTAAAACACCAAAACCTCACCCACATGAGTTTACGGCTGTAAACTCATGTATGTGGGTATTCCAATGTTGTAAACTCTTTAAAATGTTTACTTATGGGGAGTAAACTCAAGTCCCAAGTCCCTTGTGTCATTACAAATCCGAAGATGTCACCCGGGTCACTCCAAACGCTCGTTTTGAGGTGTTTAACCTCATTGGAGTGTAATGTTCCATATGATTAGTGAATGTATCTCTAATTGTATATATATGGACATTATATCATTTTACATAGGGTCATCGCGAGTAATCAAACCCCGAACCGACGTCTAGCATTCAAAACCGACACGTTTCCGAGTCCGGTGAGTTCATACCCCTACCCTTTAACTGTTTTCACTATTTTCAGGGGGGGAACACAAGCAAAGTACAAGGGAATTTTTGTACTCATAACATGTTTTCAAATGTGTGTTTCATATTCTTATGCTTTTATAACTGATAACTACAACTGATAACAGATCGAACATACAAATCACGTAACATATATTTGTGAAATAAGTCTTTAAACTAGTATGTTTTACATGTATTTCACAAATGGTTTTCCATATTTTATCAGTTAAAAGCATGACATTAAAACATTTGAATATAATACTTGTACACTGTTTTCTCCTCGGTAACACTCCACGCACATACGCGAGTGGAGGACTTTCATATTATTACTAGTAAATTTGTTATTCCGGTATGATTGGAGACACGTCCTCGGAGAACACTCCACCTGGATTACGCGAGTGGAGGACTACACCCATAACCAGAATCTCTGGTATTTAGAGAGCGTGACTTGAGTGTATAGATCTATACGGGGCTGACTACCCCACACCTGGCTGTTAGCTACAGCCGAACCGAAATGGTTCAAGGGTGACGAAAGTCATAAATATGTGGACGACTTATTTCCACATGTGGACTACTTATTGCCACAGGTTTCAGTCTATTGTATGGTTATGGAACTCGCAATTAGGATAACAGAGATTTACTTACAGTAATAATGGATTTCTTTATACATCGTTTACATCGTTTACATCTTTTACATCTTTTACTTACTGTAACTAACATTCAGGAAGGTACGGGACCTTCCTGGGGAAAACATGAAATCTAATCATGATTACATCTTTTACATCTTTCACATCGTTTACATAAGATACATACATGCAGGAAAGCATGGGGCTTTCCTGGGTAACACTTACATAACTATAAGGAGTCACGGAATGGATAACATTACATCTTTTACAATTTGTAACATACAAGAAGGAAAGTATGGGACTTTCCTGGTAACACATGATAAGTAAACAGAACAGTTTAACCAGTCAGATAACCAACTACACATTTTCACATGAGTAAACATGTTTTCAGTGTACAAACTTACTATACTTTACATTTGTGAAACAATAACCAACTACTAAGAAAATACGGGATTTTCTTGGTGTACATAACATTTCAGAAACAGAAAGGAAACGGATACATTTTCTTAAAACAAAACCGCTTATGAACTCACCAGCTTTATGCTGATTTTCAAACCGCTTGTGTTCTCAAGTCAGCGTTAGAACAGGTACCCGAAGATCCTTTTGCATGAAGACGGTGTACATGAAGACCCGTTACATTTTGTCTATATATACTATGTATCACAACTGTACAAACTTTACTTTTAAAACAACTGTAAAACTGTTATTATGTAATGTAATGCTTGTTTTACTTTGCTTACTATGTACATTGGATTTGATACTCAACACGGTAGTCAACCCCGGAAATGTATTCCGCCTTCGGTTTTCGGGGTGTGACAAAGTTGGTGGTTCAATCACTTTCTAAGTCACATAGTGAGTTCTTCTGGAACACCTATGAAAAAGACTATGACAAGGCCCTTAATGATTTTATCTATTTGTTAAGATCAACTTCATCAAAACTTGATGGACATTGACAATAATGACACAGAAAATCCAGAAAAGCATTCTCTTCCCAATGGAAAGGGACCGGCCATGGTCAACTCGGTTGACCAAATGGTAAAGAGAAAAACTAAGTCTGTGATAGTCCCGTGTACCATTATCAAAGGGTCTATATGTTTTTATTGCCAAAGAAAGGGGCATTGGTTGCGAAGCTGCCATGATTTACCTAAGGATGTTAAAGTCGATAAGTTTGACTCTACTTCAGGTAAAGTCCACAATCTAACTCTGCTAAGTTTCTATTCTGAGATTCTTGATACATGATGTGACTGGGTCACATGGTGATGTTTTAAGAATCAAAGAAAAGGTAAAGAAACTTAAAGAAAGAATATGCTGAATCTGATCGCGTAGATGGATTTCTATCGCGTAGTTTGAAGATCGGATTCTTGAGCTACTTCTTAGGAGTTATAATATATTACTTAGGAATAGATAACAACAAGGTTTACATGTGGATTGTAAGGAT
This sequence comes from Lactuca saligna, assembly GCF_052625555.1. NCBI lineage: Eukaryota > Viridiplantae > Streptophyta > Magnoliopsida > Asterales > Asteraceae > Lactuca > Lactuca saligna. The sequence continues at coordinate 153,785,358 of NC_136419.1, forward strand.
AAGTTTTTCCGCAAAGTTTTAAAATAAAAGAAAAAAAAGGGTTTTAATTTTATTTATTTTAAAAATATTCTTACAATGGCATCTGTGGAAAATTGTTGCTTATATGTTTCCAGTAATAGCAATATTGGAAATTGGATTTGATTCTTTCATTTGTGGTAGTGTCTGAATTTACCAAATGAAGAAAGTTTTTCATCACCCAAGTTTCAATTGTATAGAAACTTGGAATCATACAAGTTGTATTGTATGATGAATGAGAATTTTCATCTTTGAAAAATTAAGACTAATTCTTTGATCACATGTATATGTGGATCAATTGAAGGACTAAGGAATTAGGTACACTGGGTGTGCGCTGGTTAAGGTCCACCACAAATATTGATTTGTCATGATTTACTAAAGATTAGTAAATATGATTGTACTTATAAGGTTAAGTATAATTCTGTAACATTGGAAAGGTTACAATGTATGACAAAACAAATAAGAAGAATTAAATTAGGCAGAAAGATTAAAGTTTCTCAAATCTGAAAAGACAGGAGAGTACTTTAGTATCAGTTTTATGATCATCTTAATGATTTAGAAACCATATCACAAATTCATACTCTAAGGACGTCTTAGTGCATTGTTATGGCTAAGAAGAGAGGTCATGAATTGTTGGATTGGTTAAGATCAAGGAGATGAGTCATACTTCGTTCCAAAACAATTCTTAGAGTCATACTCCAAGATTGTAACATTGAGTGACATAAAGTAAGGTTTAAAACACTTATCTAATGTAGTGTGAAATGTTCTACTCTTGTACATTTGAGATTGGTATGTTGTGATGTCTTGGATGAGACAAAGACCAACTAAGACCAATTGTGTGAAGTGTTTGTCTTGATAAGAATCCGCACTATCCCTTGAATATTTGTTTTGTCAAGGAATGGTTCTTGACTGGGGACACTTATATGTCAAGAGGCCAGTGGGAGCCTTAAAGATCCTGAAAGAGTTTCAAGATTTAATCAAGAGTGAAACCTGTAATTTATCACTAGCACATGACTGAAGGTTTGAAACCTATCTTGTTGACATAATTCTTATTTCTGTACCTACTTCAAATAAGTTGGATTTGCATGTGAGTTATCAGAGTTCAACTTGGAAGCATTGGTGGGCCTTGTGCTACCAAGGTGACAAGAAAGTAAGATTGAATAAATTTAATCCACGTAAGGCTGAATTTGTCACTAATCTTATCTTGTGATTATGGTTTTGACAAATTCGCATGGATAGGAACTCATACACTATAAAATCTAAGTGTCATAAGGTTTCTCTCTGATTCATGAAAATGATGGCGAGGAAACGCTTTCACTAAATAGATTTTAAGTAGATATCAATTGTGTCATTTGCATTTCCAAAAGTCATTAGTGGAGCGCGTGTGGTTAACCGGCACACTAACATGGACTTGTGAGAAATGGAAAATGCCTAAGCAATTGAGACTATGATTATGACATCCCTTTTCATAGTTCTGAAAATTGTTTAGACACACATGTGAGCTATCTAAGAAAGGGTGTATGAATCTAAATTTCAGAAGTCCAGCAGATTTCTGGAAATATGTCAGAGCTAGTGGTAGCATAAGTGTTATGCTGATAATCATCATGTTAGTGGGAGCATGATTATTACGTTTAGTGTTGCAAGTTAGCAACGTTAATTATAGAAAACAAACTTTCAATTCGTGAAGTTGCAGGGGTTGAAAGGTTGTTTTGCTATAATCAAGGGAGAGGAAATTATACTTCATTTCAATTCTAAAGCATAGATTGAGATTTTAATCATCTTTAGTCAAGAATATATATAAGAATTTTATGTTTGAATGGTTCGACTTAAGAAAATTCTATATATATTGTGTTCTCAAAATTCAATTATGACTACGGCATCCCTCTTCATAGTTAAATTTTGAAAACATGGCAAATAAAAAATATTGTAGCAAAAGACTGGTCTAGTATCATGTCTTTATGTGAGACATCATGAATCGTGTCCCATATGCTTCGGATATAGGATCGATTTCACGTGCTATAGTATTCATCCTTTCTAAATTTTCCAAATGCTTAAGGCATATAGAAGGGAAAAGTCTAGAACTGGATATGACTAAAGTGATTAAGCAATTGTCGAGGACAATCTGAGGTTCGCCAAAGATTGGTTTCTCAAGGACAATTGGAAGTATAGTGATAATTCTGGAAGGACCATATTGACATAATCTATAAGGAGGCAACTCTTGTCAGAAGTGATAGTCAAAATGGGATCTGGAAATGTTTCAAAGTTAGAAATTATTCAATCTATGTAAGATTAGGAAACTTAATGCAAGAAGGATATTCCCAAGGAGCTGATCTCCTTTGGAATGCTCTGTAATGGTTGTTGTCAAGTCTTTCTGACTTCATGCATAATCATTACAAGAGGATCAATGCATATAAGTTTAGAATCTAACAGATTTTAGTAAATGACATGAATTTGGAATTCTTGAATTTACAATAAGGATTTGGGATTGTGAAATGAGTATCAATGGAATCATGTTCAATTGATCTACATCACAATGTAAGGATCATAGACAAACATAGTGTGCATACTTGGGGTATGGCATAACTATTGTTTAGAAAAACAAAGTGTACATGCTAGGAGCATGGGACGACTGTTGTTTTTATTCAAGTCTTAAGTTGATTATTTGAAACATTGAATAATGTGTAATCAATATGGTGATAAATAAAATGTGGTTTTATTTATATTCAAAAGGGTTCTGAGACCATATTAGATTCGATTATTATTGTGTTTCACTTTGCATGTTTTGACTTCCAAAATAGCTAGGTTATTCTTTTCGAATGACTAAGTTATTTAAACACTCCACAGTCGTTCATATGTTGGAAGTAGGTATGAATCAAGACTGTCATGAATCGGGTTTGTAGATGGCTAAATGGGTTTAGTCATGGCAATGGTTGCTACAACATTCATGAGTGCTCATAAGTTATGAGTATTGGAATAAACCCACGCTCACTTGTATCACTTCATGTAATTTATCTCGAGTGATCGTGAGACGGTAATATCATATAAATCTTCAAACCTAGAGATATGAGTTGTTACCTATGAGTTGGTTGTGCATTGATTGCACGTAAACGCATCAGTAACTTGATGTTATAAAACGTGCCTTTGTGTACAATTCAACAAGTAGTAAAACAAGCATATGAGTCGAAGTTTATCTGTTCTTTCTAGAAATAGATGTGATATCTGGGCCCCTCGATTCAGTTCCATGTATTTGTCCGGCTGATATCGGGAAACAAACTGCTGGACAATAAGTATGGCGTTGTTCCATGTATTTGTCCGGCTGATATCATGAGAACAGAGGATTATATGATCCCTTATCTAATGGACAAGTCATTCAAAAGATCTGAGTTCATCTACAAGGTCAGAGTTCGACAGAAGCTTTTGAGAGCTATGATTGCCAGTTGGTTCCTGAAGTCATACGCAATAATAGTTTTAGACTTATCCAAGTGGGAGACTGTTGGATTAATGTCTAAGTCCATAACTATAATTGGTGAGACTTGACCCGACCCGACATGGTCCATTTGGGTTGCATACCATCATGCACTTGGATAGACTATAATGAGAGAAATAAGGCACTTATGGTTATTAATATATTATAAGTTCTAGTATATTAATAATAATAATAATAAGATTATTTAATTAGTATTGATCAAGAATTAATCTAGGATTAATTAAGTGATCAAAACAAGACTAATTAAATATATGGGTTGATTGTGTAAATCATCCATACTTAGATAGTGGGCTAATGCTCCATGGATAATCAAGTTGGGTTAAAACCCATAGGATGATCCATCGATGCTCCATGGTGTATTTCAACCCATGGATCCAAGGAAATGGAATGCCATGACAATTAAGGATTTACCCTAATTGTAACACTATATAAAGATCTTATTCTTGACAAAAATCTGCCACTAGAGAGAGTAACAAAGGGCTAGCCGATTTCATGAAGTGTAGAACTCTCTCAAGTTATTGTAAGTGTTTTTGATGATTGTGATTCCATTTGAGGCTTCCACACTATTGGGGCTAGGCACTCGAGCTTCATGAAGACTTTCTACATCAAAGAGGTATGTATTCTATCTTGTTACACTCATTGTTTTGTATGCTAGATTAGGATAATACCTTGGGTGTTCTTATTTGCATGTATAATAGAGAAAACATAGATCCAAGGTATTTAGGGTTGCATGTACACTTAGGAGTGTTAGAATGCTCAAAACCCAACAGTTCTTATCCATGTGAACTGTCAAAACCATAGTCACAAGACAAGGATAACGACAAAACCGAACTCATATGGACTGAACTCAATCTTAACTTCTTGCCACCTGGCAGCTCAAGGGCCTACCATTGCTTCCAAGTTGTTGTGCAACCAATTGAGAACTCTAAGAACTCATATGCAAAGCAAACTTTAATTGGAATGGGCACAAAATACGCCAACACGATAGGTTATAAACCTCAAGTCGTGTGCTAGTGAAGAACTTCAGGTTCTATTCTCGATTAGTTCTTGAGACTTTCAAGACGTTTAAGACTCCCACTATCCTCTTGACATATAAGACTCTCTTGTCAAATATTCAAGAGATAGGGTGGATTCTAATCAAGACAAACACTTCACACAATTGGCCTTAGTTGGTCTTTGTTTTATCCAAAGCATCACAACTTACCAATGTCAAATGTACAAGAGTAGGAAACTTTTACTCTTAAATTTGATAAGTGTTTTAAACCTTCTTTAAGACATGTCACTCAAATTACAATCTTGGAGTATGACTCTAAGACTTGTATTGGAACGAAGTATGACTCATCTTCTTGATTTAACCATTTCAACAATTCAAGATCCCTTCTTCTTAGTCGTAAGAATGCACTAAGACTTCCTTAGAGAACTAATTTTGATATGGTTTCTTAATCATTAAGATGATCACAAAACTGATACTAATGTACTCTCCCATCTTTTCAGATTTGAGGAACTTCTATCCTTCTGCCTAATTTGATTCTTCTTATTCGCTCTGTCATACATTGGAACTTTTTTCCGATGTCTCAGAGTTACACTTAAGCATGTAAGTATAATCATATTTACTGAGCTTTAGTAAACTATGACGAATAGTCTTATCGATCTTTTGTGGTGGACTTGACCAGTGCACAAGAATGTGTACTCGATCCCTTAGTCCTTCACTTGGCTCACACATTCATGTGAACAAGTAATTAGTCTTAATTTTCCAATACTTGAAAGTTCTCATTCATCATGCTATACAACTTGCATGATTCCAAGTCCCGGTCCAATTGAGACTTTGGATGATGAGAATCTTTCCTTATTTGGTAAATTTAGACATTACCACAAATGAAGGAATCAATTTCATATTTCCACTCTTGCTATTAATGGAATCATATAAGCAACAATTTTTCCTCAAATGCCATTGTAAGGATATTTTAAAATAACTAAAATCAAAAATTTTCCATTTATTTTAAAACTATGCGGAAAAACTTATCCTTACAATCCATATGAAAACTTGTTGTTATCTATTCCTAAGCAATATCTCATAACTCCTAAGAAGTAGCTCAAGAATCCGATTTTTCAAACTACGCGATAGAAATCCATCTATGCAATCAGATTCAGCATATTCTTTCTTTAAGTTCCTTTACTTTTTCTTTGATTCTTAAAACATTACCATGTGACCCAGTCACATCATGTATCAGGAATCTCAGAATAGAAACTTAACAGAGTTAGATTAGTGGATTTTACCTGAAGTAGAGTCAACCTTATTGACTTTACCATCCTTAGGTAAATTTGGTAGCTTCGCAACTAATAACCCTTCCTATGGCAATATAAACATATGGACCCTTTGATAATGGTACACGGGATTATTACAGACTTAGTCTTTTCTCTTTACCATTTGGTCAACCTAGTTGACTATGGTCAATCCCTTTTCTTGGGAAGAGAATGCCTTTTCTGTATTTCCAGTGTCACCATTGTCAATGTCCATCAAGTTTTGAGGAAGTTTATCTTAACAAATAAATAAGATCATTAAGGGTCTTGTCATAGTCTGTCTCATAGGTGTTCCAAAAGAACTCACTATGTGACTTAGAAAGTAGCTGAACCACCAACTTTATCAAGACTTTGACACCCTTCTCTCCCAGCTTGTCAATATGTGACTACATCTCCAAGATGTGATCACACCTAGACCTAGCCTTGCCAATAGGGCTTGAGTGACCTTAAACTTTTCAAGAACTTGTGGGGTAGGGAGAATAATTGGAGGAGTTGAAAGAAGTATGATTTCCAAGGGACATCATCTTCATTAGGAAAGCTTGTTTCAAGAGATTTGGGAAGATCATAAATGTCTAAACCAGACATCTTTTGGGAGATATGCAAGATAGTTGATTTTAAAGTCCTTAATATGACACCCAATATGAAATATCAAGGCTAGGACCCAACAAACTATTTTTATAACTTAGAAGAGGTATGCCGTAATCCAAGCTATAAAATATTTGAAGGTAGGTGAATGACGATTCACCAATTTCCACCAAGATAAACGAAATGTATTATTAGGTTTTAATTGGATTTGAAACTCCTAGATCTTTGAGATTCATTGAACTGTTCAATGGCATGTTTCAATCTCGAGTGTGCCCTTCAGGTTTTGTGACTGGGATGCCGAGGATCACAAAACAAGGTGTGAAGTAACCATGCAAATTACTTGGTACCCTTAATAAATTACCCCTCAATCGATGTGCCGGTTAACCACACACGCTCCATCGATACTATGATAAACATTAAGTTACCCTTTGCCTACCTTGTTAAATACGAGTTAGTGTGCCGGTTAACCACACACGCTCCACTAACCGACTTAAACAAAGTGCAAAGTGTAATTTCATGGATTAGCACCTTATTCACATTTTCCTAAGTAACTAAGATTGGGAATTATTAAGAGTTTAGTTACTTAGTATTTATCATTAATACTTTTAATGAAGGGAGAATTATAGTCCTGTCAAACCTGTTCGGCTAACGACCCTCCACCAGTCAACCAAGCGGTGGGTGAGAGTGGACACCCATTAAGTTGCCATTTTATAGGCAACAACCTTATACCCACCTTATAGACCGGCTTCGTGAATGAGGCGTACTAGCGGTAAGACCGACTTTACTCTTATACATATATATATTATTAGCTTATAATATTATAAAGTATAAGGGTTGAATTTTAACTTTTAAAATTCTAAGGGCTAACTTGGAATTAAAGTATTCATATGAGAAAACTTTACAAATTCCAAAACTTGAGGGCAAGTTTTGAAACTATTCAAAACTAATTAATTCCATAACTTATGTGTTTAAAGTAGTTTTAATCCAAAAACTCTTCAAGTTCCATAACTTATGGAAGACTTTAAACTAATAAAAGAATTCACTTTTCTTTATTTTTTTATAACTTATGGACTTAATTAAGGTTACACTTTTTTTATTATTTTTTTTTATTTAATGAAGAGACTCTTGGTCCTCCATAACTTGAGGACAAATTCTGGAGTCATAACTCCAATTAATTAGAACTAGACTCTTCATTTTTGTAACCTTTGCCAATTTTATGAGTTTTATGAGTCTTTAATGTGACTCTTCATGTAACTTGAGGACAAGTTACACAAACACATTTTATACTCAACTTTTAGATTAAAATGGATTGAAAACAACTATTTCAATTAACTTTTCTATTAATCTAAGCAACTCATAAGAACAAGATAATTCAAATCAAACTTTTTCATGTAATTAGTCTAACCTTTAAACTAATACAAAACATGAATCTATTGACAATTATCTTTGAAAATGGATTAGCATGAACATTACCACATTAAGAAACAAGTTTATAAGTTCAAAGACAACTTAGGGTAATGTTCCTAGTCTATTTCTAGCCAAAAACCTCGAAGATATGCTGTTTGGGGTCCAACTCGTCGAGTGCATGAACACAACTCGGCGAGTTGGATGCATTTTGCCTTTGACTCGTCGAGTCCTTTCATGGACTCGGCGAGTCTGCTGGGCTGACAGCATCAAAACTCGATTTTTTAGCTCCATTTGCAAGTATAACAAGAAAACAAGCCTAGGCTCTGATACCACTGTTGGGTTATGAACATTCTAACACTCCTAAGTGTACATGCAACCCTAAATACCTTGGATCTATGTTTTTCTCTATTATACATGCAAATATGAACATCCAAGGTATTATCCTAATCTAGCATACAAAACTATCAATATAACAAGATAGAATACATACCTCTTTTGATGTAGAATGTCTTCATGAAGCTTGAGCGCCTAGTGCCCCAAGTGTGACACCTCAAATGGTTCACACAACACCAAATACACTTGGAATAACTTGAGAGAATTCTACACTTCATGAAATCGGCTACTACTCTCTATTTCTATAGTGTCCGATTTTGTCAAGAATAAGATCTTTATATAGTGTTACAATTAGGGTAAACCCTAATTGTCATGACTTTCCATTTCCTTAGATCCATGGGTTCAAATACATCATGGAGCATCCATGGACCATCCTATGGGTTTTAGCCCAACTTGATTATCCATGGAGCATTAGCCCACTATACAAGTATGGATGATTTACACAATCAACCCATATATTTAATTAGTCTTCTTTTGATCACTTAATTAATCCTAGATTAATTCTTGATCAATACTAATTAAATAATCTCATTATTCTTATTATTAATATACTAGAACTTATAATATATTAATAACCATAAGTGTCTTATTTCTCTCATTTAGTCTATCCAAGTGCATGATGCCATGCAACCCAAATGGACCATGCCGGGTCGGGTAAAGTCTTACCAATTATAGTTATGGACTTAGACATTAATCCAACAGGAAGTACCTTTTATGTCTATACATGTATATATGATATATAACTAATATGGAAACGACCCTCGGATGGTCACCCGAAATCCAACCAGACCACATCTCAGTGCGCGAAAAGGAAATAGGGCGGATGGCCTTCCTAAGCCCTTTAAACATTACTTATATATATATATATATATATATATATATATATATATATATATATATATATATATATATATACATATATATGGGCATGCAATTTATAAGAAGTAAAACAAAGTTTAATAAAAGAATTTGATAAGTAAAAAGAGTTTGTAAAACATTTGTAGTGAAACAGTTTGATAAACAGTTGAACAGTGATAAAATCATTCGTTTTCTAATTATTAATCACATGTGATTAATGTAATCACATGTGATTGATGTAATAACTATAAGTATTTGACTTGTATCCACCCCCATAATGTTTTTAAAACATTTAAAAGTATTTCAAAGGTTGATTAAAGGGGTATAAACTCACTTGTGGTGAGTAGATTTAATTGATGTATCGGGTACCGTGCTAAGTGTCAAACGGAGACTTGTTCACACGTTCGAGCCTAGTTATCATATAATAAGCATATATATATAACTAATTAGCCACATAATAACTTAACAAAGTTAACACAATTAGGAACATGTATACACTTTATATACGTGTTATAGGTCCTAATGGCTGTATCTAAGTTGATACGGGACAAGGCAAACGGGGTTTAAAGCATAAATTATCACACCCCGAAAACCAAAGGCGGAAACATCTCCGGGGTTGACTCCAGGTTGAGTATCAAATCCAATGTACATAGTAAGCAAAGTAAACAACCATTACATTACATATAAAATTTTACATTTGTTCAAAAGTAAAGTTGTACATTTGTAATACATAGTATATATGAACAAAAGCAGAGATGAGTCTTCTGTACGCTCCGCCTTCTCCAAAAGATTCGCTAAGTACCTGTCTAATGTTAACCTGAGAATACAAGAAGTTTGAAAATCAGCATAAAGCTGGTGAGTTCATAAGATGTTTGCTTTGTGAAAATGTACGAGTTTCCTTTAGTTTACTGAAAAGTTGTTATCCAAGAAAATCCCATATTTTCTTAAAAGAGAAGGTTGGTTGATTGTTAGGTTATACTGTTCTAATTGTTTAACTATAATCCCAGGAAAGTTCCATAATTTCCTGATCGTATATTACTAGTTGTAAAAGATGTAATGTTATTCAGTTTGTTACTATTTCTAGTTATATGAGTGTTACCCAGGAAAGCCCCATGCTTTCCTGCATGTTAGTTTCTAATGTGAATGATGTTAAAGATGTAAAAGATGTAAGTGAGATTAAGTGATGTTATGTTTTCCCCAGGAAAGTCCCGTACTTTCCTAAGAGTAATTGTTAGTTATTGAACTTCGATATACTGATTTATTTCCATTCGTACCTATTGTATTAACTAGTTATGCTGATATCCTAATGATAATATTTCGGAATGTACTTAGATTCACATCTTCATATTCGTGTTCTTATTCTTAATTAGTTATGATTGTACTTATTCGTGTTCGTATTCGTATTCGTTAATGTATTCGTTTCCTTATTCCTACTCCTATTACTATTCATATTCGTATTTGTATTCGCATTCGTATTCGTATTCGTATTCGTAGTCGCATTCCTATCCCTAATCCTACTCCTAATACTATTCGCATTCATATTCATATTTGCAGTCGTATTCGTACTCGCAGTTGTATTCGTATTCGTTATGTTCCTAATTATAATTTCGTTATCCATTATGTTCCTAGTTATAGATGTGTTATTCGTTCTATTCCTAGTTATAGTTTCGTATTTGTTTTTGTTTTCGTAATTAGTTATCATTGGAAATTAGTAAGTTATTCGTAGATTATGAAACATAGTTTAGATTAGAGCATTTTATCGAGAAATATATGATTAGTTTGAAAGCTAAATTCGTGATTCGAACTATTTGATAAACACAGTTATTGATATTAGAACTTACAGAATGAAAATGATTAAACTGAAAACAATAAGTTTGAGTACAAGTTTTCCTTGTACTTTTGCTTGTATTCCCCCCTGAAAACAGTGAAAACAGTTGAGAAAGGGTATGGGTATGAACTCACTGGACGAGAAATGTGGCGAATTCGAATGCTAAGTGTTGGTCCGGGGCTTGCAAACACATGAGGTTCCTAAGTATAATGTAAAGATACACATTTGTATCTAATTAGAACTTAGATTGGTTATTTGATAAAAACAATTGTTTCTAGTCGTGAAAACACTCCGATATAAGTGTTTGGAGGGACCCGGGTGGCGTTTAGGGACATGTAATGATGCGAGGGACTTGGGACTTGAGTTTACTCCCCATGAATAAACTTATACAAGAGTTTTTGGTCCAATACACCCATTCCCCATGAGTTTACGGCCGTAAACTCATGGTAGGGTGGTTTATGGTGCAAATTTGGGTCATAAATGGATATGGACACTTAGAAATGCTTTGATTAATTTTACTTAAGGCTTGGATTGAATTAAAAACATCATTTGAGATACTTAAGGGAGTTTACGGCCAAGGCATGGGATCTTTGGCCATAAACTCTCAAATCCCCTTGATTTAGTGTTTTAAGGTGTTAAAATTAATCACATGTGATTCTAAAAATTCCCACAAGCCTAGAAATGAGTTTAGGGCACCAATTGACACCATTTTATGAGTTTACGGCCATGAGACATGTTCTATGGCCGTAAACTCTCATATGTGGGATTTTGATGTTTGTAAAGCCTTAAAACTATTTTTGGTTGGTCCTTTGATTTATTCCAAGGCTTTTGGTGGTGTTAGATGGCTTTCAAACACCCTAGAATTGGATTTGCACCATGTTTCTTGGAGTTTACGGCCCAAGCACAAGCCTTGGCCGTAAACTCATGTAAGTCCCCCAAATATTGTGTTTCATGTGTCCAAATGCAAAGATCTATGTTCTATAATTCATAACTAAGACATATGAGTGGTTTGGAAGGGTTTAAGGGCATGAAAACCCTAGTTATATGAGTTTACGGCCCAAGAATGATCATTGGCCATAAACTCCTTCAAACTTCACAAAGTTCATGTTTTAATTGTTTAGAGTCCATATCTTGAGGCCATTTAGCCATATCTACGTCCCAAACTTGTCAAGGAGGGGTTTAAGGGTTCAAAACCCTTCATTTTTGGTGTTTACGGCCTAGGCACCTTCCTAGGACGTAAACTCATACTTTGTGTCCTATTTCATGATTAAGTCTCGAATTTGGAAGTCAAATAAGCTATACAATGAGGTTAGGAAGTTACCTTAAGGATTTGAGGCCTTAAAATTGAGTTTTGGGCCCTAAATCTTGGATTTTAGGAGAGAGGTTAGAGAGAGAGTAGAGAGAGAAGGAAAAATTGCTAGTTGAAAAGAGAATCATGGATGAGTTTACTGCTTCGGATCTTCACGCTTCCACGTGGAATCGAGTCTCCACTAGACGTTCCAGTGAACCCTCACTATCGGAAAGCGTATAGGTTTCGTTGGGTACATATTTCTAAAAGACCGAGACGTGACGTACCATAGGAATGTTTCTAAGTTTCGAGGTTAATTGAAGTTTGTATGTTACGGGATCAATCCTAATGAGGATTTCGAAAAGTTCTAAGTTTATGGAGAGATTCAAATGAATAGATAACAATTTATCTTTCTAGATTAGAGTTGAAAAGAACTGCAAGTAAAATGGTTGTTGAAAAGGAATATACATGGGGCAACTGTGGGATCGGTGGCTGTCTCACCTTGTCATATAGCTAGGACTCTTCCAGAGTTGCCAGTTGTTGTTGCATTGGGGCAGTTTCTCTTATAATGCCCGACCTTTCCGCAACCATAACAGACCTGATTAATGCCCGCTCCAGGAGTTTGATTTGTTGGTGTTCTACAATTCCGTGCAAGGTGACCCTCTTGGCCACAATTTTTGCAAAGTTTTATACGACAGGGACCGAGGATATAGTGGTGGTAACTGCACTGGTTACACCACGGGAGAACACCGGCATATCCGGTAATAGGTGCTTGAGCGGAGGAACTGATGACTGGTACAACAGCAGGGGTAGTGGCAGCGTGGACTGTCATCATTTGTTGTCTCTTCGAGTACTCCTGGGAAGGCTGATATTTATCCACGGCCTCCCAGTACTTTCTTTTCTCACCACTTCTTTTTGTCGGCTCAAGAGTGGTGTCTGCTTCCTCTACGTCCTCACTATGGTCAATCAAGATTTGCGCTAGACATTTGGCGCTGTCGTATGTATCCGGCCTCGCAGCTAAGACGTTCCCTTTTGTTGGCTGGGTTAATCCCCAGATAAACCTCTCAATATTCTTACTTTAAGGGGTAACCATCCCTGGAGAAAGAAGTACTAAGTCATCAAATCTGGATGTGTAGGCAGCGATATCGGAACCTTTCATCTTCAGATTCCAAAGTTCATGCTCCAACTTCTGGATTTCACCCCAAGGGCAATACTCAGCGTGCAGAAGTCCCTTCATAACTTCCCAACCCATAGCATTGGCTACAGGTAGAGTTAGAGATTTGACTCGGCTGTTCCACCAAGTCAGGGCTTTGTTGGTGAGAGTGCAAGCGGCAAACTTCACTTTGTCTGATTCTGAACAAGCACAGATCTCGAAGATGGAGTCGATTCTTTCTAACCATCGAGTTAGAGCAATGACACCTCCTGTGCCATCGAAGAATGTAGGTTTCGCATGCATAAAGTCTTTATAGGAACACTCCTTTCGGTGTCCCTGGCTATTTTCCTGGTTTTGAGGTTGGGGACCACCTCCCGAACTACCGGGGTTCGTTTGCGACATGGCTGCTGAAAATGCTGCAGTTAAAACTGACTGAAGGGTTGTCAGGTCGATTTGAAGAGAAGGTGGTGTTTGAGGAGGGTTGTTGTTGTTCTACGAGCAGGGTCTCTTTCATGGAGGCATCTTGATCTAATAAGATCAGGAAGAGAGGATGATAAGCCCTCTAAGTTGAATCAAGAGATATGATACAAAGGATATCTCTTTATGGTATACATAGAATTCTATTAAGCGATAAAGCAGGAAGGATTTATCAAACAGATAAATTATCGCTAAAGGAATGATTAAGGAGCAACGCTGGAATGATGAATTCTATAACGGATTTGGCTCGAGAAATACTCCCATAGTATTTCATGATTTGCTGCAGCGACGGCTCATTGTTTGGGTATTGGGTAAGTTTTAGGCATGTTGCGTACCACAGTCACTCCCAAGCACATGTTGGCTGTGTCTCGAATGAATATAGTTGGCCAGGCTATATTGATCCTAGACACGACTACATAACTGCCCAGGTTTAACCGCAGTGTACAACACCCATTTACTTATGTTTTGTTCTACTTGTAGTTACGAATTTTCGACTGTCGGGTATACTTGTATACTTTTGAAAATACTTATATTTGAGGTATACTTTTAGTTCAGAGCATTTAGGCCCTTTAGTGTTTATAGTTTTATACCATGTAAGGTTTGGTATACTTCATTCACTATAAACAAGGGCTCTGATACCAATCTGTCACACCCCGAAAACCAAAGGCGGAAACGTCTCCAGGGTTGACTCCAAGTTGAGTATCAAATCCAATGTACATAGTAAGCAAAGTAAACAACCATTACATTACATATCAAAGTTTACATTTGTTCAAAAGTAAAGTGGTACATTTTTAATACATAGTATATATGAACAAAAGCAGAGACGAGTCTTCTGTACGCTCCGTCTTCTCCAAAAGATTCTCTAGGTACCTGTCTAATGTTAATCTGAGAATACAAGCAGTTTGAAAATCAGCATAAAGCTGGTGAGTTCATAAGATGTTTGCTTTGTGAAAATGTACGAGTTTCCTTTAGTTTATTGAAAAGTTGTTATCCAAGAAAATCTCATATTTTCTTAAAAGAGAAGGTTGGTTGATTGTTAGGTTATACGGTTCTAATTGTTCAACTATAATCCCAGGAAAGTTCCATAATTTCCTGATTGTATATTACTAGTTGTAAAAGATGTAATGTTATTCAGTTTGTTACTATTTCTAGTTATATGAGTGTTACCCAGGAAAGCCCCATGCTTTCCTGCATGTTAGTTTCTAATGTGAACGATGTTAAAGATGTAAAAGATGTAAGTTAGATTAAGTCATGTTATGTTTTCCCCAGGAAAGTCTCGTACTTTCCTAAGAGTAATTGTTAGTTATTGAACTTCGATATACTGATTTATTTCCATTCGTACCTATTGTATTAACTAGTTATGCTGATATCCTAATGATAATATTTCGGAATGTACTTAGATTCACATCTTCATATTCGTGTCCTTATTCTTAATTAGTTATGATTGTACTTATTCGTGTTTGTATTCGTATTCGTTAATGTATTCGTTTCCTTATTCCTACTCCTATTACTATTCGTATTCGTATTCGTATTCGCAGTCGTATTTGTATTCGTATTCGTAGTCGCATTCCTATCCCTAATCCTACTCCTAATACTATTCACAGTCGTATTCATATTCGCAGTCATATTCGTATTCACGGTCGTATTCTTATTCGTTCTGTTCCTAATTATAATTTCGTTATCCATTCTGTTCCTAGTTATAGATGTGTTATTCGTTCTGTTTCTAGTTGTAGTTTCGTTATTTGGTCTATTCCTAGTTATAGTTTCGTATTCATTTTCGTTTTCGTAATTAGTTATCATTGGAGATTAGTAAGTTATTTGTAGATTATGAAACATAGTTTAGATTAGAGCATTTTATCGAAAAATCTATGATTAGTTTGAAAGCTAAATTCGTGATTCGAACTATTTGATAAACACAGTTTTTGATATTAGAACATACAGAATGAAAAAGATTAAACTGAAAACAATAAGTTTGAGTACAAGTTTTCCTTGTACTTTTGCTTGTATTCCCCCCTGAAAACAGTGAAAACAGTTGAAAAAGGGTAGGGGTATGAACTCACCGGACGAGAAATGTGGCGAATTCGAATGCTAAGTGTTGGTCCGGGGCTTGCAAACACACGAGGTTCCTAAGTATAATGTAAAGATACACATTTGTATCTAATTAGAACTTAGGTTGGTTATTTGATAAGGACAATTGTTTCTAGTCGTGAAAACACTCCGATACAAGTGTTTGGAGGGACCCGGGTGGCGTTTAGGGACATGTAATGATGCGAGGGACTTGGGACTTGAGTTTACTCCCCATGAATAAACTTATACAAGAGTTTTTGGTCCTATACACCCATTTCCCATGAGTTTACGGCCGTAAACTCATGGTAGGGTGGTTTATGGTGCAAATTTGGGTCATAAATGGATATGGACACTTAGAAATGCTTTGATTAATTTTACTTAAGGCTTGGATTGAATTAAAAACATCATTTGAGATACTTAAGGGAGTTTACGGCCAAGGCATGGGATCCTTGGCCGTAAACTCTCAAATCCCCTTGATTTAGTGTTTTTAAGGTGTTAAAATTAATCACATGTGATTCTAAAAATTCCCACAAGCCTAGAAATGAGTTTAGGGCACCAATTGACACCATTTTATGAGTTTACGGCCATGAGACATGTTCTATGTCCGTAAACTCTCATATGTGGGATTTTGATGTTTGTAAAGCCTTAAAACTATTTTTGGTTGGTCCTTTGATTTATTCCAAGGCTTTTGGTGGTGTTGGATGGTTTTCAAACACCCTAGAATTGGATTTGCACCATGTTTCTTGGAGTTTACGGCCCAAGCACAAGCCTTGGCCGTAAACTCATATAAGTCCCACAAATATTGTGTTTCATGTGTCCAAATGCAATGATCTATGTTCTATAATTCATAACTAAGACATATGAGTGGTTTGGAAGGGTTTAAGGGCATGAAAACCCTAGTTATATGAGTTTATGGCCCAAGAATGATCATTGGCCGTAAACTCCTTCAAACTTCACAAAGTGCATGTTTTAATTGTTTAGAGTCCATATCTTGAAGCCATTTAGCCATATCTAAGTCCCAAACTTGTCAAGGAGGGGTTTAAGGGCTCAAAACCCTTCATTTTTGGTGTTTACGGCCTAGGCACCTTCCTGGGTCGTAAACTCATACTTTGTGTCCTATTTCATGATTAAGTCTTGAATTTGGAAGTCAAATAAGCTATACAATGAGGTTAGGAAGTTACCTTAAGGATTTGAGGCCTTAAAATTGAGTTTTGGGCCCTAAATCTTGGATTTTAGGAGAGAGGTTAGAGAGAGAGTAGAGAGAGAAGGAAAAAGCTTCAAATGAAAGGTTTAACACGTTTATATAGTTCCCAAAACTTGGACGCGGTGGAATTCTACCCAATACCGGCATTAAACGGGACCTTTGGGTCGCACCCGATTAAGTTACCGTCACCCGGCGGTAATGTTTCTAAATTTTTGAAATGAACACTTTTGGGTTAATTTCATGAGTTCCTAAGGGATTTGAACACTCACTAAATTATAATAAACGTTTAAATTTAATTAATTAACCCAAAGCGAGAACAAAACGGACCGACTAACGGCGAAATCTTACGGGCAGAACAAGTTTTTGACGATAGAAAACTTCGGGTTGTTACACAAATGGCCTTGTATATGAGTTCACCACCCAACAAGCCCTACCCATTGGAGTTTACGGCCATGAACCCATGGGTTTATGGCCGTGAACTCCTCACATGGAGGTTTTGGGTGTTTTGAAGTCTTATCTTGGTCCTAGAATAAGCCTAACCTTGTTGGAATAATACTTAAAGTAGTTTAAGGCCTTGGAATGCTCCTTTGGGGAGTTTACGGCCAAAGGACCATATCCCCTAGTGTTTACGGCCGTAAACTCCTATGGGGTGTTGTTTTAAATTCATTTGAGGCCCTTGCATGTGTAGGATAACTTCCATGCTTTTATCTAAGGCTAATGGGGATAAGATGCACACATTTGTTTCATTACTTGGAGTTTACGGCCCAAGATATGTTCCTTGGCCGTAAACTCCTTTTAAGGAGTGATTATGTTGTCTTTTGTTCTCCATTCAAGTCCCATGTGTTCAAGGTAAATTGTCTTAAGCCTTCGGGGTGTTTGTGGCATATTTAACACAAGAAAAAGGGGTTTACGGCCCAAGATCTTTCCTTTGCTGTAAACTCCTAAAACCCTAAGATCTTGAAGTGTTTTGGTGTCCAAAATAAGCACAAGCATTAGTGGGTAAATTCCTTAGGCTTAAGGAGGTGATTTAGGGCATTTATGTCCCTTAAAAAGGGGTTTACGGCCCAAGAAAGTTCCTTGGCCGTAAACTCCTATATCTTGTGTTTCGTGTTTGATTTCTAGTCTCAAATGTCCATACCTTAACCCCTAAACAAGTTGTCTAACAAGGAATTGGGACTAGGAAGCCTTTAGGCTCCGTTTTGGAGTTTACTACCCAAGAACATTCTTGGGCGGTAAACTCTCGGATCTTGTAGTTTAGACATGTAATTGATGTTATAAAGCATATAACAAGTATTAAAACGCATTTAGGAAAGTAGACTCACAATTCGGGATGAAAACCCGAAGATCCATCAGAGAGAATTGGCTTTTCTCTAGTTGGAATTGTGAATAATGAATTAATTAAATTCAGAAATCTATTTATAGTCCTGAAATATTTTGACTATTAATATTTTTATTCTGGAAGTCGGACTATAGCATTATGAAACTTACAATGTTCAAGTATCACAATTACAGGAGCATCCACTCTCCTGATATGTCCAGAAATGTAAACCCTAATGTACACAAACTTGTTCGGATAAGTCTGAAAATTACAGAAACTGGACTAGCTTCTATTGAATAGATAATGTTCGTACAAATGGAAATTTCGGGTTGTCACACTGTCCATGAGCAACCAATCTTTGGTAAACCTTAGATTGTCCTCGATAATTACTTAATCATTTTAGTCATATCCAATTCTAGAGTTTTCCCTTCTTAATGCCCTGAGCATTTGGAAAATTTAGAAAAGATGAATATTGAGGCACATGAATCGATCCTATATCCGAAGCATATGGGACACGATTCATGCTGTCTCACATAAAAAAATGATAGTAGACCAATCTTTTGGTACAATATTTTTTTTATTTATTCGTCATGTTTTCAAAATTTGACTATATATATATATATATATATATATATATATATATATATATATATATATATATATATATATATATATATATAGAGAGAGAGAGAGAGAGAGAGAATTTCCTTAAGTCGAACCATTCCAACATAAAATTCATATATATACTTCACTAAAGATGATCAAAATCTTAATCTAAGCTTTTTGAATTGAAATGAAGTATAATTTCCTCTTCCTGAATTATAGCAAAACAAGCTTTCCCAATTGAAGCCCTTTTGTTTTTTATAATTAACACTTAACATAATAATCATGCTTACACTAACATGATAATTATTAGCATAACACTCATGCTCCCACTAGCTTTAACAGGTACTCAGAAAACAGCTGGACTTCTAGAAATCAATACTTTATTGACTCTCTTATCAAAGTTTAGATTTCTGATACTCGATGCTTTGATAAAACTTAATCACAATCATACACCTTTCCTTAGATAGCTCACATGTGTATCTAAGCAATTTTAAAACTACGAAAAGGGATGCCGTAATCATAGTCTCAATTGTTTAGACGTTTTCCATTTCTCACAAGCCTATGTTAGTGTGCTAGTTACCCACACACGCTCCACTAACGATTTTGAGAATGCAAATGTCACAATTGCTATCTACTAAAAGTCTACTTAGTGAAAGCGTTTCCTCACCATCATTTTCATGAGTCGGAGAGAAACCTTATGACACTTAGATTTTATGGTGTATGAGTTCCTATCCATATGAATTTTGTTAAAACCATAATCACAAGACAAGGTTAGTGACACTTCCAAATTCATATGGATTGAACTTGTGCAGTCTTAGCTTCTTGCCTCCTGGAAGCCCAAGGGCCTGCCATTGCTTCCACATAGTTATGCAATCAATTAACAACTTTTAGATCTCCTATGAAATGCCAACTTTAACTGGAATGGGCACCGAAATATCAACACGATAGGTTATAAACCTCAAGTCGTGTGCTAGTGAAGAACTATAGGTTTTATCCTTGATTAGTTCTTGAAACTTTCAAGACCTTTAAGACTCCCACTGTCCTCTAATCATATAAGACTCTCTTGTCAAGAACCATTTCTTGACAAAACAAATATTCAAGGGAAAGTGCGGATTCTTATCAAGACTAACACTTCACGCAATTGGCCTAAGTTGATCTATGTTTTATCCAAAACATCACAACTTACCAATTTCAAATGTACAAGAGTAGAAAACATTTTACTCTTACATTTCACTAGTGTTAATAAACCTTTTTTAAGATGTGTTACTCAAGTTACAATCTTGGTGTATGACTCTAAGACTTTGTTTTTGGAACGAAGTATGACTCATCTTCTTGATTTAACCATTCCAACAATTCATGTCTCCTCTTCTTAGCCATAAGAGAGCACTAAGATGTCCTTAGAGGATCATTTGTGATATGGTATCTTAATCATTAAGATGATCATAAAACATGATACTAAAGTACTCTCCCATCTTTTCAGATTTGAGAAACTTTTATCTTTTTGCCTAATTTGATTCTTCTCATTCGTTCTGCCATACATCGAATATTTTCCAATGTTTCAGAATTATAATTAAACTTATAAGTATAACCATATTACTAAACTTTAGTAAATCATGATGTATAGTCTTATCGATCTTTGTAGTGGACTTGACTAGTGCACACGAATGTGTACTCAATTCCTTAGTCCTTTCACTTGACTTAATTTTCCAATGATGAAAATTCCCATTCATCATACAACTTGTATGATTCCAAGTTTTGGTCAAATTGAAACTTGGGTGATGAGAATATTTCCTTATTTGGTAAATTATGACACTACCACATCCGAAAGAATCAAATACATTTTCCAATATTGCTATCAATGGAATCATATAAACAACCATTTTTCACAAATGCCACTGTAAGGATATTTGAAATAAAATAAAACCTTATCTTTTATTTAAAACTTGCGGAAAAACTTATCCTTACAATGCAAATGCATATGAAAAATTTGTTTTTATTATTCCTAAGCAGTATATCATCACTCTTAAGCAACAACTGACAATTCTGATCACCGAACCATGCGATCGAAATCCATCTTAGTGATTAGAATCAGCATATACTTCCTTTAAGCTTCCTCTCTTCGATTCTACAAAACATCAAAATGTGATCTGGTCACATCATGTATATGGATCTCAAATAGGAACTTAATAGAGTTAGATAGTGCACCTTACCCGAAGTAGAGTCAAACTCTTTGACTTTACCAACCTTATGATTGTTCAGGTAAATTAGGTAGCTTCACAACCAATGCCCCATCCTTAAGCAATAGAAGGTTTGGGAAGTTGATCTTCTAATAAAATTTGCTTTACTAGTCCTCAAATCATTTCTGATTCAATAGCACCAAGCAAATAGGTAAGATCATTAAGGGTCAAGTCATGGTCTTTCACATAGTAGTCCCAAAAGAACTCACTATATGACTTAGAAAGTCATTGAACATCCAACATTCTCAAGACTTTGACACCCAACTCTCACGGCTTGTCAATATATGACTTCATCTCCAAGATGTGATCACACATAGACCTTGCTTGCCAATAGGGCTTGAGTGACCTTGAACTTGTGGGTTAGGGAGAATAATTGGATGGGGTGGAGGAAGTTAAATTCCAAGAGATTTGGGAAGATCATATATGTCTGAACTAGACATCTATAATGGGAGATATTCAATTTAGTTGATTTTTAAGTCCTCAATATAACACCCAATATGAAATATTAAGGCTAGGACCCAAAAAAATATTTTATAACTTGGAATAGGGATGCCTTAATCCAAGCTATAAGATATTTGAAGGTAGACGAATGAAGATTCACCAATTTCCACCATGAAAAACAAACTAATTTATTAGGTTTTCATTGGATTTGAAACTCAGATTCATTGAACTTTTCAATGGCATGTTTCCATCTCGATTGTGCCCTCTCACATTTTGTGACTGATATGTCGAGGATCACAAAACAAGGTGTGAATAGCCATGCAAATTCAATTGGTACCCTTAATATTATCACCTAATCGATGTGCCGGTTACCCACACGCGCTCCACCGATCTATGATAAACATTAAGTCACCCTTTGTTATCCTTTCTAGTCTAAGTTAGCGTGCCAGTTACCCACACACGCTCCACCAACAACTTGGTAAGGTACAAAGTGTGAATTTCATGGGTTAGCACCAAATTCACATTTTCCTAAGTAACTATGATTGGGTATTTATAAAAGGTTTAGTTACTTAGTATTTATCATTAATACTTTTAATGAAGGGAGAATTATAGTCTTGTCAAACCCGTTTTAAACTGCCATTTTATAGGCACTATCCTTATACCTCCCTTATAGTCCGACTTTGTGAATGACGTCTACTAACGGTAAGATTGACTTTACTCTTATACGTATATATAATGATTGACTTTTAATATTATAATAGTATACGGGTGTATTTTAAACATTTACAATATTTGGTGGTTTAATTTATTAATTAAACTATACTCTTAATTTAATTAAACTTAAACAATGTCTTTATGGAATTATTAACTCTTTTAATTAAACACTTTAATTAATTTAATGAAGTCCATAAAGTTTGAACTTTAACTTTTAAAATTCTAGAGTTTGGAATGAAAGTGTATATGGGGGTGACTTTACAAATTCCAAAACTTGAGGACAAGCTTTGAAGAATTCAAAAACTTATGGTTTCCATAACTTAGGAGTTTTAAAGTGGTTTAATGGAAAAACTCTTCAAGTTCCATAACTTGTAGACAAGTTATGGAAGACTTTAAAAGCATTTAAATATGTGACTCTTT
The DNA here is from genome assembly GCF_052625555.1 of Lactuca saligna. Lineage (NCBI taxonomy): Eukaryota > Viridiplantae > Streptophyta > Magnoliopsida > Asterales > Asteraceae > Lactuca > Lactuca saligna. The sequence goes on from NC_136419.1 coordinate 153,808,157, forward strand.
ACTTTTTTTCATAACTTATGCAAATTTTATGAGTTATAAAATTCATAAATGTGACTTTTCATGTAACTTGAGGACAAGTTACAAGAACACATTATGAACAACTTCAAGATTAATTTGGATTCAAAACAACTATCTCATAATTTTTCCTATTAATCTAAACAAACTCATAAACATGAACATTCATAATCAACATTTTTCAAGCATCATATAAACATGTATAAAACTTGAAACATTGATTATTATCCTTTATTTGGATGAGAATAAACATTACCATAGTATAAAAAACAAATTTTATGAACAAAAATACTTTGTGGTAATGATTCTAATCCAAAACAGGCCAAAAAAAAACTCGAAGATATGCTGTCAGGGGTCCAACTCGTCGAGTGCGTGAACCAACTCGATGAGTTGGATGAATTTTGTTCATGGATTCGTCGAGTCCATCACTGGACTCGTCGAGTCTACTGTCCCGACAACAAAAAAAAACGTTTTTTTTCAGTTTTTTTCAGCAACTTGCATCAAGTATATTTGAAAACAACCCATAGCTCTGATACCACTATTGGGTTTATGGTATACTACAACATCCTATGGTGCACATAAAACCCTAAATATCTTGGATCTATGTTTTCACTAATTATACATGCAAATGGTTTCCAAGGTATTAAGCTTACAACTAGCATGCATTTAACATAAAATATAATATACTAGTTAGCATAACATACCTTTTGATGGAGCTTGAAGTATTGGTGTATTTGGCCTTAAGGAGCTTAGCCCCAATAGTGTGGAAGCCTCAAATGAAGTCACAACACATCATGGACAAAGGTAGGACTTGAGAGAGAATTCCATGCACCAAAAACCTCCATATTTCACTAAGAAAAGAGGTGTACACGTTTTGGTCATGAAGTAGCACATTTATATGTTGGATTCCAAGAGTTATGGGTATAACCCAAATCCATACCTATGGGTGTTATGATCCATGGTCCATGTGTCCCAACACTTCATGTATCCATATATAAACTTGGTCCAACATGGATCATAAGCCTAACACATATAAATATAACTAATTATCATAATTAGTCCCCATAGATTTAATTAGTCTCTTTCGACCACGAAATTAAGTCCAAATTAATTCTTGATCAATACTAATTAAAGCATATGATCTCATATTAATATATTATTAATTATAATATATTAATAAACCATAAATAACCTTCTCTCAAAAGTCCATCCTAAAAAATTGTCCTGATGATATGCAACCCAAATGGACCATGCTACTCTCGGGTCGAATACATACTAATAATAGTTATGGTCTTAGACATCTAATCTAATAGGATCAACCTTGGTCCCACTAGAAGAGGAACCATCTTGAGATTTCCCCTTGCAGTGGTTCTTTAAAGAAGCCTTCCTCTTCTTGCCCCTTCCCTGCCCAATAGCCAAAACAGGAGCAGCGGGTGGATTGGGAGTTAGGGCAACAGACTTGTCCTTGAGGTTGCTCTCAGCGGTCCTTAGGAGCCCTTGGATTTGCTTAGGGTGACCTCTTCCTTATTCATGTGGTAGGTCATCCAAAATTGGTTGTAGCATGAGGGCAAGGAGTGAAGAACAATGTCGATAGCCAAATCTTCCCCAAATTTGACATTCAACTTGCGAAGACGATCAACATACCTTTGAACGGTGGAAACGTTCTGGGGAGAAGGACGTCATGTACAGTATCACAACAATGAAAAGTAGTAAACAAGCAACAACATCATCCATTGCATTAATAATATAATTTTAATACAGTATAAATCAAAATGAAAGATGAGTCTTGAACGAGCACCATCTTCTCTAAACCTTGCATCAGTACCTGTCTATGGTAGACATGAGGATACAAGTAATTTTGAAAGCGACTATCAGCTTTGAAGCTGGTGAGATCATAAGTATTTTAGTGTCTTAATTTGTATGTAAGAATTTGTATGTATAAGAATTTTAAGTATTGAAAATGTATGTAAAACAACTGTAAACGTTTGAAAAACTCTAGAAATCCCTATGATTCCTACTATTATAATAGGGAGTCTTCTACCAAGACTTAACCGGTCTATATGTAGGCTTCTACCAAGGCATCTAGTGTATGTGTGTGTGTCTCTTGTAAGAGTGTGTATTTTCCCAAGTCTGACTATTATTAACCAAAAATATAGATTCTACACTACCGTGCATCGTGTGAATGTTCACGAAGTGAATGTAATGGGAAAATCAAATAGTACTATCGTGTAGTGTCGAACTACAACCATACTAATTACCTTAAGTCTAGGGTAATCTCATAAGTACTGCAGTATTTGTCATAAGTGACTACCTTTGTACTCCTATTGCCTTATTTGAGGGATAAGGCCTATTGTGATGGCTAGATCCCAGGGTAAACGCTCCCCTGTCAAAGGGAATTTGAGATCTATACACGTCCATGCATGTATGCATGCCGTGAACGTCCACATTACTATGATCATGTATACCCGATATAACTATCACAATGCATTGCGATTCATTGGTATAGTTAGATCCTGAACTTGTCCTATGCTATAGCACCTAGTGATGTCTGTCCTATCAAAGTATATGTAAACGCACTCATGTAAAGGAATACATGTAAACGTACTCATGTAAGCGTAATAATGTAAAACATATCTATGTAATCGTATTGTAATGTACTGTAATGTTCTGCGTGTGCTAGCTGTAACGTGTGTTCTCTCTCTATCTATCATGTATAGACTCATGAAGGAACTAACTCATTGTATGATATCATGTTCTAATAATAATTCTAGTATCTTCCTAAACTACACCTATGGTAGTCTACTAGTAATATAACTGGTACATATGAACATGGGTGTATACCCTTGCTACCCAAGGGTATTGAATGAACTGGAAGAACCTTTATGACTATATATGTACACATGATATATAACTAATATTTAAACGACCTTCGGACGGGTACCCGATATCCCACCAGACCACATCTCAAGCGCAAAAAGGAAATAGGGTGGACAGCCTTCCTAAGTCTTTTAAACATTTCTTATGTAACTATACATATATAGGCATGCAATTTATAATATAAAAGCATAAAATAAGTTTGGTAAAACCTTTGAACATAATTATTATCTAAGAACGATCAACTTGATGTCAATCTATAAAACGCTTTGAAAGCGTGGGTTTGATAAAACAGTTTAAGTATAAAAGAACATTTGTTTGAAACACAATTATAAATGAGTTTGAAATGAAGCGTACAAAGTAAAGTGTACAAATTAACAAGGAGTTTTAATCATATAAAATGTTTATGAAAATCATTTGAAGGAAACTGTTTGGTAAAATGGCTAATGAGTAGCCAATCATTTGAATGCTGCTTACTAATCACATGTGATTGATATAGCAACTAGCATAATTCTACTTGTACCCCCCCCCCCATAAAACATTTAAAAACAATTAAAACATTGATTAAGGGGTATGAACTCACCTGTAGTAAGTGATTGGAATTGAACAGAAGGTTATCGTAAGGAATGATCGGACAAGTGCTTGGTGTCAAGTGAAGACTTTAGACACACACGGTGATCCTAATTACATATGAAGACATATGTATATAAATAATTAGTGATTAAAACACTAATTATACAAGTATAAGCATTTTAATGCGAGGAAGACGCTTTTGGTCAAGTGTTAGGAGGGAAATGGGTTGCAACAAAGGAGTGCAAGACCTCTAATGGGGGTTTATTGTCAAATGACCATATGATTTGGAGTTTACGGACCAGGGGGGTAAACTCCTGGCCGTAAAGTCACAATAAGGTCTCTAAATGAATCTTAGAAGTAATACAACTCTAGTGGTGAATTGTTCCAAGGCTTAAACAATTGATTGGGCTTCCTATTGACTCCATTGAGGAGTTCACGGCCCTAGGAACATATCCCATGGAGATTACGGCCGTAATCTCCCTTGGGGAAAGGTTTATGGTGCTTTCAAGCCCCTAAATTATCAAGGAATGCATTAAGGCTATTGTCCAAGGCTTTAGGAGGATTTATGGCACCATTTGGCACCATTTATTGGAGTTCACGGCCCTGGAACATCTTGGGCCATGAACATCCTTTGCTTGGTGTTTTAATGGTGTTTGCTAGCCCCAAACACACTAGGGTACTTGTCCTAATTTGTATCTTGGCTTAAGGAAGGTTTTTAAGGCATTTTGACACCTAAACATGGAGTTCACGGCCCTGGAACATCCTTGGCCGTGAACTCACTTTCATCCTTGATTTTAATTGATTTTGGTGTCCTAAACATGCAATGGTGTGTTCTAGTTCGAGTTCCAAGGCTTTGAGGGACATTGGGACACGTTTAGCCCTTAAAATGGAGTTTACTCCCCAAGTGTTCTTGGGCGGTAAACTCCCAAATCTTGGGGTTTTGGTCCGATTTTGATGTTATAATACACAATGTAAGCTATATAATATGACTAGATCGAAGTACTCACGATTTGGGATAAAAACCCGAAGATCCGTGAGAGAGAATTTGGATTTTCTCTAGTTGGAAATGTAACAAATGAACTATTTGGTTCAGATTTCTATATATAGTCCTGAGATTTTTGGCAGAAAATATTTTATTCCCGGAATGAACTCTAATGTCATAGAGTATTGGAATAACAGTGTTGCACAAAACCATAGTGCATCCACTCTCCTGATATCTCCTTAAGTGCTAAACCTGAAATACTCAAACTTATACTCAAAGTCTGAAATTTCACTGTAACTATTCTAACTTCTATTGGCTTGACATGGTTTGTTCAAAATGGAAATTTCGGGTTGTCACATCATCCCCCTGTTAAAGGGAATTTCATCCCCAAATTAGAATTTAGATAAGGAAGTAGGTATGAATGATTGAGTTGTGAGGAGGAAACTTCCTAATCGATTGGTTCTGGCTCTCCTAATTGAAATCGGGTTCTCGGTTGGTATCCCAACGAACCATCACTAACTGGCGATGGCGTTGCTTCGTCCGCTTGACCTCTCGGTCGAGGGTCGTTATGGTTTTAATACGAAGGCAAGGATCTCGATGAGTGGACTTACAAGAGTCCTATCAGAAAGGTATGGTTTCATGATCGAGACACGAAGAGTAGAATGTACGTTACTGAGTTCGTGGAGTAGATATAGTCTGTGAGATACAATACCGATTCTAGTAAGAATCTCGGGTGTCCTATCTATCTTGGATTTAGCTTTCCACGCGATACGAAGTGTATTAAGCTCCCAGAGTGAGACTTCCTAAAGAACTTGGTCTCTCACTTGGAATTCCAAAGGTTCTTTCTCTCGCTAAACTTCCCAATCAAGGGCCACCCCTTACTGTGTTAAAGTCGAAAGGGCTTCTGTGATTTGCGAGGAATTCTGAATGAATTAAGACAGTTGGTCTGTAAGACCTAGAATTTGGTGAATGACTGTCGGCATCTCTGGTGTCGACAATTTCTCAACGGTTTTGACAATTTGTAAGAGTACTCAAAATTTCCCACATCACTAACAGTGTGTCATAGAAATTTGACTCTTTAATTTCAAAACTCATGCCTAGAGAACTTCGTGAAAAGTACCTCCGAAGGTAATGTTTCCATGGGTTTCTTCTTACTACGAGGGTAGATAAGTAAGTCATTACATGGAGAAATGACAAAGTAGTGCAAGTAAGAAAGACGTACCCTACTCGTTTAGCTCATGAAAGGTATGGGCATATTGGTCCTATCCGAAGGGTATCACTATGGACTCGAAGTGTCCGCGTCGAGTTCGGAAGATAGTCTTCCGGACATCCTTCCCTAACACTCGAACTCGTAATATGCGGATCTTAGATCCATTTCTGAAAGTAATTCTCTCCTTGCGTTTTCTCAACCATTTCATCTATGCGAGGCAGAGATAACGATTTCTGATGAAGAATCTTGATGGACTCCTCGATATCCCAAGCACATATGATGCAATCCGTTGATCTCTGGGAGAATAAAACTGGGGTTCTCCAGGGTGAGATGCCTAGTATTCTAATTCTCTTTCTGTGTAGTTCGTTACGTTGTCCGGGCTGTTCTTGTGTCTCCGTAGGTGTTTAAGCTGTAGGGCGATCTGCTTAAAAGAGTCGCATTGGGTTCTAAGTTTGTTCACATGACGATGCTATTACTCGTAGGCTTAGGCAGTTCTCCGTCCTGAAGTTCATATTAGAATTCATACATGTTTTCACAATCACAATCTTGTGTATCCGAGTCAGATATAATTAAGATTGAAAAGGTAGTTGAATAACTGATTCTTCTTTAAGCTCACATCCCATCGGGGAAAAAGAAGTTAAAGTGGAATCATCAATTCTAAACCTGTAGAACCTTGATTATATATCACTCTTATGTATACATTCATCAGTGATAGATCAATCGAATGAATCCTTGGATTAAACTTGACGTACTGCACAAGTGGTACTTCGGGGATTTCTTCGGAAAGAAAATAACTAAAAGGTACTCCTAGCATGAGTACTTCGGTGTTCTGATATGACTTCGCTGGAACGCGATCTAGAAGAAAGAGATGTACGTATGAAGCTGTTTTCATGAAGATCAAATTGAATTGAGTCGTATGATAATGTTTAAATCATACTGAAACTTAAAGGCATTAGATTTGAACATAAGACTTTTACAGACAAAACACAACCGTGCAACCATGAACAAAGTTACAGTACTTTAGACTTACAACAAGACCATTTCTTCTTTAAGCTCACATCCCATCGGGGAAAAAGAAGTTAAAGTGGAATCATCAATTCTAAACCTGTAGAACCTTGATTATATATCACTCTTATGTATACATTCATCAGTGATAGATCAATCGAATGAATCCTTGGATTAAACTTGACGTACTGCACAAGTGGTACTTCGGGGATTTCTTCGGAAAGAAAATAACTAAAAGGTACTCCTAGCATGAGTACTTCGGTGTTCTGATATGACTTCGCTGGAACGCGATCTAGAAGAAAGAGATGTACGTATGAAGCTGTTTTCATGAAGATCAAATTGAATTGAGTCGTATGATAATGTTTAAATCATACTGAAACTTAAAGACATTAGATTTGAACATAAGACTTTTACAGACAAAACACAACCGTGCAACCATGAACAAAGTTACAGTACTTTAGACTTACAACAAGACCATTTCTGCGAATAAGGTATACTACAAAAGACAAGTATATGCAGCACGGGCATCCCTATACAGACAGGATCTCGCAAAAGGTAAGACTCTAGTTGCACTAGTTTCAGATAGTTTATAAGTCTGTTACAACGAAACTCCTAAATTAAATTAACGCGGGTTCCGGAGCAGGCTCTCCTGCAGCTGTGATCCTGAGAATTTTCCCATTTACACCCGAGTTCTTCGCTATCGGGCAATCCTTCTTGAGGTGTCCAATTTCACCGCACTGGTGACATATATGGACAGCACCAACATTGGTGGTGGAAGTGAAGTGTCGGGTGGGAGTTATGGGGACGTGGGTTCTTTCCTTGATTTCCTTTTTCAGGGAATCTCTTTTATAGTGCCCAAACTCACCACAATTATAGAAAACTAGGCTTGCTCCAGTGGTGGAGGTAGTTCTATAGAAACGAGCAATGTGCCCCATCTTGTTGCAATTATCGCATTGCCAGGCTCGGCAAATTCCTTCGTGGTGGTAGTTGCACCTGTCGCATTTCGGGAGTGTTCCTTTATATGGTCTGCTCGGTATAGGGATGGCAGAGGTTTCCACATGCTGTTTTTGCATGGCAAGTTTTTGGGATTTCTTGCATCCTTTCTGGACTTGACACCTTTGTTTCTTGTTCTCCGTCTTTCGTCTTTGCAAGCCTGCGACTGTTACTGTTTGGCAACTTCCAGGGTGGATACCACGATTGGATACTTCAATCCCATCATCAGCATTGATTGTGCTAATAGCGCTATAGTGCGCGAGGACAGTTGTCACGACAGCCATCACGGTAGTTGTAACGGTGTTTTGAAAGGTAGCGGCGTCCATAGGAAAGGCAGAGGTTTCATTTCTCGGCTGATTGTTTCCGGATGATGACATGATTTTGTAACACGAAAGATAAGGATTTTGTGAGCAATTCTGGTTGATCCTAGATGTACTTCGATTGTTCAAGTAAAGAGTAAGACTATATTCTCGAAAGTTTGACCTACATCCCTATGATGTAGTCCTAACACGGAATGGAAGTATGTTCGCGAAGGTTTGACCTACATCTCTATGATGCAGTACTAGTACTGAATGGAGGTGTGTTCATGAAGGTTTGGCCTACATCCCTATGATGCAGTCCTAGTAATGGAATGGAAGTGATTTTGTAGAATGGTCTTAAGACGTTTTTCGTTCAAGACGAGGTATTATTGGTTGGTGAATAACATGATCCAACCATTAAAAGAGGCCTGGAGATGCCTCCGGAACTAAATTAATATAGTCCAATGGCTTGACTAAAGCATGAATTCAGATAGACTCCAATGAAAGTATGATAAAGTACTTGAATGAGGAATGACACAGTGTAAAGTCCCGAAAAAACAGATCTACCAATGATCAAAGATAATCACAGATGCAAACACGAATTAATAAGCAAATATAGAACAAAAATACGAAGCTTGCATACGCTTCAATGCTATAAAATGTCTGATACAACTTGGGAGAATACGAAAGTATCAACAATAAATAAAGACTGACACAACTCCCTATTTATAGGCTTGACTTACAACCGTAAGGTGTTTACGGCCGTAAGGTGTTTACGGCCGTAAACAGTTTACGGCCGTAAACTCATTCTGACCGTAAACTCATGACAAAACAATCATAACTACACGTCTACTGCTATCAACTACTATACCTAGACCAAACCACTATACAGGGCCTTTCAATCTCTCCCTTGGTTTGGACTAGGTCGACCCCATTCCTTTCTTTACCAGCATGATATCCATTTGGCCCATAACGCCATTCCACATCTACTTGCTCAAGATCTCAGCAACCATCTTGGTATACGCCTTGGCTCCCTCCTCATAGATATCTTCAACCACTTTGATCTGAAAATTACTCAGGTAATGAATATCCCACTTCCTGAATTGCAGTAGGTCTCTTCGATCATACAACCGTATACACCCATTCTTAAGCTTAATGACTGCACCACAAGTACTCTCATCATAACCCCAGCACTCCATAGAACCAAGCGACCCATCTTGATAACCTTGAACAATGGGAAATTGTTTCACTTGAGTCGTGGGTGGCACATAACCACTTGCAAAGGTTTATCAAAAGAAGCTTCAAACACATCTGAATGTTCTAGAATGACTGACTCGGCAGTTGGCATTGTTGGAAATCCCTTCTTAACTTGCTCATCCAGAAAGAATTTAAACCACGAAACTTGAGGATTGTTTAATAGATTGATAAAAGGAGCTTTTGATAACTCTGTAAGATCAACCCTTGTCAATGAACTAAAAGCACGAATATCTTTATACAACTCTAAGTTACCACTCTTGCGAATAATAATCCAAAGTCGAAGAGGATCATGAAATCCCCAAGCAGCCACACCCGATCTATCCCCAAAAGTATCTCTGAACCAAACAATTTCAAGATCAGTCACAGTGATCAAGGGTCCTCCTTTAGAAGTACCCTAAGTAGCATTTCTCTTGAATAACAACTGCCCCTTCTTAGTATCATCTTCTTGATTTTTCTGAATGATCTCTTGAATATGAGAAGCCATAGGAGGAACAACAACAATACGTTCAGCAGAACTAGATGATTGACCAGTTGGCACATTTACTGGATATGCTTGCACATGTAGATTTATTCTTTGTTCTTCTATGTTCGTTTTATACTTCTCACCAAAATCATCCTCCAATTTTTTTTCAATTCGAAGTAGCTCGAAGTTAGCATATTGAAATGTTCTTGAAGATCAGAAATCTGCTTACTTTTCACTTTCTTATCCCTTTTAACTTCTACCAGCTGTCCACCAAGATAAGTTCTATCTGACTGAAGCTTAGACACTTGAGTACGAAGCTCAATGTTCTGAGCATGAATTTCAGCTACTTGAATCTTAAGCTCTATGTTCTTCTGATTTAGCACAGCAATCTCCTTTTGCAAACTAGCAAGAGATGAATCATCATCTGGAGCACCCCCTTCGTTTATAGAAATGCTCTTTCCTTGAGGATTGGGCGAACAAAGTTGTTCTTCTGCCATGTGCAAAGCCAGCCTCTCAGAAGCAGCATCCCTATTTAATCTTGAAACAGGAAAACCGGGAGGAGCTGAGAGGCCGCCAACATCAAAAACTGAACTAGGTCCAGTTGCGAACATCTTTATCGCAGAAAGTCGTGTAGTAGCAGTAGTAATTTGGCAGTGTAGGAAGACCACTGACCAAACTAGTAATTAGCTCGGATTGTCTTTCATCAAGTCTTCTCCTCTTTGAATGAGGTTGATCAGCTTGTGGAGGTATTACACTAACAAATGGTTCAGTTTTAGGAGAAATAGATACAGGAGGGGAACATCCCACAACTATCTCCATTGGAATCGAAGTTGACACCATCTTCTCAGAAGTTGGAGTAAGAGTTTCGCTTGACTTCCTCGTCACAGTTGTTGGCAAAACACCATCATCGAAATTTTGAAAAATTGTGTCAATAATCTCATTGGACACAACATTAGCACTACTAGCTAAGGAAGCCGCGATATCATAATTATCAAATCCTGTAAGATCAAGATCTTCAAATGAGTCATGTCTACCATCACTGGTAACCATTTCCCTTTCATCTTGTCTTTCAGTCGATTCGTGTTCATGACTAGAAGCACTTTGGTCTTTCGGAGTTGGCGAATCTTCATCATCTTCAGTCACATCTATTACTATGTTTGTTGGAGTCGAACCCTCAATAGATGTTTTCTCAGAAGAAGTCGGTTCTAACGATTCGTATGTCACTAGCGTCTCATCTAATTCTGTAAACTTTCCAAATTTCTCTAATGGATAACGCTCTCGGAAGACAACTTTTCCTCTTCTGTTTTGTTTAATGAGTTCCACAGTGTGACAACCCGATATTTCAACTCTTTGTAATGACCTAAAAAGTGAAGTATTGTAGCTACTTTTGAAATAATGAAATTAACTTCGAAGATGAAATATGTAAGAATCTTTGTAAGAATATCTATTATGTTAGACATTGTGTCAAGGTTTACATAAATACTAAGAACACTAAAATCCGAGTTACAACGAAGAAATTATGACCATTCTAAGATTTCCGAGAAAACCGACAACACCGATTAAACGAAAAACGCGAAGTTTCAATGCAATAGAATTTAGCCTTAGGTATCCAAATGAAAGTTATAGATAACATTAAACCGTGAGCGTACACGAAAATAACGTCCAAATCTGACTTCGTATGAGAAAGTTATGATATTTCCAAGATCCGAATATAGCAGTAGACAGCTAAAAACTCGAAATAGAGCTCGAGAGACTTTTGACCAAAACAAACTAAATGAGAATCGAAGGTCTCAACATTTGTAGCGCAACAGTTAAAAGTCTGACGAAAACGAACATCGGATGAAGAAGTTATGGATTTTATACGGATTTTTCGTGTCCCGGCCCGTTAAAAATAAATAATTAAAAATAAAGTCAAAATTTGCCGATGAAGTCTAAACGAGAGTTGTAGATCATGTTTTTAGCTACGCGTTCATATAAAGAACGTCGAAAACGGAGCTCGTATGCGAAAGTTACGGATTTTACAAGTTCGGGGTCCGAAATCCGAGGCTGTCAGGCCTCTCCACGACGTGGCACTGTTTTGCCGCGACCCGGCAAGTGACTGAGGGCGTCCCATCAATGGAAGAGGATAGACTTGCTCCCCACGACGTGGCCAACCCTAGCCACGACGTGGCACTCAAAAATACCCCCTATAAATAGAACTCTTGGGGTGCCGGGTTTAGGTGCTCCATTCTTCTCTTTCTCGCGCTGAAACTCTGCGTTTAAGCCCCTGAGACCCTCCCAAAGCCCCGGTTTTTCACCTTCAAGTCCCGAAGGAAGGTTTTGTGTTCCCGAGATTCCCGAGATTCCCGATAATCCCGAGATTTTCCCGCGTTTTCAACTCTTCCTGTCAAAGTTTTGCTCGATTCTTCTCTCGACTACTTCAAATTGACCACTTCAATCAAGTGAGTTCATACCCCCTTAAATCAACCTTTGAAATGATTTTAAATGTTTAAATACTTTATGGGGGGGAATACAAGTAAATACTTATAGTTATTGCTTCGATCACATGTGATTGCATTAATCACATGTGATTAATAACTAGGAAACCAATGATTTTATCACTGTTCAAACAGTTTTACTTCAAAATGTTTTCCAAACTCTTTTGCTTATCAAATGCTTTTATTTAAACTTTGTTTTACTACTTATAAATTGCATGCCCATATATGTATAGATATATAAGTAATGTTTAAAGGGCTTAGGAAGGCCATCCACCCTATTTCCTTTTCGCGCACTGAGATGTGGTCTGGTAGGATTTTAGGTGACCATCCGAGGGTCGTTTCAATATTAGTTATAAATCATATATACATGTATAGACATAAAAGTACTTCCATATTCATGCTTATCAATACATCAATAGCTAGTTACCATCGGGGTAACACAGAACATATACGACTATACTAGAAACAATACATATACAACTATACTATGAGAACATATACAACTATACTAGAACGAGAAACATTTCATAACATATACAACTGTACTAGAGCGAGAAACATTTCATTACATATACAAGAATACGATAACAATTGTGATCCACTGTATCGGAGTATGCCTTAAATGTCATGGACCGAGTTGTAGCCAAAATTCTCTTGGAGGGAGAGCGTTGAGTTTGCGTATAGATCTATACTGGATTGACTATCCTACACCTTGCTGCTAGCTACAGCCGGACCTGCAGGTCTGCGGGTGCCAAACGTCATTCCATTATTACGACCGTTCTTTATGTCGTGTTATCAGTCGATAGTATGGTGCAATTATCACATTATACCTTAATATAAATCCGGTTTAAGGTAGTTAGTACAGCAGTAGTTCCTATAAAACAAAACTACAGTACTAGAATGATTGACGCATTACATTTTAGTGATAACCTCACTTAAACTTAAATGTACAAACTATATTTTGTTAAATAATAGTTACGCTTGGGAAATTACACACTTTTACAACAAACAAGCATACAAAACAGGTAAGCCTTGGTAGAAGGCTACTTTAATAGAAAATATAGGTTTTTCTGAGAGATTCAAACTTTTACAAACAATTACATACGGTTTACAACTTATACTTACCACAGGTTCAAACGTTTTGAAAACGAACATCGACACTAAAATACTTATGAACTCACTAGCTTAATGCTGACAAACTCTTTCAAAATAACTTGTATTCTCAGGTTATCAGTAGACAGGTACCGATGCCAACGTTTGAGAAGATGGAGCGTATTTCAAGACTCATCATATTATTTTGATTCGCATTACATTTTTGGTGTCTAAAACTGTAAAGAACACGCTTGTATTAAAATTATATATATTTAAGGCAATGGATGATGTTGTTTGCTTATTTACATTTACTGTGTTGTGATACTTTACATGACGTCCTCTGCCCCAGAACGTTTCCGCCGTTCTTGGTTTTGGGGTGTGACAGATTGGTATCAGAGCATTGTTTATAGTGAATCAAGTATATCAACCCATAAAAGATATACTAAACTATAAACCCATATGGGATTAAAACACTCTGACCGAGAGTCTATACTATAAATACTAAAATAGTTAATTAAGTATACTAGTCTGCATTCATACTAAAACCAGTGTCACAACAACAAGAACAAAAGTATTACGATTGTTAAATATCACAGGTAAGCTAGGGGATGTATGGTCAGTCCTGGGAATAGCATAGGCTGATCAACTATGCTGGTCCGAGGAGTGATTAGCATATGCCCTAGAATGGTTGTGATGTGTTAACAAGTCTAAAAACTTACCAACAATACCACAGGAAGATCAGTAGAACTTAATCTTTAAATACTATAGGTGTATTTTGTACTACTAGTTACACGTATACTATATTCTTATACCTCTCTTCTCGCGTAGATCTAAATGGCTGGAGTCCATCACGACGACCCGTACTTTCCAAATGAAGGCAATGCCGGGTGGATCGATAAAGAGCCCGAAGTTGACCATCCAATCCCTTTGGATGATCACCTCACAGAAAGACTTTCTAATGGATCCGACTCCGAGCCTGAAGTCAACAACCTACCGCTCATAGGTCAAGCCCCGAACAACAACCCTCGACCAGCTTTTCCAGGTCCTACTCCCTTGTGGGCAAACAACTTGAATCGCTGGAGTGATGAACAGGGTCAACCCTTACCATACTTTGGGGAACGAAGCTTTTACAATGTCAGTGATGGTGGCTCTGCTGACCGAGCTTTGCCTGTCATTATCCGCAGAATAGCTCGTAATGTCGAGCAAGGTCGAGCAGCCATCGACCGGGTCATGGAGATTGATGCCAACTCAGGTGCCAACATAGTCTGCATCCGCCGTCTTGAAGAAGACATGGAACAGACCCGGAGAACCAATGAAACCCTACAGCAACGTCTGGTTGCCTCTCAAGCAGAAGTCATGGAACTTCGAGCTCGTCAAAGGGCTCATGAGCGACACCTTCAAGAGGTGGTCCGTCAAATGAGAGACCTTAGGGTTCTCCCGAGGAATATTCATCGCTGTTAGACATCATTATCTTCTGGATTAAAGAATAGCCTTTAACATCTGTGCTCTAAGTAGCACTTGTCTGTAAAATATTCCTAACTTTCAATACTCTAATTAGGAATCTAGAACTGTCAAACTTTTCTATATGGTATGATGTAAGACCCACTGTAAGGTCGATTTTCCTTGAACTTATTACATCAGTAATACCAGCATTATTGAAATCTATCTCATCTGTGGGAAAAATCTATACACTTGTGCTTTCCTACTAATATTTCTTATTGTGATTTCAAACACTCATTCAACTGTTGGGCTATGGTTAGTTAGTCCATGTGTCACTCTCACGTTGCTTACAAATTGATTCTTACCATTTTTCTTATCTTTATAAACTTATAGCTGAAAGATGCCTCCTCGCAAATCTCCCAGGAATAATCCTGCACCACCACCTCCTCCACCTCCGGTCATCGATACTGTAGCCCTGAATGCTGCCGTAGCTGCAGCAGTGGCAACTGCCATGGCTCAGTATCACTCTTCTGATGCTAGCAGAGGTGGGACCCCTGTGGAATCAATCTCGGTTGAAACCCCTGTGCGCTCAAGAGAGTGCTCTTACAAGGATTTCACCAACTACAAGCCAAAGTCCTTCCATGGGACCGGCAGAGTCATTGCCCTCTCGCAATGGTTCGAGAAGACTGAAGCGGTCTTCGAAATTTGTTCATGCCCTGCTGCGAGCAAAGTGAAATATGTTGCATGCACCTTTGAAGGAAAGGCCCTGATGTGGTGGAACGCCCACATTAAATCTCTAACTCTCGTCGTAGCCAACGACATAGGCTGGGAAACGATGAAAGACCTCATGATTGAGGAATACTGCCCAAGGGGCGAGATCCAGAAACTAGAGCAGGAGCTGTGGAGCCTGACCATGAAGGGCACCAATATTGTTGCTTATACCGCCAGATTCAGCGAACTGGTGAACCTCTGCCCTAATATGGTTCCCACTGAAGGGAAAAAGATCGAAAGGTACATATGGGGGCTAGTGCCTCCGTATTAGGGGAATGTTCTAGAATCAAACCCCGCTACCTTCGACAGTGACAAAAGATTGGTGCAACGACTCATTGACCATGGAGTCAAAACCCCTGCAACCGCAACCACCCTAGCCATCCCGGAACCCTCCAAACTCGCTGATACTAAGCGGAAATTCTAGGATGAAAAGAAGAAGCAACAAGCTGCCAAAAAGCAACAAATTGTGGCAATACATGCTGCAATAACCCCTGCTACTGCTACTACTACTCCGGTGGGTGGGTATGCTGGAAGTTCGCCCAAGTGCAACAAATGCAACTACCACCACAACGGCCCCTGTCGTGAAATGCAGTGCTCTAACTGCAACAGGAAAGGACACACCGTCCGTTTCTGTAAGTTCCCGGCACGACCTATCAACCAAGTCCCTGGCTCTGGCGTGAGCCCGACCTGCTATGGATGTGGCAAAGCAGGCCACTATAAGAGGGACTGCCCCAAAGCAAAGAATGCTGGTGGAGCAGGGAGGGTACTAGCTATAGGCCACGGGGAAGCAATTGCTGACCCGACAGTGGTGACTGGTACGTTCCTCCTCGATAACTCCTATGCATGCATTGTATTCGATAGTGGAGCGGAGCGAAGCTTCGTAAACCATAAATTTGCTCGCATGCTTAATCAACCACCGCACGCACTCAAAGAACTATTCACAGTAGAAATGGCTAATGGAAAAACTGAAAGTACGAGTAGCATATACTTAGGTTGTACCCTAACTCTAGATAACCATTCATTCCCAATCGACCTCATGCCAGTCTCAATAAAAAGTTTCGACGTTATCATTGGCATGGATTGCTTAAGCCTTCATCGCGCCGACATCATGTGCTACAAGAAAGCAATCCGTCTAAACCTTCCGTCTAACGAAACTCTTATAGTCTACGGCGACAAACCCGGTGCAAGTCTTCGCATTATATCAAGTATTCAAGCACAAAAGTATCTGCGTAAGGAATACCATGCATTCCTTGCTCACATCGTCGACACGAACCTCGAAACGAAAGAACTAAAGAACATCCCTGTAGTGAGCGACTTCCCCGACATTTTCCCAGAAGAACTACCCGGGTTACCTCCGTAACGACAGGTCAAGTTCAGGATCGACTTAGTCCCAGGAGCTACCCCAGTAGCCAAGTCGCCCTACCATTTAGCACCAGCTGAGATGCAGGAACTCTCTGGTCAACTTAACGAACTGCTCAGCAAGGGCTTCATAAGACCAAGCTTCTCACCTTGGGGAGCACCGGTCTTGTTCGTTAAGAAGAAAGACGGATCATTTCGTATGTGTATTGACTACAGAGAACTCAACAAACTAACGGTCAAGAATCGTTACCCTCTGCCTCGCATAGATGATCTATTCGACCAACTGCAAGGGGCGAACTATTTTTCTAAGATTGATCTGAGATCCGGATATCACCAGTTATGAGTGCTAGAGGAGGATGTGCCGAAGATAGCCTTCCGAACTCGTTACGGACACTACGAGTTCGTGTGATGCCATTCGGATTGACCAATGCGCCAGCAGTCTTCATGGATCTGATGAGTAGAGTATGCCGACCTTATTTGGATCAGTTCATCATCGTTTTCATTGACGACATCCTGATCTACTCCCGAAGTAAGCAAGAGCATGGAGATCACCTGCACCAAGTTCTAGAGACATTACGAAAAGAGAAGCTTTATGCGAAGTTCTCGAAATGTGAATTTTGGATCCGGAGAGTCGAAATCTTAGGACATGTGGTAAGCGAAGAGGGAATCCACGTGGACCCATCCAAAATTAAAGCCATTAAGAACTGGTCAGCACCTAAGACGCCTACAGAAATTCGCCAATTTCTAGGTCTCGCTGGCTACTACCGTAGATTCATTCAGAACTTTTCTCGAATAGCGAAACCTCTTACAACCCTAACCCAGTAAGGTGTGGCCTTTGACTAGGAAGAGAAGCAATAAAGAGCTTTCCAAATGCTCAAACGAGCCTTGTGCACCGCACCAATACTATCCCTTCCCGAAGGAATAGAAGACTTCGTAGTCTATTGCGATGCATCACACCAAGGGCTCGGGTGTGTTCTGATGCAGCGAGGTAAGGTCATCGCCTACGCCTTGAGACAGTTGAAGACACACGAGGTTAACTACACGACCCACGATCTTGAACTAGGAGCAGTGGTGTTTGCTCTGAAGATCTGGAGACATTACTTGTATGGAACGAAGAGCACTATCTTTACCGACCACAAGAGTTTACAACACATTTTCGATCAAAAGGAGCTCAACATGAGACAACGACGGTGGGTCGAGCTACTCAGTGATTACGAATGCGATATTCATTATCATCCGGGTAAAGCCAACGTAGTAGCAGATGCCCTAAGTCGGATGGAATATTCTGGTTGCAAAGTCAAGTCATTGTCAATAACCATCCATTCACACTTGGCTAAGCAAATTCAGGAGGCTCAACTTGAAGCCATGAAACCTGAAAATGTGACGAGTGAATCCCTCAGAGGAATGGACAAGAATTTAGAAGCCAAGGGTGACGGGGCCTTATATTTCATGGACCGGATCTGGACACCGAAACACGGTGGTTTCCGAGACTTGGTCATGACCGAGGCGCACAACACTCGGTATTCCGTCCACCCAGGTTCAGATAAGATGTATCTGGATCTTAAAAAGCTATACTGGTGGCCTAATATGAAAGCAGAGATTGCTACCTTCGTGAGTAAATGCCTTACTTGCGCAAAGGTTAAGGTCGAGTACCAGAAGCCCTCTGGTTTATTGCAACAACTAGAGATCCCGGAATGGAAGTGGGAGCGGATCACTATGGATTTCATAACCAAGTTACCGAAGACAATGGGTGGACTTGACACCATATGGGTCATCGTTGATAGATTGACCAAGTCTGCACACTTCCTGCCTATCAAAGAAACCGACGAGATGGAGAAACTTACGAGAACATACATTAGGGAAATCGTACGGCTACATGGTGTACCTATGTCCATTATCTCCGATAGAGATAGTAGGTTCACCTCAAGATTTTGGCAATCACTACAACATTCGCTAGGAACAAGGCTAGACATGAGCACAACCTACCATCCTCAGACCGACGGACAGAGTGAGAGGACGATCCAGACTTTAGAAGATATGTTGCGTGCTTGTATAATTGACTTTGGAAAAGCGTGGGATACCCATTTACCCCTCGTCGAATTTTCCTACAACAACAGTTATCACACGAGCATAAAGGCAGCACCATTTGAAGCCCTCTACGGCCGAAAGTGTAGATCCCCTCTGTGCTGGGCTGAGGTGGGTGATACCTAACTAGCAAGAGGGCAAGCTTCCGACAGTACTCTTACCGGTCCGGAAATCATTCGGGAAATGACAGAGAAGATCGTTTAGATCCGTGAACGATTGAAAGCCTCTAGAGACCGACAGAAGAGCTACGCTGATAAACGAAGAAAACCTTTGGAATTTCAGGTGGGAGACCGAGTCCTTCTCAAAGTCTCACCCTGGAAGGGCTTGATACGCTTCGGTAAGCGTGGGAAGCTTAATCCTAGGTACATAGGGCCTTTCGAGATTCTTGCAAGAGTCGGCCCCGTAGCTTACAAACTCGACCTACCAGGCGCACTTCGTAACGTACATTCTACATTCCACGTATCTAACTTGAAAAAGTGTCTATCCGACGAGACTCTTGTAATCCCACTCGACGAGATCGAGATAAATGAGAGCCTCAACTTTGTGGAAGAACCAGTAGAAATCATGGACCGAGAGGTCAAACAAACCAAGCAAAGTCGCATCCCTATCGTGAAGGTCCGCTGGAATGCAAAGCGAGGACCTGAATTCACATGGGAACGCGAAGATCAGATGCAACGCAAGTATCCACATCTGTTTCCCTATTCCACAAGTGTTTCTTACTTTAAATTTCGGGACGAAATTCCCTCTAACGGGAGGATGATGTGACAACCCGATATTTCAACTCTTTGTAATGACCTAAAAAGTCAAGTATTGTAGCTACTTTTGAAATAATGAAATTAACTTCAAAGATGAAATATGTAATAATCTTTATAAGAATATCTATTATGTTAGACATTGTGTCAAGGTTTACATAAATACTAAGAACACTAAAATCCGAGTTACAACGAAGAAATTATGACCATTCTAAGATTTCCGAGAAAACCGACAACACCGATTAAACGAAAAACGCGAAGTTTCAATGCAATAGCATTTAGCCTTAGGTATCTAAATGAAAGTTATAGATAACATTAAACCGTGAGCGTACACGAAAAGAACGTCCAAATCTGACTTTGTATGAGAGAGTTATGATTTTTCCAAGATCCGAATATAGCAGTAGACAGCTAAAAACTCGAAATAGAGCTCGAGATACTTTTGACCAAAACAACCTAAATGAGAATCAAAGGTGTCAACATTTGTAGCGCAACAGCAAAAAGTCTGACGAAAACGGACATCGGATGAAGAAGTTATGGATTTTACACGGATTTTTCGTGTCCCGGCCCATTAAAAATAAATAATTAAAAATAAATCAAAATTTGCTGATGAAGTCTAAACGAGAGTTGTAGATCATGTTTTTAGCTACACGTGCATATAAAGAACGTCGAAAAAAACGGAGCTCGTATGCGAAAGTTATGGATTTTACAAGTTCGGGGTCCGAAATCCGAGGCTGTCAGGCCTCTCCACGACGTGGCACTGTTTTGCCGCGACCCGGCAAGTGACTGAGGGCGTCCCATCAATGGAAGAGGATAGACTTGCTCCCCACGACTTGTCCAACCCTAGCCATGACGTGCAACTCAAAAATACCCCCTATAAATAGAACTCTTGGGGTGCCGGGTTTAGGTGCTCCATTCTTCTCTTTCTCGCGCCGAAACTCTGCGTTTAAGCCCCCGAGACCCTCCCAAAGCCCCGGTTTTTCACCTTCAAGTCCTGAAGGAAGGTTTTGTGTTCCCGAGATTCCCGAGAATCCCGAGATTTTCCTGTGTTTTCAACTCTTCCTGTCGAAGTTCTGCTCAATTCTTCTCTCGACTACTTCAAATCGACCACTTCAATCAAGTGAGTTCATACCCCCTTAAATCAACCTTTGAAATGATTTTAAATGTTTAAATACTTTATGGGGGGGAATACAAGTAAATACTTATAGTTATTGCTTCGATCACATGTGATTGCATTAATCACATGTGATTAATAACTAGGAAACCAATGATTTTATCACTGTTCAAACTGTTTTACTTCAAAATGTTTTCCAAACTCTTTTGCTTATCAAATGCTTTTATTTAAACTTTGTTTTACTACTTATAAATTGCATGCCCATATATGTATAGATATATAAGTAATGTTTAAAGGGCTTAGGAAGGCCATCCACCCTATTTCCTTTTCGCGCACTGAGATGTGGTCTGGTGGGATTTCAGGTGACCATCCGAGGGTCGTTTCAATACTAGTTATAAATCATATATACATGTATAGACATAAAAGTACTTCCATATTCTTGCTTATCAATACATCAATAGCTAGTTACCATCGGGGTAACACAGAACATATACGACTATACTAGAAACAATACATATACAACTATACTATGAGAACATATACAACTATACTAGAACGAGAAACATTTCATAACATATACAACTGTACTAGAGTGAGAAACATTTCATTACATATACAAGAATACGATAACAATTGTGATCCACTATATCGGAGTATGCCTTAAATGTCATGGCCCGAGTTGTAGCCAGAATTCTCTTGGAGGGAGAGCATTGAGTTTGCGTATAGATCTATACTGTATTGACTATCCTACACCTTGCTGCTAGCTACAGCCGGACCTACAGGTCTGCGGGTACCAAACATCATTCCATTATTACGACCGTTCTTTATGTCGTGTTATCAGTCGATAGTATGGTGCAATTATCGCATTATACCTTAATATAAATCCGGTTTAAGGTAGTTAGTACAGCAGTAGTTCCGATAAAACAAAACTACAGTACTACAATGATTTACCCATTACATTTTAGTGATAACCTCACTTAAACTTAAATGTACAAACTATATTTTGTTAAATAATAGTTACACTTGAGAAATTACACACTTTTACAACAAATGAGCACACAAAACAGTTAAGCCTTGGTAGAAGGCTACTTTAATAGAAAATATAGGTTTTTCTGAGAGATTCAAACTTTTACAAACAATTACATACAGTTTACAACTTATACTTACCACAGGTTCAAACGTTTTGAAAACGAACACCGACACTAAAATACTTATGAACTCACCAGCTTAATGCTGACAAACTCTTTCAAAATAACTTGTATTCTCTGGTCATCAGTAGACAGGTACCGATGCCAACTTTTGAGAAGATGGAGTGCATTTCAAGACGCATCATATTATTTTGGTTCGCATTATATTTTTGGTGTCTAAAACTGTAAAGAACACGCTTGTATTAAAACTATATATATTTAATGCAATGGATGATGTTGTTTGCTTATTTACATTTACTGTGTTGTGATACTTTACATGACGTCCTCCGCCCCAGAACGTTTCCGCCGTTCTTTGTTTTGGGGTGTGACACACAGTGTGTGGACCCAATGATATCATATCCAAAGTGTCTCCCGCTTTTCAAAATTCAGGAAACTGCATATCAACAAACACTTGAATGAAGCGGGGATATTGGAGAAAGGTATCCCTCGTAGAAGCTCGGATGTTTATTACAAATTCCTCTAGGATGAACTTCGAGAAATTGAAATGAATTCCTGCAGCCAAAGACACCATCGCACAAGTTGTGCGTTGAGAAATTTCATCTGCCCCAATCCTTCTACCCGATATGCAACTCACGAACACATGAGCTAGAAATCTCCAATACGGATGGAGCAGCTTTTTCAACGTTGGCGGGTAGGTTCCCTCATAACTCATCCGTCTTAGTATTCTCTGAACATCTTCGATACCAATCTTCATCGCATAGTTAGGTTGATCGTCAATCAACAACGCCTCTCGAACAAAGATTTCATTGATCACGATGTCTCGTCCTTGCACCTTCGTTGCAACCATGAAATTTCCATCATCATCCATCTGCGTCCTTGCCGTCTCCCAAAATTCACGAACAATGTTCTGATATATCACCGGATTGACTGTTAATGCTGATGCAACACAACATTCACGCAACCTGTGAACCATTGATAGCATATCGGAATGTATGACAGGTGGATCAGCAAGAACGATTGCCAGATTGTGCATGTCTGCAAACTTGAGATTTGCCATTTGTCTGCACTCAAACACAATTGTAAGAAACCGACACCAACAATAAGACTTATTTTTACCAAAAATAGGACAATAAAAATATGATCAAAATAGAATTTATTTATCAATGATTTATGTTTACTGCCCTCCACTTTTTAAAAAAATAAAAATAAAAATAAACGAAACTTTTTAGCAATTTGGTTCTTGGTCCATAAACTCTAGTTTACGGCCTAAAGAACACTTAAAAAAAAATCTTTGGTTCACGGTCTAAGGAAAAAACACTACGCAATCGTTACCAAATCTGTTTACGACCAAAAGAAACATGAATTGAGAATTTGTTCTTGGTTCGTAAACTCTAGTTTACGTCCTAGAAATTACTCTGAAAAATCGATGCACAGTTATCACTGAAATCTTTCAAACGATCCAAGACAGTAACACTCGAATTCACGGGCCGTAAACTGGGAGTTTACGGCCTATAATGTTTACTCCGAAAAGTGGCTAAAAATCGACTATTTTCTTTGAGATAACAAACGATAAACATATATTCGTGAACACAAAGATAAATAGCATCATAATAAAATAACATCGAATCGAAATCGTCAACTTTCAGAGTTTACGGCCTATGCTTACATCCGTAAACTCCTCGACTCGTTTTTTTTTTAATTTTGACACACAATGCGATGGTGAACTGTGAAACAAAATACATATTCGAGATCTACACGATGCTACCTTCACGATTATGTATTTGTTTTTCTGAAAATCGAAGGTAAAATTTTCAGCAACTTGAGAGCTTTTGAGAGTGAGTTTGCAGCCGGAAACTGTTGAGTGGGGAGATTCCGACCGTGAACTTCCCTTTTTTACCTTTTTACCTTTCTACCTTTCTTACCCTCTTACCTGATAGCTACCCAGTATTTCCAATTTTTCGCCAGTTAATTTAAAAAAAAACTTTTGAGGATTAATTTAATTAAAAAGAACTTTTAAAATAAAAACTAATACACCATAATTTTAAATGCTAGAAAAATAAAACAAATTGAAATAAAACAATAAAAATAAAAGTAAAATAAATTAAAATAAATTTTGAAGTTGCAAATAAAAAAAATTAAATAAAAATTAAAATAAAATTAAAATAAAATAAAATTAAAATTAAAAAAAACTTTAACTACTACTTCTTTTGTGATGTGGACCATCTTATTCTACTTATCGGTACCCTTATCTTCACATCTTCGTCTTACCGATTGCCAGTATTGTGGTCGACTTAAGCGCGAAGAATTTGTGACATTTTTGGACCTTTTACCAATGACATGATTCGGGCTTATACCTAATTGTGAATTTCTGGTAATTATGATAACTCCTAAATCTTAAGTGAAATCACCTTACGACCATTTAATTGACTACAACCACGGATATTGTTGTCCACCTAAATCGAGCAGCAAGATCTACAGAAAATTTGTATGAGTTCAATTTTTAGGTGTACTGGAACGTGTTTCCCGCTTCCTGATATGCCCCAGCCATCAAGAACTTCCAGAGTACTCCTTACACCGGGTGAGTAGACAACCATTCAGAGAGAAAAGAGATACATAATTCTATTGCTAACTACTTAAGAGGGGTTGAGAAGAAGAAGGTTGCATATGTTGTGTACCAGGTTGGATTAGAAGTCGCGCAAAGGAGACAGCATATGGCTAACAGATGAGAAGTATTTCACACATACATTTCACACATATATATATCCTGCAGAGAAATGGAGTTGCATATGTTGTGTACCAGGTCAGATTATAAGTCACGCAATGGAGACAACATATGACTAACAGACGGAAAGAAAGAAAATGATATTCTACAGACCTAATTTATCGAAATTTACCAGTCGCCCCATCCAACCGGAATTAAGGACAGATTCCGCACATCGAGGAAAAGTTAAGCCACAGTTCCAAGTACGGGTTCAATTAATGTGACGAGTAGATTCTCATGTTTATCTCCCTGCTCAACCTATCCGAGCGTCGTGACGTCAGATTAAACGGATCTAACTAGGTCAAAATTTGTCGAGTCCTCAAATTCATTAGGTTCAACTTTCCTAGTCAAGTCTCTTTGTAAGATCTTTCGCGCCTAAGATCTTTCCTAGCTGGCCGATAACGTTCTCGATCAGATGATCCCGTTGAACCCTAGAGGGTATTTCTGATGGCTTTTGAGCATTCTAACACTTCCTAAGTGTACATGCAACCCTAATAACCTTGGATCTATGTTTGTCTAATTATCATGCAAAGTTGAATTCCAAGGCTATATTCCTATCTAGCATACATGGGGAACAATTTTAACTTGAATGATAGATAGAATAACTTACCTTGTTGTTGCTTGTGTTCCTTGAAACCTTATGAGGCTAGCACCCCAAGTGTGATGCCTCAAATGCTTCACACAACACCAAATGCTCTTGGAAAAACTTATGAGAGAACACACACTTCTTGAAATCGGCCAAGCCCTCTTGTTTCCTTAGTGTAGCCGATTTTGGTGGAGAATGAGATCCTTATATAGTGTTGACACATCTAGGGTTACACCATGTAAACCCTAATGTGTCATGACTCTTCATTTCCATGACCCATGGGTTTGAAACTCCCATGGAGCATCCATGGAGCATCCTATGGATGGAACCCAACTTGATAGTCCATGGAGCCTCTTAGCCCACTATACAAGATATGGATGATTTAAATAATCAACCCATATATTTAATTAGTTATCTTTTGATCACTTAATTAATTGTCAATTAATTCTTGATCAAACTAATCAAATAATATTATTAATATATTAGAACTTATAATATATTAATAATCTCCAAGTGTTATTTCTCTCATTTAGTCTAATAACTATTGCTGCAAGTATGACTTCAGGAACCGATCGGCAATCGTAGCTCTTTTCAAGGTTTCTCGGAACTGAGAAGATGATGGTACGCCATTTAAGATAAGTGATCATATAATCCTCTGTTCTAGATATCAGTTGGACAAATACATGGAACAATGTCTTACTTATTGTCCAATAGTTTGTTTCCCGATTTCCGATTTGTTTGATAAAGAACTTAATTGAACACATCAACTTAGTTCTGACCGGGCCCGGTACATGGGTCAAAACAAAATCATCGAGGGGCCCAGA
The DNA here is from genome assembly GCF_052625555.1 of Lactuca saligna. Classification (NCBI taxonomy): domain Eukaryota; kingdom Viridiplantae; phylum Streptophyta; class Magnoliopsida; order Asterales; family Asteraceae; genus Lactuca; species Lactuca saligna. Next base: position 153,834,234 of record NC_136419.1, read on the forward strand.
TATCAGCTTCTAATCCAAGAAGGAACAGATAAACTTCGACTCATATGTTTGTTCTACCACTAATTGAACTACACACAAGAGCACGATTTATAACATTGAGTTACCAATGCTTTTTCGTACAATCAATGCATAACCAACTTGTAAGTAACAAATCATATCTCTAGGTTTGAAGACTTATATGATATTACCGTCTCACGATCACTCAAGATAGAATTCCATGAAGTGATTCCAGTAAGCGTGGGTTGAGTCCAATGCTCAGAACTTATGAGCACTCATGATTGTTGTAGCCTTGTCTAACACCTTAGACCTCTGCAACCCATCATGACAGTCTTGATTCATACCTACTTCCGACATATGACTGACTGTGGAGGTTTGAATAATATGTTATACCAAACAAAATTATTCTGCAAGTCAAAACATGCAAAAGAAATATAGTAAACGATTGACAAGAGATAGCAACATTTTACTCATAAATAAAACACCTTTTATTTATCATCTAATGTCAATTACACTTTACAAATTTCTAGGTCATCTAACTACTAAATCTAATATCATCCTTCAGCCCTATGCTCCGAGCATGCTGGAGATGCTTAACCCGAGTCAGTCCCTTCGTGAGGGGATCTGCTGGGTTCTCATCCGATGATACCCTCTTTGCCACGAGGAGTCCTTCCTCTATTCGATGTCTAATGAAATGGTATTTTCTGTCGATGTGTATGGATCTCCCGTGATCCCTTGGTTCCTTGGCTAAGGCAACAGTGCTTTCACTATCACAGAAAATTTCCATTGTCTCTTTAATAGCTGGTACAACTCCAAGGTCTCCGATGAAGTTATTTAGCCATATAGCCTCCCTTGCCGCCTCGCTCGCTGCAATATACTCTGATTCACAAGTAGAATCTGCCACTGTCTCTTTCTTGGAACTCTTCCAAGAAATTGCTCCTCCATTTAGGGTAAAGACCCAGCCTGACTGAGAGCGGAAATTATCCCTATCAGTCTGGAAGCTAGCATCACTATACCCTACAACTCTCAAGTCATCACTCCCACCAAGGGTAAGGACCCAGTCCTTAGTCCTTCGTAGGTACTTGAGAATATTCTTTACCGCAGTCCAGTGTGCCTTGCTAGGGTTCCCCTGAAACCTGCTAACCATACTCAAGGCAAAGGCTACATCAGGTCGAGTACACGTCATAGCATACATGATCGAACCTACAGCCGAAGCATAAGGTACTCGACTTATTTTCTACTATCTCAGCCTCAGTGCTAGGGCTTTGTGTCTTACTCAACTTGGCGTTACTCTGGATATGTAACTCTCCTTTCTTGGAGTCCTGCATGCTGAATCTTTTCAGCACCTTATCCAAGTAGGTACTCTGACTAAGTCCAATTAGTCTTTTACTCCGATCTCTCAAGATCCTTATCCCTAAAATATAGGCAGCTTCACCAAGGTCCTTCATAGCGAAACACTTCCCAAGCCAGGACTTTACTTCCTGCAGGGTTGGAATGTCGTTTCGTATGAGTAGTATGTCATCCACATACAATACCAAAAAGCTAACTATACTCCCACTAGCCTTGACATACACACAAGATTCATCTTCACTCCTAGAAAAGCCAAATTCCTTGACCTTTTCATCAAAGCAAAGATTCCATCTGTGAGGTGCTTGCTTTAATCCATAGATGGATTTCTCAAGCTTACACACTCTATTAAGGTACTCGTTGCTGAGAAATCCCTCTGGCTGACTCATGTAAACATCTTTAGCCAACTTTCCATTAAGGAAAACGATTTTGACATCCATTTGCCAAATTTCATAGTCATGAAATGCGGCTATGGCTAACAGAACCCGAATAGACTTAATCTTGGCTACCGAAGAAAAGGTCTCATCATAATCCACTCCAGGAATTTGAGAGAAGCCCTTTGCAACCAGTCTAGCCTTATAAGTGTGTACTTTACCATCCATGTCGGTGTTCTTCTTGAAGACCCATTTGCACCCTACAGTCTTACGACCTGGTACATTCTCAACCAAGTTCCAAACTTGATTGTCATACATGGATTGTATCTCGCTATCCATAGCCTCTTTCCATTTAGCAGACTCGGGGCCTGCCATGGCTTCCTCGTAGCTGTTAGGGTCATCTTGACTTACTAGTGTCCCATCACTAATAAGTGTCTCACCTTCTGCAGTAATATGGAATCCGTAGTAATGCTCAGGTGCACTCCTAACTCTCGTGGAACGCTTCAGAGGTACAGATTCGTCAATTGGCTCAACAGGAGTTTCCTCCTCAAGTTGAGGGCTAGAGTTTGAAGTTCCTTCATCACTTGACTCTTGAATTTCTTCAAGATCAGTTTGCCTCCCACTGTCTCCTTGGCTTATAAACTCTCTTTCTCGAAAGACTCCTCTTCTTGCTACAAAGACCACATTGTCACTAGGTCTATAGAAGAGGTAACCAAAGGATTGCTGTGGGTAGCCGATGAAAATACACCTCTCGCTTCGAGGTTCGAGCTTATCATGAGTCTCGCGTCTCATGAAAGCCTCGCAACCCCAAATCTTGATGTGGTCTAGTTTAGGTACTTTACCAATCCACATCTCATGAGGAGTTTTGGTAACTTTGTTTGTAGGGACTAGGTTAAGGATATGGGCGGCAGTCTGTAAGGCATACCCCCAGAATGAGATTGGTAGCGAAGCTCGACTCATCATGGAGCGAACCATGTCCAACAAGGTTCGATTACGCCTCTCAGCCACACCATTCAACTTCAGTGTCCTGGGAGGTGTCAACTGTGAGACAATCCCACATTCCCTTAGATAGTCGAGGAACTCTGAACTAAGATACTCACCACCTCGATCGGATCGAATCCTCTTAATGTTCCTGCCCAATTGATTCTAGACTTCCTGTTTAAAGTCCTTAAACTTCTCGAAAGTCTATGACTTATTCTTGATTTAGTAGACATATCCATATCTACTGTAATCATCAGTAAAAGTCAAATAATAACGATTAGCATCCCTTGTGGCATGTTTGAATGGTCCACACACATCCGTGTGTATAAGGTCCAACAAACCTTCACCTATTTCACACGAGCCTGGGAAGGGTGACTTTGTCATTTTTCCAAGTAAGCATGATTCGGAACTATCATCTGACTTTAGGTCAAACGACTCCAAGACTCCATCCTTTTGGAGTTAGCCTATGCGTTTCTTGCTTATATGTCCAAGACGACAATGCCATAATGATGCTTTATCCAAGTTATTATTATTACGAGAATCAATACACAAAACATTATTTCCTGAGTTATCTATAACAGATACAGCTTCATACACACCATCACAAGGTAATGCTTTAAAATAAAGAACATTATTAAAGAAAGCATTAATCGAACCAACTTCATTATCAAATGAAAAGGTGAAACCTTGATTGTACAATGCATGAAAGGAAATAATATTTATTGCCATTTCTGGCGAATAACAACACTTATTCAAATCTAAATTTAACCCACTACTTAGCGATAAAGTATAACTCCAATCTTGGTGACAGGTGTAACTTTCCTATTCCCCATGATTTAGTTTATTCTTCCTTGCTCCACATTCTCACTTCTTCCTAGTCCCTGCAACTCACAACAAATGTGAATACCACAACCGGTATCAAGGACCCAAGATTTCGAATGGGGTGAGTTATTAGAAATGATAGTGTAAATACTTGCATGGTTGAGTTTAACTTTCCCATCCTTCACATCTTGCTGGTATTTTGGGCAGTTTCGCTTCCAATGTGATTTTTCATGGGAATAGAAGCATTCAGCCTCTTTTAGGTCAGAAGAAGGAGTGACAAAACCTTTCTTGGTTCCACTTGAAGAAGAGCCATCAAGGGTCCTAACCTTGGTACCCTTCGAAGAACTCTTTCTCTTCTTCCCTCGACTTTTCCCGATTGCCAAAACCGAAGTGGAGTTTGGAGTAGGAGTGTGAACAACCGACTTCCCCTTAAGACCTGATTCTGCGGTCTTGAGAAGTCCCTGAAGTTTGCTTAGTGTGACCTCTTCCTTATTCATGTGATATGTCATGCGGAATTGATCATAGCACGATGGTAAGGAGCACAAAATTATATCTATTGCAAGCTGCTCAGGGAAGTTCACATTAAGCTTCAGCAATCGATCCACATACCTTTGCATTTTCTGCATGTGGCTCGTGACGGAATCCCCGTCCTTCATCATGGTTGTTATCATGGAGCATATGACTTCGTACCTCTTTTGTCGTGCACTTTGATGGTATCTTTCCATCAAATCTTGGTGCATTTCATAAGGGTAGAAATCCTCATAGGACTTTTGGAGTTCTGCTCTCATTGTGGCCATCATGATGCATGCTACTTTCATAGCATCCCTTTCATGTGCCTGAAAGTCAGCGATCTCCTAAGGAGTTGCTGGGGTCTCATCAATCTCCTTAAGCTCCTTGTCGAGGACATATTCTTTGTCCTCGTAGCGGGTAATCATCCTAATGTTTCTGATCCACTCATTGAAGTTGGATCCATCAAAAGTGACTTTCCCACACAAGCTCATAAGAGTAAAGGACCCATTAGGATTCGAGCCAGAAGCAACATTGTTTGAAGACATCTGAAGGAAGAGGACAAGATTAGTTTAGATATTAGGAGAGTCCTTAATAAAACACCTAAATGTAATATTAAGTCTAGGATCCAATCACAATATATTATAACTTAGAAGGGGTATGCCGTAATCCAAGCTATAACATATTTGAAAGGTAGGTGAATAACGATTCACCAATTTCCACCATGAAAACCGAAATATTAGATATTAGGTTTTATGATTAGTTCTTAGAAATTCCTAGATTCTTTGAGATTCAATGAACTTTTCAAAGGCATGTTTCAATCTCGAGTGTTCCCTCCAAGTTTTGTGACTGGGATACCGAGGATCACAAAACGAGGTGTGAAGTAACCATGCAAATTACTTCGTACCCTTAAAGTTTATCACTCAATCGATGTTTCGGTAAACCACACACGCTCCACCGATACTATAATAAACCTTAATTCACCCTTTACCTACCTTGTTAAGTCCAAGTTAGTGTGCCGGTTAACCATACATGCTCCACCAATGACTTAGACAAAGTGTAAAGTGTAATTTCATGGATTAGCACCTTATTCACATTTTTTCTAAAGTAACTAAGATTGGGAATTTAATAAAACATTTAGTTACTTTATAATATTCATCATACTTTGAATGAGAATTTATAAGTCCTTGTCTTACCCGTTCAGCTAATGACCCTCCACCAGTCAAGCAAGCGGCTAATGACACTCATTAAGTCAACATTTTATAGGCAACAACCTTATACCCACCTTATAGACCGGCTTCGTGAATAAGGCGTACTAGCGGTAAGACGACTTTGTTCTTATACATACATACATATATATATATATATATATATATATATAATTATTAAATCATTATAATATAAGTATAAGGGCTGAATTTGAACTTTTAAAATTCTAGGGGTTGGAACTAAAGTTTTAACTTAACTTTACTTGTTCCAAAACTTGAGGGCAAGTTTTGTAACTTTCAAAACTTTTCATTTCTTGTAACTTATGAGTTTAATAGAGTAATAAAATTAAGACTCTTCATTTTCTAACTCTTGTGTTCTTTTAATGGTTTTAATTCAAGTGTGACTCTTGGTTTTCCATAACTTGAGGACAAGTTATGGACTCCATTAAAACACATTATGATCAAGAATTAATGTACCACATAGGTTACAAATAATTCCTATGATCATCTAAAACATCATAAGAGCAAGAACATGAATATGAACACATTCATAAATCAAAATTACACTTAAAATTTTGTAATTTTGATAACTAGTTGTTGTAAATGAATTAGCAAAGACATTACACCATCTAAAACAAGTTTTCAAGTACCAAAACAGTTTAGGGTAATGTTTCTAATTCATTTCCAGCAACTAAAGTCGAAATTCTGCAACTTGTCGACCCTACTCGCCGATTGCATGAACTTACTCGCCGAGTTGGTTGAAGATACACGTGAAATTGACGAGTCCCCCCTATAGACTCGACGAGTCCATTCGTAGACAGCAAGACTTTTCGACTTTTTTCAACTTTTAAGCACAAATAAAAATCAAACAAGCCTAGGCTCTGATACCACTGATGGGTTTTGAGCATTTTAACACTTCCTAAGTGTACATGCAACCCTAATAACCTTGGATCTATGTTTGTCTAATTATCATGCAAAGTTGAATTCCAAGTCTATATTCCTATCTAGCATACATAGGGAACAATTTTAACTTGAATGATAGATAGAATAATTTACCTTGTTGTTGCTTGTGTTCCTTGAAACCTTATGAGCCTAGCACCCCAAGTGTGATGCCTCAAATGCTTCACACAACACCAAATGCTCTTGGAAAAACTTATGAGAGAACAGACACTTCTTGAAATCGGCCAAGCCCTCTTGTTTCCTTAGTGTAGCTGATTTTGGTGGAGAATGAGATCCTTATATAGTGTTGACACATCTAGGGTTACACCATGTAAACCCTAATGTGTCATGACTCTTCATTTCCATGACCCATGGGTTTGTAACTCCCATGGAGCATCCTATGGGTGGAACCCAACTTGATAGTCCATGGAGCCTCTTAGCCCACTATACAAGATATGGATGATTTACATAATCAACCCATATATTTAATTAATTATCTTTTGATCACTTAATTAATTCTCAATTAATTCTTGATCAAACTAATCAAATAATATTATTAATATATTAGAACTTATAATATATTAATAATCTCCAAGTGTTATTTCTCTCATTTAGTCTATCCAATTGCATGGTGCCATGCAACCCAAATGGACCATGCCGGGTCGGGTCAAGTACATATCAGAAATAGTTATGGACTTAGACACCTTATCCAACAATTTCTTGGCTGATGTCATTGATAGAGACATGTAGAGTGTGAATGTTATGACCTCCTTCATTTACTTGTTGAGTAGAACCAATGGTTCTGCGACATAGTCATCTGTAATAAGGTCAGGAAAGAGTAATTCCATCAGGGTTGAAGAGACAGCGGAAGCATCATTTGGAACGAACTCTTTCTCTAATGATATGAGAGGTCTCGATTCCGAATCAGAAGAATCAGTGTGGTCTGATTGAGGACTGTCATGTTCCAAGAACGGCCTCCCCTGAGGAGTAGCAGAGAAATTTTCCGAAGATGTTGCAGAAGACTCCTCCTCAATTGCAGCAGAAGGCTCTCCCTCAGATGAAGCGGAAGGCTCCCCCTCAGATGAAGCAGAAGATTCTCCCTTGCGTGAATCAGAGGACTCCCATTCGGTTGAAGCTTTAGACTTTCCTTTCGATGAATTAGAAAGTTTAGATACAGGCTGGTATACAACTTCTTCGTCTTCATCTTCAGAGATACTCTTCCAATGGGAATCAGTTCTGGATACATCATTTGAATACACGTTTAAGGATTTGAAGAGTGTCGTGTAATCAAACAAGCAGTCCGAACCCACTCTTGCGTCTTTCTCATTCTCTTCCAACCAACGCACGTCATAGGATTCCACAATCTGTTTGGTTTTCTTGTTGTAGACTCTATAAGCGGTACGTGTAGCATACCCAACAAAATAGCAGTCATTAGCTTTGGCATTGATCTTCGGATTCGCATCTAGGTGAAGAAGGGTGCAAGGACAGCCAAATACTCGAAAATGACTGACTGAAGGTTTGTGACCATAGTAAATTTCATATGGAGTTTTCATTTGAGCTTTGTGGATGAGCACTAGATTCTAAACATAACAGTCAGTGTTTATGGCCTCTGCCCAAAAGAAAACAGGAAGCTTGGAGTCACACAGCATCGTCCTTGCGGCATCTTTAAGTGTTCTGTTTCGCCTCTCAGCAACACCATTTTGTTGAGGTATGTGAGCTGAACTAAATTGACGCACGATCGCCTTCTTAGAGTAGAAGTGACTGAGAATAGAATTCTTGAATTCTGTTCCATTATCAGTGCGAAGTGCCTTCACCCTTTGCTTGGTCTGATTCTCAACAAGTATGATGAACCTCTTGATCAATTCAGTGACGCCAACTTTGTTGGATAGAAAGAAAACCCACATAAAACGAGAGAAATCATCAATCACAACTAAATAGTAAGAACTTCTATTGATGCTTAGCACATTCACCAGACCAAATAAATCCATGTGAAGAAGTTGTAGAACCTGACTTATTGAGTTAACTTGCTTTTGCAAATGTGGCTTTCGATGATGCTTTCCTTGAGCACATGACACACATTTCTCAAACGTGATAAAGTCTTTGATAGGTAATCCACGGACCATCTCATTCTTTGCAAGACGATTGAGATTTTTGGCGTTAGCGTGACCTAATCTTCAGTGCCACAACATTGCAGTTTGGTCAGAGATCTTTGAGAACAAACAAGTAACTTGCTCTGGGAGATTGCTATTTATATCGATAATATAAGCATTTCCATCCATTTTTGACTTTACGAGAATCCATTCTTCAGGGATGACAATGCCTGGCTTTAAGATCATGCATTCCTTGTCAGTGAAATGCGTAGAATAGCCCTTATCACAGATCTGCGAGACACTTAGCAAGCTGTGTTTTAGCTCTGGAGCGAAATTCACATTTTCAAAACTCATAACTCCATTTGATACCGTGCCCTTTTGTGTAATTTTTCCTCCATCTCCACCTGCAAAAGAGACGTATCCCCTATTAAATGATTGAATGTTGTCCAATTGGGTGATGTCTCCTGTCATGTGTCGGGAACAGCCGCTGTCGACGAACCATGGTCTGACGACATTTCCCCGCAACTTCCCCTGCAAAATGTGCGGGTTTAATTAGATTTGGGCACCCAGGTCATGATCTTTCTGGGTGATCCCGATGCCTCTTCAGATTTATTGCACATGAACTTCTCTGAGGATACAGATGATGCATTGGGAGTAGATTTGGGCTTCCATTTATAATTAGGTTTTTTGAAAAATTCAGTCAACTTTGTCATTTTATGTCTAACAATCTGCTTAAAGCATGTGTTACTTCTACTAGAATTGGTTGAAGATCCACTATTGCTTTGGGATAAGCTTGACCTTGGCGTGACTATGCTCCTTTTTGGCAGACTGTTCGGGACAAGGTGATTAAAAAACCTTTTATGTCTGTGAAAAATATCCCTTTTTTTATTTCTTTTATCTACCCGATCATCATTTCTAGAGCGACTTCTAGAGGAATTTCTCTTTAAAGAACTTCCTTTGAACTCGTTCTCTCCTCTTGGAAGATTATGACTCACAAACATTCGATTAAGACAATTTCTAGCAATATGGCCCTTAGTACCACAATTAAAACAGATCTGATTGTTATTGTTAAAACTTGTGCTGCATTTATCAGATTTGTTTTCCCTACAAACAGCCTTGCTTGTCTCACAGATACGCAATATTATTAGGTTGTGAGGCAAGTGAGGGTGCTATATTTATTGAGGGTTGTGAGACTAGTGGTATCTCAACATTTCTATCACAAACATTCAAATTGTCAACCAAACTGTTCAAAGATTTATTAGAAATATTAAAAACACTCAAAACTATATCAGAGGTAGCAGCTACTGTATCAGAACAATTAAAAACACCACAAGAGATATTGTCACTTAAAGCATTTAACAAAGAATTGTCTTTATTTAAAATGAAAGCTTTAGGTTTGGACTCGATTTTATTTTCAAAAACACATCCTTCAACTTTGTGCTTTTACTGATTCAAGGATTGATCTGCAGGAGAAGTAGAAATGTTAGTACTTTCAACATTAATAAATCCTCCCGAAAGAAAACCAGAGGGCTTGCCATAAATCATGAATGATTCATTGGCAATCTCTTCTTTGGACAGGGGCTTGGACATGTATGAATGATTGAAAGGAGGGGGTACATGATTATACCCTAGACCTTTTGATTGATTCCTTTTAAACTGCACACCTTGGTCTATCATATTTGCAACCACCTCACTTGAGAAATCATATTTTCTAACATCAAGTTTGGCGGCCTCAAATTTTCCTTTCAAGAATTCAACTTCAGCAACCAGTTCAGCATTTTGTTTGACTACATAATCATAGTTTTCACATTTATTGTTGTAGTCTTTCTGGAGTCTCCTAAAGTCTTTAATTTTTTATTCTAGTTGAGCTTTAAGTGGTTTTTGTCCTTTTCGAAGTCGGTACCCTTCATATCTAAGGTCTTCTACGTCTCTTATTAATTTTTCATTAAGTTCACGAAGAATCCTAATATTTTCTGCTTCATTTCCTAATGTCTCAATTTTATAATGTAAAGTTTTCAGATAATCTGCACAAGCTTTAGAGCACGATAGAAGACTTACCTTGGACGAATTAGGTTCATGTGAAGAGGATACCATCAATCCAAATTGTAGCTTCATCATATTATCTTCAGCTACTACAGTCCCTGCTTGAGTGTCATCCCTCACTTGTGCTAGATGAGCATTTTCTGGTACAGACAAATTTAGAGCCTGTATTTGATCATCCCAGTCAAATTATTGTGCAACCATAGCCGTTTCATTGTTTGCTTGACCACTGCTTCGGTTGTTCCCAACTGCAACCATTGTTTTGTCATTATTAACCTTTTATCAGGGTGTGGGCAATCACGAGCAAAATGCCCTGGCTCGTGGCAATTGAAACATCGAAGCTTTCCTTTGTTGAATCCAACCTTCTTGTCAACACTCCTTCCCCAATTGTTCTTCCTTATCTTTTTGGCAAACTGTTTTGCCCTAAATACAGCCATGGCAATTTGCCATGTGATGTCCATTTCCTCAACGTCCTCCGGATGGATTTGATCAAGATCTGCAAATGACAATTGAGGTGGAAGTTCTCCATCTACAAGAGCATTGTAGCAATTTACAAGCCCTGCTGCAAAGACAACATCACCCTCCTTTCCCTTTGATGAGGAAGCCACATTTGAGGATGAAACACTTTGGGTAGACATGAGAGGCTGGCTTTGTGGGTAAGGAATGACCGGTGCAGAGGAAGATGAACCTAAAGGAGTATAAGAGAAAGAAGAGAGAGCATTATTAGTTGAAATGCCAAGATTGGCAGCTGAGTAGGAGTTCAGCTAGGGAAAGGCGATTGAGATCCTTAGTCTTCTTAATTACTGCTACATTCATGTCCCAAGATTTTGGGAGTGCATTTCGTAGCTTCATATTAATTTCTGACTTTGTATAGAAGATCCCTGCCACAGTCATCTCTGTGTTGAGAGTTGTAAATCGCTGCAGTTGAGCTTCGAGAGTCTCTCCGGGAACATAATTAAACATATTGAAGAGTTGTCTCAGCATATCTTGGCGACTTTCTTGCATGTCTTCATTTCCCTCATATACTTCAATGAGAGCTTCCCTCAGTGCTTTAGCAGAAGTATACTCTCTGAATCCTTGAGCAATGTCTAGAGATAAGGCCATAGTCAAAATAGCCAATGCCTTTTCTTGTTCTTCTACACTCTCAAAGTCTTCATCAGTGTAGTTTTCGATTTTCTTGTCGACCACCTGCCCCCCAACTGTGGTGGTGATTCTGACTGGATTCTTTAAAACACATTTCCAAATCTTGAAGTCCTTCATATTTATATACTTTTCAATTCTATATTTCCACTCGGGGAAACCATCAGCGGACATAAGTCTTGGAATGCGCGTGGTTGTACCCATCACAGCATCAACTTCTTGGTATTGAGTTGAATTTTGTGTATCCATTTTAAAATTATCTGTAGTAAATTTTAAGGCTGTAAATTTATTTGACCGTAAACTTTCTAGGCCGTAAAAACTCTCTACACCGTAAACTAGAGTTTACGGTCAAATTTATTTATCTAAAAAAATTTATTTTGATTTTAAATTCAGGAATTAATTTCAACTAATATATAGTAACTGACTTAGCCGTTAACTTGTTGGCCGTAAACCCTAGGCCGTAAACTCGAGTTTACGGTCCAAGGATAACTTTTGATTTAAACTCCGAAAATTAATGGTGTAATTATCGTTTAACAGAAATTCGATTTTTTATTAATACTCGAGTTTAAGGTCAATGAAAGTCAGATATAAAAGTTCGATTTTAATTTTCTAAAACAACTCAATTAAATGCCAGGATCAAAATTTGATCACGAAGGCTTGAATGATGTGCAAAATAATCGTTTTCGTAGAATGAACTTGTGGCTGTGAAGACGAGTTTACTGCCGTAAACTCAGGCCGTAAACTTCGAGAAACTTTGATTTTCACTAGAATGAATCCCTCTATACTGCTGTGAATATCGACTTAGCTGAAAACGCAGCTGTTGAACGTCTTTGACACTGGTTTAGCTTTGATACCAATTGTAAAGTCCCGAAAAAACAGATCTACCAATGATCAAAGATAATCACAGATGCAAACACGAATTAATAAGCAAATATAGAACAAAAATACCAAGCTTGCATACGCTTCAATGCTATAAAACGTCTGATACAACTTGGGAGAATACGAAAGTATCAACAACAAATAAAGACTGACACAACTCCTTATTTATAGGCTTGACTTACAACCGTAAGGTGTTTACGGCCGTAAGGTGTTTACAGCGGTAAAGAGTTTACGGCCGTAAACTCATTCTGACTGTCAACTCATGACAAAACAATCATAACTACACATCTATTGCTATCAACTACTATACCTAGACCAAACCACTATACAGGGTCTTTCACACAGAAGTTAGCTGACTGTCAAAATCTTTGATATTGATGACGTAAAAGTTATGGAAAATGACCTTGTAAAGGTCTTTCATCATATCCATAGAAGATAGTTCTTGACAGCATAAAGACCTAACCAAAAGTACTTATGGTACACGATAATTTCATAGAAAATGCCACTTCGGGCATAGACAGAAAACAATTCCTTTTAACAAGGAAAAATAAAGTAAAACATTTATTACTGGCGACGATAATCCCTCTGGTGAACTCTTAGTTCAGCCAGTTGACGTTCCATATTAAGCAGATATCTTTCGTATACCCTCTGATGTACTCGGAGCTCAATGACTTCAGCCCGGGTTTCAGCTAGTGCTTGTAGCGGGTTTCGTGGTTTTGCTCAGATCTCTCGCGAGGATGTTCAAGGCTATTGGTGCGAAGGATATGCATCCCTCCATTGGTGTGAACTTCCGCGATCCGACGTAGAGCTGTCATGCCCTAAATTTTGTTTCGGGCAATTCTACGGACCAGGATTAGTAGAACTCTATCTGCTATGCTCCCTTCGTTTACGTTGTAGAAGCTTTGGTCTCCATTAAATGGCATGGGTTGATCTTGATCTTTGCTCCATGCTTCCAAGCATTCAACCCATGGAGGTGTTGGGCCATGAAAAGTCGGACGAGGGTTAAGAATTAGAACTGAAGCTGCCTGGGGTAGGTCTTCAAACTCGGATTCGGAGTTAGCACCATCCGAAAGGTCTTCAGTATGGTGATCATTCAGAGGGATAGGATGATCATTATCTGGTTCTTCTCCAAACCAACCAGCAATGACTTCGTACGGAAGATACTGGTTCCCGTGGGGATGGAGTCCAGCCATGTTATCTATGCGAGAATTTGGGGTAAGAAAATAATTATTAGACGAACTATCTAGATAATTATTTAGAGAATTTTCATTAGTTACATCGCTATTTGTGAAGTGCATACCGGTTATATGTAATCGTAACAGGATAGGCTTTCGAATAAGTGACATTAACTCCAAATTCACACAGAATAGAGGTAAAGTAAAAAAATTCACAGATTCTAAGTCTATAACATCCTAATTACATATAGCCTTAGTGTATCCACTTAGCAACTATCAACTTAGTAATGAAGATACTATTTTAGTTCTCAAGTATAAAGTACTTATAGTAACACCAAATACTCCTATAGTATTTTAAGTTTAACGTTATGTTCTACTGTTCTCATTGTGGTAGGGTTGGTAAGATTTTAAACTTGTTTCAACCACACAATTAAACTTAGGCACATGCTAGTCAACCCTCGGATAATATAGGTGATCAGGCTATATCTTCCCAGTTTTGACCATATGTCTCTAAGCCCACCTGTGTTGCCCAACAATCGTAATTCTTTTGTACTGTCCTAGTGACACTGATTTTAGTATGAATGTAGGCACGTATACTTAATTAAATATTTTATTATTTAAAGTATGAACTCTTGGTTAGAGTATTTTTAATCCCTTATGTATTTATAGTTAGTATATCTTTTATTGGTTGATATACTTAATTCACTATAAACAATGCTCTAATACCAATCTGTCACACCCAAAAACCATTGAACGGCGGAAACGTTCTGGGGTGGAGGACGTCATGTATAGTATCACAACAATGAAAAGTAGTAAACAAGCAACAACATCATCCATTGCATTAATTTGTCAAATTATAATAGACACTACAGTATAAATCAAAATGAAAGATGAGTCTTGAACAAGGACCATCTTCTCTAAACCTTGCATCGGTACATGTCTATGATTGACATGAGGATACAAGTAATTTTGAAAGCGAATATCAGCTTTGAAGCTGGTGAGATCATAAGTATTTTAGTGTCTTAATTTGTATGTATGAGAATTGTAAGTATTGAAAATGTATGTAAAACAACTGTAAACGTTTGAAAAAACTCTAGAAATCCCTATGATTCCTACTATTATAACAGGGAGTCTTCTACCAAGACTTAACTGGTCTATATGTAGCCTTCTACCAAGGCATCTAGTGTATGTGTGTGTGTCTCTTGTAACAGTGTGTATTTTCCCAAGTCTGACTATCATTAACCAAAATTATAGTTTCTACATTACCGTTCGTCGTGTGAATGTTCACAAAGTGAATGTAATGGGAAAATGAAATAGTACTATGGTGTAGTGTCGAACTACAAACGTACTAATTACCTTAAGTCTAGGGTAATCTCGTAAGTACTGCAGTATTTGTAATAAGTGACTGCCTCTGTACTCCTATTACCTTATTTGAGGGATAAGGCCTAATGTGATGGCTAGATCCCAGGCTAAATGCTCCCCTGTTAAAGGGATTTTGAGATCTATACACGTGTATAGATATAACTATCACAATGCGTTGCGATTCATCGGAATTGTTAGATCTTGAACTTGTCCTATGCTATAGCACCTAGTGATGTCTGGCCTATCAAAGTATATGTAACCGCACTCATGTAAACGAATATATGTAAACTTACTCATGTAAGCGTAATCATGTAAAACATATCTATGTAATAGTATTGTAATGTACTGTAATGTTTTGCGTGTGCTAGCTGTAACGTGTGTTCTCTCTCTATCTAGCATGTATAGACTCATGAATGAACTGACTCATTGTATGATATCGTGTTCTAATAATAGTTCTACTATCTTCCTAAACTACCACTATGGTAGTTTACTAGTAATATAACTGGTACGTATGAACATGGGCGTATACCCTTGCTACCCAAGGGTATTGAATGAACTGGAGGAACCTTTATGAATATATATGTACACATGATATATAACTGATATTTAAACGACGGGTACCCGATATCCCACCAGACCACATCTGAAGCACGAAAAGGAAATAGGGTGGATAGCCTTCCTAAGTCTTTTAAAAATTTATTATATAACTATACATATATAGGCATGCAATTTATAATATAAAAGCATAAAATAAGTTTGGTAAAACCTTTGAACATAATTAGTATCTAATAACGATCAACTTGATGTTAATCTATAAAACGGTTTGAAAGCGTGGGTTTGATAAAACAGTTTAAGTATAAAAGAACATTTGTTTGAAACACAATTATAAATGAGTTTGAAATGAAGCGTACAGAGTAAAGTGTTCAACTTAACAATGAGTTTTAATCATATAAAATGTCTATGAAATTATTTGAAGGAAACTATTTGGTAAAATGGCTAATGAGTAGCCAATCATTTGAATGCTGCTTACTAATCACATGTGATTGATATAGCAACTAGCATAATTCTACTTGTACCCCCCCCCCATAAAACATTTAAAAACAATTAAAACATTGATTAAGGGGTATGAACTCACCTGTAGTAAGTGATTGGAATTGAACAGAAGGTTATCGTAAGGAATGATCGGACAAGTGCTTGGTGTCAAGTGAAGACTTTAGACACACACGGTGATCCTAATTACATATGAAGACATATGTATATAAATAATTAGTGATTAAAATACTAATTATACAAGTATAAGCATTTTAATGCGAGGAAGACGCTTTTGGTCAAGTGTTAGGAGGCAAATCGGTTGCAACAAAGGAGTGCAAGATCTCTAATGGGGGTTTATGGTCAAATGACCATATGATTTGGAGTTTACGGCCCAGGGGAGTAAACGCCTGGCCGTAAACTCACAATAAGTTCTCTAAATGAAGCATAGAAGTAAGGCAACTCTAGTGTTGAATTGTTCCAAGGCTTAAACAATTGATTGGGCTTCTTATTGACTCCATTGAGGAGTTCACGGCCCTGGGACCATATCCCATGGAGATTACATTCGTAATCTCTCTTGGGGAAAGGTTTATGGTGCTTTCAAGTCCCTAAATTATCAAGGAATGCATTAAGGCAATTGTCCAAGGCTTTAGGAGGATTTATGGCACCATTTGGCACCATTTATTGGAGTTCACGGCCCTAGAACATCTTCGGCTGTAAACACCCTTTTCTTGGTGTTTTAATGGTCTTTTCTAGCCCCAAACACTAGGGTTTTTAAGGCATTTTGACACCTAAACATGGAGTTCACGGCCCTGGTGCATCCTTGGCCGTGAACTCACTTTCATCCTTGATTTTAATTGATTTTGGTGTCCTAAACATGCAATGGTGTGTTCTAGTTCGAGTTCCAAGGCTTTGAGGGACATTGGGACACGTTTAGCCCTTAAAATGGAGTTTACTCCCCATGTTTTCTTGGGCGGTAAACTCCCAAATCTTGGGGTTTTGGTCCGATTTTGATGTTATAATACACAATCTAAGTTATATAATATGACTAGATCGAAGTACTCACGATTTGGGATAAAAACCCGAAGATCCGTGAGAGAGAATTTGGATTTTCCCTAGTTAGAAATGTAACTAATGAACTATTTGGTTCAGATTTCTATATATAGTCCTGAGATTTTTGGCAGAAAATATTTTATTCCCGGAATGAACTCTAATGTCATAGAGTATTAGAATAACAATGTTGCACAAAACCATAGTGCATCAACTCTCCTGATATCTCCTTAAGTGCTAAACCTGAAATACTCAAACTTATACTCAATGTCTGAAATTTCACTGTAACTGTTCTAACTTCTATTGGCTTGACATGGTTTGTTCAAAATGGAAATTTTGGGTTGTCACAATCAACATACCTTTGCATTTTTTGCAAGTGCACGGTTAGATACTCTCCACTTCCCATTTTAGCAGTCATCATATTCGTTATGATCTCATAGCGCTCTTGCCTCGTGCTTTGGTGGTATCTCTCCATCAAGTCTAGATGCATCTCATACGGATAGATGTCCTCATAGGACTTTTTGAATTCGGAGTTCATCATGGATAATGTCACACCCCGAAAACCAAAGGCGGAAACATCTCCGGGGTTGACTCCAAGTTGAGTATCAAATCCAATGTACATAGTAAGCAAAGTAAACAACCATTACATTACATATCAAAGTTTACATTTGTTCAAAAGTAAAGTTATACATTTGTAATACATAGTATATATGAACAAAAGTAGAGACGAGTCTTCTGTACGCTCCGTCTTCTCCAAAGGATTCGCTAGGTACCTGTCTAATGTTGACCTCAGAATACAAGCAGTTTGAAAATCAGCATAAAGCTGGTGAGTTCATAAGATGTTTGCTTTGTGAGAATGTACGAGTTTTCTTTAGTTTACTGAAAAGTTGTTATCCAAGAAAATCCCATATTTTCTTAAAAGAGAAAGTTGGTTGATTGATAGGTTACACGGTTCTAATTGATTAACTATGATCCCAGGAAAGTCCCATACTTTCCTGATTGTATACTACTAGTTGTAAGAGATTTAATGTTATTCAATTTTTTACTCTTTCTAGTTATATAAGTGTTACCCAGGAAAGCCCCATGCTTTCCTGCATGTTGGTTTCTAATGTGAACGATGTTAAAGATGTAAAAGATGTATACGTGATTAGGTAATGTTTTGTTTTCCCCAGGAAAACCCCATGTTTCCCTGACTGTGTGAGTGTGCATCTCTACTGGTTATGGTTATGTTCAGTATTCTTATTCTTAAACATATTCGTGTACTTATTTGTCCTCGTATTCGTATTCATTACTGTATTCGTTTCTCTATTCCTACTCCTAATACTATTCATATTCGTATTCATATTCGTAGTCGTATTCGTATTCGTATTCGTAGTCGCATTCCTATCCCTAATCCTACTCCTAATACTATTCGTATTCATATTCGTATTCGCAGTCGTATTCGTATTCGTATTCGTAGTCGCATTCCTATCCCTAATCCTACTCCTATTACTATTCGCAGTCGTATTCGTATTCGTATTCGTATTCGTATTCGTAGTCGTATTCGTATTCGTATTCGTATTCGTTCTGTTCCTAATTATAGTTTCGTTATCCATTCTGTTCCTAGTTATAGGTGTGTTATTCGTCCTGTTTCTAGTTATAACTTCGTATTCGTTTTCATATTCGTAATTAGTTATCATTGGAAATTAGTAAGTTATTCGTAGATTATGAAACATACTTTAGATTAGAGCATTTCATCGAGATATCTATGATTCGTTTGAAAGCTAAATTCGTAATTCGAACTATTTGATAAACACAGTTATTGATATTAGAACATACGGAATGAAAACGTTTAAATTGAAAACAATAAGTTTGAGTACAAGTTTTCCTTGTACTTTTGCTTGTATTCCACCCCTGAAAACAGTGAAAACAGTTGAAAAAGTGTAGGGGTATGAACTCACCGGACGAGAAATATGGCGAATTCGGATGCTGAGTGTTGGTCCGGGACTCGTAAATATGCGAGGTTCCTCAAAGATTTGGAGCTTAAAATTGATGATTTGGACCTTTAATCTTGGATTTAGGAGAGAGGTTAGAGAGAGAGTAGAGAAAGAAGGAAAAAGCTTCAAATGAAAGGTTTAACACGTTTATATAGTTCCCAAAACTTGGACGCGGTGGAATTCTACCCGATACCGGCATTAAACGGGGCTTTAGGTCGCACCCGATTAAGTTACCATCACTCGGCGGGAATGTTTCTAACTTTTTGAAATGAATACTTTTGGGTTAATTTTATGAGTTCCAAGGGATTTGAACACTCAATAAACTATAATAAACGTATAAATTTAATTAATTAACCCAAAGCGAGAACGAAACGAATCGATTGACGGCGAAGTCTCACGGGTAGAACAAGTTTTCGGCGATGGAAAACTTCGAGTTGTTACATTATCCCCCCATTAGAGGGAAGTTCGTCCCGAAATTCAAAGATTTGGACTCAAATTGCAAGTTGAAGAGAGAATCGTGGCTGAGTTTACTGCTTCGGATCTTCACGCTTCCACGTGGAATCGAGTCTCCACTAGACGTTCCAGTGAACCCTCACTATCGGGAAGCATTTAGGTTTCGTTGGGTAGATATTTCTAAAAGATCGAGACGTGATGTACTATAGGAATGTTTCTAAGTTTCGAGGTTAATCGAAGTTTGTATGTTACGGGATCAATCCTAATGAGGATTTTGAAAAGTTCCACATTTATGAAGAGATTCGAATGAATAGATAACAGTTTATCTTTCTAGATTCGAGTTGAAAAAGAACTGCAAGTAAAATGGTTGTCGAAAAGGAATATACCTGGGGCAACTCTGGGATCGGTGGATGTCTCACCTTGTCCTATAGCTAGGACTCTTCCAGAGTTGCCAGCTGCGGTTGCATTGGGGCAGTTTTTCTTATAATGCCCGACCTTTCCGCAACCATAACAGACTTGACTGATTCCCGCTCCGGGAGCTTGATTTGTTGGTGTTCTACAATTCCGCGCAAGGTGACCCTCTTGGCCACAATTTTTGCAAAGTTTTATACGAAAGGGACCGGGGTTATAGTGGTGGTAACTGCACTGGTTACACCACGGGAGAACACCGGCATATCCGGTAATATGTGCCTGAGCTGGGGAACCGATGACGGGTACAACAGCAGGGGTAGTGGCAGCGTGGACTGTCACCATTTGTTGTTTCTTTGAGAACTCCTGGGAAGGCTGATACTTATCCCCTGCCTCCCAGTACTTTCTTTTCTCTCCACTTCTTTCTGTCGGCTCAGGAGTGGTGGCTGCTTCCTCTACGTCCTCACTATGGTCAATCAAGATTTGCGCTAAGCATTTGGCGCTGTCGTATGTATCCGGCCTTGCAGCCAAGACGTTCCCTTTGGTTGGCTGGGTTAATCCCCAGATAAACCTCTCAATCTTCTTACTTTCAGGGGTAACCATCCCTGGACAAAGAAGTGCTAAGTCATCAAATCTGGATGTGTAGGCAGCGATATCGGAACCTTTCATCTTCAGATTCCAAAGTTCATGTTCCAGCTTCTGGATTTCACCCCGAGGGCAATACTCAGCGTGTAGAAGTTCCTTCATAGCTTCCCAACCCATACCATTGGCTACATGTAAAGTTAGAGATTTGACTCGGCTGTACCACCAAGTCAGGGCTTTGTTGGTGAGAGTGCAAGCGGCAATCTTCACTTTGTCGGATTCTGAACAAGCACAGATCTCGAAGATGGATTCGATTCTTTCTAACCATTGAGTTAGAGCAATGACACCTCCTGTTCCATCGAAGAATGTAGGTTTTGCATGCATAAAGTCTTTATAGGAACACTCCTTTCGGTGTCCCTGGCTATTTTCCTGGTTTTGAGATTGGGGACCACCTCCTGAACTTCCGGCGTTCGTTTGCGACATGGCTGCTGAAAATGCTGCAGTCAAAACTGACTGAAGGGTTTCCAGGTCGATTTGAAGAGAAGGTGGTGTTTGAGGAGGGTTGTTGTTGTTCTGCGAGCTGGGTCTCTTTCTTGGAGGCATCTTGATCTAATAAGATCAGGAAGAGAGGATGATAAGCCCTCTAATGTTGAATCAAGAGATATGATACTAAGGATATCTCTTTATGGCATACATAGAATTTTATTAAGCGGTAAAGCAGGAAGGATTTATCAAACAGATAAATTATCACTAAAGAAATGATTAAGGAGTACCGCTAGGATGAGGAATTCTATAACAGATTTGGCTCGAGAAACACTCCCATAGTATTTCATGATTCGCTGCAGCGATGGCTCATTGTTTGGGTATTGGGTAAGTCTTAGGCATGTTGCGTACCACAATCACTCACAAGCACATGTTGGCCGTGTCTTGCATGAATATAGTTGGCCAGGCTATATTGATACTAGACACGACTACATAACTGCCCAGGTTTAACCGCAGTGTACAACATCCATTTACTTATGTTTTGTTCTACTCGTAGTTACGGATTTTCGACTATCGGGTGTACTTGTATACTTTTGAAAATACTTATATTTGAGGTATACTTTTAGTTCAGAGCATTTAGGCCCTTTAGTGTTTATAGGTCTATACCATGTACGGTTTGGTATACTCCATTCACTATAAACAAGGGCTCTGATACCAATCTGTCACACCCCGAAAACCAAAGGCGGAAACGTCTCCGGGGTTGACTCCAAGTTGAGTATCAAATCCAATGTACATAGTAAGCAAAGTAAACAACCATTACATTACATATCAAAGTTTACATTTGTTCAAAAGTAAAGTTGTACATTTGTAATACATAGTATATATGAACAAAAGTAGAGACGAGTCTTCTGTACGCTCCATCTTCTCCAAAAGATTTGCTAGGTACCTGTCTAATGTTGACCTGAGAATACAAGCAGTTTGAAAATCAGCATAAAGCTGGTCAGTTCATAAGATGTTTGTTTTGTGAAAATGTACGAGTTTCCTTTAGTTTACCGAAAAGTTGGTATCCAAGAAAATCCCATATTTTCTTAAAAGAGAAAGTTGGTTGATTGATAGGTTACACGGTTCTAATTGATTAACTATGATCCCAGGAAAGTCCCATACTTTCCTGATTGTATATTACTAGTTGTAAGAGATTTAATGTTATTCAGTTTGTTACTCTTTCTAGTTATATAAGTGTTACCCAGGAAAGCCCCATGCTTTCCTGCATGTTGGTTTCTAATGTGAACGATGTTAAAGATGCAAAAGATGTATACGTGATTAAGTAATGTTTTGTTTTCCCCAAGAAAACCCCATGTTTCCCTGACTGTGTGTGTGTGCATCTCTACTGGTTATGGTTACGTTCAGTATTCTTATTCTTAAACATATTCATGTACTTATTTGTCCTCGTATTCGTATTCATTACTGTATTCGTTTCTCTATTCCTACTCCTAATACTATTCATATTCGTATTCGTATTCGTAGTCGTATTCGTATTGGTATTCGTAGTCGCATTCCTATCCCTAATCCTACTCCTAATACTATTCTTATTCGTATTCGTATTCGTATTCGTAGTCGTATTCGTATTCGTATTCGTAGTTGCATTCCTATCCCAAATCCTACTCCTATTACTATTCGCAGTCGTATTCGTATTAGTATTCACAGTCGTATTCGTATTCGTATTCGTATTCGTATTCGTTCTGTTCCTAATTATAGTTTCGTTATCCATTATGTTCCTAGTTATAGGTGTGTTATTCGTCCTGTTTCTAGTTATAACTTCGTATTCGTTTTCGTATTCGTAATTAGTTATCATTGGAAATTAGTAAGTTATTCGTAGATTATGAAACATACTTTAGATTAGAGCATTTCATCGAGATATCTATGATTCGTTTGAAAGCTAAATTCGTAATTCGAACTATTTGATAAACACAGTTATTGATATTAGAACATACAGAATGAAAACGTTTAAACTGAAAACAATAAGTTTGAGTACAAGTTTTCCTTGTACTTTTGCTTGTATTCCCCCCTGAAAACAGTGAAAACAGTTGAAAAAGTGTAGGGGTATGAACTCACCGGACGAGAAATATGGCGAATTCGTATGCTGAGTGTTGGTCCGGGACTCGTAAACACGCGAGGTTCCTCAAAGATTTGGAGCTTAAAATTGATGATTTGGACCTTTAATCTTGGATTTAGGAGAGAGGTTAGAGAGAGAGTAGAGAGAGAAGGAAAAAGCTTCAAGTGAAAGGTTTAACACGTTTATATAGTTCCCAAAACTTGGACGCGATGGAATTCTACCCGATACCGGCATTAAACGGGGCTTTAGGTCGCACCCGATTAAGTTACCGTCACTCGGCGGGAATGTTTCTGACTTTTTGAAATGAATACTTTTGGGTTAATTTTATGAGTTCCAAGGGATTTGAACACTCAATAAACTATAATAAACGTATAAATTTAATTAATTAACCCAAAGCGAGAACGAAATGAATCGATTGACGGCGAAGTCTCACGGGTAGAACAAGTTTTCGGCGATGGAAAACTTCGAGTTGTTACAGATAACATGATGCAATGGACTTTCATTGCATCACGCTCATGGGTCTCAAAGACAGCCATTTCTTCGAGAGTAGCAATTTTTGGATTGATCTTTTCGAGCTTCTCATCGAGAACATAGTCTTTGTACTCGTAATGTGCGATCGTGCGATTGTATCTTATCCATTCGCTAAAGTTCGATCCGTCAAAAGTCACTTTTTGACAAAGGCTCATTAGCGTGAATGAGCTAGCAGCAGCATTGTTCTCGTTAGACATCTGTAAATAGAAAGGAACAAAGTTTGATTAGATTCAAGTCCCTAATTAACACCCAAAATGAAAAATCACGGCTAGGACCCAACAAGATTATTTAGACATTAGAAAAGGGATGTCGTAATCCAACATGCATATGATTTGGAGGTAAGTGACTGACGATTCACTAATTCTTCACCATGAAAAACATAAGCTTAAGTTTTAAATGTATTGAGAATTCCTAGATTTCTTTGAGATTCATTGAACTTTTAAATGGCATGTTTAAATCTCAATATTCCCCTCTAGTTTGTGACTGGGATGCCGAGGATCACAAAGCGGGTGTGAATAACCATGCAAATCTACATGGTACCTTCATTGTTACAATCATCTATTCGATTTGCCGGTAAGCCACACACGCTCCATCGAACTATGACAAACAATGAATCACCCTTTGCCACCTTTGCTTAGAACCAATTAGTGTGCCGGTTAACCACACACACTCCACTAATATCTTAACAAGGGTGCAGAGTGTAATTTCATGGGATTGCATCAATTCACTTTTCCTAAAGTAACTAAGATTGGGAATTTTATGAAATACGTTTAGTTACTTTATATAGATTCATTATACTTATTAATGAGGAGAGGATTGCCCTATCCTACCCATTCGGCTAACGAACCTCCACCAGTCAAGCAAGCGGTGGGTGTGAGTGTACACCCATTAAGCGCCATTTTATAGGCAGCAACCTTATACCCACCTAATAGACCAACTTCGTGAATGATGCCTACTAATGGTAAGACTAGCACTGTTAAATCATACGTATATATATATATATATATATATATATATATATATATATATATATTAAGCATGTAATAATATAATATTATAGTGTTGAATTTTAAACATGTAAAATTCTAGGGTTTGAAATTTAAATTATTCAAATTAAACTTTTAATCACAAAACTTAAATTTCAAAACTTGAGGACAAGTTTTAAACTTTTCAAAACATAAGGATCAAATAGCAAGTAATACAAATCAACTAATTAGATTATTTAAATTTGATCTAATCAATATTACTTGCAAGAAAATCCACCAATCTAATTCAAATAATCAATTATTAGCATATAAGGAAATTATTATTCAATTATATGGTAATTATCTTATGTTTGGTCAAGAATATACTCCAATATATCATAAAATTTGGATTTTAATGACCCAAAACAATTAAGGCAAGTTTCCTCAAGCAAAATAGCAAGAAATCCCGATATTGACACTTTTTGGCGCTAGAACTCGCCGAGTTGGAGCTACTCACCAAGTCCACACTGGAACTCGCCGAGTTCACCAGTTAGAAGCACAAAAATCGAATTTTTTTAAGCAACAAGCAATTAACCAAAGCATCAATTCAATAGAAATCAATTAAAGCTTTGATACCACTGATGGGTTTAAGCTATAAGAACTTTCCTATGTGCACATGCAAACCCTAATGCATGGATCTAGGTTTCTCTAGTTGGACATGCAATGCATCCAAGGCTTACAATTCTAGATCTAGTGTAAACAATTGAATCATATCATATCAAATCATATCTAAAAGAATACCTTGATTTGCTTGCTTGAAACTTCTTGTTCGTGGAGCTTAGAGTCACAATTATCACTCCTCTAATGGCTTACAAACACCAACTAGCAAGTGGATGATCTTGAGAGAGAGAGAGAGAGAGAGAGAGAGAGGAGGTGAGAAATTGACTCTAGGGTTCTTCCTTGCAAGAGTGTGGCTGATTTCCTTCACCCAAGGGGTCTATTTATATTATGAGATACTAGGATTACACCCTTAACCCTAATTGAATAACTTAGGTCCTAAGCAATCCAAAGGTCCTCCTAGATATGAGGCTAGGACGATTTTAAGGTATCCTAAGCCTAAAATCCGTCCACCCTAATATCCATAAGGATACATAGCCCAAAATACAACTATCACACATTTGACAGTTTATGCCCCTTTATTCAATTAACCTCTTTAAGTCACCAAATTAATTCTCAATTAATATATGACTTATATCAAGCAAATAACATTATTATTCGTTTAATATTTTACACTCATAATATATTAACAATAATATCTCTTCTCTCTTTACAAATCATCCTATCAAGTTGCTATGGTGAAGGCAACCCAAAAGGATCATGCACAACCGGGTCAAGTACTAACCAAATATAGTTACAGCCTTGGACACTAATCCAACACGTTTATATAATTCAAGCACATACTAAAACAGAACCCTAAATCACTCGATAAGATATTCACAGTAGAAATGGCAAATAGTAGAACAGAAAGCACAAATGATATGTACATAGGCCGCACATTAACTCTAAAAGAACATTCATTTCAAGTCGATCTAATGTCGATCACTATAAAGAGCTTTGATGTCATCATCAGTATGGATTGGTTAAGCCTACACCATGCCGATATTCTTTGTCACGAAAGGGTCGTTCGCCTAAACATGCCAAACGGCGAAACTCTTGTCATTTATGGTGACAAACCCGATTCTAATATACAAATCATCTCTTGCATCAAAGCCCAGAAATACCTATGTAAGGAGTACCATGCTTTCTTAGCCTAAGTGGTAGATAAGGAAAACGAAACGAAAGGCATGAAGGACATTCCAGAAGTCTGCGATTTTCCCGACATCTTCCCTGAAGATCTTCTAGGAGTCCCACCAGAATCACAAGTCGAGTTCAGAATCGATTTAATTCCTGGAGCTACCCCAGTAGCCAAGTCGCTGTATCGTCTGGCGCCAGCTGAGATGCAAGAATTATCCAGCCAATTAAACGAACTGCTCAACAAAGGATTCATCAGGCCAAGCTTCTCACCTTGGGGAGAACGAGTCCTGTTCGCTAAGAAGAAGGATGGATCTTTCCGCATGTGCATCGATTACCGGGAACTCAACAAGCTCATTATCGAGAACCGATATCCCTTACCACGCATTGACAACTTGTTCGACCAACTCCAAGGAGCGAGTTATTTCTCGAAGATCGATTTCAGATCCGGGTATCACCAATTGCGAGTCTTGGAAGGAGATGTTCCTGTTGGGTTTTGGTATAATACAACATCATATGGTGCACATACAACCCTAAATACCTTGGATCTATGTTTTCACTAATTATACATGAAAATGGTTTCCAAGGCATTAAACCTATAACTAGCATGCATTTGACATAAACCATATAATATATTAGTTAGGGAAACACACCTTTTATGTGGCTTGAATTCTTGATGTATTTGGCCTTAAGAGCTTAGCACCAATAGTATGAAATGCCTGAAATAGAATCACAACACACCTAGGACAAAGGTGGGTCTTGAGAGAGAATTCCATGCACCAAAACACCTCCATATTTCTCTAAGAAAAGAAGTGGTGATTTTGGCTATGGAGTAACCTATTTATATGTAGGTGTCACACCTCGAAAACCGAAGGCTGAAACATTTCTGGGGTTGACTCCACGTTGAGTATCAAATCCATTGTACATAGTAATCACAGTAAACAACCATTACATTACATATATTTGAAAGTTTACATTTGTTTCAAAAGTAAATTGTACAAGTGTTATACATATATCCTATGAACAAAAGTTGAGACGAGTCTTCTGAGCTCTCCGTCTTCACCAAAAGATATCATCGGGTGTAACAACCCGAAGTTGTTCGTCGCCAAAACCCGTTCTACCCGAAAAGTCGCCGTTATCAAATTCGTTCCGTTTTCACTTTGGGTCAAATTATTTAAAATTATATGTTTATTATAGTTTAATGAGTGTCTAAACCACTCAGGAACTCACGTAATTAGCCCAAAAATAATTATTTCACAAGTTTTAGAAACGTCCCCGCCGGGTGATGGTAACTTAATCAGGTGCGACCAAAAGCCGCGTTTAACGCCGGTATCGGGTAGAATTCCACCGCATCCAAGTTTTAGGACCTATATAAACGTATTTTAGCACCCCTTTGAAGCTCTTTCCTTCTCTCTCTACTCTCTCTCTAACCTCTCTCCTAAATCCAAAATTTAAGGGTCTAAAACTCAATTTTAAGGCCTCAAATCTCTAAGGTACCTTCTAACCTTAATGTATAGCATCTTTAACCTTCAAATTCAAGATTGAATCATGATTTAAGGCCTTGTATATGAGTTTACAGCCATGGAATATGCTTAGGCCGTAAACTCATAATAAGTGGGTTTTTAAGCCCTAAAACCCCTCCTAAGCACTATTGGACTTTAGATATGGCTTAATGGCTTAATGGAATGGACATATAACATTTAAAACATGGATTTTGAGGCATTTGAAGGCGTTTATGGCAAAGGCATGTGCTTGGGCCGTAAACTCATGTAAATGGGGTTTTCATGCCCTTAAACCCTTCCAAATCACAAACAAGGCTTAGATATGACTTGTAGAATAATGGTTTTAGCATTTGGACACATTAAACATGATTTTTGGGGGACAAAAAAGAGTTTACGGCCAAGGCATGTGCTTGGGTCGTAAACTCCTCTAAAAGGGGGATTAAGTGCCTTAAAACATGTCCAAATGCCTTGAAACTCAACCAATGACCTTGTGGTAAATCCTAGAATCATCTAAAAATGGTTTGGAGACCTTAAACACATCAAACACACTACATATAGGAGTTTACGGCCTAAGCACATAGCCTTTGGCTGTAAACTCATAAACACATGTCAAAATGTCCTTAAACCACCCCTAAAGCCTTGGAATGAAATTTAGAAGTCCTTACAAACAAGTTTTTGGCATTAAAACACATGAATAACTCTCTAAAAGAGTTTACAGCCATGAGGGGGGTCTCATTGGCCGTAAACTCCAAAAACCCTTTCAAATCTTCAAACAAATGCATATAAGGCCTTGGAACAATTTTACCAATCACATGTGATTTGTTTTAGCATCATTAAACAACATTTTCATGAGTATTAAGGAGTTTACGGCCAGGAGCCTATGCTAGGCTGTAAACTCCCATAAATGCGTCATTATTATGTTAAAAATCCATTCCAAGACTTTGAACCAAACCTAGAAAAATTCCCCTAAGTGTTTGAAGTCATTTTTGCCCATATTTGACCCCACCATGAGTTTACGGCCGTAAACTCATGGGGAATGAGTCTTGTGGGTGTAAAATCCCTAAGGAGTGTCCCTTTGATGTCCCAATTCAATATCCTAACTATATGTGTCCCTAAACGCCACCCGGGTCCCTCCAAACACTTGTATCGGGGTGTTTTCACCACTATAAACAATTGTCCCTATCCAACAATCAATCTAAGTCCTAATTAGATACAAATGTGTATCTTTACATCATAATTAGGAACCTCGTGTGTTTACAAGCCCCATATCAACTCGTAGCGTCCAAATCATCACATTTATCATCCGGTGAGTTCATACTCCTACGACCTTTTCACTGTTTTCAATGTTTTCAGGGGGGGAATACAAGCAAACTATAACTATTTTCAAATCATAACATTGATGTGTTTCAAATATATCTGACAAACTTATAAACTCTTTTACTCCTTATGTATTATGCTGAGCATAAGGAATGGTTTATCAATTACAACTAAATGTATTTTAGTTAAGGAAATAACCAAACTAATCAAATTATTATGGGAATAATTTGGGGTTCGTTCGTTCTATAATATACTGATATCTATATAAAGTTATTAGATAAACTATGTCTGATTCAGTATATCTCTGTACCATTTGAATGTATTGTCAGATAATTTCATTGTATGTATCTATATTCACTGTATTACATTTCATAGTCTTCTGTATGCCGATATCATATGTGAACCCTGTGAATAGTTTAGTACTAGTTTGTGAGATAGTTACTACCCTTTATGGATGATCAGAAAATCCTCCCTGGAAGTGTAACCAGAGTCTCCTGGAGGGAGAGCGCGGAATTTGTGAGTAGATCTACTCGGGACTGACAATCCCACACCTTAACTGCTAGCTACAGTTAGGCGGGCACGCCTGGGATGACAAATTTCTGGATATCGTTTCGACGTCTGACAAACGTCAAGGAGGTCTCGTTGTCGTATTAGCATGGTTACTCGACTCACAACGTGTATTAATATTAGTTTACTCACAGTTTGGGTTTTAGCATCTATATCTATTTCGGGATAGTGATCCCATGGTATTATCAAACTATTTTGTATCTAGTCCGGGATAGTGATCCCATGGTTTTATATCTATAACTTGTACGGGATGTTTTTTCCATGGTCTTTAACTATATCTTATATGGGATAGTGATCCCATGGTTTTATATCTATAACTTGTACGGGATGTTTTTCCCCATGGTCTTTAACTATATCTTATACGGGATAGTGATCCCATGGTTTTATATCTATAAGTTGTACGGGATGTTTTTCCCCATGGTCTTTAACTATATCTTATACGGGATAGTGATCCCATGGTTTTGTATCTATAACTTGTACGGGATGTTTTTGTTGGGTTATGAGCATTCTAACACTCCTAAGTGTACATGCAACCCTAAATACCTTGTATCTATGTTTTCTCTATTATACATGCAAATATGAACATCCAAGGTATTATCCTAATCTAGCATACAAAACTAACAATATAACAAGATAGAATACATACCTCTTTGATGTAGAATGTATTCATGAAGTTTGAGTGCCTAGTGCCCCAAGTGTGACACCTCAAATGGTTCACACAACACCATACACACTTGGAATAACTTAGAGAGAATTCTACACTTCATGAAAAACGGCTAGCCCTTTCTTGCTCTTTTTAGTGGCTGATTTTCCTCAAGAATAACATGCTTATATAGTTATACAATTAGGGTAAACCCTAATTGTCATGACTTTCCATTTCCTTGGATCCATGGGTTCAAATACACCATGGAGCATCCATGGACCATCCTATGGGTTTTAGCCCAACTTGATTATCCATGGAGCATCAGCCCACTATACAAGTATGGATGATTTACACAATCAACCCATATATTTAATTAGTCTTCTTTTCGATCACTTAATTAATCCTAGATTAATTCTTGATCAATACTAATTAAATAATCTTATTATTCTTATTATTAATATACTAGAACTTATAATATATTAATAACCATAAGTGTCTTATTTCTCTCATTATAGTCTATCCAAGTGCATGATGCCATGCAACCGAAATGGACCATGCCGGGTCGGGTCAAGTCTTACCAATTATAGTTATGGACTTAGACATTAATCCAACAGTCTCCCACTTGGATAAGTCTAAAACTATTATTGCGTATGACTTCAGGAACCAACTGGCAATCGTAGCTCTCAAAAGCTTCTGTCGATCTTTGACCTTGTAGATGAACTCTGACCTTTGTCAATGACTTGTCCATTAGATAAGGGATCATATATTCCTCCATTCTAGATATCATATGGACTGAGACATGGATTATAATCATTATCTTTGTCCATTTGTTGTTTCCCGATTTCCGATTTATGACGAATGACTAATTGAACAAATCAAATCAGTCCTGGCCTGGCCGAGCACTTCCATTTGTCATCATCAAATCATCAAGGGGCCCACAGATATCGCTTTTATCCCGAAGGTAAAAGGAATGGATAAACTTCGACTCATATGGCTTGTTCTACTACTTGTTGAATCATACACAAAGACACGTTTTATAGCACCGAGTTACCAAATGCAGTTTCGTGCAATCAATGTACAACCAACTCATAGTAACAACTCATATCTCTAGGTTTGTAGAATATAAGATATTATC
This sequence comes from Lactuca saligna, assembly GCF_052625555.1. Taxonomy (NCBI): domain Eukaryota; kingdom Viridiplantae; phylum Streptophyta; class Magnoliopsida; order Asterales; family Asteraceae; genus Lactuca; species Lactuca saligna. The sequence continues at coordinate 153,865,640 of NC_136419.1, forward strand.
GTCTCATGATCACTCGTGATAAAATCCATGAAGTGATTCCATTGAGCGCGGGTTGAATCCAATACTCAAAACTTATGAGCACTCATGAGTGTTGTAGCCATTTGTCCAATACCTTAGACCTCTACAAGCCAACCCATGACAGTCTTAATTCATATATACTTCCAACATATGACCGACTGTGGATGGTTTGAATAACTTAGTCATTCTAGAAGAATGACCTAGCTTATTCGGGAAGTCAAAACATGCAAAGTGAAACACAATAATAATTGAATCCAATATGGTCTCAGAACAATTGAATATGAATAAAACACCTTTTATTTATCACCATATGATTACACATTATTCACTGTATACTGTTTCAGCTATCAACTTTATTCTTGAATTTAAAACAATAGTTGTCCCATGCTCCAAGCATGTACACTATGTTTTCGAAACACTAGTCATGCCATACACCAAGTATGCATACTATGTTTGTCTATGATCTTTACTTTGTGAACTAGATCCATTGAGCATAACTTCAATGATTCTCTTTTCACACTCCCAAATCCTTACTGTAAATACAAGAATTCCAAATTCATGTCATTTACTGAAATCTGTTAGATTCTAAACTTATATGCATTGATCCTCTTGTAATGATTATGCACAAATTCATAAAGACTTGACAACAATCATTACAGAGCATTCCAAAGGAGACCAGCTCCTTAGAAACATCCTTCTTGCATTAAGTTTCCTAATCTTAAACAGATTGAAAATTCTAACTTTGAAACATTTCGAGATTCCATTTTTACTATCACTTCTGAACAAGAGTTGCCTCCTTACAGATTATGTCAATATGGTCCTTCCAGAATTATCACTATACTTCCAACTGTCCTTGAGCAACCAATCTTTGGTAAACTTTAGATTGTCCTCGACAATAGTTTAATTCTTTTAGTCATATCCAGTTCTAAACCTTTTCCCTTCTTAATGCCCTAGGCATTTGGAAAATTTTAGAAAGGATGAATATAGCACATGTAATCGATCCTATATCCGAAGCATATGGGACACGATTCATGATGTCTCACATAAAGACTAAACCAGTCTTTTGCTATAACATTTCTGTGACAACCCAAGTTGTCCCGTTACATTTCTCCGTTACCGTTAACGGAATATTCCACTGTTCAAAAGTTCCGTTAATGAGAAGTCTTCAAGTCTAATAAACATTTCAATTGTGTATGTTTATATGCAGTTAAGTCGTGATGAAAGGAAATAAAATACATAGCACATATTTCCATTTACTTGGAAAATATTAGTTTATTATTACGACCACTAAATCGGGTGCGACCAAAAGCCCCGTTTAACGGCAGTATCGGGTAGACTTCCACTGTGTCCCAACTCAAAACCCTATATAAGGGTGAGTGGAGTCTATTGGAGACTTTTTACACACTCTCTCTATACTCTCTCTCTAGACCCGTTTTCGCCCCGAAACACCTCCTTAGGCCGTAAACACCCAAAATGAGGCCAAAATGACCCAAACTTGTCCCAAATGGCTTGGAAATAAATAGAAGAATTAGCCTAGGAGTGTTTGCACATTTAAAACAATCATTTTGTGGCATAAAAGAGAGTTTACGGCCCAAGAACATGCTTAGGCCGTAAACACCTCTAAACCTTGTTTAAATGTCTCAAAAACACTCCCAAACCACACTAGGGCTTAACACATAAATTAAGGGATTATTCCTTTGGGTTTGGATCACTTAAACACATCAAAATGAAGGATGAAAATGAGTTTACGGCCCAAGCACATGCTTAGGCCGTAAACTCCCCAAACATGCCCAAAATGTTTGTTTTTGTCCCCCAAATGGCCTTAGACTATTTCTAAAAAATGCTAGGAAGGATTTAAGGACTTAAACACAATGAAATGAGGCTTGATTTGGAGTTTACGGCCCAAGCAAGTGTCTAGGCCGTAAACTCCCCAAAACCCCCTCAAATGTTGGTTTTAATCACCCAAAATAGCATCAAACTTCATAAGAAAATTCTAGGAAGGCATTAGGGGCTTAAAACTTCACTAAACTCAAAGGTTGAGAGTTTACGGCTGTAAACTCCCTTGGGAGAGTTCCTAGGCCATAAACTCTTGTTTAGTACCCTTAGAGGCCTCAATTCCACTCATGCCCTTTAGGAAAAATGCTTAGAATAATTCAATGAACAAGCTAGAAGCATCAAACACCCAAGAATAGAACCTTGGGAGGTTGGTCCGTAAACTCCTTGTTTGGTCCATGTTGGTGTTTTAAATCCATTTACACACTTGATATGGGAGTATAGCAAAGTCCCACAACTGATAAGAGACCCTTAGCAACCGTAAACGTTACCCGGGACCCCAAACACTCAACCAAAAGTGTTTTCCACTCCTTTGAGTGTGTATAATTGCTTAATTAGTATATTATATGCTAATTTTATGTGAACATATGTTATCATATGTTAAAATAGGTCCTTGTGTGTGTTCAAGTCCTTGCGTGACCCCGAACGCCCAGTCGGCACTTTCGTCGGACCTACTTACACCAGGTGAGTTCATACCCCTGAATGAACCTTTTAAATTCTTTTAAATGTTTTATAGGGGGGGAATACAAGTTAAACATGCCAGTTATCATGTCAATCGCATATGATTGATAACCCGCATGCACAAGATTTAACCACTTTACACTGTTTTACCGAGTGGGACACTATAATGATTTTTACTTATTTCATAACTTTTACTTATACTGATTTATTCAAGTTCATCCTAAATTGGTTTATGAAAGATCCTCTAAGGTTTTAAATGTATTTTACAAAGGAATAAAATTTGTGATTTTCTCTGTACATAAAGGCTTTTCATTAAAGATTTCCCTTTTTGACGTATACTTTTACTTGTTAAACACTGCTGCTTCACTTATACTTATTTTGTACTCTGACTCGGTAACACTTTCACTTATACCTATAGTCGCTTATACTTGATGACGCTTATACTTATTCACGCTCTTACTTAGTGATACGATTTCTCCTTCACTTATACTGGATAACGACTTTACTAAACTTATACTTGATAGACGTTCTTACATCACTTATTGTCGTCTCTGCTTCGTGATACACTTATACTTGGTACGCTTATACTTCATGGTTTGATTATCCCACACTGTAGACTTATACTTCACGACTCAGATGTTCCACTGTACTCTTATACTTCACGACTCGGATGTTCCACTGTACACTTATACTTCACGACTCAGATGTTCCACTGTACTCTTATACTTCACGACTCAGATGTTCCACTGTACACTTATACTTCACGACTCAGATGTTCCACTGTACTCTTATACTTCACGACTCAGATGTTCCACTGTACACTTATACTTCACGACTCAGATGTTCCACTGTACTCTTATACTTCACGACTCAGATGTTCCACTGTACACTTATACTTCACGACTCAGATGTTCCACTGTACACTTATACTTCACTGTATGATACACACTCAAGTGTAGTTAGATGTATGTTTATGCTTGTATAGATGCATATAAATAATGATTGAAGGACTTAGGAAGGCTTGTCCGCCCTATTTCCTTTTCTTCGTTGAGATGTGGTCTGGTAGGATCGGGTGTCCATCTGAAGGTCGTTCGATTCATTAGTTATATATTATGTATACGAGCATAGACATACGAGTTTTCTTCAGTCTGTTAAGAGTCTCTACCTCTAGTCTACACTTACATTAGAAACCCACTCCCTCTTAGTAACACACTATCCTCTATTTGGGATGCATCTTCGGGACGCGGCCTTCTCCATCGTCTAGCTGGTAACCAGAGTCTCCTGTAGGGAGAGCGGACATTGTGTGTATAGGCCTATATGGGATTGACAACCCCGCACCCTGACTGCTAGCTACAGTCCACGACCTACCAAGCCAAGGGTGACAAATGTCACAATATATTGATGCTTGTAGGGCGTCTAGTACTCTAGTCAGTATGGTTACGAGTATCCTGGGTTGCCTTATAATTCATGGCTTTAAGGTAACGGTATTTCGTCAGCAATTTACACTATATGCTGATGTCACCTTTTTCAGAGTCACACTGTTTGACCTTGCTAGACGTGTCTTTCATATGATACTGTCTGCGGTCTGTAGTCACTGTTTTGACCTTGCGAGATGTACCCTTCATTTGGTATCGTCTGCAGTCTGTCTTCACTGTTTTGACCTTGCGAGATGTACCCTTCATTTGGTATCGTCTGTGGTCTGTCTTCACTGTTTTGACCTTGCGAGATGTACCCTTCATTTGGTATCGTCTGCGGTCTATCTTCACTGTTTTGACCTTGCGAGATGTACCCTTCATTTGGTATCATCTGCGGTCTGTCTTCACTGTTTTGACCTTGCGAGATGTACTTTTCATTTGGTACCTTCTGGGGTCTGTGTCTCCACTTGTTAGACTGAACTAGGCGTGTCGTATGTTTGATACTTTCCTGGAGTCTATGGTTCTTTGCCTTAGTCAGCAGTCCTCACTGCTGAGGCATATGATATTCCCTGATGTCGTTGCTTTCCTCAATAATCAAATTCAGTATTTTGATAATGATAGCAATTTAGGGAAAACTACTTTTTACTCTACATCACTGACCAGTCTTGGTAGAAGGCTGCTTTTATTAAAGAAAATATAGGATTTTCTGGAAAGGCCTCTAGTACACTGAAATCTTTTACACTACTACTTTCTTAAGTTATTTGAATGAAATGTCACTAAATGCTTATGAACTCACCAGCATTTGTAAAAATGCTGATACTCGCCTTTCAAATAACTTGTACTCTTAGGTTAGCATTAGACAGGTACATCCCCGGAGCTGTTGATGAAGATAGCTTTGTACCACGCTGTATTTATACTATTACTTGTATTACTTTAAAGTGTTGTAATGTAACCTTGTAAAAACTATTACTATTAATGCAATGTTTTGTTGTACTTTGATGAATATAATGCAAGTGTTGTGATACTTGACATGACGTCATCCACCCCAGAACGTTTCCGTCGTTCCGGTTTTGGGGTGTGACAGATTGGTATCAGAGCATTGTTTATAGTGAGCTAAGTATATCAATTCATAAAAGATATACAGCCTATAAATACAATGGGATAAAACACTATGACCAAGAATTATACTTTAAAATATAACCATATTTTACCAAAGTATAATAACATCCAGAATCTAAACACTCGAACAAAAGTATCACAAGAAGAACAATAATAAAAGTCTTCGGATGTTGAGCACTACAGACAAATCTGGGCAGTTATGTAATCGTACGCTGGAATAAATGTAACCTGATCAACTACCTTTATTCGAGATGCGATGAACGTGTGCTCAGGAGTGATTGTGGTGTGCAACAGGTCTGAAACTTACCAACTAGGATTTGTTAGAGCCAAACGTAAAGTTAAAATACTATAGGAGTATTTTAGAGCGCTAAAAGATTCACACTAATCCCAGAATGACATTCAGAAGATGAGAAAACAAACAAGAATTAAAATACCATAGGGGTATTTAGGATACATAGATAACCTGGCGTGAGAATTAAAAGATCCTCATTGATATACCTACAACTACAGAGGGTATACTTCCAAGGTTATATATAATAAGGATCCCATAGGCTAAGAATGTGTGTGTGACATCCCGGAATTTTGGTCAAAGACTATGAACGGGCAAGTTCACAGTAAGTCTCTTGGTAAATTGACTTATTGAGTTTCAGTACACTTAATATAAAATAAATGAGCTATTTCAACTATTATAAGATATCAGATGGTATTTTACTTCCGAATATGGAATTTGGCAAGCAAAACAAATAGCTCAAACAACAATGTGAAAATATATCTGGAAAACTAAAATTTCGTAATAAGTCGTTGGGAGAAAAAAAAACAAACAAACTAACCTCGTAGTACGTGTTTCCCTGATTCTGAAAATAAAAAGAACGTCCATAATGGAGTTTGTATACAAAAGATACGACCGTTTTAAGAGCCACAAACAAATATAATATTGATTTTCCTAAAATCGTTAAAACCATTACTAACCATTGAGGGACTTGCACACCTCAAATGGAATTTCCGAAAACATTTTTGGACTCAGGGTATAGCCTAATATTTAATTTTGTATTTGAAATATTTTTAGTAAAAATATTTACAAATGTTGAAAATTTAGACGTTTGCATGTTTATAAATCGTGAAATGTTAAACTAATTATTTCGACATAATTTCTACTATTAGTTATGTATTGCAGAATAATAATACATATAAATCCAAATCCAGTTAATTTGGACGTTAAAAATATTTATAAATGATATGGATATGATTCATAATCTATTAGATATTGTTGGTTAAATTTTCATAAATATACATCATATATAAAGTGTATTTTAAAACCAAGGTTTAACAAATTAATAAATTTCATATTTCCTAACACATGAGTTTAAATTTATATATTATCCATATATGTATACAAGAATATATAACTAGCAAAATAAATCAATACTCATTAAATACATAAATCATTGGGGTGTTACATTGCTTTTAAATTCAAACCAAATAAAACAAATGGAAATTTATTAATTACAAATTATTCACTCATTTGATAATGAAACAAATACTCACAATACATTACATAATAAACCAATACATCATACACCTTGCTGACTACTCATTAAATAATGAACCAATACATCATACACCTTGCTGACTACTCAACTGATTTGCACACAGTGAACTTTGTACAACTCACTTGGAGTCCAAGTTGTATCCAAAACAAAACTATACACAAAAGATAAACAATCCCACACTCAAACCAAAGGGAAACGTGTTTCCCTTTCTCCCTGGAAGCTGTCACATGAACAATCCCCTTCACGCTCATTCTCTTCTACATTACCTGTCAATGAGAACCAGGTTAACACTCGAACACAATCAAATGGGTAAGGATTTTGACCCAGTCAAAGGTCAAAACTAAATCAAACTTATATTTAAATTAAACAGAATTTGTCCTTCCCCAGAAAAACCTAATAAATTAAGTCCTAATAACTTAAAATAGTTTCAAACAAACATGTTTAACCCCTTTCACGAGAATAGTTTGCATATCAGTCCCTGAAGTATGATTTTGGCAAAATCAAACCCTAGAGTCCATTTATTTTAACAAAGACCACTATATAATTAATAATTAATACCAAAACTATCATTTGGTTTAATAGGAAATACAAATATACTCGGTGATTCGTTTTACGAACGAGGAATGCCACGTAACAAATCTCACGACAAGTTTCCCAAAGGAATCCGAATACCGTACGAATCAACCTCACGCTTCAAGGGTGAGTGCTTACGGCCCCTTTTCAATATTATTTCGGGGGGAATACATGTGCCTATATATTTTGTTTATACAAATATATTACATTTTTATGCGAAAAACCTAGTTTATAAAAATATTATTATTTAACAATTTACTATATTGTTACGAATAAACTAGTATAAATTTTCGTAAACGTATTATGGTGATTTTATTGTGAAATAACCATTTCACACAACAAATACTACATGATACAAAGTTTTATGATTTTTATATTATAACAAGTACGTTACGAACTTGTGTAGTATTTCAATGGTTCAAGATATTACTATACATGTATATTTATATGTTTATATGCATAAAGTTTATACATGTACATATGATCATTAATTTGAAACATTCATTTTTAGTCTTATATGATATGCATACTACCAGTTTAAAGTATTTCAAAGTTTCAAGACTTCTATACATGAATACTTTTATGCGTGGCTTTACACACATATACAAGTTCGTTATGTTGAAATACATATCTCTATAAAAGCGAGTAATTTATACTTTTATAAATACGTCAACCATACTCAGCTTTTACAAATGTTATACTTCGAAATTCATTATGCCCGGTACTTAACTATAATTAAGTTAGGGCTGAGAGTTATTCACAAACTTTTCGTTAATGGTTTTTGAGTGAGACGCTACTATTCATTAGCTGAGTTTAATTACTTAGCCTACCCCACACTGATATAATCGTTAATCTTCGGAGCGAGGTACATATGTATAGATCTATATGGGGTCGACAACCCCACCTGCGGTTGCTAGCTACAACCTTCGACTGATCAATCGTAGCAGGTGATATGTGTCTACGATCATTACTACGACGTCCAATGAAGCGTCGTAGGGAGGGGTACTTCTCGTCCATAGCTCGATTATAGAACTCACTAAAAACATTAACACGAATCTCTCTCTCACTCTTTCTCTTACTACAACCATAGGCTTGGTTGCCTTCAAGTACATTTTTAAGTATGAAAATTACTTATACAATGCATTCATTTTGACTTTTAATGAAGTCACTACAAGTACATTTTAAGTAAGGAAATCACTTATACAAAACATTCATTTTGGCTTTCAATAAGTCATTACAAGTACATTTTTAAGTATGTAAGTTACTTATACAAAACATTCATTTTGACTTTCAAGGAGTTATTACAAGTAAATGTTAAAAACATGAATTTACTCATATCAAAATACATTCTTGGATTATAAAGACACTTTGCAAATACTGTCTTTAACTATAGTTATAGTTATACATACAAAGTTAATACTTTTTAGACTTTGTTATAGTTATACATACAAAGCAAATACTGTCTTTAACTATTGTCTTTAACTATTGTTATAGTATTACTGCGTTAGCAGAAAACCTGTGACACTCACCAACCTTTGTGTTGACTTTTAAAACTACATGTATTCTCAGGAAAACACTAAGCATACATTCAAGACAGATAGGATTACAGGTGATCAAGTTTATTTGTTGTTGTATCATATGCCTACCTGCCTACCTGTTAAAGCAATTAATGTATTATTATTATTATTTGTAAAAACATTGTATCAAGATGGAGCATGAATGCTTTTTTGTTTATTGTTGTACTTGTGCTATATATTCAATTTGTCTGTGATCCATGAACTTAGTCGCACTGCCCGGCGTGTTCCGCCGCCTCGGCCGGGGGTGTGACAGATTGGTATCAGAGCTAAATTGGCTATAGAGAACTCGTATCCTCGAAAGAGGAATACAACTATAGCAACTAGCTTCTTATAAAACTATTATCAATCTTAATAACACTGCTTCTCGACTACTTACGGTACTTCATGTCTGGCCCACATTTGTGCTCGGTAGTCGGGAAGTACAAAACAAAAATTAATAATACTGCAAACCCCACCAACAATAACATGTAAGAGTTATATCTTTGACCCGTGATGAGAACACTTAATAAAAATTCTAACATGCCTCCAACTAAAACTACCAACTCAACCCTTTAGGTCAAACACCTCAATTAAGGTTAGTACCGTACATAAGTCATACCATAAATAAACCTAGAACGTACGCCTATGTTATTTATGGTCCGGCCGGTGAACAACAAACCTCGAGCCAGGAGTTTGACAGACTACAATGGTTGAAAGTTTTAGAGATTAAAGGATGTTATCAAGATTCGCTGCAGGAACCTAGTACTTTAGAAACCTTATATCAACCCTAGAACAACGTATACATCTTAAAATACACTTAAAAAAAATCTGGTATAACGTTTAGATCTTCCTAATCTACCTAAACCCAAGGAAGAACCAAGAACCAATGGCTCCGCTACCGTCGTAGCAGAGAAACCCATAGTTCCTAATCGATCATTCAGTAGTCTCCAAATTTCAATTCTCTCTCCATCGTTTGAAGTCGATAGGTTTCAACTGTCTCTCTATAATTAGGAACCTTACCATAAAAAGATCGGATGTGACTGGTTGTACTTTCTGATTTAACAACCTTGCAAACCTTTACCTGGGAATGGTGAACCTATAATACAAAAATACCGAAAGGTACATCTGGGGATTAGCTCCACTAGTTCACGGTCTAGTTACTGCATCCAGACCCATTACCTTTAACAGTGCTAAGCAATTGACCTATCAATTAACTGAGTAGTGTATCTGTTGTTGGATTAATATCTAAGTCCATAACTATAATATGTAAGACTTGACCCGACCCGGCATGGTCCATTTGGGTTGCATGGCATCATGCACTTGGATAGACTATAATGAGAGAAATAAGATACTTACGGTTATTAATATATTATAAGTTCTAGTACATTAATAATAAGAATAATAAGATTATTTAATTAGTATTGATCAAGAATTAATCTAGGATTAATTAAGTGATCAAAAGAAGACTAATTAAATATATGGGTTGATTGTGTAAATCATCCATACTTATATAGTTGGCTAATGCTCCATGGATTATCTAGTTGGGCCAAAACCCATATGATGCTCCATGGATGCTCCATGGTGTATTTGAACCCATGGATCCAAGGAAATGGAAAGTCATGACAATTAGAGTTTACCCTAATTGTAACACTATATAAAGATATTATTCTTCCCAAAATCGGTCATTAGATTATTCTAGAGAGGGTTAGCCGATTTCATGAAGTGTAGAATTCTCTCAAGTTATTCCAAGTGTATTTGGTGGTGTGTGAACCATTTGAGGTGTCACACTTGGGGCACTAAGCACTCAAGCTTCATGAAGACAAGCACCATTAAAGAGGTATGTATTCTATCTTGTTATATTGATATTTTGTATGCTAGATTAGGATAATACCTTGGATGTTCATATTTGCATGTATAATAGAGAAAACATAGATCCAAGGTATTTAGGGTTGCATGTACACTTAGGAGTGTTAGAATGCTCAAAACCCAACAGTGGTATCAGAGCCTAGGCTTGTTTTCTTGTTATACCTGCAATAGAAGCTGAAAAATCGAGTTTTGGTGCTGTCAGCCCAGCTGACTCGCCGAGTCCATGAAGGGACTCGACGAGTCCAAGGAAAAATGCATCCAACTCGCCGAGTTGTGTTCATGCACTCGACGAGTTGGACCGCAGACAACATATCTTCGAGGTTTTTGGCTAGAAATGGACTAGGAACATTACCCTAAGTTGTTTTGAACTTATAAACTTGTTTTTTAATGTGGTAATGTTCATGCTAATCCATTTTCAAAGATAATTGTCAATAGATTCATGTTTTGTATTAGTTTAAAGGTTAGACTAATTACATGAAAAAGTTTGATTTGAATTATCTTGTTCTTATGAGTTGCTTAGATTAATAGAAAAGTTGAGTGAAAAAGTTGTTTTCAATCCAAATTAATCTAAGAGTTGAGTATAAAATGTGTTTGTGTAACTTATCTTCAAGTTACATGAAGAGTCACATTAAAGACTCATAAAACTCATAAAGTTGGCAATGGTTACAAAAGATGAAGAGTCTTGTCCTTAAGTTATGGAGGTTCAAGAGTCACTTCATTAATAAATAAATAAATAAAATATGTAACCTTAATTAATTCCATAAGTTATAAAATAAAGAAAAGATTAATTCTTTATTAGTTTAAAGTCTTCCATAATTTGTCCACAAGTTATGGAACTTGAAGAGTTTTTGGATTAAAACTACTTTAAATACATAAGTTATGGAATTAATTAGTTTTGAATAGTTTCAAAACTTGCCCTCAAGTTTTGGAATTTGTAAAGTTTTCTCTTATGAATACTTTAATTCCAAGTTAGCCCTTAGAATTTTAAAAGTTAAAATTCAATCATTATACTTTATAATATTATAAGTTAATAATATTTATATGTATAAGAGTAAAGTCGGTCTTACCGCTAGTACGCCTCATTCACGAAGCCGGTCTATAAGGTGGGTATAAGGTTGTTGCCTATAAAATGGCAACTTAATGGGTGTCCACTCTCACCTACCGCTTGCTTGACTGGTGGAGGGTCGTTAGCCGAACGGGTTTGACAGGACTATAATTCTCCCTTCATTAAAAGTATTAATGATAAATACTAAGTAACTAAACTCTTAATAATTCCCAATCTTAGTTACTTAGGAAAATGTGAATAAGGTGCTAATCCATGAAATTACACTTTGCACTTTGTTTAAGTCGGTTAGTGGAGCGTGTGTGGTTAACCGGCACACTAACTCGTATTTAACAAGGTAGGCAAAGGGTAACTTAATGTTTATCATAGTATCGATGGAGCGTGTGTGGTTAACCGACACATCGATTGAGGGGTAAACACTTAAGGGTACCAAGTAATTTGCATGGTTACTTCACACCTTGTTTTGTGATCCTCGGCATCCCAGTCACAAAACCTGAAGGGCACACTCGAGATTGAAACATGCCATTGAACAGTTCAATGAATCTCAAAAGATCTAGGAGTTTCAAAACCAATTAAAACCTAATAATACATTTCGTTTATCTTGGTGGAAATTGGTGAATCGTCATTCACCTACCTTCAAATTGCTTTATAGCTTAGATTACGGCATACCTCTTCTAAGTTATAAAATAGTTTGTTGGGTCCTAGCCTTAATATTTCATATTTGGTGTCATATTAAGGACTTTAAGATCAACTATCTTGAATATCTCCCATAACATGTCTGGTTTAGACATTTATGATCTTCCCAAATCACTTGAAACAAGCATTCCTAATGAAGATGATGTCCCATGGATATCATGCTTCTTCCTCCTCCTCCAATTATTCTCCCTACCCCACAAGTTCTTGAAAAATTTAAGGTCACTCGAACCCTATTGGCAAGTAAAGGTCTAGGTGTGATCATATCTTCGAGATGTAGTCACATATTGACAAGCCGGGAGAGTTGGGTGTCAATGTCTTGAGAAAGTTGGTGGTTCAATCACTTTCTAAGTCACATAGTGAGTTCCTTTGGGACACCTATGAAATAGACTATGACAAGACCCTTAATGATCTTATCTATTTGCTAAGATCAACTTCCTTAAAACTTGATGGACATTGACAATAGTGACACAAGAAATCCAGAAAAGCATTCTCTTCCCAATGGAAAGGGGTCGGCCATAGTCAACTCGGTTGAACAAATGGTAAAGAGAAAAGCTAAGTCTGTAATAGTCCTGTGTACCATTATCAAAGGATCCATATGTTTATATTGCCAAAGTAAGGGTCATTAGTTGCGAAGCTGCCTAATTTACCTAAGGATGTTAAAGTCAATAAGATTGACTCTACTTCAGGTAAAAGTCCACTAATCTAACTCTGTTAAGTTTCTATTTTCAGATTCCTGATACATGATGTGACTGGGTCACATGGTAATGTTTTAAGAATCAAAGAAAAGTAAAGGAACTTAAAGAAAGAATATGCTGAATCTGATCGCGTAGATGGATTTCTATCGCGTAGTTTGAAGATCGGATTCTTGAGCTACTTCTTAGGAGTTATGAGATATTGCTTAGGAATAGATAACAACAAGTTTTCATATGGGTTGTAAGGATAAGTTTTTTTTCCGCATAGTTTTCAAATAAAAGAAATTTTTGATTTTATTTATTTTAAAATATCCTTACAATGGCATTTGAGGAAAAATTGTTGCTTATATGATTCCATTAATAGCAAGAGTGGAAATATGAAATCGATTCCTTCATTTGTGGTAATGTCTAAATTTACCAAATAAGGAAAGATTCTCATCACCCGAGTCTCAATTGGACCGGAACTTGGAATCATGCAAGTTGTATAGCATGATGGATGAGAACTTTCAAGTATTGGAAAAATTAAGACTAATTATTTGTTCACATGGATGTGTGAGTCAAGTAATGGACTAAGGGATCGAGTACATAGTCATGTGCACTGATTAAGTCCACCACAAAAGATATAAGGCTATTCGTCATACTTTACTAAAGTTCAGTAAATATGATTATACTTACAAGCTTAAGTGTAACTCTGAGACATTGGAAAATGTTCCAATGTAAGGCAGAGCGAATAAGAAGAATCAAATTAGGTAGAAGGATAAAAGTTTCTCAAATCTGAAAAGATGGGAGAGTACTTTAGTATCAGTTTTGTGATCATCTTAATGATTAAGAAACCATATCAAAATTAGTTCTCTAAGGAAGTCTTAGTTCATTCTTATGACTAAGAAGAAGGGATCTTGAATTGTTGAAATGGTTAAATCAAGAAGATGAGTCATACTTCGTTCCAATACAAGTCTTAGAGTCATACTCCAAGATTGTAATATGAGTGACATGACTTAAAGAAGGTTTAAAACACTTGACAAAGGTAAGAGTAAAAGTTTTCTACTCTTGTACATTTGAAATTGGTAAGTTGTGATGTTTTGGATAAAACAAAGATCAACTTAGGCCAATTATGTGAAGTGTTTGTCTTGGTTAGAATCCACACTATCTCTTGGATGTTTGACAAGGGAGTCTTATAGGTCAAGAGGATAGTGGGAGTCTTAAAGGTCTTGAAATTCTCAAGAACTAATCAAGAATGAAACCTAAAGTTCTTAACTAGCACACGACTTAAGGTTTATAACCTATCGTGTTGACATATTCTGTGCCCATTCCAGTTAAAGTTGGCTTTGCATATGAGTTCTTATAGTTCTCAATGTGTTGCACAACAACTTGGAAGCAATGGTAGGCCCTTGTGCTACCAGGTGGCAAGAAATTAAGATTGAGTTCAGTCCATATGAGTTTGGATTTGTCATTATCCTTGTCTTGTGACTATGATTTTGACAATTCACATGGATAAGAACACATACACCATTAAATCTAAGTGTCATAAGGTTTCTCTCCGATTCATGAAAATGATGGTGAGGAAACACTTTCACTAAGTAGATTTTAGCTAGATAGCAATTGTGATGTTTGCATTCTCAAATTCGTTAGTGGAGCGTGTGTGGTTTACCGGCACACTAACTTGGAATTGTGAGAAATGGCAAAGGTCAAAACGATCAAGACTATGATTACGGCATCCCTTTTCATAGTTCTTAAAATTGTTTTGACACACCCATCAGCTATCTAAGGGAAGGTGTATGTTTTTTGATAAAGTCTAGTATCAGAAATCTGAACTTTGGTAAGACAGTCAATAAAGTATTGATATCTAGAAGTCGAGCTTTCTGAGTATATGTCAAAGCTAGTGGGAGCATAAGTGTTATGCTAATAATCATCATGTTAGTGGGAGCATGATAATTACGATAAGTATTGCAAGCTAGCAATATTAATTATAGGAAAACAAAAGGTTTCAATTGGGAAAAAGTTGTTTTGCTATAATTAAGGGAGAGGAAATTATACTTCATCTCAAATCTATAAGCTTAGATCGTGAGGTTTTAATCATTTAGTCAAGGATATATATGAATTTCATGTTGGAATAGCTCAACATAAGGAAATTCTGTATATGGGTCCATTATTTGCGTTCTTAAATTCGATTATGATTACGGCATCCCTTTTCATAATCTGAATTATGAGAACTTGGCAAATTGAAATGGAAATGTTATAGCAAAAGACTGGTTTAGTCTTTATGTGAGACATCATGAATCGTGTCCCATATGCTTCGGATATAGGATCGATTACATGTGCTATATTCATCCTTTCTAAAATTTTCCAAATGCCTAGGGCATTAAGAAGGGAAAAGGTTTAGAACTGGATATGACTAAAAGAATTAAACTATTGTCGAGGACAATCTAAAGTTTACCAAAGATTGGTTGCTCAAGGACAGTTGGAAGTATAGTGATAATTCTGGAAGGACCATATTGACATAATCTGTAAGGAGGCAACTCTTGTTCAGAAGTGATAGTCAAAATGGAATCTGGAAATGTTTCAAAGTTAGAATTTTCAATCTGTGTAAGATTAAGGAAACTTAATGCAAGAAGGATGGTTCCAAGGACTTGATCTCCTTTGGAATGCTCTGTAATGATTGTTGTTAAGTCTTTCTGACTTTGTGCATAATCATTACAAGAGGATCGATGCATATAAGTTTAGAATCTAACAGATTTCAGTAAATGACATGTATTTGGAATTCTTGCATTTGCAGTAAGGATTGTGGAAAAAAGAGAATCATTGAAGTTATGTTCAATTGATCTAGTTCACAAAGTAAAGATCATAGACAAACATAGTATGCATACTTGGTGTATGGCATGACTAGTGTTTAGAAAACATAGTGTACATGCTTGGAGCATGGGACAACTATTGTTTTAAATTCAAGAATAAAGTTGATAGCCGAAACAATATACAATGAATAATGTGTAATCATATGGTGATAAATAAAAAGTGTTTTATTTATATTCATAAGTTCTGAGACCATATTGGATTCAATTATTATTGTGTTTCACTTTGCATGTTTTGACTTCCCGAATAAACTAGGTTATTCTTCCGGAATGACTAAGTTATTCAAACCATCCACAGTCGGTCATATGTTGGAAGTAGATATGAATTAAGACTTTCATGGGTTGGCTTGTAGAGGTCTAAGTTGTTGGACAAAGGGCTACAACACTCATGAGTGCTCATAAGTTTTGAGTATTGGATTCAACCCGCGCTCATTGGAATCACTTCATGGGTTTTATCACGAGTGATCATGAGACGATAATATCTTATATTCTTCAAACCTAGAGATATGAGTTGTTACTATGAGTTCATAGTACATTGATTACACGAAACGCATTGGTAACTCGATGTTATAAAACGTGTCTTTGTGTATAATTCAACAAGTAGTAGAACAAGCCATATGAGTCGAAGTTTATCCATTCCTTTTACCTTCGGGATAAAAGCGATATCTGTGGGCCCCTCGATGATTTGATGATGACAAATGGAAGTGCTCGGCCGGGCCAGGACTGATTTGATTTGTTCAATTAGTCAGTCGTCATAAATCGGAAATCGGGAAACAACTAATGGACAGAGAGAATGATTATAATCCATGTCTCAGTCCATATGATATCTAGAATGGAGGAATATATGATCCCTTATCTAATGGACAAGTCGTTGACAAAGGTCAGAGTTCATCTACAAGGTTAGAGTTCGACAGAAGCTTTTGAGAGCTACGATTGCCAGTTGGTTCCTGAAGTCATACGCAATAATAGTTTTAGACTTATCCAAGTGGGAGACTGTTGGATTAATGTCTAAGTCCATAACTATAATTGGTAAGACTTGACCCGACCCGGCATGGTCCATTTGGGTTGCATGGCATCATGCACTTGGATAGACTATAATGAGAGAAATAAGATACTTACGGTTATTAATATATTATAAGTTCTAGTATATTAATAATAAGAATAATAAGATTATTTAATTAGTATTGATCAAGAATTAATCTACGATTAATTAAGTGATCAAAAGAAGACTAATTAAATATATGGGTTGATTGTGTAAATCATCCATACTTATATAGTGGGCTAATGCTCCATGGATTATCTAGTTGGGCCAAAACCCATATGATGCTCCATGGATGCTCCATGGTGTATTTGAACCCATGGATCCAAGGAAATGGAAAGTCATGACAATTAGGGTTTACCCTAATTGTAACACTATATAAAGATATTATTCTTCCCAAAATCGGTCACTAGATTATTCTAGAGAGGGCTAGCCGATTTCATGAAGTGTAGAATTCTCTCAAGTTATTCCAAGTGTATTTGGTGTTGTGTGAACCATTTGAGGTGTCACACTTGGGGCACTAAGCACTCAAGCTTCATGAAGACAAGCACCATTAAAGAGGTATGTATTCTATCTTGTTATATTGATATTTTGTATGCTAGATTAGGATAATACCTTGGATGTTCATATTTGCATGTATAATAGAGAAAACATAGATCCAAGGTATTTAGGGTTGCATGTACACTTAGGAGTGTTAGAATGCTCAAAACCGAACATCTGTCAGGGTTCCATAACCCCACAAATTGAAAAGAACCATATTAGGAGTACCAAAAAGGAAGCTCCACGGCAAGTCAAATGGGAACTTCAAGCACCACAAACCCAGTCCAGAACCTATAGTTGTGTACATTGCAATCACAAACACACCTAATTAATCAAAATCCTACTTTAGGACTTTACCCCACTGTACCAAGTGCAATTTCCACCATGTCATAGATTTCATGGACTGCTACATCTGTAACTTGAGAGGTCATACCTCTAAGTTTCGCAGAAAGTCCCTGAATAACCACGTCTTTCACGTCAACCTAGTATCTATGACCATTGGATGTTTCGATGTGATCATCATAATGGATTGGTTATCACTTCATCAAGCAGATATCTTATGTTACGAAAAAAATTCGTTCAACTACCTTTACCAAACAACAAAGCCTCATGATTTATAGAGGCAAATCAAGAAAGAATCTAAGAATCATCTCTTGCATGAAGGCAAAAAAAGGTGTTTGCAGAAGAGACGCTTCACTTTCTTGGCCCACGTGGTGGATATGCAAGACAAGGATAAGGAAATCAGATACATTAGTCAAGTGTGCGATTACCAGGTTATATTTTCTGGAGTACCTCCAGTCAGACATGTCAAATTCCGAATTGACCTAATCTCGGGTGCAACACTGGTGGCACGATCTCCTTATCGTCTAGCTCCATCGGAAATGCAAGAACTACCCAGTTGACTCCAAGAACTTCTTAACAAAGTCTTTATCCGGTCAAGCTTCTCTTCGTGAAGAGCTCCGATATTGTTGTCAAATAGAAGGATGGATCGTTCAGGATATGCATTGACTATCGAGAGTTGGACAAACTTGCCGTCAAGAACAGATATCCACTCTCGAGGATCGATGACCTGTTCGACCAACTATAAGGATCTAGCTACCACTCAAAGATCGATCTAAGATTCGGCTACCACCAAGTCAGAGTGTAAGAAGTAGACATTCCAAGGAAAACATTCAGGACTCAGTACAAGCACTACAAATCTCTGGTCATGCCATCCGGACTGACTAACGACGCCAAATGAAGTACACCAATTCATAGGGCTTGCAGACTATTATAGGAGATTCATCGAGAATTTCTTAAAAATAGCCAAGCCTCTCACCGCAGAAAGCCAGAAAGACAAGAAATTCGATTGGGGAGACAGACAAGAGGCTGCCTTCCAAGATTTGAATTAATTATTGCGCAGTGCACCAATTGTATCTCTTTCAGAGGGAACAAAAGACTTTGTAGTATTCCACGACGCCTCTCATCAAGGGTTAGGATACGTGCTGATACAAAAAAAAATAAAGTCATTGCATATGCATCCATATAACTCACGCCAAACAAGACCAACTACACTACCCTCGACTTAGAGTTAGGAGATGTAAGTGTATGCCTTAAAGATTTGGAGACACTACCTCTACAGAACAAAGTGTGTTGTGTTCATTGACCAGAAAACCCTTTAACACATCTTAGATTAGAAGGATCTCAATATGAGATAATGAAGATATATCAAGTGGCTAAATGATTACGAATGTAAAGTTCGTATTCATCCTAGTAAGAAAATGTCGTGGCAGATGCATTAAGAAGGAAAAAGCAAGCAAAGCCTCGTTGTGTAAGGGTTCTAACCCTAACCACCCACTCCAATCTCACCACCCAAATTCGTGATGCTCAGCTAAAAGCACTCAAACTGGAGAATATTGTGGAAGAAAACCTCCGAGGAGTGGAAAAACAGTTTGACCTCAAGGAAGACAGAACACGATATTTCATGAACCGAATTTGGACTCCGGAGCTTAGTGAAGTTAGGAGTCTAGTTCTAGATGAAACTCTCAAGTAAAAGTATTCAGTATATCTCAGATCAGATAAGGTGTATCCCGATCTCAAGAAGCTATATTCGTGGCCCAACCTAAAGGCATAGATTGCCACCTATGCCAATAAATGTTTGACTTGCTGCAAAGTCAAAGCAGAGTACCAGGAGCCATCTGGTTTACCACAAATAACCGTCAACCCCAGAACGGAAGTTGGAATAAATAACCATATACTTTATAATAAACTTGCCAAGAACTTCAAGCGGTTATGACACCATGTAAGTAGTGGTTACCGTTTGACCAAGTCCTCCTATTTATATGTCATCAAAGAAACTGACAAAATAGAGAAACTTACAAGGACCTATTTTGAGAAAATAGTCAGACCGCATAGTGAGCCAATAACTATTATCTTAGACCGAGATAGCAATTTCTCTTCAATATCTTGACAATCATTGCAAAGGTACCTAGGAACCAAAATCGATATGAGTGACCAGAGCAAAATAAAGATAAGGACATTGGAAGGCACGCCCCGTGCTTGGGTGATAAACTTCTATAATGCATAGGATACTCACTTGTTGCTAGTTGAGTTTTCCTACAAAAATAGTTATCAACCTAGGATGAAAGGCCGCCCCATTTGAGGCCTTATGCAAACGTATATGTAGTTCTCCGATATGTTGTGTAGAAGTTGGAGATACTTCATTAGCTATAAGGCACGCTGGAGATACTCCTCTCACTAGTCTTGAGATCATTCATGAAACAACAAAGAAGGTCGTTCAGATAAAAGGACAATTAAATGCCACACTTAGTTGTTTGAAAAGTTATACTACCCCCAAGATGCAAACCATTATAATTCAAAAAAGTGGACCATATCCTATAAAGGTCGCAATATGGAAAATGTCATTAGACTTAGAAAAACAACAGAACCCCTGTTATATCGGACCTTGTGAAATAATAGCAAGGATTGGTCATATGGATTACAAACTCAATTCACCTCAAGAACTAAATAAAGTTCATGACACCTCCCACGCATGTAATTTCAAAGGTGTTGCTCTAATAAGAACTTTGGATTTCCTCTCAATGGGATCCAGATCAACACTAAACTTCAGTTCGTGAAGGAACCGGTAGAGATCGTGGATCGAGAAATCCAAAGTCTCAAACAAATCTGAATTACTATAGTAAATACCTGATGGAACTCTAGTAGAGAACCGTAGTTTACTAGGAAATGTAAGGATCAAACAAAACAAAATTATCCGTAATTTTTCAACGGTGCTCCCTCCACTACTGGAATGAAATACTAGTAGCACAAAACGATTGTGGAACAAAATAATTTCGGGACAAAATTCCCTTAACGGGGAGGTAATGTGACATCCCGGAATTTTGGTCAAAGACTATGAACGGGCAAGTTCACAGTAAGTCTCTTGGTAAATTGACTTATTGAGTTTCAGTACACTTAATATAAAATAAATGAGCTATTTCAACTATTATAAGATATCAGATGGTATTTTACTTCCGAATATGGAATTTGGCAAGCAAAACAAATAGCTCAAACAACAATGTGAAAATATATCTGGAAAACTAAAATTTCGTAATAAGTCGTTGGGAGAAAAAAAACAAACAAACTAACCTCGTAGTACGTGTTTCCCTGATTCTGAAAATAAAAAGAACGTCCATAATGGAGTTTGTATACAAAAGATACGACCGTTTTAAGAGCCACAAACAAATATAATATTGATTTTCCTAAAATCGTTAAAACCATTACTAACCATTGAGGGACTTGCACACCTCAAATGGAATTTCCGAAAACATTTTTGGACTCAGGGTATAGCCTAATATTTAATTTTGTATTTGAAATATTTTTAGTAAAAATATTTATAAATGTTGAGAATTTAGACGTTTTCATGTTTATAAATCGTGAAATGTTAAACTATTTATTTCAACATAATTTCTACTATTAGTTATGTATTCCAGAATAATAATACATATAAATCCAAATCCAGTTAATTTGGACGTTAAAAATATTTATAAATGATATGGATATGATTCATAATCTATTAGATATTGTTGGTTAAATTTTCATAAATATACATCATATATAAAGTGTATTTTAAAACCAAGGTTTAACAAATTAATAAATTTCATATTTCCTAACACATGAGTTTAAATTTATATATTATCCATATATGTATACAAGAATATATAACTAGCAAAATAAATCAATACTCATTAAATACATAAATCATTGGCGTGTTACATTGCTTTTAAATTCAAACCAAATAAAACAAATGGAAATTTATTAATTACAAATTATTCACTCATTTGATAATGAAACAAATACTCACAATACATTACATAATAAACCAATACATCATACACCTTGCTGACTACTCATTAAATAATGAACCAATACATCATACACCTTGCTGACTACTCAACTGATTTGCACACAGTGAACTTTGTACAACTCACTTGGAGTCCAAGTTGTATCCAAAACAAAACTATACACAAAAGATAAACAATCCCACACTCAAACCAAAGGGAAACGTGTTTCCCTTTCTCCCTGGAAGCTGTCACATGAACAATCCCCTTCACACTCATTCTCTTCTACATTACCTGTCAATGAGAACCAGGTTAACACTCGAACACAATGAAATCAACAATCAAGCCAACCATCACCTTCATTGCTTCATTAATTCGTCCATCAAAGCCACAGCCAAGACCCCCTATTCGTAAATACTTTTATCCTTCCCTCTCCTTTCCTGTGAGAAATCAAATCCAAACATCCAAATTATTCCTCCTTTGAATGCTGTTAAACATCAAACAAACACCCTGTTGATCGATCATTTATTCCTTGTGGATTCCAAATCACGAAAACAGAATAAAATAGGGTAACAAAGTTACATGTTGCTGATCAGGTTCATTGTTTTCTGTTGAAGAAGAACCACCCAAATACCCTAGCTGCCATGATCGATGAATCTACTGCTGCCTTCATTCTTTCTACTTTCATTCATATATCTTCCCTCTTCAGTCAATCAAGAATCCGAGATAACCTCACCTTTTCTCGTCGACCTTCACCACCGAAGCATCCCCGTTCACCCAAATGTCACCACCGGTCTCATCTAGCCTCATCACAGAACCATCGAGACCAACAATCGAACCCTTTTACCCTCCTCTTCTTTTTCCGTCGAGTTCCACTACCGAGAACCCTCCCCATCATAGAAGCGGTCGTTAATAGCTCATTCCTTCGCACCTCGCTGCCGGAAACGAGATCACAACAACCTTGCTGCTTCACCTATCTTCTTCTTCGACCTTGTCGATCCAAGAGATAACCATTCTCCTCACGATAGATCGATCAGTCGCGGCCTTGTGCCTCTTCTCCTCCCTTTCACCGACTGACATTGAGAATCATCGCCTCTCCCTCCTCGTGACCATTAGCCATTGTAGTCCCCCATTGCCTCCCTCTCGGTGTTACAGAGACACCTGAGATCGATCTCCGCCCTCCAGTTTCCCTCACCGACTGATCGATGGATGCAAGGAAGGGGGCAGCGGAGCCACCCAGCGCCGCTTGCTGCTGTCGGTGCCTTCTGCTTCCACTATTAAATCCAACCGCCAACTTGTGATTCTTGAACCGAGAGAACCGCTAGAGACCTCGACGAAAGATCAGCAGCCACCGGACATGAATTGTGTTTGCCTGTCCTTCATCGATGATCGCTTTTTGTTCCCTTACTCGATCAAAACAAGAAACGGGGTAAGAAGTAACAACCCTGATCCTTTTTTTTGTAAATGGATCCCTTTGTGTGGATCGGACTTGGAGCCCCGATAAACAAATGGGTAAGGATTTTGACCCAATCAAAGGTCAAAACTAAATCAAACTTATATTTAAATTAAACAGAATTTGTCCTTCCCTAGAAAAACCTAATAAATTAAGTTCTAATACCTTAAAATAGTTTCAAACAAACATGTTTAACCCCTTTCACGAGAATAGTTTGCATATCAGTCCCTGAAGTATGATTTTGGCAAAATCAAACCCTAGAGTCCATTTATTTTAACAAAGACCATTATATAATTAATAATTAATACCAAAACTATCATTTGGTTTAATAGGAAATACAAATATACTCGGTGATTCGTTTTACGAACCAGGAATGCCACGTAACAAATCTCACGACAAGTTTCCCAAAGGAATTCGAATACCGTACGAATCAACCTCACGCTTCAAGGGTGAGTGCTTATGGCCCCTTTTCAATATTATTTCGGGGGGAATACATGTGCCTATATATTTTGTTTATACAAATATATTACCTTTTTATGCGAAAAACCTAGTTTATAAAAATATTATTATTTAACAATTTACTATATTGTTACGAATAAACTAGTATAAATTTTCGTAAACGTATTATGGTGATTTTATTGTGAAATAACCATTTCACACAACAAATACTACATGATACAAAGTTTTATGATTTTTATATTATAACAAGTACGTTACGAACTTGTGTAGTATTTCAATGGTTCAAGATATTACTATACATGTATATTTATATGTTTATATGCATAAAGTTTATACATGTACATATGTTCATTAATTTGAAACATTCATTTTTAGTCTTATATGATATGCATACTACCAGTTTAAAGTATTTCAAAGTTTCAAGACTTCTATACATGAATACTTTTATGCGTGGCTTTACACACATATACAAGTTCGTTATGTTGAAATACATATCTCTATAAAAGCGAGTAATTTATACTTTTATAAATACGTCAACCATACTCAGCTTTTACAAATGTTATACTTCGAAATTCATTATGCCCGATACTTAACTATAATTAAGTTAGGGCTGAGAGTTATTCACAAACTTTTCGTTAATGGTTTTTGAGTGAGACGCTACTATTCATTAGCTGAGTTTAATTACTTAGCCTACCCAACACTGCTATAATCGTTAATCTTCTGAGCGAGGTACATATGTATAGATATATATGGGGTCGACAACCCCACCTGCGGTTGCTAGCTACAACCTTCGACTGATCAATCGTAGCAGGTGATATGTGTCTACGATCGTTACTACGACGTCCAATGAAGCGTCGTAGGGAGGGGTACTTCTCGTCCATAGCTCGATTATAGAACTCACTAAAAACATTAACACGAATCTCTCTCTCACTCTTTCTCTTACTACAATCATAGGCTTGGTTGCCTTCAAGTACATTTTTAAGTATGAAAATTACTTATACAATGCATTCATTTTGACTTTTAATGAAGTCACTACAAGTACATTTTAAGTAAGGAAATCACTTATACAAAACATTCATTTTGGCTTTCAATAAGTCATTACAAGTACATTTTTAAGTATGTAAGTTACTTATACAAAACATTCATTTTGACTTTCAAGGAGTTATTACAAGTAAATGTTAAAAACATGAATTTACTCATATCAAAATACATTCTTGGATTATAAAGACACTTTGCAAATACTGTCTTTAACTATTGTTATAGTTATACATACAAAGTTAATACTTTTTAGACTTATTAAAAGTATTACTGCGTTAGCAGAAAACCTGTGACACTCACCAACCTTTGTGTTGACTTTTAAAACTACATGTATTCTCAGGAAAACACTAAGCATACATTCAAGACAGATAGGATTACAGGTGATCAAGTTTATTTGTTGTTGTATCATATGCCTACCTGCCTACCTGTTAAGGCAATTAATGTATTATTATTATTATTTGTAAAAACATTGTATCAAGATGGAGCATGAATGCTTTTTTGTTTATTGTTGTACTTGTGCTATATATTCAATTTGTCTGTGATCCATGAACTTAGTCGCACTGCCCGGCGTGTTCCGCCGCCTCGGTCGGGGGTGTGACAGTGTGGTTTCGCTCTATTTCCTTTTCCTCGTTGGGAAGTGGTTCTAGAGTAGTATCACATATTCGAAGGCCTATCGGATCTAAGGTATATATGATTTGTATACCCTGTGTAGTCGTAGCAGGACTCGATGTGGATCATCCAGCGAAATGTTAATAATCTATTAGAATTCTTTAGACATTTCCATTCTCGCACGAACCCTGTAGAAAACCCTACCCACTTCAGTGCATAACATAAGAGTTGATTCCGACCCCGAAGAAGTTCATTCAGAATATTTCCGTTCGGAAATAAGTGAATTGGGTCGAGACTATTGAAAGCACCAAGTGCCCATATTCTTTTAGGGACTTTGGTGGGAAATTCGCCTAAACTTCGGAGATTCCCGGTCATCCATCATGAAGTGATGACACCCATAATCGGAGTCAGAAGGAAGGCGGAGTAGAAATTCAATATGTCCATACGAGAAGAGAACCCTAGGAAACTACCCGAAGGAAACCAACGCCGATTCCAGTCAAGGATACGAGGCAGACCAAGGGAGCCAGTACGTGGAACCCCGAGAAGAGTCTTTTCCTCGTGTTCTTCACGCTAATACACCCATAAAATAATACAATTTAGTGAGTTAGTGATTACACTGCTCACGCTATGTGTTAGGTAAATTCCCTTGTTCCCATTGCCAGTAATGCGCTTAGAGCGGATCCTCACACCTCTGTGAGGTTATTTAGCCATAAACCCTCATGAGCCTCTCTTCCCGCAGCTTCGTTCCGAACTGTTCTCAAATCTCTCCAGACCGGAGAGTGAAACCTTTCTCAGTATAAAGGTAACTTAGTAGGAACGACTCGCATCTTATGGTCTTTTTCCGATATTCATACACTCACTTCGATTACCAGGACTACATCACAGGGATGTAGGTCGACACTCAGACAACCAATACCCGAGGCACGGGAAAAATATTATGCCTAATACGTTCAGGACAGAAACGTCCAGGGTTAACCATCGTCTCTCATTACCTTGTATTCCTTTCCGTGTAGGAAAAACCATGCCACCGAAGAAGCATAATCAATCCACAAGCAAGAAACCTACTCTCCTATTTGATGAAGCTACGTTCCAAGCTGCAGTTTCAGCAGCCGTAGCAGCTATCATGGCTCACCTGAATGCTAACAACGCCAATGTTAGCAAGGTGCCCGTTGGAAATTCCAATTCTGACGATGGACAGCATCAATCCACACTTCGATACTCAGCCACCCGAGAACCCCAACTGAACCCACTAAAGAGGAAACTCAAGATATATGAGGGAAGTACCTCGGCTCAAGGACTTTCCGATGGACAACGAGCTGAGGCAGTCTGTACCACTGTCAAACCCTCCCTCCCGACTCCAAGAAGACCTTATCTAGGAGACCTTCCCCACTGCAGCAGGTGCAGCTACCATCATCATGGTGCCTGCCGAGAACTCTATTGTGCTAGGTGCCACATGAAGGGGCATACTGCTCGTGTATGCAGAACTCTGGTGGAACGTATTGCATCAATCACCAATGCAGCGGCCACACAGGTTTGCCGCCTATGCGGCGAGTTTGGACACTTCAAGAAGGATTGCCCAACCGAATGGAAAGACAAAGACACAGAAGGAACCTGACACTACTGCTTAGGGCGAAGCGGCAAAGAACTCATTAGATTTTGGTACGACTCTCGATCTCAGATAACTAAGCTAAGAACAATAAAAGACTAATTCAAATGAAAATTCTTTCCAGTAAGGCGAAAGTCGCAGCACTGTTATAAAAATTTAAAATTCATTAGGTAAAACTATAGTGGCTAAACATATACGTTACGACCATATATATTTAAGATGGACAGACCTAGAGTGAGCGAATGTCGCCTCATCTCCTGTTCCTCGTTTGGTTGTGGATTTAGGGCGGGGTCGCTCAGTCAACAGTCCTCCCCACCTTAAATATACATGACTAGTATATGTGAGGCGATTATAGAAACGCCTTGTGAGAATCCGTTCATGAAAAGATACTCTATTCGGAAACACTTAGAACTCTCTATAGTTCCGCGTCGAATCTATCATTTTAAGTATCCGTGGTAGTGATACGTAGGACGAAACCCGAGACGCCTCAAACTTGTGTGCCTATTCGGCACATGACTCTATCGATCTTCACTTTATATCATGTCAAAGTGTGCCAACTTCGACGACTCTATTGAGCACGGTTTGACTTCGTGCAACCATGTGTACATTCTTAGTGCTATGAGCTTTCTCCATGGCCATATCGGCAAATAAAGGTTCCTCCGAACCCGAACCTAACACAAATAATCACATCTAATGCAATTCGTCAATCGTCCCTCTTATCTCAAACCTTCCGAAGTACTCAAGTGAGGGTACCCCACACCGTCGACCGACCCCTCGTAGTCAAATGAACACCAAAGTGAAAGGCACTGCAGATACCTCAGAAAACGACAACCATCCGAGGCATACTCCGTTGAGTCCCCTGGGAGACCCTTCTCAGCTCGCACATCAGGTTCGTGAACCCAGAGAATAGAACTCATGAGGCTGGCCACTATGACCAGGTATACTGTTGTCATCCATCAAGTATTGGCGGTTAAGCCAAGCATGAGTTCTATCATGAACCTCTTCACAAAACACTTTCACCATATTCCATAACATAGGAGCCGAAGTCAAGAAAATCACTACGGGTTGAACTCTTAAAAGTTCCGAGTGAGAAGACTCTATACTCACTAGATTTAACCTAGACCGAGAAAACCCAGAATCTCCGGATGAGTAGTTGCAGTATATGCCCGCACTACTCAGGCACTTCGTCCACCTCGTTATAGACAAGTGGTGCCTATCATCCTCCACCTTATTGCATGGAGGAAATCGTCGTCACCCTGTAGACGATGGAATACATTCTCCAAAGTCAACACTAGGATACCGACAACCACAGGATAACCTTCGCAGCCAAGAATATTTGGTCAAGTGTGAAAGTAGCTGCGTTAAATCTCATGACCTGGATTCCGAAGAGATCATAGGCTTGACACCAGCCTTGGTGTTAGTAGAAGGGTTATGCAGGAACATACACCTTCCATGCTAGGATAAACCACAGTCTTAGAGATTCATTGGATTATTAGGTGTTCCATGAATACTATCTCACGCAGAGATAATAAGAACTACCTCCCGAGATAGTTCAATGCTCGTTAGGTGAAACCCTATCTCCTCGACCCTCAGGGTTTCCGTATCTCAATCTTCGTTAGTGCAGGTCCATTTTGCACAAGCGTAAGATAGACACTCTATAGCAAACCGATAACCATAGTCACGCAACCCACTCGACGATCTAGAAAGCCTCTATCAGCCAGTTGAAAGAAAACACGATACCGAAGACCACCTGAGCTTCCTAAGGACTAACCTGAAGGACTACACATCCAGTACAAGCGAGAACGTTAGGAACTTCGTAATGGCGATCATGCCAGTGTTGATCTTGCCATAGAAGTACACTATGTTCTTAGTACTGAAAAGCTCTACTCCTTTCCGAGAGCTTAGGACCATCCGAGAATCCTCATGGAGACATGGTCCGACTCTTTTCAGGACCGCTACTACTTTCGGATATACCACAAGGTTCACATTCGATCGATTTACTTCTTAGACTTGATACATGAATTCCCGACAACACTCTTCGTACCTTACTCATCTTGATAGAATCCATCGAGAACCCTAACCTTGTAGATACACCAGTTGGAACCCACTAGCTACACGAGACGGAATCCGCATCCCGTACGCGAGGGTCTGTTGAAATGACAAACACAGACCAGAGATCACTTGGGGATGCAAGGAAAACCACATAAGAAGTACTCTCTTACCTCTACTTGGCCATCCATGCCTACTTCCTTGCCTAGATCTGAATTTCGGGACAAAATTCCCTCTAACGGGGGGATGATGTGACAACCCAAGTTGTCTCGTTACATTTCTCCGTTACCGTTAACGGAATATTCCACTGTTCAAAAGTTCCGTTAATGAGAAGTCTTCAAGTTTAATAAACATTTCAATTGTGTATGTTTATATGCCGTTAAGTCATGATAAAAGGAAATAAAATACATAGCACATATTTCCATTTACTTGGAAAATATTAGTTTATTATTACGACCACTAAATCGGGTGCGACCAAAAGCCCCGTTTAACGGCAGTATCGGGTAGACTTCCACTGTGTCCCAACTCAAAACCCTATATAAGGGTGAGTGGAGTCTATTGGATACTTTTTACACTCTCTCTCTATACTCTCTCTCTAGACCCGTTTTCGCCCCGAAACCGCAACCAAACGCTTCCAAATAGTAAGTCCGCTTACCCTAGCTTATTCTAAACATATTGAATTGAGTTTATAGCCCAAAAATCAGACTTAGAAGCAATGAAAAAGGAGTTTACGGCCTAAGAACCTCCTTAGGCCGTAAACACCCAAAATGAGGCCAAAATAACCCAAACTTGTCCCAAATGGCTTGGAAATAAATAGAAGAATTAGCCTAGGAGTGTTTGCACATTTAAAACAATCAGTTTTGTGGCATAAAAGAGAGTTTACGGCCCAAGCACATACTTAGGCCGTAAACACCTCTAAACCTTGTTTAAATGTCTCAAAAACACTCCCAAACCACACTAGGGCTTAACACATAAATTAAGGGCTTATTCCTTTGGGTTTGGATCACTTAAACACATCAAAATGAAGGATGAAAATGAGTTTACGGCCCAAGCACATGCTTAGGCCGTAAACTCCCCAAACATGCCCAAAATGTTGGTTTTTGTCCCCCAAATGGCCTTAGACTATTTCTATAAAATGCTAGGAAGGATTTAAGGACTTAAACACAATGAAATGAGGCTTGATTTGGAGTTTACGGCCCAAGCAAGTGTCTAGGCCGTAAACTCCCCAAAACCCCCTCAAATGTTGGTTTTAATCACCCAAAATAGCATCAAACTTCATAAGAAAATTCTAGGAAGGCATTAGGGGCTTAAAACTTCACTAAACTCAAAGGTTGAGAGTTTACGGCCGTAAACTCCCTTGGGAGAGTTCCTAGGCCGTAAACTCTTGTTTAGTACCCTTAGAGGCCTCAATTCCACTCATGCCCTTTAGGAAAAATGCTTAGAATAATTCAATGAACAAGCTAGAAGCATCAAACACCCAAGAATAGAACCTTAGGAGTTTACGGCCGTAAACTCCCTTAGGTTGGGCCGTAAACTCCTTGTTTGGTCCATGTTGGTGTTTTAAATCAATTTACACACTTGATATGTGAGTATAGCAAAGTCCCACAACTGATAAGAGACCCTTAGCAACCGTAAACGTTACCCGGGACCCCAAACACTCAACCAAAAGTGTTTTCCACTCCTTTGAGTGTGTATAATTGTTTAATTAGTATATTATATGTTAATTGTATGTGAACATATGTTATCATATGTTAAAATAGGTCCTTGTGTGTGTGTTCAAGTCCTTGCGTGACCCCGAACGCCCAATCGGCACTTTCGTTGGACCTACTTACACCAGGTGAGTTCATACCCCCTAATGAACCTTTTAAATGCTTTTAAATGTTTTATAGGGGGGAATACAAGTTAAACATGCCAGTTATCATGTCAATCTCATATGATTGATAACCCGCATGCACAAGATTTAACCACTTTACACTGTTTTACCGAGTGGGACACTATAATGATTTTTACTTATTTCATAACTTTTACTTATACTGATTTATTCAAATTCATCCTAAATTGGTTTATGAAAGATCCTCTAAGGTTTTAAACGTATTTTACAAAGGAATACCATTTGTGATTTTCTCTGTGCATAAAGGCTTTTCATTAAAGATTTCCCTTTTTGACGTATACTTTTACTTGTTAAACACTGTTGCTTCACTTATACTTATTTTGTACTCTGACTCGGTAACACTTTCAATTATACCTATAGTCGCTTATACTTGATGATGCTTATACTTATTCATGCTCTTACTTAGTGATACGATTTCTCCTTCACTTATACTGGATAACGACTTTACTCCACTTATACTTGATAGACGTTCTTACATCACTTATTGTTGTCTCTGCTTCGTGATACACTTATACTTGGTACGCTTATACTTCATGGTTCGATTATCCCACACTGTACACTTATACTTCACGACTCAGATGTTCCACTGTACTCTTATACTTCACGACTCGGATGTTCCACTGTACACTTATACTTCACGACTCAGATGTTCCACTGTACTCTTATACTACACGACTCAGATGTTCCACTGTACACTTATACTTCACGACTCAGATGTTCCACTGTACTCTTATACTTCACGACTCAGATGTTCCACTGTACACTTATACTTCACGACTCAGATGTTCCACTGTACTCTTATACTTCACGACTTAGATGTTCCACTGTACACTTATACTTCACGACTCAGATGTTCCACTGTACACTTATACTTCACTGTATGATACACACTCAAGCGTAGTTAGTTGTATGTTTATGCTTGTATAGATGCATATAAATAATGATTGAAGGACTTAGGAAGGCTTGTCCGCCCTATTTCCTTTTCTTCGTTGAGATGTGGTCTGGTGGGATCGGATGTCCATCTGAAGGTCATTCGATTCATTAGTTATATATTATGTATACGAGCATAGACATACGTGTTTTCTTCAGTCTGTTAAGAGTTTCTACCTCTAGTCTACACTTACATTAGAAACCCACTCCCTCTTAGTAACACACTATCCTCTATTTGGGATGCATCTTCGGGATGCGGCCTTCTCCGTCGTCTAGTTGGTAACCAGAGTGTCCTGTAGGGAGAGCGGACATTGTGTGTATAGGCCTATACAGGATTGACAACCCCGCACCCTGATTGCTAGCTACAATCCACGGCCTACCAAGCCAAGGGGTGACAAATGTCACAATATATAGAAGCTTGTAGGCCGTCTAGTACTCTAGTCAGTATGGTTACGAGTATC
Source organism: Lactuca saligna (assembly GCF_052625555.1). Taxonomy (NCBI): domain Eukaryota; kingdom Viridiplantae; phylum Streptophyta; class Magnoliopsida; order Asterales; family Asteraceae; genus Lactuca; species Lactuca saligna. Next base: position 153,897,942 of record NC_136419.1, read on the forward strand.
CTGGGTTGCCTTATAATTCATGGCTTTAAGGTAATGGTATTTCGTCAACAATTTACACTATATGCTGATGTCACCTTTTTCAGAGTCACACTGTTTGACCTTGCTAGACGTGTCTTTCATGTGATACTATCTGTGGTCTGTAGTCACTGTTTTGACCTTGCGAGATGTACCCTTCATTTGGTATCGTCTGCGGTCTGTCTTCACTGTTTTGACCTTGCAAGATGTACCCTTCATTTGGTATCGTCTACGGTCTGTCTTCACTGTTTTGACCTTGCGAGATGTACCCTTCATTTGGTATCGTCTGCGGTCTGTCTTCACTGTTTTGACCTTGCGAGATGAACCCTTCATTTGGTATCGTCTGCGGTCTGTCTTCACTGTTTTGACCTTGCGAGATGTACTTTTCATTTGGTACCTTCTGGGGTTTGTGTCTCCACTTGTTAGACTGAACGAGGCGTGTCGTATGTTTGATACTTTCCTGGAGTCTATGGTTCTTTGCCTTAGTCAGCAGTCCTCACTGCTGAGGCATATGATATTCCCTGATGTCGTTGCTTTCCTCAATAATCAAATTCAGTATTTTGATAATGATAGCAATTTAGGGAAAACTACTTTTTACTCTACATCACTGACCAGTCTTGGTAGAAGGCTGCTTTTATTAAAGAAAATATAGGATTTTCTAGAAAGGCCTCTAGTACACTGAAATCTTTTAAACTACTACTTTCTTAAGTTATTTGAATGAAATGTCACTAAATGCTTATGAACTCACACGCATTTGTAAAAATGCTGATACTCGCTTTTCAAATAACTTGTATTCTCAGGTTAGCATTAGACAGGTACATCCCCGGAGCTGTTGATGAAGTTAGCTTTGTACCACGCTGTATTTATACTATTACTTGTATTACTTTAAAGTGTTGTAATGTAACCTTGTAAAAACTATTACTATTAATGCAATGTTTTGTTGTACTTTGATTACTATAATGCATGTGTTGTGATACTTGACATGACGTCATCCACCCCAGAACGTTTCCGCCGTTCCGGTTTTGGGGTGTGACAATTTCCATTTCTATTTGCCAAGTTCTCATAATTTAGATTATGAAAAGGGATGCTGTGATCATAACCGAATTTTAGAACGCAAATAATGGACCCATATATAGAATTTCCTTATGTTGAGCCATTCCAACATGAAATTCATATATATCCTTGACTAAATGATTAAAACCTCACGATCTAAGCTTATAGATTTGAGATGAAGTATAATTTCCTCTCCCTTAATTATAGCAAAACAACTTTTCCCAATTGAAACCTTTTGTTTTCTATAATTAACATTGCTAACTTGCAATAATTATCATAATTATCATGCTCCCACTAACATGATGATTATTAGCATAACACTTATGCTCCCACTAGCTTTGACATGTACTCAGAAATCAGCTGACTTTCTTACCAAAGTTCAGATTTCTAATACTAGATTATTTTGATAAAACTTTATCAAAATCATACACCTTACCTTCGATAGCACACTTGTGTGTCTAAACACTTATGAAGAGGGATGCCGTAATCATAATGTTTAGACCTTTTTGCCACTTCTCACAAGTCCAGGTTAGTGTGCCAGTAAACCACACACGCTCCACTAACGACTTTGAGAATGCAAATATCACAATTGCTATCTAACCAAAATCTACTTAGTGAAAGTGTTTCCTCACCATCATTTTCATGAATCGGAGAGAAACCTTATGAAACTTAGATTTATTGGTGTATGTGTTCTTATCCATGTGAATTGTCAAAACCATAGTCACAAGACAACGATAATGACAAATCCAAACTCATATGGACTGAACTAAATCTTAATTTCTTGCCACCTGGCAGCTCAAGGGCCTGCCATTGCTTCCAAGTTGTTGTGCAACCAATTAAGAACTCTAAGAACTCATATGCAAAACCAACTTTAACTGGAATGGGCATAGAATGTGTCAACACGATAGGTTATAAACCTCAAGTCGTGTGCTAGTGAAGAACTTCAGGTTTTATTCTTGATTAGTTCTTGAGACTTTCAAGACCTTTAAGACTCCCACTGTCCTCTTGACCTATAAGACTCCCTTGTCAAATATCCAAGAGATAGTGTAGATTCTAATCAAGACAAACACTTCACACAATTGGCCTTAGTTGGTCTTTGTTTTATCCAAAACATCACAACTTACCAATTTCAAATGTACAAGAGTAGAAAACTTTTACTCTTACATTTGTCAGGTGTTTTAAACCTTCTTTGAGACATGTCACTCAAGTCACAATCTTGGAGTATGACTCTAAGACTTGTATTGGAACGAAGTATGACTCATCTTCTTGATTTAACCATTTCAACAATTCAAGATCCCTTCTTCTTAGTCATAAGAATGCACTAAGACTTCCTTAGAGAACTAATTTTGATATGGTTTCTTAATCATTAAGATGATCACAAAACTGATACTAAACTACTCTCCCATCTTTTCAGATTTGAGAAACTTTTATCCTTCTGCCTAATTTGATTCTTCTTATCCGCTCTGCCATGCATTGGAACCTTTTCCAATGTCTCAGAGTTACACTTAAGCTTGTAAGTATAATCATATTTACTGAGCTTTAGTAAACTATGACGAATAGCCTTATATCTTTTGTGGTGGACTTAATCAGTGCACATGACTATGTACTCGATCCCTTAGTCCATTACTTGACTCACACGTCCATGTGAACAAGTAATTAGTCTTAATTTTTCCAATACTTGAAAGTTCTCATTCATCATGCTATACAACTTGCATGATTCCAAGTCCCGGTCCAATTGAGACTTTGGATGATGAGAATATTTCCTTATTTGGTAAATTTAGACATTACCACAAATGAAAGAATCAATTACATATTTCCACTCTTGCTATTAATGGAATCATATAAGCAACAATTTTTCCCTCAAATGCCATTGTAAGGATATTTTAAAATAACTAAAATCAAAATTTTTCTTTATTTTAAAACTTTGCGAAAAACTTATCCTTACAATCCATATGAAAACTTGTTCTTATCTATTCCTAAGCAATATCTCATAACTCCTAAGAAGTAGCTCAAGAATCCGATTTTCAAACTACGCGATAGAAATCCATCTATGCGATCAGATTCAGCATATTCTTTCTTGAGTTCCTTTACTTTTCTTTGATTCTTAAAACATTACCATGTGACCCAGTCACATCATGTATCAGGAATCTCATAATAGAAACTTAATAGAGTTAGATTAGTGGACTTTACCTGAAGTAGAGTCAATCTTATTGACTTTAACATCCTTAGGTAAATTTGGCAGCTTCGCAACTAATGAGCCTTACTTTGGCAATATAAACATATGGACCCTTTGATAATGGTACACAGGACTATTACAGACTTAGCCTTTTTCTCTTTACCATTTGTTCAACCGAGTTGACTATGGCCGATCCCTTTCCATTGGGAAGAGAATGCTTTTTCTGTATTTCCTGTGTCACTATTGTCAATGTCCATCAAGTTTTTGAGGAAGTTGATCTTAACAAATAGATATGATCATTAAGGGTCTTGTCATAGTCTGTTTCATAGGTGTCCCAAAGGAACTCACTATGTGACTTAGAAAGTAGTTGAACCAGCAACTTTCTCAAGACTTTGACACCCAACTCTCCCGACTTGGCAATATGTGACTACATCTCCAAGATGTGATCACACCTAGACCTTGCCTTGCCAATAGGGCTCGAGTGACCTTAAACCTTTTAAGAACTTGTGGGGTTGGGAGAATAATTGGAGGAGGTGCAAGAAGTATGATTTCCATGGAACCTCATCTTCATTAGGAAAGCTTGTTTCAAGAGATTTGGGAAGATCATAAATGTCTAAACCAGACATCTTTTGGGAGATATTAAAGATAGTTGATTTAAAGTCCTTAATATGACACCCAATATGAAATATTAAGGCTAGGACCCAACAAACTATTTTATAACTTAGAAGAGGTATGCCGTAATCCAAGCTATAAAATATTTGAAGGTAGGTGAATGACGATTCACTAATTTCCACCAAGATAAACGAAATGTATTATTAGGTTTTAATTGGATTTGAAACTCCTAGATCTTTGAGATTCATTGAACTGTTCAATGGCATGTTTCAATCTCGAGTGTGCCCTTCAGGTTTTGTGACTGGGATGCCGAGGATCACAAAACAAAGTGTGAAGTAACCATGCAAATTACTTGGTACCCTTAAGTGTTTACCCCTCAATCGATGTGCCGGTTAACCACACATGCTCCATCGATACTATGATAAACATTAAGTCACCCTTTACCTACCTTGTTAAATACGAGTTAGTGTGCCGGTTAACCACACACGCTCCACTAACCGACTTAAACAAAGTGCAAAGTGTAATTTCATGGATTAGCACCTTATTCACATTTTCCTAAGTAACTAAGATTGGGAATTATTAAGAGTTTAGTTACTTAGTATTTATCATTAATATTTTTAATGAAGGGAGAATTATAGTCCTGTCAAACCCGTTCGGCTAATGACCCTCCACCAATCATGCAAGCGGTGGGTGAGAGTGGACACCCATTAAGTTTCCATTTTATAGGCAACAACCTTATACCCACCTTATAGACCGGCTTCGTGAATGAGGCGTACTAGCGGTAAGACCGACTTTACTCTTATACGTATATATATTATTAACTTATAATATTATAAAGTATAAGGGTTGAATTTTAACTTTTAAAATTCTAAGGGCTAACTTGGAATTAAAGTATTCATATGAGAAAACTTTACAAATTCCAAAACTTGAGGGCAAGTTTTGAAACTATTCAAAACTAATTAATTTCATAACTTATGTGTTTAAAGTAGTTTTAATCCAAAGACTCTTCAAGTTCCATAACTTATGGAAGACTTTAAACTAATAAAAGAATTAACTTTTCTTTATTTTTATAACTTATGGAATTAATTAAGGTTACATTATTTTTTTATTTATTTAATGAAGAGACTCTTGGTCCTCCATAACTTGAGGACAAATTATGGAGTCATAACTCCAATTAATTAGAACTAGACTCTTCATTTTTGTAACCTTTGCCAACTTTGATGAGTTTTATGAAACTTAAATGTGACTTTTCATATAACTTGAGGACAAGTTACAAAAACACATTTTAGAATCAACTCTTAGATTAATTTGGATTGAAAAAAACTTTTTCACTCAACTTTTCTATTAATCTAAGCAACTCATAAGAACAAGATAATTCAAATCAAACTTTTTCATGTAATTAGTCTAACCTTTAAACTAATACAAAACATAAATCTATTGACAATTATCTTTGAAAATGGATTAGCATGAACATTACCACATTAAAAAACAAGTTTATAAGTTCAAAAACAACATAGGGTAATGTTCCTAGTCCATTTCTAGCCAAAAACCTCGAAGATATGCTGTCTGGGGTCCAACTCGTCGAGTGCATGAACACAACTCGGCGAGTTGGATGCATTTTTCCTTGGACTCGTCTAGTCCCTTCATGGACTCGGCGAGTCTGTTGGGCTGACAGCACCAATTTCGATTTTTCAGCTTCTATTGCAGTTATAACAAGAAAACAAACCTGGCTCTGATACCATTGTTGGGTTATGAGCATTCTAACACTCCTAAGTGTACATGCAACCCTAAATACCTTGGATCTATGTTTTCTCTATTATACATGCAAATATGAACATCCAAGGTATTATCCTAATCTAGCATACAAAACTAACAATATAACAAGATAGAATACATACCTCTTTGATGTAGAATGTCTTCATGAAGCTTGAGTGCCTAGTGCCCCAAGTGTGACACCTCAAATGGTTCACACAACACCATAAACACTTGGCATAACTTAGAGAGAATTCTACACTTCATGAAAAACGGCTAGCCCTTTCTTGCTCTTTTTAGTGGCCGATTTTCCTCAAGAATAAGATGCTTATATAGTTATACAATTAGGGTAAACCCTAATTGTCATGACTTTCCATTCCTTGGATCCATGGGTTCAAATACACCATGGAGCATCCTATGGGTTTTAGCCCAACTTGATTATCCATGGAGCATCAGCCCACTAGACAAGTATGGATGATTTACACAATCAACCCATATATTTAATTAGTCTTCTTTTTGATCACTTAATTAATCCTAGATTAATTCTTGATCAATACTAATTAAATAATCTTATTATTCTTATTATTAATATACTAGAACTTATAATATATTAATAACCATAAGTGTCTTATTTCTCTCATTATAGTCTATCCAAGTGCATGATGCAATGCAACCCAAATGGACCATGCCGGGTCGGGTCAAGTCTTACCAATTATAGTTATGGACTTAGACATTAATCCAATAGTTTTTCCCCATGGTCTTTAACTATATCTTATATGAGATAGTGATCCCATGGTTTTGTATCTATAACTTGTACGGGATGTTTTTCCCCATGGTCTTTAACTATATGTATTACGGGATAGTAATCCCATGAATTCAATCTATATTAAGTACGGGATGGTAATCCCATGGTCTAAATCTATATCTTGTCCGGGATAGTGATCCCATGGTTTTCAATCTATATTTCCATATATATCAAATTATCTCGTGTCTAGTGCGGGATGGTAGTCCCATGATCTTAAATTTGTACTTTCATATGTGTCAAACTATCTTATATCTCTTTCGGGATAGTGATCCCAAGATTTTCATCATATAGTTTTGTGTATTAAACTATACTTTTTGATATACAACTGATCTTACAATTAGGAAAATATGGGATTTTCCTGGGGTAAAACACAACACGTAATCGAATTGGTAACAAATGATAACTAAAACAACTTCACATAAGAAAATATGGGATTTTCTTGGATAACAAACCTTTTCGGAAACTAAAGGAAACCGATACATTTTCATAAAATAAAACCGCTTATGAACTCACTAGCTTTATGCTGATTTTCAAACCGCTAGTATTCTCAGGTCCAAGTTAGACAGGTACCCGGTGATATCTTTTGGAGAAGACGGAGTGCTCAAAAGATTCGTCTCAACTTATGTTAATATGATGCATATGTATATCTTGTATAACTTTACTTTTGAAACAAATGTAAACTTTCATATATATGTAATGTAATGGTTGATTACTGTGATAACTATGTAGATTGGATTTTATACACAACGTGGTAGTCCACCCTGGAAATGATTCCGCCTTTGATTTTCGGGGTGTGATAGATTGGTATCAGAGCCCTTGTTTATAGTGAACGGAGTATACCAAACCTTACATGGTATAAAACTATAAACACTAAAGGGCCTCAGTGCTCTGAATTAAAAGTATCTTCAAAACTATAAGTATTTTCAAAAGTATACAAGTACACCAAATCGTCGAAATCTGTAACTACAGGTAGAACAAAACATAAGTAAATGGGTCTTGTACACTGCGGTTAAACCTGGGCAGTTATGTAGTCCTGTCTAGGATCAATATAGCCTGGCCAACTATATTCATTTGAGACACGGCCAACATGTGCTTGGGAGTGACTGTGGTACGCAACATGCCTAAAACTTACCTAATATCTCAAACAACGAATCGCCACTGCAGCGAACCATGAAATACTATGGGAGTATTTCCCGAGCCGATCTTTTGTGAAAATCCTCATATATGCAATGTTACTTGACCATTCCTCTAGCAATAAAATATTCTGTCTTGATAACTCTTTCCTGCTTTATCGCTTAGTATAATGCTATATCTGTCTTGATGAGATATCCCCTGTTCCATATCTCTTGATTTAATTCAGAGGACTTATAATCCTCTCGTTCCTGATCTTTTAGATCAAGATGCCTCCGAGAAAGAGACCCAGCTCGAAGAATAACGACAATCCTCCCCCACCACCACCTTCTCCTCAATTTGATCTCGCATCACTTCAAACGGTTCTAACTGCTGCAATGGTGGCAACCATGTCACAAATGAATCCCGGTGGCTCCGGAGGTGGTCCCCAACCCTAAAACCTAGAAGATAGCCAGGAACACCGAAGAGGGGGTTCCTATAAAGACTTCATGAACGCGAAACCCACAACCTTTGATGGCACTGGAGGTGTCATTTCCCTAACTCAATGGTTCGAGAAAATCGAATCAATCTTTGAAATATGTGCATGTTTGGCGTCTGACAATGTGACAACCCGATATTTCGAGACAATGTAATGTAAAACCAATCAAATTTAGGTCAAAATATAACTTTCCTAAAATCTTATTTCGGTTAAATAAAGTAGTAGGAATCGTATCAAGGTTTTCGTACATATAAAGTGTGACAACTGTTAATTCAGGTCATTCTCGGACTCATGCATCTTTATAAAAACCATTCATGCACAACATGTCATGACCTAGTAGTATAAATTAGGTCAAAAATCTTGCATAAACTAGGATCCAACTAAGGTCTAGGACTAATATACTTGATACTCACAATTCTAGTAAGTTGCTTAGCTACAATAGGAAATGCCAATACTATAATTAGAATAAAGCTTCAAGCTTTGTTATAATTGAAATAGGGTATAAAACTCTAAAAATAAATTAAAACATTCTAATTATACTTCAACATGTTGTTGAATATCAAACAATATTCCAAAAACCCTAAAGAGCCAAAAATCCAAAGTTATAAATTATAAAGCTTAAAAACTTTATAAAATTTGGCTATAAACTTCCTAATATCAAATTTTTGTTAATCAAATTATGAATTATAATCAATGAAATAGAAATTAAATTATCAAGTGTTAATCATAAACTATTGGTTAAATACAAAGATTTTTAAATAAATCAAAAACTATATAAAGAAGAAATTTTATAAAAATTCTTGGGTTTTATAAAAATTAAGGAGAGATTTTTTATAAAATTTGAATTGAGGAGAGAGAAGGCCCTAATCCACTCAAAAATCTGGCCATTCTCCCCTCCCCATGCCCTCTCTCTTCCCAAAACTCAATCATTAAGCTCATTCCCTCACTCTACCTCTTCTTTCTTCACTCTCTTACACTCCACTCTTCACACACTTCACTCTCTTCTTCCCTCTCTCTAAACTCACGAAAATCCTCTCATTCCTCTGCAAAATTTCGATATTTTGAAACCCTTGAAGTGTTCTTACTTCCCTCAAGATCATAACAAAGGTAAACAACATCATCTTCTTCCATAGTTACATGATTTTACTTCTTTTCTTTCTTAGTTTTCTCTTCTTTTCGCATTCTATGCCATTCCATGGCTAGAAATCTTTGTTTTTCCCTTGTGGTTTGTAGATTCTCACCATAACACAATGCATGTGTTAGAGATGGTGAAAATCCGGGATCAAACCCATGCAAGGAGTGAAAAGATGCACATATGATCATGTGACATCAAAACCTAATATTTCATGTTCTTCTCCATTTCTTTTGTGTTTATGCATGAACAAAAGCATTTAAACCATTTCTAGTACATCTTGGATGCTCATTCATTCCATGCATGTGTTAGAAATTGGGCCTTACCAAAGACATGCATGATGTTCTTGTTGAAATACCCTAATAATGCACACAAGCAAACATGCAATCTGCCTGATTACTTTGTTCGACTTTGAACAGTCATAACTCAGTCATTTCTTAACCAAATCATGATATTATTTTTGTATTGGTTAGTTCCACGACTTAACTTTCAAACCCAACTGGTCTCACTGTAAAAATTAAATATCCGATTTTTGTCAGATTTTACAAAATGGTTGCGCATACAGCTCTTTTTCTGTGATCACTATTTTTATCTTGCTTAAACAATGGCCTTAAACCCAACCATAAATCTGAGGAAAAATACCTTAGAAACTTAACCTACCTAGTGAATTATGGTTGAAATTTCGTGGCTTAAAACCTCACTGAATGGGCTACACAAATTCATGAACTTCAGCCACATTTACACTTCATGCACTATTGCATGCAACTTTTCTTAAATTGTTTGAAATCATTACCCTCATTTCTCTTATGAATACATTTTTGTTACATTTTTCCTTTTGAAATCCCTTGCATGCATGAGATAATCTGGAAAATTTCAAGAGCTTTTGTTATTTCTTTGATTTATTAGAATTATTGCTAAAACCAAGGGCATAAATCATATAAAATACTTCTAGAGGTCAATAAATCCTAAATAAATTCATGGATGATCCTTATGGGGAATAATGACCCATCACCAAATTTCATCAACTTTTGTTACTGTTTCATATGATTTCTAATTTTCTTTTATTTAGGACATGATAAATGACAAAACCACTTTATAGGATGTGAAAATTGTATCTAACAATTTTCGCATACCTTACCTGTGATGGGTGACTCCAGAAAATAATTTCAAGATTTTCCATCATGTTTTACTATTTTTCCCAATTTTTGGTAATTATAATGGTCTAAAAATGGGAGAAATAGTTCTGATTATCCAAAATTCATGAAAATTTACCAGGATATAATATTATAGAGTAGGAGGTTACATAAAAATTTTGAATATTTTTCTCTACTGTAAACTATTTTTCTCTTATTTTCTAAAGTTAATTGCACTAAAATACACTTAAATATACATAAATACCCAAAACCAGTTTATACATTATGAAAACCACTTTTGATATTTTTCCCAGGATATTTATACTGTAAATGATGTTACAAAAATTTATGGTGATTTATTTTAACTGTTTAATATTATTTCTTTAATTAATGACTATTTAAAGAAATAAAGCAAGGAAAAATAGAAATACCCACTGAAAAATATCTTTTATATTTTTCCCAGGTTATTTATGTATAATAATAATTAAATAAAAAGTTTGGGTAATTTTGGAAACTGTTTTCTATTTATTTCAATTTTTATTGAAATAAATGCTCAAAAATCATAAAATATAATTAAACAGCTTGGAAATCCATTTTTATAATTTTCCCAGCTTAGTATTGTGTAATAACAGTTAAATAAAAAGTTTGAGAATTTTTATCCCTCGAATGCTATTTTCGTGAATTTATGTTGTAATAAGGACATAAAAATTTGGAAAGTTTATATTCCAAGGTTGTAATTAATCGCCCGATATATAGAATTTCATTACTTCAGAAAAAGTGTAACTAATTGATATAAAATCCAATACTAAAACATAAATTGGCATTTCCCTATATGTAGAGTTTAGTATATTAGCATTAGATATCGACATGGAAACCCACTAGTGCGTGTGTTTGATGTCGTAGAATCCCGGTAGTGAGACGTTGGTGCATCCCGAAGTACCGCTTGTGTCTACATCGTGAGTATTCACGCACTCCCCTATTTTCGGTTTATATGTTTTGGGGTGGAAAAGCGTGTCCAGAAAAACTACTGTTTGCATTTTGTATTTAAATTGAATTGTATCAAACATGATTGCTATTGTATTGCTATGTTTCTTTATGTATGTCTATGCAACACGGAACATGAGAACTTATCGTACTAAGGCCCTTCCCTTATCTTTAACCATTAACTCTTTGAGCCAATGGTCGTTATGGATAACGCTATTAGGAATTGACAACTCCTCACTCGCCCAAATCGCTGGAGTGCATGATACCATATTCATCTATGGAACGATAAGCATAGATCTCAATAGGGCTTCAGTCATAGGTTTGGTTGAGACTCATTGTTTGCTCATACACGTACAAACTCGTTTCTCGTTATAGCAATAAACTTGTATTCATTAATAGCAATCAACTTGTTTATCATTGAAGCAATGTACTTGTATTTACGAAAAGCCTTATTGTACCCTCGATTTATAAACTTGTGACACTCACCAACTATTTTCATAGTTGATGCTCGTTTTACATGCTTTTTCAGGAGGTAATTAGTAAGTGGATGTAAAGATTCATCATCATAGAGCATGTTGCATCGTGTTGAAGCTATTATGAAGCTATATTTTGAACAATGTTATTTTGAAAAACTTGTATTTTGTTTCTTTTGAAGCTATGGGTTGTAAACTTTTAAATACTGCTATGGTGATGTATCTTTATCTTTTGCATTGAAACCGTTATTGCTGTCATACCTTGCGTTTCCGCTTTAGCGGGGTGTGACATAAAGAACCCTAAAATCCGAGTTATAACGAAGAAGTTATAACCAACCGAAAATTCTCGGCAAAACCGCCAACACCGATTAAACGAAAAACGCGAAGTTTCAATACAATAGTTTTTAGCCTTCGGTATCTAAATTAAAGTTATAGATAACCTCAAACCGTGAGCGTACATAAAAAGAACGTCCAAATCTGACTTCGTATGAGAAAGTTATGATTTTTCCAAGATTCGGGTATAGTAGTAGACAACTAAAAACTCGAAATAGAGCTGAAGATACTTTTGACCAAAACAACCTAAATGAGAATCTATGGTCTCAACATTAGTAGCGCAACGATGAAAAGTCTGACGAAAACGGACATCGGATGAAGAAGTTATGGATTTCTAATAGAATTATCGCGTCCCGGCCCGTTAGAAATAAATAATTAAAATAAAGTCAGAATTTGCCGATGAAGTCTAAACGAGAGTTGTAGATCATGTTTTTAGCTACGCGTGCATATAAAGAACGTTGAAAACGGAGCTCGTACGCAAAAGTTATGGATTTTACAAGTTCGAGGTCCGAAATCCGAGGCTGTCAGGCTTGCCACGACGTGGCACAAGCTTGCCGCGACCCGGCAAGTGACTGAGGGCGTCCAATCAATGGAAGAGGATAAGCTTGACTCCCCACGACGTGGCCATCACATGCCACGACGTGGATCACCCCAAAAACGCCCCTATTCCATTGCTCAGTTCCTTTCTTTCTCGCGCCGAAACTCTGCATTTAAGCCCCCGAGACCCTCCCGAAGCCCCGGTTTTCGCCTTCAAGCCCCAAAGGAAGGTTTTGTGTTCCCGAGATTCCCGAGATTCCCAAGAATCTCGAGATTTCCCGCGTTTTCAACTCTTCCTGTTGAAGTTCTGCTCGATTCTTCTCTCGACTACTTCAAATCGACCACTTCAATCAAGTGAGTTCATCCCGCTTTCAAACACATTTTAAATACATTTTAAATGCTTTTATACTCTTTTAGGGGGGGGGGGGGGAATACAAGTAAACATATGGTTATTATCGTGTATTTTATAAAGTTTCACTTCACTTGTTTTACCGAATAAATCACTTGGAACTCATTACTATTATGGAAAACTCCTATCATACTTTGTGTGCATTAGACTTATGCAAAGCATATAATGATTTCAAAGTACCTTTCATTGTTAAGTTGTTTTATACATTCTAAAAACTTATGATTCATGTTTCGTCAAACATTGTGAAAAAGGATAAACTTTGCATACAAAAACTATCACTTTAATACAGGCTTAGTTGAGAATCCATGAGATGTGTATATCTTCAAACGTTACTTTTCTTTATTAGAAAGTAATGCTGCAAGTCCTATCTATAACCAGAGTCTCCCGTTCGGAGAACGTGTCAAATGTGTATAGATCTATACGGGAAGTCATGATCCCGCGCCCTGACTGTTAGCTACAGTCCGTCCTTTGGGGTGACAGTTGTCATAACGCTGCGACGCCTGAAGAACGTCGTTACAAGCATATTATGTTTAGTATGGTTATAAAACTCATCGGATATACAATTATTAGGGTATTATGCTTTTATGAATGAGTAGCTATTAAAACTATTTTTCATCTAACAAATGCGATCTTCGTATAGCTTTATTATATAAAACTATTACACAACATTTAAGAATGTCGGTTTCTTGCGATTTTCGGTCTTAGAGACTACCAGTTATGTTAGGAAAATAAGGGTTTTTCCTATATACAAACCAAACAACTAATAGGAAAATAAGGGATTTTCCTGGTGCAATTATTTACAACTTATAACACGAACATTCATACACATTTCATACTGTTATAAGAAAATAAGGGTTTTTCTTGGAAAACACAACAATTCATATCTCAACCATTAGGGAAAATATGGGATTTTCTGGATCTAATACATTCACTTTCAACACAACAAATCACAACTCTTTACATTTGAAATACTGCGTTTTCTGGAAAACATACACGAACTTTCGAATGGCGTACATTTCTCATAACGATACTCATGAACTCACCAACATAATTGTTGACACTTTTTCTTTGAAATAACTTGTATTCTCAGGGAACCGCTAAGCATATTTGGAAATCAACTTTTGGAGATTAACGTACTGACGTTAATTACTTCTTTTGAAAGATGCTTATGTATTTAACTTTTGAACATGTAACGAATACAATTATGTAAACATTTTGGAAACTTTAATATATATGGTGGTGTGTACTTTCCTTTCTATGAACTGTTATGATACTGAATATGACGTCCTCCGCCCCCGAACGTTTCCGCCGTTCTGGTTTGGGGGTGTGACAGATTGGTATCAGAGCATTGTTTATAGTGAATTGAGTATATCAACCCATAAAAGATATACTAACTATAAATACAATGGGATTAAAAATACTCTGATTTAGAGTTTATACTTTAAATAATAAAATATTTAAGTAAGTATACGTGCCTGCATTCATACTAAAATCAGTGTCACTAGGACAGTACAAAAGAATTACGATTGTTGGACAACACAAGTGGGCTTAGAGACATATGGTCAAAACTGGGAAGATATAGCCTGATCACCTATATTATCCGAGGGTTGACTAGCATGTGCCTAAGCTTAAGTGTGTGGTTGCAACAATGTTAAAATCTTACAAACCCTACCACAATGAGAACAATAGAACATAACAATAAATTTTAAAATACTATAGGAGTATTTGGTGTTAATAGAAGTACTTTATACTTGAGAACTAAAACGGGATCTTCATTTTTAAGTTGATAGTTGCTAAGTGGATACACTGAGGCTATATGTAATTAGGATGTTATAGACTTAGAATCTGTGATAATTTTGCCTTGCCCCTATTCTGTGTGAATTTGGAATTAAGGTCACTTATTCGAAGGTCTATCCTGTTTAGATTACACACAGCTGGTATGCACTTCACAAATAGCGATGTAACTAATGAAGGTTTTCTAAATAATTATCTAGATAGCTCGTCTAATAATTATTCTCTTACCCTTAAATTCTCGCATAGAAAACATAACTGACTTCATCCCCTCGACAACCAGTACCTTCCAAATGGAGTCATAGCTGGTTGGTTTGGAGAATAACCAGAGAATGATCATCCTTTTCCTCTTGAATGGTCA
Organism: Lactuca saligna; assembly: GCF_052625555.1. Taxonomy (NCBI): domain Eukaryota; kingdom Viridiplantae; phylum Streptophyta; class Magnoliopsida; order Asterales; family Asteraceae; genus Lactuca; species Lactuca saligna. Next base: position 153,913,117 of record NC_136419.1, read on the forward strand.
CCATGATGAAGACTTTTCGTATGATGCTAACTCCGAAGCAGAGGTTGAAATCCTACTCCGAGCAGCTCCCTTTCCAATTGCTAACCCTCGTCCGACTTTTTCATGGCCCAACCCTGAGTGAGTGGAATGCTTGGAAATATGGAGCCAAGGACAAGATCAATCTATGTTATTTGATAGCGACCGAAGCTTTTCCGACTTGAGCAATGGGGGCTCAGCAGATAGAGTCTTGCCAATCTTGGTTCGTAGAATGGCCCGAAAGGAGATTCAAGGTAGGACAGCCCTATGTCAGATTACAGAAGTAGTCGCCTATGCTAGAATGCATACCCTCCGCACCGTTCGTCTATGAAGATGCTCACGAGAGGTCAGAGAGAAACCATGAAACCCTGCTGCAAGCACTGGCTGAATCACAAGCTGAAGTCATAGGGCTCTAAGTACGCCAGATGGTGTACGAAAGACACCTACTTGACATGGAACATCAATTGGTTGAACTAAGAGTTCCCCAGAGTGATGACTGTCGCCAGTAGTAGACGCTTTACTTTATTTCCTTATAAAGAAGGATCATAATTTTCTGTCTATACCTGATGTGGCATTTTCTAGGAAATTTTCTTGTCCCGTAAGTACTTTAGCTAGGTCTTTAGACTGTCAGGAACTATCTTCTGCGGATATGATGTAAGACCTTTACAAGGTCATTTTCCAGAATCCTTACATCGTGAATATCAAAGATATTGACAGCCGGCTAACTTCTGTGTCATTCTTCATTCAAGTACTCTTATCATACTTTCATTGGAGTCTATATGAAACATGCTTTAGTCAAGTCATTGGACTATAACGATTTATCTCCGGAGACACTTCCAAGCCTCTTTCCGTGGTTGGATCTGGTTATTCACCAACCCATGATACCTCAGCTCGAATGACAAACGTCTTGCGACCATTCTATGAACATACTCCCATTCCGTACTAGGACTGCATCATAGGGATGTAGGTCAAACCTTCGCGAACATACTTTCATTCTTTACTAGGACTGCATCATAGGGATGTAGGTCAAACTTTCGAGATCATACTCTTACTCTTTTCTAGGACAATCTAAGTACATCAAGGGTCAACCAGAATTGCTCACAAAACCTTTATTCTTTCGTATTAACAAAATCATGTCGTCATCTGGAAACAACCAGCCAAGCAACGAGACCTCTACTTTTCCTATGGACGCCGCTACCTTTCAAATGGCAATTACAGCTGTCGCAGTGGCTGTCGTAACCGCGGTTCTTGCACACCGTAGTGCTAACAGCACAGTCAATGCTACTGATGGGAATGAAGTTTCCAATCGTGGTATCCATCCAGGAAGTCACCAAACGGTAACGGCCTCAGGCCCGCAAAGCCAAAAACCAAAGAACAAGAAACAGAAGCATCAAACTCAGAAAGAACGCGAGAAACCCCGAAAACTTTCCATGCAACAACAGCAAGCGGAAACATCTGCCATCCCAGTACCGAGCAGACCATACAAGGGAACACTCCCGAAGTGCGACCGGTGCAATTACCACCTCGAGGGAATCTGCCAAGCCTTGCAATGAAAAAAATTGAAACAAAAAGGGGCACACCAAACGTTACTACAAGAGCCCATCAAAACCGATCAACAATTCACACAACGCCGATGGGAACCAGACTTGCTATCATTGTGGAGAGTTTGGGCACTATAAGAGAGATTACCCGAAAAAGGAAAGAAACCGTGTCCCCATAACTCCTACTCGACGTTTCACTTCCACCACAAATGTGGGTGCTGTCCATATATGTTACCAAAGCGGTGAAATTGGACACCTCCAGAAGGATTGACCGATAACACAAAACTCTAGCGCAGACGGGAAGATTCTCAGGATCACAGCCGCAGGAGAGCCTGCTCCGGAACCACGTTAAATGTAATTTAGGCGTTTTGTTGTAACAGACTTATAAACCATCTAAAACTAGTGCAACTAGAGTCTTACCTTTTGCGAGATCCTGTCTGTATAGGAATTCTCGTGCTGCGTATAATTGTCTTTTGTAGTATATCTTATTCGCAGCAATAGTCTTATGGTAAATCTAAAGTACTGTAACTCTGTTCATGGTTACACGGTTGTGCTTTGTCTGTAAACGTCTTATGTTTAAATCCAATGTACTTAAGTTTCAGTATGATTTCAACATTATCATACGAATTGATTCAGTTTGATCCTCACGAAAACAGCTTCATACGTACATCTCTTTCTTCTGGATCACTTTTCCAACAAAACCGTCACATCAGAACACCGAAGTACTCATTCCAGGAGTATCTTTTAGTTATTTTCTTTCCGAAGAAATCCCCGAAGTACCACTCGTGCAGTACGTCAAGTTTAATCCAGGGATTCACGCGGTTGATCTATCACTGAAGAATGTATGCATAAGAGTGATATATAATCAAGGTTCTATAGGTTTAGAATTGATGATTCCACTTTAAATTCTTTTTCCCTGATGGGATGTGAACTTAAAGAAGAACCAGCTATTCGACTACCTTTTCAACCTTAATTATGTATGCCTCGTATACATGAAAGGGTGATTGTGAAACTAGGTATGAATTCTAATATGAACTTCAGGACAGAGAACTGCCTAAGTACGAGTAGTCACATCGTCATGAGAACAAGCATAGAACCCAGTACGACTCCCGTAAACAGATCACCTTATAGTTTAAACACCCACGGAGATACAAGAACAGTTTGGACAACTTAGAGAACTACACATAAATAGAATTAGAAGACGAGGTTTCTCACCCTAGAGAACCTCGGTCATATTCTTCCAGAGATCGACAGATCGCATTGCATGTACCTCGGTTATCGAAGACTCCATCAAGATTTTCATAGAAATCGTTATCTCTACCTCGCATAGATAAAATAGTTGAGCAAACGCAAGGAAAGAAACTACTTCCAGGAATGGATCTGGAATCCGAATATCACCAGTTCGAATGTTAGGGGAGGATGTCCGGAAGACTATCTCCTGAACTCGATGCGGACACTTCGAGTTCGTAGTGATACCTTTCGGATAGGACCAATACGCCCATAGTTTTCATGAGCTGAATAAATAGAGTTGCGTCTTTCTTACTGGGATCAGTCATCATTTCTCCATGTAATGACTTACTTATCTACCCTCGTAGTAAGAAGAAAGCCCATGGTAACATTCCTACAGAGGAACTCTTAGCAAAGTTCTCTAGGCGCGAGTTTTGAAATTGAAGAGTCAAATTTCTAGGACACACTGTTAGTAATGTGAGAAATTATGAGTACTCTTGCAATTTGTCAAAATCGTTGAGCATCTATCGACATCAGAGATGCCGACAGTCGTTTTCCAGATTCTAGGTCTTACCGACCTACCACCTTAGTTCATTCAGAACTCCTCGCAAGCTAAAGAAACTCGTACGACTTTGACCCAGCAAGGGATTGCCTTTGACTGGGAGGTTACGCAAGAAAAGGAACCTTAGAGATTCCAAGTGAGTGACCAAGTTCTTTAGGATAGCTCACTCTGGGAATGGCTTAATACACTTCGTAAAGCATGGAAAGCTAAATCCAAGGTAAACAGGACCTCCGAGATTCTTATCAGAATCGGTCCTGTGCCTCACACAAACTAGACCTACTCCGCGAACTCAGTAACGTACTTTCTACTCTTCGCATCTCGATCGTGAAACCATACCTTTCCGTTAGGACTCTTGCAAGTCCACTCGTTGAGATCCTTTCCTTTGTATTAGAACTGTAGTGACCCTCGACCGAGAGGTCAAGCAGACGAAGAAACGCCATCGCCAGTTAGTGAAGGTTCGTTGGAATGCCAACCGAGAACCCGTTATCACTTAGGTGCACTAGAATCAATCGATTAGGAAGTTTCCTCCTCACGACTCGATCATTCGTGCATACTTCCTTGCTTAAATTCTAATTTCGGGATGAAATTCCTTCTAACGGGGGGATAATGTGACAACCCGATATTTCGAGACAATGTAATGTAAAACCAATCAAATTTAGGTCAAAATATAATTTTCCTAAAATCTTATTTCGGTTAAATAAAGTAGTAGGAATCGTATCAAGGTTTTCGTACATATAAAGAACCCTAAAATCCGAGTTATAACGAAGAAGTTATGACCAACCGAAGATTATCGGCAAAACCGGCAACACCGATTAAACGAAAAACGCGAAGTTTCAATACAATAGTTTTTAGCCTTCAGTATCTAAATTAAAGTTATAGATAACCTCAAACCGTGAGCGTACATAAAAAGAACGTCCAAATCTGACTTCGTATGAGAAAGTTATGATTTTTCCAAGAGACGTGTATATCTTCAAACGTTACTTTTCTTTATTAGAAAGTAATGCTGCAAGTCCTGTCTATAACCAGAGTCTCCCATTCGGAGAACGTGTCAAATGTGTATAGATCTATACGGGAAGTCATGATCCCGCGCCCTGACTGTTAGCTACAGTCCGTCCTTTGGGGTGATAGTTGTCATAACGCTGCGACGCCTGAAGAACGTCGTTACAGGCATATTATGTTTAGTATGGTTATAAACTCATCGGATATACAATTATTAGGGTATTATGCTTTTATGAATGAGTAGCTATTAAAACTATTTTTCATCTAACAAATGCGATCTTCGTATAGCTCTATTATATAAAACTATTACACAACTTTTAAGAACGTCGGTTTCTTGCGATTTTCGGTCTTAGAGACTGCCAGTTATGTTAGGAAAATAAAGGTTTTTCCTATATACAAACCAAACAACTAATAGGAAAATAAGGGATTTTCCTGGTGCAATTATTTACAACTTATAACACGAACATTCATATACATTTCATACTGTTATAAGAAAATAAGGGTTTTTCTTGGAAAACACAACAATTCCTATCTCAACCATTAGGGAAAATATGGGATTTTCTGGATCTAATACATTCACTTACAACACAACAAATCACAACTCTTTACATTTGAAATACTCCGTTTTCTGGAAAACATACACGAACTTTCGAATGGCGTACATTTCTCAAAACAATACTCATGAACTCACCAACATAATTGTTGACACTTTTTCTTTGAAATAACTTGTATTCTCAGGGAACCGCTAAGCATATTTGGAAATCAACTTTTGGGGATTAACGTACTGACGTTAATTACTTCTTTTGAAAGATGCTTATGTATTTAACTTTTGAACATGTAACGAATACAATTATGTAAACATTTTGGAAACTTTAATATATATGGTGGTGTGTACTTTCCTTTCTATGAACTGTTATGATACTGAATATGACGTCCTCCGCCCCCAAACGTTTCCGCCGTTCTGGTTTGGGGGTGTGACAGACAAAGTAAAGTTCGCCGCCAGCACCTCCCTTGATAAAGCCCTGACTTGGTGGAACGGCCGAGTAAATCTTTAACTTTGCCTGTAGCAAACGTCATGGGTTGGGAAGCTATGAAGGAGCTTCTTCTTGCAGAATACTGCCCTCAGGGCGAAATTCAGAAGCTAGAACACGAACTCTAGAACCTTAAGATGAAGGGTTCCAACATAGCTGCTTATACTTCAAGATTTGATGACCTGGCATTACTCTGTCCGGGAATGGTTACCCCGGAGAGTAAAAAGATCGAGAGATTCATCTGGGGATTGACCCAGCCAACCAAAGGGAATGTCTTGGCTGCGAAGCCAGACACCTACGACAGTGCTAAATGTCTTGCAAAAATCTTAATCGATCACGAAGACAACTCTGATGAGGAAGCTACTACCCCCGACCCAGACACCAGTGGAGACGGAAGAAAAAAGAAATCTCGGAACAAGCGGAAGGCCCTGAGTACGAAAGGGTCTTCTAAGAAACAGCAAACGGTAGCAGTCTATGCTGCTACTGCCCCTGTTGCTGTTTCAGCTGTCGGTTCTACAGCCCAAACTCCCGCCAGTGGATACACTGGTACCCTTCCTTGGTGTGGTAAGTTCAACTACCATCACCGCATTCATGGCCCATGTCACGAAAGGATTTGCGACAACTGTGGCAAGAAGGGCCATCTTGCTCGAACCTGTAGAAAACCAGTCAAATCAACGAACCAATCATCAGGAGCAGGAATCAGTCCGGCCTGCTACAATTGTGGTGAAGCAGGGCACTTCAAAAGGAATTGCCCCAAAGCAGTTACCACCACTGATCCTTCTGTAGCCGCAGGTATATTTCTCTTTGATAACTCTTATACTTGCAACTCTTTTCGATTCCAGTACAAAGAGGGAAATCTGTTATCTATCTATTCGAACGTTCTCTAAACTTAATCCTTCGTATGTGATCGAAATGTGTATCATCGAGACGACTAACCAATGAGATTGAAAACACTAACTTCTTACCTATAGATTATATACTCAGTCCAGAGAATTATTCTGTTCCATTCGATTAAATGGGAAACTTTTCACGAAAATGCTTTGATGCTACGTTTAACATGGAATGACTAAGCCTCATTCATGTTGTTATCCTGATTTCGAGAGGGTCGCCTGTTTATATCTTTTCCTCAACCTAACTCTCATGATCTTCAGCATCAAACCTTCGTTTTGTTTCATGCTTAAAAAGTCAAATGTTTTCCTGATACAAATTACCACACATCCCTCGTTTCTGTGATCATTAAGTTAGTAGCTCTTTCTACTAAATGTCTGTCCCAAAGAGTTTTCGGCAATTTCATTCGAACGTCTAAAGTTTAGTCCCACTTCAGGCTTTTCGAGATCTTCGTAGAGATTGATTCTGCAAGATTGATTGAATAACACAGAGTATAGTTTAATACACAAAACTATATATTGAAAATCATGGGATTACTATCCCGAATTAGATATGAAATACTTTAATATACACGAACTGTAGATAGAAAGTAGTTTGAAAACCTTGGGACTAATATCCCAAACTAAATACAAAATAGTTTGATATACTTGAAAATATAGACTGAAAACCATGGGACTACTATCCAGGACTAGATACAAAATAGTTTAATAAAACCATGGGATTACTATCCCGAAATAGATATAAGATAGTTTGATAAAATCATGGGATCACTATCCCAGATTATATATAGATTCTAACCATAGGAATAACATCCTGAAATAGATATGAGATAGTTTAATAAAATCATGGGATCACTATCTCGAACTAGATATAGATTCTAACCATAGGAATAACATCCTGAAATAGATATGAGATAGTTTGATAAAATCATGGGATCACTATCCCGAACTAGATATAGATTCTAACCATAGGAATAACATCCTGAAATAGATATGAACCCTATAGACTAAAAACCATGGGATTACGGTCCCGAACTAGATATAAGATCTAAAGATAGAAGATTGATATAAAATCAAATCCAAAACCAAGTCGTGAATAAACTTATATTAATACGTGCTGTGAGTCGGGTAACCATGCTGATACGACAACGAGACCTCCTTGACGCTTGTCAGACGTCGAATGATATCCAGAAATTTGTCACCCCAGGCGTTCCCGCCTAACTGTAGCTAGCAGTTATGTTGTGGGATTGTTAGTCCCGAATAGATCTATTCACAAATTCCTCGCTCTCCCTCTAGGAGACTCTGGTTACACTTCCGGGGAGGATTTACTGATCATCCATAAAGGGTAGTGACTAACTCACAAACTAGTACTAAACTATTCACAAGGTTCTCATACGATATCAAACATACAAAAGATTATGAAACATAATACAGTGAATATAGATACATACAATGAAACTATCTTGCAATACATTCAAATGATACGGAGATAAACTGAATCAGAAATATTTTATCTAATAACTTTATATATATATTAGTACATGATAAAACGAACACTAAAGAAACCCCAAATTATTCCCATAATAATTTGATTAGTTTGGTTATTTTCTTAACTAAAATCCATTTAGTTGTAGTTGATAAATCATCCCTTATGCTCAACATAATACATAAGAAGTAAAAGTGTTTATAAGTTTGCTAGATATTATTTAAAACGCATCAATGTCATGTTTCGAAAACAGTTATAGTTTGCTTGTATTCCCCCCTCCCCCTGAAAACATTGAAAAACACGGAAAAAGCGTAGGGGTATGAACTTACAGGACGAGAAATGTGACGATTTCGGATGCTAAACGTTGGTTCGGGGCTTGTAAACGTACGAGATTCCTATGTATAATGAAAAGATACACATTTGTATCTAATTAGGACTTAGATTACTTAATTGTTAGGGACAAACACTTCTAGTTGTGGAAACACCTCATTTCAAGTGTTTGGAAGGACCCGGGTGGCGTTTAAGGACTTGAATGACCAGGAAATGGAGTTTACTCTTCAAGAGTAAACTCATACAAGAGCTTTTGGTCTATAACACCCATTCCCTTGAGTTTCGGGCTGTAAACTCATGGTGGGGTGGTTTATGGTTCAAAATGGCTTCTTAACACTCGGGAATAATTGCTAGACTTGGGTTTTTGGCTTTGGAATAGATTATAACACACATAGGGACCATTTATTGGAGTTTACGGCTGTAAACATGGAGTTTACGGTCGTAAACTCCCCCACACACAAGATCCTTAATGTTTTGGTCCTTTTGTCAATCACATGTGATTCTAATGATTTTTCCTAGCCTCGAATGGATTTTTAAGGAACTTTTCACCTAGATTTTGGAGTTTACGGCCCATGAACACCCTCATGGTCGTGAACTCGTTAGATGGGGAAAATATTATGTTTTAAGGTCCAACACCTGCTTGTATACACTTCTAGAATTTATCCCAAGGCTTTAGGTGTGTTAAAGTGGCATTTTTAACACTTTATATTCAGTTTACTCCCCATATTATGGAGTTTACGGCCCAAGCATAAGCCTTGGTCGTAAACTCTCATTTGTCCCTCAAACATATGTTTAAAGCCCTTAAACCATTTTTAGTTGGTTCTATGATTTATTCCAAGGCTTTTGGTGAAGGTATAAGGCTTTCTAACATGTTAGAAATGAGTTTACACTCATGTTTGAGGGGTTTAAGGCCCAAGCATGTGCCTTGGCCGTAAACTCATCCAAATCCCTCAAAGTGCATGTCTAAATTGTTCTAAGTCCATTCCATGAAGTCATTTAGTCATATCTCAAGTCTAGTTGTGTTTTGGAAGGGTTTTGTTGCTCAAAAACCCCTTTTAAATGATTTTACGGCCTAGGATAGTTCTAGGGCCATAAACCCATGATAATGGTCCTAATCCATAGTTTAAACTCCAATTTGAAGGCTAGAGGGGTTGTATAGCAAGTTAGGGAAGTTACCTCAAAGATTTGAAGCCATAAATTTGGATTTTGGACCCTTAAACTTGGATGTAGGAGAGAGGTTAGAGAGAGAGTAGAGAGAGGAAGCAAAAGCTTCAAATGGATGTTTAAACATGTTTAAATAGGCCCTAAAACATGGACACGGTGGAATTCTACCAGATACCGGCATTAAACGGGGCTTTAGGTCGCACCCAATTAAGTTTCCGTAACCCGGCGGGGACGTTTCTAACCATTAGAAATAAACATTTTTGGGCTAATTTCATGAGTTCCAAAGGGATTTGGACATTCATTGGATTATTATAAACATATAAATTTAAATAATTTAACCCAAAACGAAAACGGAACGGATTGACAAACGGCAAATTTTTACGGGTAGAATGGGTTTTTCAACGATGGAAAACTTCGGGTTGTTACAGTAGGATTCCAAGGGTTATCGGTATAACCCATAATCCATACCCATGGGTTTTATGATCCATGGTTCATGTAGCCCAACTCTTTATGTATCCATACATAAACTTGGTCAAACATGGATCATAAGCCCAACGCATACAAATATAACTAATTATCATAATTAGTCCCCATAGATTTAATTAGTCTCTTTTGATGACTAAATTAATTCCAACTTAATTCTTGATCGATACTAATTAAAACATATGATGTCATATTAATATATTATAACTTATAATATATTAATAAACCATAAATAACCTTCTCTCAAAAGTCCATCCTAACAAATTGTCCTGATGATATGCAACCCAAATGGACCATGCTACTCTCGGGTCGAATGCATACCAATAATAGTTATGGCTTAGACACCTAATCCAACAGTCTCCCACTTGGATAAGTCTAAAACTATTATTCAAGTATGACTCCAAGATCCCGACTAGTAATCGTAGCTCTTAAAGCCGCTGTAAAACTCTGAACAAATATAATGACATGTCCGTTAGATAAGGGATCATATATTCCTCCATTCTAGATATCATATGGACAGAGACATGGATTATAATCATTCACTCTATCCATTTGTTGTTTCCCAATTTCCGATTTATGACGACTGACTAATTGAACAAATCAAATCAGTCCTGGCCCGGCCAAGCACTTCCATTGTCATCATCAAATCATCGAGGGGCCCACAGATATCGCTTTTATCCTGAAGGTAAAAGGAATGGATAAACTTCGACTCATATGACTTGTTCTACTACTTGATGAATCATACATAAAGGCACGTTTGATAACATCGAGTTACCAATGCGTTTTCGTGCAATCAATGTATAACCAACTCATAGTAACAACTCATATCTCTAGGTTTTGAAGAATATAAGATATTATCGTCTCATGATCACTCTTGATAAAATCCATGAAGTGATTCCAATGAGCGCGGGTTGAATCCAATACTCAGAACTTATGAGTACTCATGAGTGTTGTAGCCCTTTGTCCAACATCTTAGACCTCTACAAGCCAACCCATGACAGTCTTAATTGATATCTACTTCCAACATATGACCGAATGTGGATGGTTTTAATAACTTAGTCATCCAGAACAATGACCTACTTTATTCTAGAAGTCAAAACATGCAAAATGAAACACAAGAATAATTGAATTGAATATGGTATCAAAACCTATGAACATAAATAAAACACCTTTTATTTATCACCATATGATCACACAGTATTCATTATATACTGTTTCAGCTATCAATTTTATTCTTGAATTTAAAACAATAGTTGTCCCATGCTCCAAGCATGTACACTATGTTTTCTAAACACTAGTCATTCCGCACACCAAGTATGCATACTATGTTTGTATATGATCTTTACTTTGTGAAATATATCAACTGAACATAACTCCAATGATTCTCATTTCATAGTCCCAAATCTTACTACAAATGCAAGAATTCCAAATTCATGCCATTTACTAAAATATGTTAGATTCTAAACTTATATGCATTGATCCTCTTGTAATGATTATGCACAAATTCACAAAGACTTGGCAACAATCATTACACAGTATTCCAAAGGAGATGAACTCCTTGGAAACATCCTTCTTGCATTAAGTTTCCTAATCTTACACAGATTGAATAATTTCTAACTTTGAAACATTTCCAGATTCCATTTTGACAATCACTTCTGAACAAAAGTTTCCTCCTTACAAATTATGTCAATATGGTCCGTCCAGAATTATCACTATACTTCCAATTGTCCTTGAGCAACCAATCTTTGGAAAACCTTAGATTGTCCTCGACAATTGTTTAATCCTTTTAATCATATCTAATTCTAGACCTTTTCCATTCTTAATGCCCCAAGCATTTGGAAATTTTTAGAAAGGGTGAATATAGCACATGCAATCGATCATATATCCGAAGCATATGGGAGACGATTCATGATGTCTGACATAAAGACTAAACCAGTCTTTTGCTATAATATTTCCATTTCAATTTTCCAAGTTCTCATAATTCAGATTATGCAAAGGGATGCCGTAATCATAATCGAATTTTAAAACGCAAATAATGGACCCATATACATAATTTCCTTATGTTGAGCCATTCAAACATGAAATTCATATATATATCCTTGACTAAATGATTAAAACCTCACGATCTAAGCTTAAATATTTTGAGATGAAGTATAATTTCCTCTCCCTTAATTATAGCAAAACAACTTTTTCCCAATTGAAACATTTTGTTTTTCTATAATTAACGTTGCTAACTTGCAATACTTATCATAATTACCATGCTCCCACTAACATGATGATTATTAGCATGACACTTATGCTCCCACTAGCTTTGACATGTACTCAGAAATCAGCTGACTTTCTTACCAAAGTTCAGATTTATGTTACTAGATTGTTTTGATAAAACATTATCAAAATCATACACCTTGCCTTAGATAGCACACTTGTGTGTCTAAAAAACTTTAAGAACTATGAAAAGGGATGTTGTAATCATAGTCTCGATTGTTTAGACCTTTGCCACTTCTCACAAGTCCGTGTTAGTGTGCCAGTAAACCACACACGCTCCACTAAAAACTTTGAGAATGCAAATATCACAATTGCTATCTAGCTAAAATCTACTTAGTGAAAGTGTTTCCTCACCATCATTTTCTTGAATCGGAGAGAAACCTTATGACACTTAGATTTAATGGTGTATGTGTTCTTATCCATGTGAGTTGTCAAACCATAGTCACAAGACAAGGATAATGACAAATCCAAGCCCATATGGACTAAACTCAATCTTAATTTCTTGTCACCTGGCAGCTCAAGGGCCTTCCATTGCTTCCAAGTTGTTTGTGCAACCAATTGAGAACTCTAAGAACTCATATTCAAAACCAACTTTAATTTGGAATGGGCACAGAATATGTCAACATGATAGGTTATTTACCTTAAGTCGTGTGCTAGGGAAGAACTTCAGGTTTTATTCTTGATTAGTTCTTGAGACTTTCAAGACCTTCAAGACTCCCACTGTCCTCTTGACATATAAGACATCCTTATCATATATTCAAGAGATAGTGTAGATTCTAATCAAGACAAACACTTAACATAATTGGTCTTAGTTGGTCTTTGTTTTATCTAGAACATCACAACTTACCAATTTAAAATGTACGAGAGTAGAAAACTTTTACTCTTACATTTGACATGTGTTTCAAACCTTCTTTAATACATGTCACTGAAGTTCCATTCTTAGAGTATAACTCTAAGAATTGTTTTGGAGCGATATATGAATCATCTTCTTGATTTAACCACCACAACAATTTAGAGCTCCTCTTCTTAGCTATCAGAATGCACTTAGAGGATGAATTGTGATATGGTCTCTAAATCATTAAGAAGATCATAAACATGATACTAAAGTACTCTCCCATCTTTTCAGCTTTGAGAAAATTTTATCTTCCTGCATAAGTTGATTCTTCTTATTCGCTCTATCATACATTGGAACCTTTTCCAATGTCTCAGAATTACACTTAAGCTTGTAAGTATAACCATATTTACTGAGCTTTAGTAAATTATGACGAATAATCTTATCGATCTTTTGTGGTGGACTTGACCAGTGCACATGAACGTGTGCTCAATCCCTTAGTCCTTCACCTGACTCACATATACATGTGAACAAGGAGTAGTCTTAATTTTCCAAAGTTGAAAGTTCTCATTTATCATACTGTAAAACTTGTATGATTCCATGTTCTGGTCCAATTGAACCTTGGGTGATGAGAATCTTTCCTCATTTGGTAATATTAGACACTACCACAACCGAAAGAATCAAATCCATTTTTCCAATATTGTTATCAATGGAATCTTATAAGCAACAACTTTTCACAAATTCCATTGTAAGGATACTTAAAATAAATAAAATTAAAACCTTTTCTTTTATTTTAAAACTTTTCGGAAAAACTTATCCTTACAATCCATATGAAAACCTTATTGTTATCTATTCCTAAGCAATAGAAATATCATAACTCTTAAGTAATAGCCCAAAATTCTGAACACCAAACCATGCGATTGAAATCCATCTTCGCGATCAGAATCAGCATGTACTTAATAGAGTTAGACAATGGACTTTACCTGAAGTAGAGCCAAACTTATTGACTTTAACATACTTAGGTAAATTTGGCAGCTTCGCAACCAATTCCCCTTCCTTTGGCAATTTAACATATGAATGCTTTGGTAATGGAACATGGGGCTATCACAGACTTAGCCTTTCTCTTTACCATTTGGTCAACCGGGTTGAGTATAGCCGATCCCTTTCCATTGGGAAGAGAGAGCTTTACTTGATATTCAATGTCATTATTGTCAATGTCCATAAAGTTTTGGAAGTTGATCTTAGCAAATAGATAAGATCATTAAGGGTCTTGTCATAGTCTGTTTCATAGGATTCCCAAAAGATCTCACTATGTGACTTAGAAAGTAGTTGAACCACTAACTTTCTTAAGACTTTGACACTCAAATCTCCTGGCTTGTCAATATGTGACTTCATCTCCAAGATATCATCACACCTAGACCTTTCCTTGCCAATAGGGTTTGAGTGACCTTGAACTTCTGGGTTAGGGAGAATAATTGGAGGAGGTGGAGGAAGTGAAGTTCCAAGATATTTGGGAAGATCATAGATGTCTGAACTAGACATCCTTTGGAAGATATTCAAGATAGTTGATTTAAAGTCCTTAATATAACACCCAATATGAAATATCAAGGCTAGGACCCAACAAACTATTCTATAACTTGGAAGAGGGATGCCGTAATCCAAGCTATATAATATTTGAAGGTAGGTGAATGACGATTCACCAATTTCCACCATGAAAAACGAAATAATTTATTAGGTTTTAATTGGATATGAAACTCCTAGATCTTTTGAGATTCATTGAACTTTTCAATGGCATGTTTCAATCTCGAGTGTGCCCTTCAGGTTTTGTGACTGGGATGCCGAGGATCACAAAACAAGGTGTGAAGTAACCATGCAAATTACTTGGCACCCTTAAGTGTTTACCCCTCAATCGATGTGCCGGTTAACCACACACGCTCCATCGATACTAAGATAAACATTAAGTTACCCTTTGCCTACCTTGTTAAATATGAGTTAGTGTGCCGGTTAACCACACACACTCCACTAACCGACTTAAACAAAGTGCAAAGTGTAATTTCATGGATTAGCACCTTATTCGCATTTTCCTAAGTAACTAAGATTGGGTATTTATAAAAGGTTTAGTTACTTAGTATTTATCATTAATACTTTTAATGAAGGGAGAATTATAGTCCTTGTCATACCCGTTCGGCTAACGACCCTCCACCGGTCAAAGAAGTGGTGGGTAAGAGTGGACACCCATTAAACTGCCATTTTATAGGCAATAACCTTATACCCCCCTTATAGACCGGCTTCGTGAATGAGGCTTACTAACGGTAAGACTGACTTTACTCTTATACATATATATATATATATATATATATATATATATATATATATATATATATATATATATATAAATATTATTAACTTATAATATTATAAAGTATAAGGGTTGAATTTGAACTTTTAAAATTCTAAGTCTAGTTTGGAATTAAAGTATACATGGGGGGTAACTTTACAAATTCCAAAACTTGAGGACAAGTTTTGAAACCTTTCAAAACTCTTGGATTTTTCATAACTTATGAGTTTAATTAAGGTTTAATGAAAAAAATTCAAGTTCCATAACTTGAGGACAAGTTATGGAAGACATTAAATCATTTAATGATGACATTAAAAATAGAGACTCTTCGATTTTCATAACCTATGAGACTTAATGTCACTTTAAAAAAAAACTCTTCACTTTCCATAACTTGAGGAAAGTTATGGAGTTCATAAAAACCATTAAGATCAAATATTCCAATTAACACAATAATCAAATAATTTTTATATGATCTAGATTAAACTCATAAGTAAAGATAATTCACATCAATAATTTTCAAGAAATTAGATAATCATATAAACTAATACAAATCTTGAAACTTAGACAATTATCCTTTGAAGACTCTTAGACTTCATAACCTAAAGAGTTAATAAATGGGAAATTTCACATCCATAACTTATGGAAGTTTCAAAGCTCTTAAGATGATAACTTAAAAAAAAAACTTTTGAGTTCCAAAATTTTATGACAAAATTTGTAACTCCTTAAAACCACTTAGATCAAACTTTAAAAAAAAATAATCATATCATTCTATCTTTTAATAAATTGACCTAATTCAACTCTTGTAGTAAAGTGAATCAAATTTTACATATAATTAGTTTTTCATAAAATCAAGTAATTATCATAAAATTTGAGAAACTTCATCATTTTTTTTTCTTTCTTTCTTTCCATAAACTTGAAAAAAAACATTTGCATCAAATATAGTAGAAAACAACCCATGGCTCTGATACCACTGTTGGGTTTTGGTATAATACAACATCCTATGGTGCACATACAACCCTAAATACCTTGGATCTATGTTTTCACTAATTATACATGCAAATGGTTTCCAAGGCATTAAACTTATAACTAGCATGTATTTGACATAAACCATATAATATATTAGTTAGGGAAACATACCTTTTATGTGGCTTTAAGTCTTGATGTATTTGGCCTTAAGAGCTTAGCACCAATAGTATGAAATGCCTCAAATGGAATCACAACACACCTAGGACAAAGGTGGCTCTTGAGAGAGAATTCCATGCACCAAAACACCTCCATATTTCTCTAAGAAAAGAAATGGTGATTTTGGCTATGGAGTAACCTATTTATATGTAGGATTCCAAGGGTTATGGGTATAACCCATAATCCATACCCATGGGTTTTATGATCCATGGTTCATGTGGTCCAACTGTTTATGTATCCATACATAAACTTGCTCAAACATGGATCATAAGCCCAACACATATAAATATAACTAATTATCAAAAATATAATATAACTTATAATATATTAATAAACCATAAATAACCTTCTCTCAAAAGTCCATCCTAACAAATTGTCCTGATGATATGCAACCCAAATGGACCATGCTACTCTCGGGTCGAATACATACCAATAATAGTTAGAGCTTAGACACGTAATGCAATAGTTCCTAAAACAACATTTCGAACTCGTTATGGTCACTACGATTTTGTAGTGATGCCCTTTGGATTAACAAATTCACCGGCAGTGTTCATGGACTTAATGAATCAAGTGTGTCATTCATTCCTAGACAAATTTGTGATTCTCTTCATAGAAAATATACATATCTATTCAAAGAGTAAAAAGGAACATGGTCAACACCACCGACAAATCTTGGAAACTCTAAGAAACGAAAAGCTATACGCAAAATTCTCAAAGTGTAAAATTTCAATTCGGAAAGTAGATTTCCTAGGTGACGTCATTAGCAAAGACGGGATATACGTGGACCCCTCCAAAATCAAGGGAATCGAGAACTAGTTAGCTCCCAAAACCCCAACGGAAATTCGACAATTCTTGGCCCTTGCTGGCTACTATCGAAGGTTTATACAGAACTTCTCGAAGATGGCAAAACCACTTACCACCCTGACCCAAAAGGGTGTTCCTTTCAATTGGGAAGAAAGACAAGACATAGCATTCCAAACACTGAAGCAAGTTCTATGCAGCGCACCTATATTGTCCTTACCAGGGGGAACAGAAGACTTCGTGGTCTACTGTGATGCATCTAATCAAGGTCTTGGATGTGTCCTAATGCAATGAGGAAAGGTCATCGCCTACGCCTCAAGAAAACTCAAGATGCATGAGGTCAACTACACTATGCACGATCTTGAACTAGGAGCAGTTGTTTTCGCGCTAAAGATCTAGAGACACTATCTCTATGGCACAAAATGCACGATTTTCACCGATCACAAGATCCTTCAGCACATTCTCAATCAAAAATAACTCAACATGAGGCAAAGACGATGGGTTGAACTGCTGAATGACTACGAATGCGAGATTCGCTATCACCCAGGAAAAGCGAATGTAGTAGCTGATGCTGTTAGACGAAAGGAATACTCGGGCCGCCGAGTGAAATCCTTAACTATGATGATCCATTCACACCTGTCCACACAAATAAGGAAACACAAAGGGAAGCCTTGAGAACAGAGAACATGGCAAGTGAAGCCTTCAGGGGAATGGATAAGAATCTTGAAGTCAAGAGTGACGGTGTTCGTTACTTCGTAGATAGGATCTGGACACCAAAGTTTGGAGGTTTCAGAGACGTGGTCATGAATGAGGCTCATAAGACTCGATACTCCGTGCACCCAGGTTTGGACAAGATGTATTTGGACCTCAAGAAACTGTATTGGTGGCCGAACATGAAAGCAGATATCGCTAACTATGTGGGCAAGTGTCTGACTTGCACCAAAGTCAAGGTAGAGTACGAAAAGCCATCAGGATTATTACAACAACCTGAAATACCCGAGTGGAAGTGGGAACGGATAACCATGGACTTCATAACCAAATTACCCAAGACAACAGGTAAGCTAGACACCATCTGGGTAATCGTAGATAGATTAACAAAATCCGCACACTTCCAACCCATAAAGGAAACCGAAAAGATGGAGAAGCTAGCTCGAACATACATCCGAGAGATTGTACGATTACATGGTGTACCAATATCCATTATCTCCGACAGGGATAGTAGGTTCACCTCACGATTTTGGCAGTCACTACAAAAATCTCTTGGAACGAAACTAGACATGAGTACTGCTTACCATCCACAAACCAATGGTCAAAGTGAGAGGACCATACAAACCTTGGAAGATATGCTAAGAGCTTGTGTAATTGATTTTGGTAAAGAGTGGGATACCCATTTACCACTAATCGATTTTTCATAAAACAATAGCTATCACTCCAGCATTAGAGTTGCTCCACTTGAAGCCCTCTACGGCTGGAAGTGCAGATCACCATTGTGCTGGGATGAAGTAGGTGACACGCAACTAGCCAAGGGACAAGTACACGACAACACTCTTACTGGTCCGGAGATCATAAGAGAGGCAACCTAGAAGATTTTACAAATTTGGGAATGACTAAAGGCTTCAAGAGACAGACAAAAGAATTAAGCAGACAAAAGACGGAAACCATTGGAATTTCAAGTTGGGGACCGAGTGCTATTAAAAGTCTCACCTTGGAAGGGGTTAATATGTTTCGGAAAACGTGGGAAACTAAACCAAAGGTATATCGGACCATTCGAGATCCTTGCAAGGATCGGTCCGGTAGCATACAAAGTTCGACTATCGCAGGAACTCAATAACGTACATCCTACCTTTAATGTGTCAAACTTGAAGAAATGTTTGTCCGATGAGACCCTCGTCGTCCCTTTAGAAAAAATCGAAATCAACGAGAGTCTCCACTTTATAGAAGAACCAATTGAAATCATGGATATGGAATTTAAAAGAACAAAACAAAGTTGCATACCCATCGTGAAGGTCTGCTGGAATTCAAAGTGAGGACCTGAATACACCTGGGAACGCGAAGATCATATGAAACACAAGTACCCACATCTTTTTCCCTAATCCACAAGTGTTTTTCTTACATTAAATTTCAGGATGAAATTCCCTCTAACATGGGGATGATGTGACAACCTGATATTTCGACTCTATGTAATGACCTAAAAAGTCAAGTATTGTAACCACTTTTTAAAATAATGAAATTAACTTTGAAAATAAAATGTACAAAAGTCTCTATTTGGTTAGCTACTATGTTAGATATCATTAAACTGTTAACATACATAAAAAGAACGCCCAAATCTGACTTCGTATGAGGAAGTTATGAATTTTCGAATTTTTTAACCTAGTAGTAGACAACTAAAAACTCGAAATAGAGATCGAGTGGTCTTTAGCCGAAACAACCTAAACGAAAGTTGAAGACACTGACAATAGGAGTACAACAGTAAAAAGTTTGACGGAAATAGACAACAGATGAAGGAGTTATGGGATTTAAACAAACATTTCTAGGCACGGCCTGTTAAAAATAATATAATAAAAAAATAAATTCAAAATTAGCTGACGGAGTCTAAACGAGAGTTGTAGAGCCTTTTCACACCTATGTTTTCATATAAAGAACATTGAAATCGGAGCTCGTATACAAAATTTATTGATTTTACAAGTTCGGGAGACAAAATCTGAGGCTGACTCAGCTTCACGACGTGAAGGGACCATGCTCACGATGTGAGTTTGTGATTGATGGGTTCCAGAGTGTCAGACACATCAAATCGTCGAAGAGGATCATGCTGACTAAGCCTCACGATGTGAGGATCCAAAACTCACAATGTGAGACTCCAAATCTGTCCCTTATATCAACAACTTAACCAAGATGCAAGGCCAAAAGAAGAATACCTGGATTTCGGGCTGTTACATTTCTTCCCCACTAGAATCAAACTTCTCCCCCGAAGTCTCATACTGAAAACAACTCTGGATACTGATCCCGCATCTCAAACTCGGACTCCCATGTCAGCTCGGACCCCTTATGATGTTGCCACTGCACTTGTACCAGGGGTACTTCCTTGTTCCTCAGAACCTTAACTTTCCGATCCCTGATCGCTACTGGTCTCTCCACATAGTTCAGGCCTGCATCCACCTGAATATCATCTAAAGGCACCACTGCCGACTCGTCGGCAGTACATTTCCTTAACTGTGAGACATGAAAGGTATCATGGATCTGCCCCAACTCAACAGGTAGATCCAACCGGTAGGCTACCCGGCCTACCCTTGCAATTACCCTGAAGGCTCCAATATACCAGGGTCCCAACTTGCCCCTCTTCCTGAATCGTATCACTCCTTTCCAAGGAGAGACCTTTAGGAGCACAAGGTCACCAACCTGAAACTCGAGCTCGGATCGCCGCCTGTCCGCATAACTCTTCTAGCGACTCTGCACGATCAACAACCTCTGCCTGACCTGCTGAATCTGCTCGGTCATCTGGAGTACAATCTCCGTGCTACCCATCACCCGCTGCCCCACCTCTCCCCAGCAGATGGGGGTGCGACACCTCCGACCATACAACAGCTCAAAGGGTGGCATAACAATGCTCGAATGATGACTATTGTTGTACGAAAACTCTGCTAAAGGTAGATAGGTGTCCCAGCTCCCTCCAAAATCCAAGGCACATGCTCGGAGCATATCCTCAACCGTCTGAATCGTTCGCTCGCTCTGTCCGTCTGTCTGCGGGTGCTATGCGGTACTGAAATGCAGTCTCGTACCCAACTCCTCATGAAACTTCTTCCAAAACCTGGAAGTAAAATGCACATCCCGATCTAAAACAATCGACATCGGAACCCCATGCCGCGATACCTCCTCCCTCACGTATAATTCTGCCAACTTCTCCGCAGAAGAGCTCTCGCTGATGGCTAGAAAATGAGCGCTCTTCGTCAATCTATCCACGATCACCCAAATCGCGTCGACTCCCCTCGTAGTCCACGGAAATTTGGTGATAAAATCCACGGTAATCTGTTCCCACTTCCATTCGGGAATCTCTAGCGGCTGCAATTTACCATGCGGACGCTGGTGCTCAGCCTTAACCTGTCGACAAGTCATGCATCTCTCAACAAACTATGCAACATCCCTTTTCATACAGGGCCACCAATACTCCTTCCTTAGGTCCAAATACATTTTCGTAGCACCAGGATGAATCGAGAATTTCGATCGATGTGCTTCCTCCATCAAAATAGTACGCGTACCGCCCACAAACGGTACCCAAATCCGATCCTGAAAAGTCATAAGCCCTCGACCATCCGTAATGAATCCTGATACCTAACCTACAACCCACTCCCTCTTCTGGTTTTCTGGTTTCGTAGCCTCAGCCCGAGCTCCCTGAATGATACCTAAAATCGGGGTCATCACCGTCAACCTCATACAAACATCTTGGATCGGGGTGCTTCCGCCCTCCAGCTCAACGCATTGGCTACCACATTAGCCTTGCCCAGGTGGTACATGATCTCACAATCGTAATCCTGCACCACATCCAACCATCTCCTCTGTCGCATGTTCAGATTTGGCTGATCCATCAAGTACTTCAGACTCTTGTGGTTCGTGTAGATGGTACACCGAACCCCATAAAGATAATGCTGCCAGATCTTGAGGGCAAACACCATCGCCCCCAATTCCAGGTCGTGGGTGGGATATCTCGACTCATGAGGCGTCAACTGCCTTGAAGCATACGCTATCACATGACACCTCTACATAAGCACCGCCCCCAAACCCGATATAGATGCATCACAGTACACCACAAAATCCTCCATCCCTTCCGGGAGTGCAAGCACCGGGGCCTCGCACAATTGCTGACGAAGGGTCTCGAATGAGAACTGCTGCTCCTAGTAAGTGGCATGGCGATCATGGAGAAATCCTTTATAAACCTTCGATAATAGCTGGCCAATCCCAGAAAACTCCTGATCTCAGTGGGCGATCTCGGCACCTCCCATCTCAACACCGCCTCAATCTTGGCTGGGTCGACCAATATCCCTTTCTATTTAACAAGGTGCCCAAGGAACTGAACCTCTCGTAACCAGAATTCACACTTGGAGAATTTGACATACAACCTCTCCGATCTCAATACCCCAAGAATTTCCCTCAAATGCTCCTCATGCAGCTCCCTAGGCCTCGAATATACCAAAATATCATCAATGAATACGATCACCGACCGATCCAGCATCAGCCGGCACACCCGGTTCATAAGATCCATGAACGGAGCCAGGGCATTGGTGAGCCCAAAAGGCATCACCACATACGATCACGCCGGCGCCTGACAACGTGTACGATCACGCCGGCGCCTTCCCACGGTCCTCGCTAGTACCTGAAACACATAACACAACAACTGTAACCATAAATGCTTAGTGAGTTCCCCAAAATACAACTTATGCACATACGCCTTTCCAGGACCTGACCTTCCGGTCCATGTATCTCAGGGGACTTCTGTCCCGACTAGGTAAACGTTCCGGTCCTATCCACGTCAACCTTACGGTCGACATCATAACGCCTTCCGGCCCATAACGTATTCACCTTCTGACCCATAACATAATGCCTTCTGGCCCATATCAAGCATATCATACATGGCACATATAATGAATAACTTATTACACATAATACATATATCTCATATCATATCCGACCTTCCGGTCACACAGTCAAACCCTTCCGGGTACAGTATAGTGAGAAAAATCACCTCGTTGAAAGTCTAAGATCTCGCGTCCTCGCTATCACCGAATCCCAACGACGAATCTACCTCGCCTAAACATAAAATATCATTTAATACACAAAGACTTCCACCACTAAAACTTTACCCCTTATCATCATTCCTCAGAGGGTAAAATACTGTTTTACCCTTCCTTGACCTAAAGTCCTCATGTTCACCAAAACCCTAAAAGTCAACAAAAGTCAACCCTGAGAGTATGCAGGGCGTACATCGTCAATCCCCTGGATCTAGGTCTCCACCCAGTACGCTGCGCGTACTGGAAGTTACGCCCAGCGTAACCATCAGAATCAGCCACCTTCATTTATGGTATTAATCGGTTAAGCCATTACTCCAACTTCCAGATCCGACTCTTTTAGTGTGTCTAAATCCATAAAGTCAAGACCTTTAAGCCTTGGCATGGGTGTAAAGGCTCCAACATCACATAACAACATTCTATTCAAACTCAAGGACCTAGATTTCATGCATGGTGCAATATCCACGTCCAAGATGTTATTTTTATGAGTCTACAACTCCAATAGATCAGAAATATGAAGTATCTAAGCTTATGGAGGCCATTTGCACAAAAGGTCTCCACCTTTGGGACTTAAACCCTAGAAAATGATACCTTAAGCATATAACCTCAACCAAGTGACAAGATCCAAACTTTTTACCTGATAATGAAGCTTTAACCCTTGCAAAGCTCAGATCTACAATTGAGCACCACTTCTAGCCCCTCCAATAAGCTCTTCTTCTCCTTTGCAACCTTGGAATAGCACCACCAAGCAAATAATGCACACACAAAGGCTTATGAACAAAGGCAAACACTATTTAGGGTTTCACTCTGAGTGATGGTGGCTGAGAAGTCCAACCACACGTTCCTTTTATAGCCCTCCAAAGAGATTAGGGTTTTTAAATCTAGGCAACTTACGCCATGCGTAACCTTGGGTACGCCCAGCGTACCTGAGGGGGAACGCGTCCAAATGAGGCGCGCAAGTACGCGCAGCATACACCTTATACGCCCAGTGTACTCGCCTACCATGAAAACCCTAAATCAACAACTTAACCAAGATGCAAGGCCAAAAGAAGAATACCTGGATTTCGGGCTGTTACAACGGGCTTAGACACTATTCCAACAATCTACCACTTGGATAAGTCTAGTAACTATATCTCACATATGACTTTAGAATCTGATTAGAAATCGTAGCTCTTATACTTTGCTATCTACTCTAATCAGCTTATCCTTCAGATAAGGGATCGTATAATCCTCTGTTCTATATATCATGCTGACAATACTTATTGTCGAACACTTGTTTCTTGATCTCTGATTTCTTTGACATAGAATTTAATTGAACACATCAACTTCATTCTGACCGGGCCCGACACATAAGTCAAACCAAATCATCACATGGCCCAAGGTATCACTTTTATTCAAATAGAGTAAAAGGAACAGATTAACTTCAACTCATATGCATCTATTATTTACTAATTGAATCTTGCACAACAGTATGTTTTATAACATCAAGTTAGTGATGCGTTTACACATCATCAATGCATAACCAACCAAAAAACAACAACGATATCTATATGTTTTAAGAGTCTATGTTATTATCACTTTGCGATCACAAAGTGATACCAGCAAACGCGGGTTTATTCCAATGCTCAAATCAAATTCATAAGCACTCATGAACTTTGCAGCAAACCTTCGCTATATCGAAAACCTTTCAAACAATCTACAAACCATTCATAACAGTCTTCATTCACATCTACTTCCAAAACATGAATGACTGTGGACCGTTTGAATAATCTTATTTTTCAGGAAGTCAAAACATGCAAAATTGAAACAATAGATAAATAACCAACACAAGATAGTAACTTTACTTATAAATAATAGAACTTTATTTGTTCATCAAATGTCAAGTACAAACTATCTATTACATGTTTCCTATCTAATCCAAACTTATATCATCCTTCAGCCCAATGCTCCTAGCATGCTGCAAGTGTTTGACCCTACTCAGTCCCTTCGTAAGGGGATCTGCTGGATTTTCTTCTGATGATACCCTCTTCACAATGAGGAGTCCCTCTTCTAGCCGATGTCTGATAAAATGGTATTTTCTGTCGATATGTCGAGATCTACCATGATCTCTTGGTTCCTTGGTCAAGGCAATCGCTCCTTCATTATCATAATAAATTTCCATCGGCTCCTTTATGGATGGCATAACTCCAAGTTCTCCAATGAAGTTCTTCAACCATATAGTCTCCTTCAACGCTTCGCTCGCCGTAATGTACTTTGATTCGCACGTAGAATCATCCATGGTCTCCTGATTGGAACTTTTCCAAGTCACTGCTCCTCCATTTAGGGTAAAGACCCAGCCCGAATGCAATCGGTAACTATCCCTATCTGTCCGAAAACAAGCGTCACTGTACCCTCGTACCCTCAAGTCATCACTCCCACCGAGGACTAGAAACTATTCATTGGTCCTTCGTATGTACTTAAGAATATTCTTTACCACAATCCAATGAGCTCTACCAAGGTTCCCTTAATATCTGTTGACCATGCTCAAAGAGAAGGCCACATCAGGGCAAGTACAAGTCATAACATACATGATAGAGCCTACTGCGGAAGCGTAAGGTACTCGGCTCATATAAGCTATCTCTACCTTTGTTCTCGAGCTTTGAGTTTTACTCAACTTGGTATTGCTTTGGATTGGCAACTCCCTTTTCTTGGAATTTTCCATACTAAAACGCTTTAGTACCTTGTCCAAGTATGTATCCTAACCGAGTGCTATCAGTTTCTTTTCCCTATTTCTTACTATCCTTATTCCATGAAACGGAGCTATTGCAAGTATTACCCTAATAGACTTTATCTTCGCAACTGGTGAGAAGGTCTCATCATAGTCAACTCCCGCAGTTTGACTAAATCCCTCACAACCAATCGCCTTTATCAGTGTGAACATTCCCATTCATGTCCATCTTCTTCTTGAAGATCCATTTACACCCGACTGTCTTGCGACCCGATACATTATCAACCAAATTCCAAACATGGTTGTCGTACATAGACTGAATCTCGTTGTCCATCGCCTCTTTCCATTTAGCAAACTTCGGGCCTGCCATGGCCTCTTTCTAGCTGATAGGTTCGTCCAAATTCATTAGTGTTTCATCGCTAATAAACGTATCCCTTTCATTAGTAATATGAAAACCATAAAAATGGGGTTGAACACTAACCCTATTAGATCGTTTAAGAGGTGAGGACTCGTCAACGGGTTCAACAGGAGTTTCCTCCTCGGGTTGAGCGCCAGTGTTAGAGGTTCCTTCATCGCTTTGTTCTTAAATCTCTTCAAGATGAATTTTCCCCCCACTGTCTTCTTGGCTTATCGATTCCCTTTCTCAGAAAACTCCTCTTCTAGCAACGAAGACAACGTTATCATTCGGTCTATAGAAAAGATAGCTAAAAGAGTTATGTGGATAGCCAATGAAGTAACACTTCTCACTACGAGGTTCGAGCTTGTCGTGAGTCTCTCGTCTTACGAAAGCCTTGCAACCCTAAACCTTAATATGTGCTAACAAGGGATATTTCCCTGTCGACATCTCATGAGGAGTCTTGGTAACCTTCTTAGTGGGAACTAAGTTAAGGATGTGGGCGGAAGTCTCTAAGGCATACCCCCAGAAAGATATTAGTAACGAAGTTGGACATATCATAGAACGAACCATGTCCAACAAGGTTCGATTACGTCTCTCAGACACACCATTCAATTGTGGCGTTCTCGGAGGCATCAATTGCGAAACAATTCAACATTCTTTTAGATAGTTGTGAAACTCAAGACTTAGGTAATCTCCTCCTCGGTCTAATCGAAGCATCTTGATTTTCATGCCCAGTTGATTCTCCACTTCATTCTTAAAATCTTTGAACTTTTCAATGGTTTCCGACTTTTGCTTGATTAGGTAGATATATCCATATATGTTATAATCGTCCGTAAAAGTCACATAGAAGCAGTAAGCATCCCTTGTGGTGGATCTAAAGGGCCCACACACATCGGTGTCTATGGGATCCAATGGACCCTCACCCCTTTCACAAGTGCAGTAAAGGGTGACTTGGTCATCTTCCCAAGTAAACAAGATTCACATGCATCATCGTCCCTAAGGTCGAATGACTCCAACACTCCATCCTTTTATAGTTGGGCTATGCGCTTCTTCTTGACATGGCCAAGGCAACAATGCCAGAAGCATGCTTTGTCTAGGCTAGTAGACAAATCGATATTGAATACATCATTTCCGAAATTATCAACAACCATCACAGATTCATAAATCCCATTACAAGGTAATGCATTGAAATAAATGACACCATTCAAATAAACATTAATAGTGTTGGGTTATGAGCAATCTAACACTTCCGAAATGTGCATGCAACCCTAATAAACCTTGGATCTATGTTTGTCTAAATACATGCAAAATAATAAATTTTCCAAGGTTTATAACCTATCTAACATGGCATGGGGAACATTTCAACATAAAAGAGTTAGAAGAGATTACATACCTTTTAATGAGTTTGGTTCTAAGGAGTTTGAGGGCCAAGCACCAATAGTGTGAATGCCTCAAATGGAATCACAAAACACCACAAACTCTTGGTAAACTTTGAGAGAGTATACACACTTGTATAATTTTCGGCCACACACAAGCTTACACACACTAGGTCACTAGCCTCATTTAATGCTTCATAAGCATGCTTATATAGTGTGCATGGTTAGGGTGAAACCCTAATAACCCATGTCTTTTCCTTTCCAAGGATCCATGGGATAAAAGTGTTGGATAAGGTGTCTAAGTCCATAACTATTTCTGGTATGTACTTGACCCGACCCGGCATGGTCCATTTGGGTTGCATGGCACCATGCAATTGGATAGACTAAATGAGAGAAATAACACTTGGAGATTATTGATATATTATAAGTTATAATATATTAATAATATTATTTGATTAGTTTGATCAATAATTAATTTAGAATTCATTAAGTGATCAAAAGAGAACTAATTAAATATATGGGTTGATTATGTAGATCATCCATATCTTGTATAGTGGGCTAAGAAGCTCCATGGATTATCAAGTTGGGTTCTACCCATAGGATGCTCCATGGATGCTCCATGGGAGTTACAAACCCATGGGTCATGGAAATGAAGAGTCATGACACATTAGGGTTTACATAGTGTAACCCTAGATGTGTCAACACTATATAAGGATCTCATTCCCCACCAAAATCGGCTACACTAAGGAAACAAGAGGGCTAGGCCGATTTCAAGAAGTGTGCATTCTCTCAAAAGTCTTTCCAAGAGCCTTTGGTGTTGTGTGAAGCACTTGAGGCATCACACTTGGGGTGCTAAGCTCATAAGGTTCCAAGGAACATAAGCAACAACAAGGTAAGTTATTCTATCTATCATTCAAGTTAAAATTGTTCCCTATGTATGGTAGTTAGGAATATAGCCTTGGAATTCAACATTGCATGATAATTAGACAAACATAGATCCAAGGTTATTAGGGTTGCATCTACACTTAGGAAGTGTTAGACTGCTCAAAACCCATCAGTGGTATCAGAGACAGGTTTGTTTGCTTTTTATTTGTGCTTAAAAGTTGAAAAAAGTCGAAATCTTGCTGTCTAACGAATGGACTCATCGAGTCCATGGGAGGGACTCGTCGATTTCACGTGTATCTTCAACCTACTCGACGAGTAAGTTCATGCACTCGGCGAGTAGGGTCGACAGATTGCAGAATTTCGACTTTAGTTGCTGGAAATGGACTAGAAACATTACCCTAAACTGTTTTGGCACTTGAAAACTTGTTTTGATGGTGTAATGTTCTTTCTAATTTCATTTACAACAACTAGTTATCAAAATTACAAAGTTTTAAGTGTAATTTTGATTTGTGAATGTGTTCATATTCATGTTCTTGTTCTTATGATATTTGAGATGATCATAGGAATTATTTGTGACCTATGTGGTAGATTAATTCTTGATCATAATGTGTTTTAATGGAATCCATAACTTGTCCTCAAGTTATGGAAAACCAAGGGTCACACTTGAATTAAAACCATTAAAAAGAACAAAAGAGTTAGAAAAATGAAGAGTCTTCATTTTATTACTCTATTAAACTTATAAGTTACAAGAAATGAAAAGTTTTGAAAGTTACAAAACTTGCCCTCAAGTTTTGGAACAAGTAAGGTTAAGTTAAAACTTTAGTTCCAACCCTTAGAATCTTTAAAAGTTAAAATTCAATCCTTATACTTATATTATGATGATTTAATAATTATATATATATATATATATATATATATATATATATATATATATATATATATATATATATATATATATGTATAAGAACAAAGTCGTCTTACCGCTAGTATGCCTCATTCATGAAGCCGGTCAATAAGGTGGGTATAAGGTTGTTGCCTATAAAATGGTGACTTGATGGGTGTCTACTCTCACCCACCACTTGCTTGACTGGTGGAGGGTCGTTAGCCGAACGGGTAAGACAAGGACTTATAAATTCTCGTTCAAAGTATGATGAATATTATAAAGTAACTAAATGTTTTATTAAATTCCCGATCTTAGTTACTTTAGGAAAATGTGAATAAGGTGCTAATCCATGAAATTACACTTTACACTTTGTCTAAGTCGTTGGTGGAGTGCGTGTGGTTAAACGGCACACTAACTTGGACTTAACAAGGTAGGTAAAGGGTGACTTAAGGTTTATTATAGTATCGGTGGAGCGTGTGTGGTTTACCGGCACATCGATTGAGTGATAAACTTTAAGGGTACCAAGTGATTTGCATTGTTACTTCACACCTCGTTTTGTGATCCTCGGTATCCCAGTCACAAAACTTGGAAGGCACACTCGAGATTAAAACATGCCTTTGAAAAACTCATTGAATCTCAAAGAATCTAGTAATTTCTAAGAACCAAGCAAAAAAAACCTTATAGTTAAATGTTTCGGTTTTCATGGTGGAAATTGGTGAATCGTCATTCACCTACCTTTCAAATATGGTATAGCTTAGACTACGGCATACCTCTTCTAAGCTATGTTATATTGTGATTGGATCCTAGCCTTAATATTACATTTGGGTGTTTTATTAAGGACTCTCATATATCTATACTAAACTTGTTCTGTTCTTTCAGATGTCTTCAAACAATGCTGCTTTTGGCTCGAATCCTAATGGCTCCTTTACTCTTATGAGCTTGTGTGGGAAAGTTACCTTTGATGGATCCAACTTCAATGAGTGGATCAGAAACATCAGGATGATTACCCGCTACAAGGACAAAGAATATGTCCATGAGAAGGAGCTTAAGGAAATTGATGAGTCCACTGCAACTCCCCAGGAGATCGCTGACTTTCATACTCATGAAAAAGATGCGACCAAGGTGGCTTGCATCATGTTGGCCACAATGACAGCTGAACACCAAAAGTCTTATGAAGATTTCTACCCTTATGAAATGCACCAAGATTTGATGGAAAGATACCATCAAAGTGCACGACAAGAGAGGTATGAGATCATCTGCTCCATGATAACAGCCATGATGAAGGACGGGGAATCTGTCATGAGCCACATGTAGAAAATGCAAAGGTATGTGGATCGGTTGCTGAAGTTTAATGTGAACTTCCCTGAGGAGCTTGCCATAGATATCATTTTGCACTCCTTACCATCGTGCTATGATCAATTCTGCATGACATATCACATGAACAAGGAAGAGGTCACCCTCAGCAAACTTCAGGGACTTCTCAAGACCGTAGAAACAGGTCTTAAGGGGAAGTCGATTGCTATCATTCCTACTCCAAATTCAACTCCGGTTTTGGCAATCGGGAAAAGTCGAGGGAGGAAGAGAAAGAGATCTTCGAAGGGTACCAAGGCTCGGACCCTTGATGGCTCTTCTTCAAGTGGAACCAAGAAAGGTTTCATTACTCCTTCTTCTGACCCAAAAGAGGCTGAATGCTTCTATTGCCATGAAAAGGCTCATTGGAAGCGGTACTGCCCAAAATACCAGCAGGATGTGAAGGATGCGAAAGTCAAACCCAACCATGCAGGTATTTACACTATCATTTCTAATAACTCACCCCATTCTAAATCTTGGGTCCTTGATACCGGTTGTGGTATTCATATTTGTTGTGACTTGCAGGGACTAAGAAGAAGTGAGGATATGGAGCAAGGAAGAATAAACTTGATCATGGGGAATAGGAAAGCCTCACCTGTCACCAAGATTGGAGTTTATACTTTATCGCTAAGTAGTGGGTTTAGTTTAGATTTGAATAAATGCTGTTACTCGCCAGGAATGGCAAGAAATATTATTTCCTTTCATGCTTTGTACAAACTAGGGTTTACCTTTTTGTTTAATAATGAAGTTGGTTCTATTGATGCTTTCTTTAATAATGTTCTTTATTTTAAAGCATTACCTTGTGATGGTGTGTATGAAGCTGTGTCTGTTGTAGATAACTTAGGAAATAATGTTTTGTGTATTGATTCTACTACTAATAATAACTTGGATAAAGCATCATTATGGCATTGTCGCCTTGGACATATAAGCAAGAAACACATAGGCCAACTCCAAAAGGATGGAGTCTTGGAGTCGTTTGACCTAAATTCAGATGATAGTTGCGAATCATGCTTACTTGGAAAAATGACAAAGTCACCCTTCACAGGCTCGTGTGAAAGGGGTGAAGGTTTGTTAGACCTTATACACACGAATGTGTGTGGACCATTCAAACATGCCACAAGGGATGCTAATCGTTATTATTTGACTTTTACTGATGATTACACTAGATATGGATATGTCTACTTAATCAAACATAAGTCAGAGACTTTCGAGAGATTTAAGGAATTTAAACAGGAAGTCGAGAATCAATTGGGCAGGAAAATTAAGATGCTTCGATCCGATCGAGGTGGTGAGTATCTTAGTTCAGAGTTCCTCGACTATCTAAGGGAATGTGGGATTGTCTCACAATTGACACCTCCCAGGACACCGCAGTTGAATGGTGTGGCTGAGAGGCGTAATCGAACCTTGTTAGACATGGTTCGTTCCATGATGAGTTGAGCTTCGCTACCAATCTCATTCTTGGCATATGCCTTAGAGACTGCCGCCCATATTCTTAATCTAGTCCCTACAAAGAAAGTTGCCAAAACTCCTCACGAGATGTGGACTGGTAAAGTACCTAAACTAGACCACATCAAGATTTGGGGTTGCAGGGCTTTCGTGAGATGCGAGACTCATGATAAGCTCGAACCTCGAAGCGAGAGGTGTATTTTCATCGGCTACCCACAGCAATCCTTTGGTTACCTCTTCTACAGACCTAGTGACAATGTGGTCTTTGTAGCAAGAAGAGGAGTCTTTCAAGAAAGAAAGTTTATAAGCCAAGGAGACAGTGGGAGGCAAATTGATCTTGAAGAAATTCAAGAGTCAAGTGGTGAAGGAACTTCAAACTCTAGCCCTCAACTTGAGGAGGAAACTCCTGTTGAGCCAATTGACGAATCTGTACCTCTAAGGCGTTCCACGAGAGTTAGGAGTGCACCTGAGCATTACTATGGATTCCATATTACTGCAGAAGGTGATACACTTATTAGTGATGGGACACTAGTAAGTCAAGATGACCCTAACAACTACCAGGAAGCTATGGCAGGCCCCGAGTCTGCTAAATGGAAAGAGGCTATGGATAGCGAGATACAATCCATGTATGACAATCAAGTTTGGAACTTGGTTGAAAATGTACCAGATCGCAAGACGGTGGGGTGCAAATGGATCTTCAAGAAGAAGACCGACATGGATGGTAATGTACACACTTATAAGGCTAGACTGGTTGCAAGGGGGTTCTCACAAATTCCTGGAGTGGATTATCATGAGACCTTTTCTCCGGTAGCCAAGATTAAGTCTATTAGGGTTATGTTAGCCATAGCCGCATTTCATGACTATGAAATTTGGCAAATGGATGTCAAAACCGCTTTCCTTAATGGAAAATTGGCTGAAGATGTTTACATGAGTCAGCCAGAAGGTTTTGTCAGCAACAAGTACCCTAATAGAGTGTGTAAGCTTGAGAAATCCATCTATGGATTAAAGCAAGCACCTCGCACATGGAATCTTTGCTTTGATAAAAAGGTCAAGGAATTTGGCTTTTCTAGGAGTGAAGATGAATCTTGTGTGTATCTCAAGGCTAGTGAGAGTATAGTTAGCTTTTTGGTATTGTATGTGGATGACATACTACTCATAGGAAACGACATTCCAACCCTACAGGAAGTAAAATCCTGGCTTGGGAAGTGTTTCACTATGAAGGACCTTGGTGAAGCTGCCTATATTTTAGGGATAAGGATCTTAAGAGATTGGAGTAAAAGACTAATTGGACTTAGTCAGAGTACCTACTTGGATAAGGTGCTGAAGAGATTCAGCATGCAGGACTCCAAGAAAGGAGAGTTGCCCATCCAGAGTAACGCCAAATTGAGTAAGACACAAAGCCCTAGCACTGAGGCTGAGACAACAGAAATGAGTCGAATACCTTATGCTTCGGCTATAGGATCGATCATGTATGCTATGACGTGTACTCGACCTGATGTAGCTTTTGCCCTGAGCATGGTTAGCAGGTTTCAGGGGAACCCTGGCAAGGCACACTGGACTGTGGTAAAGAATATTCTCAAGTACCTACGAAGGACTAAGGACTGGGTCCTTACCCTCGGTGGGAGTGAAGACATGAGAGTTGTAGGGTATAGTGATGCTAGCTTCCAGACTGATAGGGATAATTTCCGCTCTCAGTCTTGCTGGGTCTTTACCCTAAATGGAGGAGCAATTTCTTGGAAGAGTTCCAAGCAAGAGACAGTGGCAGATTCTACTTGTGAATCAGAGTATATTGCAGCTAGCGAGGCGGCAAAGGAGGCGATATGGCTGAAGAACTTCATTGGAGTTGTACCAACTATTAAAGAGCCAATGGAAATTTTCTGTGATAGTTAAAGTGTTGTTGCCTTAGCCAAGGAACCAAGGGATCACGGGAGATCTAGACACATCGACAGAAAATACCATTTCATCAGACATCGGATCGAAGAAGGACTCCTCGTGGCAAAGAGGGTATCATCAGATGAAAATCTGGCAGATCCCCTCACGAAGGGACTGACTCGGGTTAAGCATCTCCAGCATGCTCGGAGCATAGGGCTAAAGGATGATATTAGATTTAGTAGTTAGATAACCTCGAAATTTGTAAAGTGTAATTGACATTTGATGATGAATAAAAAATGTTTTATTTATGAGTAAAGTGTTGCTATCTCTTGTCGATCGTTTACTATATTTCTTTTGCATGTTTTGACTTCCAGAATAATTTTTGTTTGGTATAACATATTATTCAAACCTCCACAATCAGTCATATGTCGGAAGTAGGTATGAATCAAGACTGTCATATTTGGTTGTAGAGGTCTTGGACAAGGCTACAACAATCATGAGTGCTCATAAGTTCTGAGCATTGGACTCAACCCACGCTCACTGGAATCACTTCATGGAATTCTATCTCGAGTGATCGTGAGACTGTAATATCGTATAAGTCTTCAAACCTAGAGATATGATTTGTTACTTAGAAGTTGGTTATGCATTGGTTGTACGAAAATGCATTGGTAACTCGATCTTATAAATCGTGCTCTTGTGCGTAATTCAATGAGTGGTAGAACAAACATATGAGTCGAAGTTTATCTGTTCCTTCTTGGATTAGAAGCTGATATTTGGGCCTCTCGATGATTTTGTTTTGACCCATGTACCGGTCCCGGTCAGAACTAAGTTGATGTGTTCAATTAAGTTCTTTGTCAAACAAATCGGAAATCGGGAACTAAGTTGATGTGTTGGACAATAAGTAAGACATTGTTCCATGTATTTGTCCGACTGATATCTAAGAACAAAGGATTATATGATCACTTATCTTAAATGGCGTACCATCATCATCTCAGTTCCGAGAAACCTTGAAAAGAGCTACGATTGCCGATCAGTTCCTGAATTCATACTTGCAGTAATAGTTATTAGACTTATCCAAGTGGGAGACTGTTGGATAAGGTGTCTAAGTCCATAACTATTTCTGGTATGTACTTGACCCGACCCGGCATGGTCCATTTGGGTTGCATGGCACCATGCAATTGGATAAACTAAATGAGAGAAATAACACTTGGAGATTATTAATATATTATAAGTTCTAATATATTAATAATATTATTTGATTAGTTTGATCAATAATTAATTTAGAATTAATTAAGTGATCAAAAGAGAACTAATTAAATATATGGGTTGATTATGTAGATCATCCATATCTTGTATAGTCGGCTAAGAGGCTCCATGGATTATCAAGTTGGGTTCTACCCATAGGATCCTCCATAGATGCTCTATGGGAGTTACAAACCATGGGTCATGGAAATGAAGAGTCATGACACATTAGGGTTTACATGGTGTAACCCTAGATGTGTCAACACTATATAAGGATCTCATTCTCCAACAAAATCGGCTACACTAAGGAAACAAGAGGGTAGGCCGATTTCAAGAAGTGTGCATTCTCTCAAAAGTCTTTCCAAGATCATTTGGTGTTGTGTGAAGCATTTGAGGAATCACACTTGGGGTGCTAGGATCATAACGTTTCAAGGAACATAAGCAACAACAAGGTAACTTATTCTATCTATCATTCAAGTTAAAATTGTTCCCTATGTATGCTAGTTAGGAATATAGCCTTGGAATTTAACTTTGCATGATAATTAGACAAACATAGATCCAAGGTTATTAGGGTTGCATGTACACTTAGGAAGTGTTAGAATGCTCAAAACCCATCAAAAAGCTCCATGGATCATCCATGGACTTCCATATAAGCCTAGCCCATTAACAAATGAGTATTAGCCCACACTATATAAAGCAAATAGCCCATTATCTAATTAGTCTTCCTTTTAATCTCTAAATTAATTCATAATTAATTTAAGACTAAAACTAATTAAATAACATAACTTCATATTAATATATTATAACTTATAATATATTAATAAACATATGTGTATAACTCTCATAAAATTATCCATAAATAGTTTGGATGAGATGCAACCCAAATAGACCATGTCGGTCGGGTCAAGTATATACCAAATAAGTTATGGACTTAGACACCTTATCCAACAGACTCCCACTTGGATAAGTCTAATAACTGTATTTGCCTATATAACTTCAGGAACCAACCAGCAATCGTAGCTCTCGAAAACTCCATCGAACTATGAAGCGCCATTTTTAAGACAAGTGATCACATAATCCTCTGTTCTCATGATATCAGCCGGACAAACACATGGAACTATGTCTTTCTTATTGTCTAGCAGTTGTTTCTCAATTTTCCAATTTGTTTGACGAAGAACTTCACTGAACACATCGGTTTAGTTCTGACCGGGCCCGGTACATGGGTCAACACAAAATCATCGAGGGGCCCAGATATCGCTTCTATTTCTAGAAGGAACAGATAAACTTCGATTGATATGCTTGTTCAACTACTTATTGAATCGTACACAAAGGCACGTTTTATAACATCAAGTTACTGATGCGTTTACGTGCAATCAATGCACAACCAACTCATAGGTAACAACTCATATCTCTAGGTTTGAAGATTTATATGATATTATCGTCTCACGATCACTCGAGATAAATTCCATGAAGTGATACAAGTGAGCGTGGGTTTATACCAATACTCATAACTTATGAGTAATCATGAATGTTGCAGTAACCATTGCCATGTCTAAACACCTTTTAGCCATCTACAAACCCAATTCATGACAATCTTGATTCATACCTACTTCCGACGTATGATCGATTGTGGAGGTTTGAATATATTAATTATTTTGGAAGTCAAAACATGCAAAACTGAAACAATAGTAAACAATTGACAATGATAGTAACACTTTACTCATAAATGAATCACAAATTTTATTCATCATCAAATGTTGATTACATTTTACAAGTTTCAGGAAAACTATCTAATCTGTAAAACTAATATCGTCCCTCAGCTCGATGCGCCTCGCATGCTGAAAATGCTTAACCCTCGTCAGTCCCTACGTAAGGGGATCTGCAGGATTCTCATCTGACGATATCCTCCTTGCCACGAGGAGTCCTTCTTCAATGTGTCGGGATCTGCCATGATCTCTTGGTTCCTTAGCTAAGGCAACCGCACTATTGTTGTCACATAAAATCTCTATAGGTTCCTTAATAGCTGGTACAACTCCAAGGTCTCCGATGAAGTTCTTTAGCCATATCGCCTCCTTCGCTGCTTCACTCGCTGCTATATACTCTAATTCACAAGTCGAATCAGCCACCGTCTCCTGCTTGGAACTCTTCCAAGAAATTGCCCCTCCATTTAAGGTAAAGATCCAGCCTGACTGAGAGCAGAAGTTATCCCTATCAGTCTGAAAACTAGCATCACTATACCCTAATACTCTCAAGTCATCACTCCCACCAAGGGTAAGGACCCAATCCTTAGCCTCCGCAGGTACTTGAGAATGTTCTTTACTGCGGTCCAGTGAGCCTTGCCAGGGTTCCCCTGATACCTGCTGACCATGCTCAAAGCAAATGCCACATCAGGGCGGGTACAAGTCATAGCATACATGATCGAGCCAACTGCGGAAGCATACGGTAATTGGCTCATCTCAGCTATCTCTGCTTCTGACTCGGACTCTAAGTCTTACTCAGTTTGGCATTGCTTTGGATCGGTAAATCTCCTTTCTTGGAATTCTCCATGTTGAACCTTTTCAACACCTTATCTAGGTAGGTACTCTGACTAAGTCCAATTAGTCTTCTACTCCTTTATCTTAATATCCTTATCCCTAGGATATAGGTAGCCTCCCCTAGGTCCTCCATAGCAAAGCACTTCCCAAGCCAGGACTTAACCTCCTGCAAGGTTGGGATGTCATTTCCTATAAGTAGTATGTCATCCACATACAGTACCAAGAAGCTAACTATACTCCCACTAGCTCTGACATACACGCAAGACTCATCTTCACTTCTCGAGAAGCCAAACTCTTTGACCTTCTCATCGAAACAAAGATTCTAGCTACGAGACACTTGTTTTAATCCATAAATGGATTTCTCAAGCTTTCATACTCTATTAGGGTACTCTGCACTAATGAAACCCTCTTGCTGATTCATATACACATCCTCAGCCAACTTTCCATTAAGGAAAGCGGTTTTGACATCCATTTGCCATATTTCATAATCATGAAATGCGGCAATGGCTAACATAAGCCTAATAGACTTAACCTTTGCTACCGGCGAGAAGGTTTCATCATAATCAATACCTTGAGTTTGAGTAAAACCCTTCGCAACCAGTCGAGCCTTATAAGTATGCACTTTTCCTTCCATGTCGGTCTTCTTCTTGAAGATCCATTTGCACCCGACTGTTTTACGGCCTGGTACATTGTCAACCAAGTTCCAAACTTGATTGTTATACATGGATTGCATCTCGCTGTCCATAGCTTCCTTCCATTTAGCAGACTCTGGGCCTACCATGGCTTCCTTTACACTGCTAGGTTCATCCAAATTTACCAGTGTATTATCACTGATAAATGTATCACCTTCCGTAGTAATATGAAAACCATAATAAAACGAAGGTGCGTTTCTAACCCGTGTGGAATGCCTTGGAGGTAGAGACTCGTCAGCTAGATCAACAGGAGTTTCCTCCTCAGATTGATTGCTAGTGTCTGAGGTTCCTTCACCAATTGATTCTTGAATTTCTTCAAGATCAATTTGCCTCCCATTGTCTCCTAGGCTTATAAATTCTCTCTCGCGAAAGACCCTTCTTCGTGCTACAAAGACCACATTCTCACTAGGTCTGTAGAAGAGGTAACCGAAGGATTTCTGTGGGTAGCCGATGAAAATACACCTTTCGCTTCGGGGTTCAAGCTTATCACGAGTTTCACGCCTCATGAAAGCTTCGCAACCCCAAATTTTGATGTGGTCCAAATTGGGAACCTTCCCAGTCCACATCTCATGAGGTGTTTTGGTAACCTTCTTTGTAGGGACTAGATTAAGGATATGGGCGGCAGTCTCTAAGGCATACCCCCAAAAAGAGATTGGTAACGAAACTCAGCTCATCAAAGAGCGAACCATGTCTAAGAAGGTTCGATTACGCCTCTCAGCTACACCATTCAGCTGCGGTGTCCTGGGAGGAGTCAATTGTGAGACAATCCCACACTCCTTAAGATAGTTAAGGAACTCGGTACTAAGATACTCACCACCTCGATCGGATCGAAGCATCTTAATGTTCCTGCCCAATTGATTTTCTACTTCCTGTTTGAATTCGTTAAACCTTCCAAAGGTTTCTGACTTATGTTTGATTAAGTAGACATACCCATATCTACTAAAATCATCAATAAAAGTCACAGAATACCGATTAGCATCCCTTGTAGCGGTTTTGAAAGGTCCACATACATCAGTATGTATTAGGTCCAACAAACCCTCACCCCTCTCATAAGTTCTAGTGAAGGGTGATTTTCTCATCTTTCCAAGTAGACAAGAATCACAACAATCATCTGATTTAAGGTCAAATGATTCCAAGACTCCACTCTTTTGGAGTTGGACTATGCGTTTCCTGTTTACATGTCCAAGACGACAATGCCACAATGATGCTTTATCTAGGCTAGTAGAAGAATCAATATACAACACATTATTTCCTAAGTTATCTACAATCGACACAGTTTCATACACACCATCACAAGGTAATGCTTTAAAATAAAACACATTGTTAAAGAAAGCATTAATACAACCACATTCATTATCAAACGAAAAGGTAAAACCTTGTTTGTACAAAGCATGAAAAGAAATAATATTCGTCGCCATATCGGACGAGTACACACATTTATTCAAATCTAATTTTAACCCATTATTAAGCAACAAAGTATAAACTCCAATCTTGGAAACATGTGAAGCCTTCATATTTCCCATGATCAAGTTTATCTTCCCGTGCTCCACATCCTCACTTCTTCTTAGGCCCGGCAAATCAGAACATATGTGAATACCACATCCTGTATCAAGCACCCAAGAGTTAGAATATGTTGAGCAATATAGTATAAATACCTGCATGGTTGGGTTTCACTTTCCCATCCTTTAGATCCTGCAAGTACTTAGGGTAATTTCGCTTCCAGTGTGCCTTTTCATGGCAATAAAAGCATTCAGCATCCTTGGGAATGGCAGAAGGAGTGACAGAACCACTCTTGGTCTTTGATGAGGAGCCTTCAAGAGACTTTCCCTTGGTACCCTTCGAAGGGTGCTTCCTCTTCTTCCCTTTGCCTTGCCCGATGGCCAAAACAGGGGTAGATGTTGGAATAGGATTAGTAGAGGTAACAACCTCCTTACCCTTAAGACCGGATTTCGCGGTCTTCAAGAGTCCTTGAAGCTTGCTGAGAGTAACTTCCTCCTTGTTCATATGATATGTCATACGAAAATGGTCATAAAAAGAAGGCAAGGAGTGCAAAATGATGTCAATTTCTAACTCCTCATGGATGTTTACATTGAGCTTTAGCAAACGGTCCACATACCTTTGCATCTTTTGCATGTGGCCCGTGACGGTTTCGCCTTCCTTCATGCGGGTTGTTATTATGGAGGAGATTATTTCGTACCGCTCCTGACGAGCACTCTGATGGTACCTTTCCATCAGGTCTTGGTGCATCTCAAAAGGGTAGAAATCTTCATACGACTTTTGGAGCTCGGCTGTCATCGTGGCCATCATCATACATGCCACCTTAGTAGCATCTCTCTCATGAGTCCTGAATTCAGCGATCTCCTCAGAAGTAGCAGTAGACTCATCAAGCTCTTTTAACTCCTTATCGAGGACATATTCTTTGTCCTCATAACAAGTAACCATCCTAATGTTCCTAATCCAATCCATGAAGTTGGAACCATCAAAGATGACCCTCCCACAAAGATTCATCAGAGAGAAAGAACCAGTTGGGTTAGAGCCCGAAGCATTAGTGTTGGAAGACATCTGAAAGAAGAGAGTAAGTTTAGATTCGATATATAGAATCCTTAATAAGACACCCAAATGTAATATTAAGGCTAGGATCCAATCACAATATATTACACATAGAAGAGGGATGCCGTAATCTAAGAAATAATATATTTGAAAGGTAGGTGAATGACGATTAACCAATTTCCACCACGAAAACGAAATGATTTATTAGGTTTAATTGGATTTGAAATTCCTAGATTCTTTTGAGATTCATTGAACTTTTCAATGGCATGTTTCAATCTCGATTGTGCCCTTCAACTTTTGTGACTGGGATGCCGAGGATCACAAAACAAGGTGTGAATAACCATGCTAATTCACTTGGTACCCTTAATATTATCACCTAATCAATGTGTCGGTTAACCACACACACTCCATTGATCTATGACAAACATTAAGTCACCCTTCGTGATCCTTACTAGTCCTAGTTAGTCTGCCGGTAACCCACACACGCTCCACCAACGACTTGGTAAGGTACAAAGTGTGAATTCCATGGACTAGCACCATGTTCACATTTTTCCTAAGGTAACTAAGATTGGGAATTAAAAGAGTTTAGTTACTTTATAATAATCATTATACTTTTAATGAGGATTTAAAATCATTGTTCTACCCGTTCGGCTAACGACCCTCCACCGATCAAGCAAGCGGTGGGTGAGAATGTACACCCATTAAGTCGCCATTTTATAGGCAACAACCTTATACCCACCTTATAGACCGACTTCGTGAATGAGGCCTACTAACGGTAAAACGACTATATATATATATATATATATGTATATATAATAATAATAATAATAATAATAATTAACCGTTAATATTATAAATAGTATAGGGTTTGAATTTTAACTATTAAAACTCTAAGGGTTGGAATTAAAGTTTATTAAAGTGTGTGAAACTTTACAAATTCCAAAACTTGAGGGCAAGTTGTGTAACTATGCAAAGTCTTCATTTCATAACTTATGAATTAAAGGTTCATAAAATGAAGACTCTTCATTTTCATGTAACTTATGTGTTTTAAGTGTGTGTTAAATAAAAGTGACCTTTGGAAATCCATAACTTGAGGACAAATTATGAACTCCATTAAAACACATAAATGATCAAGAATTAATTCTAAACAATTCAGCAAATAATTCTTATCATTTTCTAAATTCATAAGAACATGAACATGATCATCAAAATTTCAAGAATTATATGAACACATAAAATCATGGAATTTTGATATATGCTATTGTAAATGGATTAGAACAACCATTACACCAACAAAAATAAGTTTTAAAACACCAAAACAGTTTAGGGTAATGTTTCTAGTCCATTTCCAGCAGCAAAAGTCGAAAATATGTACTCTGTCGATCCTACTCGTCGAGTGCATGAACCTACTCGACGAGTAGGTTGAAGTTTGCCTTGGACTCGTCGAGTCCCCCCATGGACTCGGCGAGTCCATCATGCAAACAGCAACGATCTCGACTTTTTTTCACTATTTTGCATCAAGTATCAAACAAGCAAGCCTAGGCTCTGATACCACTATTGGGTTATGAGCAATCTAACACTTCCTAAGTGTGCATGCAACCCTAATAAACCTTGGATCTATGTTTGTCTAAATACATGCAAAGTAATAAATTTTCCAAGGTTTATAACCTATCTAACATGGCATGGGGAACATTTCAACATAAAAGAGTTAGAAGAGATTACATACCTTTTAATGAGTTTGGTTCTAAGGAGTTTGAGGGCCAACCACCAATAGTGTGAATGCCTCAAATGGAATCACAAAACACCACAAACTCTTGGAAAACTTTGAGAGAGTATACACACTTGTATAATTTTCGGCCACACACAACCTTACACACACTAGTTCACTAGCCTCATTTCATGCTTCATAAGCATGCTTATATAGTGTGCATGGTTAGGGTGAATCCCTAATAACCCATGTCTTTTCCTTTCCAAGGATCCATGGGTTAAAAGCTCCATGGATCATCCATGGACTTCCATATAAGCCTAGCCCATTAACAAATGAGTATTAGCCCACACTATATAAAGCAAATAGCCCATTATCTAATTAGTCTTCCTTTTAATCTCTAAATTAATTCATAATTAATTTAAGACTAAAACTAATTAAATAACATAACTTCATATTAATATATTATAACTTATAATATATTAATAAACATGTCACACCCCGAAAACCAAAGGCGGAAACGTCCCCGGGGTTGACTCCAAGTTGTGTATCAAATCCAATGTACATAGTAATCACAGTAAACAAACATTACATTACATATATATGAAAGTTTACATTTGTTCATAAGTAAAGTTATACAAGTTATACATATGCATCATATAAACTAAAGTTGAGACGAGTCTTTCACCCACTCCATCTTCATCAAAAGAGATCATCGGGTACCTGTCTAACTTGGACCTGAGAATACAAGCGGTTTGAAAATCAGCATAAAACTGGTGAGTTCATAAGCGGTTTTGGTTTATGAAAATGTATCGGTTTCCTTTAGTTTCCGAAAAAGTTGTTATCCAAGAAAATCCCATATTTTCTTATGTGAAATTTGTTAAGTTATCATTTGTTACCAATTCGGTTATGTATTGTATTTTTCCCCAGGAAAATCCCATATTTTCCTAATTGTAAGATAGGTTGTATAACACAAAGTATAGTTTAACACCCAAAACTATATAATGAAAATCTTGGGATTACTATCCCGAAAGACATATAAGATAGTTTGACACATCTGAAAGTACAGGTTTAATATCATGGGACTATCATCCCGGACTAAACACAAGATAAGTTGACATATATATGTAAATATAGATTGAAACCATGGGATCACTATCCCGAATAAGATACAGATTTGGAAAACCATGGGATCACTATCCCGTATAAGATATAGATACAAAACCTTGGGATCATTATCCCGTATAAGATATAGATTTAGAAAACCATGGGATCACTATCCCGTATAAGTTATAGATACAAAACCATGGGATCACTATCCCGTATAAGATATAGTTAAAGACCACGGGGAAAGACATCCCGTACAAGTTATAAGCATAAAACCTATGGGATCACTATCCCGAACTAGATACAAAATAGTTTGGTTAATACTATGGGATCACTATCCCGAAAGAGATTTAGATATAAACCATGGGATCACTATCCCGTATAGGACATAGATATAAAATAGTTTGATAATACCATGGGATCACTATCCCGAAAGAGATCTAGAAACAATATCATGGGATCATAATCCCGAAAGAGATATAAAATATAGATGCAAAACCATGGGATCACTATCCCGAACGAGATATAGTTTCTGAACCTAAACTGTGAATAAGCTGGTATTAATACATATTGTGAGTCGGGTAACCATACTAATACGACAACGTGACCTCCTTGACGTTTGTCA
This sequence comes from Lactuca saligna, assembly GCF_052625555.1. NCBI lineage: Eukaryota > Viridiplantae > Streptophyta > Magnoliopsida > Asterales > Asteraceae > Lactuca > Lactuca saligna. Next base: position 153,957,408 of record NC_136419.1, read on the forward strand.
GACATCGAACGATATCCAGAAATTTGTCACCCTAGGCGTGCCCGCCTAACTGTAGCTAGCAGTTAAGGTGTGGGATTGTCAGTCCCGAATAGATCTATTCACAAATTCCGCGCTCTCCCTCCAGGAGACTTTGGTTACACTTCCGGGGAGGATTTACTGATCATCCATATAGGGTAGTGACTATCTCACAAACTAGTACTAAACTATTCACAGGGTTCTTGTAAGATATCGATATACAGAAGATTATGAAACATAGTACAGTAAAGTATAGATACATACATGAAATTATCTGACAATACATTAAAATGATACGGAGATAAACTGAATCAGACATAGTTTTTCTAATAAGTTGATATAGACATCAGTATACGATAGAAAGAATAGTAAAGACCCCCAAATTATTCCCATAATAATTTGATTAGTTTGATTGTTTCCTTAACTAAAATCCATTTAGTTGAAATCAAATAGTCATTCCTTATGCTCAGCATAATACATAAGGAGTAAAAGATTTTGTAGGTTTGTCAGATATTGTTTGAAACACATCAATGTTGTGATTGGAAAACAGTTATAATTTGCTTGTATTCCCCCCTGAAAACATTGAAAACATTAAAAAAAGCCGTAAAGACATCACGTACAAGGTATAAACTCACCGGACGAGATACGAGACGGTTTGGATGCTAAGAGTTGATCCGGAACTTGTAAACACACGAGGTTCCTAATTATCATGTAAAGATACACATTTGTATCTAATTAGGACTTAGATTGATTGTTGGATAGGGACAATTGCTTCAGGCCGCGATAACACTCCGATACAAGTGTTTGGAGGGACCCGGGTGGCGTTTAGGGACATGAATGACACAAGGGACTTGGGAAATGAGTTGGGACATCAAAGGAACACCCCCCTTTAGGGAGTTTACGACCAAAACACCCATCCCCATGAGTTTACGGCTGTAAACTCATGATGGGTGGTTTATGGTGCAATTTGGACTTCCAACACTTAGGTGATAATTTCTAAACTTGGTTTAAGGACTTGGATTGATTAAAAAACATCAAATAGACCCCCTTTATGGGAGTTTATGGCCTAGCATGGCTCCAAGGCCGTAAACCCCTATTTACCCAAGAAAATGATGTTAAATGGTGCTAGAACAAATCACATGTGATTGGTAGAATTTATCCAAGGCCTATCATGAGTTTGCAAGGGACTTTTGGGGTGTTTATGGAGTTTACGGCCCATGAAACCCCCTTCATGGCCATAAACTCTAATATATGGTGCTCCAAGGTGTTTTAAGGTCTAAAACTTGCATGAAAGGACTTCTAAAATTCATCTAAGGGCCTTAGGGGTGTTTAGTTTGCATTCTAACACCAAGAATTTTGGAGTTTACGGCCCAAGAACAAGCCTTGGCCGTAAACCCTTAGAAATCCCAAAAATGATGTGTTTTAGGCCCTCAAAGTATTTTTGGTTGGTCCCTTGATTTATTCCAAGGCTTTTGGTGGTGTTGGATGGCTTTCTAACACCTTAGAATTGGATTTATGCCAAGTTTTGGGGAGTTTACGGCCCAAGCACTCTCCTTGGCTGTGAACTCATCTAAATCCCCCAAAATTCATGTTTCAAGTGTCCAAATGCTAGAATCAAGGTCCTATAATTCATATCTAGGCCATAGAAGTGATTTGGAAGGGTTTAAGGGCATGAAAACCCTAATTATATGAGTTTACGGCCCAAGAATGTTCCTTGGCCATAAACTCCTTCAAACATCACAAAATTCAAGTTTTACATGTTTAGAGTCCATATCTTGAAGTACCATAGCCATATCTAAAGTCCAAACTAGTCAAGGAGGGGTTTAAGGGCTCAAAAACCCACTTATTGTGAGTTTACAGCCCATGAATGTTCCATGGCCGTAAACTCATGTATGTGGTCACAAATTATGTTTTGAATTCGGATTTGAAGGCTAAGAAGGTTACAATACAAGCCAAGGAATGTACCTTAGAGATTTGAAGCCTTAAATTTGAGTTTTGGACCCTTAAACTTGGATTTAGGAGAGAGGTTAGAGAGAGAGAGTAGTGAGAGAAGGAAAAGCTTCAAATGAAAGCTGAAACACGTTTATATAGTTCCTAAAATTTGCACGCGGTGGAATTCTACCCGATACCGACGCTAAACGCGGTTTTCGGTCGCACCCGATTGAGTTTCCGTCACCCGACGGGAACATTATAAAAACTCATGAAATAAATGTTTTTGGGCTAATAACATAAGTTCCTGAGTGATTTAGACACTCATTAGAATAAAATAAACATATAAGTTTATACGATTAACTCCAAAGAGAAAACGGAACGAATCCGATAACGGCGACTTTCCGGGTAGAACGGGTTTTGGCGACGAACAAATTTCGGGTTGTTACATTATCCCCCCATTAGAGGGAATTTCGTTCCGAAATTCAAAGAATAGGATATAGATCATGAGTTTGAAATGAAACTCGAATGGATTCGATATTTTGGATCATCACTTTCTCAAGTGGAATCGGGTCTCTACGAAGATTTCGAAACATACGATGTGGAATTAAACTTTAGACGTTCGAATGAAATTCCCGGAAACTCTTCGGGATAGACATTTAGTAGAAAGAGCTACTAACTTCTCGTTTCTTGATGATCACAGAAACGAGGAATGTGGTAATTCATATCAGGAAAACTATTGAGTTTTAAAGCATGAAACAATACGAAAGTTCGATGTCGAAGATCATGAGAGTTAGGTCGAGGAAGAGATATAGACGGGCGACCCTCTCGAAACCAGGATAACAACATGAATGAGACTCCGTCATTCCATGTTAAACGTAGCATCAAAGTATTATTGCGAAAGGTTTCCCCTTTAACCGAATGGAATAGAATAGTCCTCTGGACCGAGGATTCAATCTATAGGTACGAAGTTAGTGTTCTCCATCTCATTGGTTAGTCGTCTCGATGATGCACATTTCGATCGCATGTGAGGAATTGAGCTTAGAAAACATTCGAATAGATAGATAACAGGTTTCCCTCCAAAACACGAGAATCGAAAAGAGTTGCAGGTATAAGAGTTATCAAAGAGAGGATTACCTACGGCGACAGAGGGATCAGTGGTGGTAGTTGCTTTGGGGCAATTCCTTTTGAAGTGCCCTACTTCACCACAATTGTAGCAGGCTGGGCTGATTCCTGCTCCCGATGATTGGTTCGTTGACTTGGCCGGTTTTCTGCAGGTTCGAGACAGATGACCCTTCTTGCCATAGTTTTCGCAGCTCCTTTCGCGACATGGACCAGGGATGCGGTGATGGTAGTTGCACTTACCACACCAAGGAAGGGTACCAGTGTATCCACTGGTGGGAGTTTGGGCTGTAGATCCAACAGCTGAGATAGTAATAGGGGCAGTAACAGCATGGACTGCTACCGTTTGCTGTTTCTTAGAAGACCCTCTCGTACTCTGGGCCTTTCGCTTGTTCTGAGATTTCTTTTTACCTTCACCTCCACTTGTGTCCGACTCGGGAGTGGTAGTTTCCTCATCTGAATTGTCTTCGTGATCGATCAAGATTTTCGCAATGCATTTAGCGTTGTCGTACGTGTCTGGCTTCGCAGCCAAGACATTCCCTTTTCTTGGCTGGGTCAATCCCCAGATGAATCTCTCGATCTTTTTACTCTCCGGGGTAACCATTCCCGGACAGAGTAATGCCAGGTCATCGAATCTTGAAGTATAAGCTGTTATATTGGAGCCCTTCATTATAAGGTTCCAGAGTTCGTGTTCCAGTTTCTGAATTTTGCCTCGAGGACAGTATTCTGCAAGTAGAAGCTCCTTCATAGCTTCCCAACCCATGGCATTTGCTACGGGTAAGGTTAAGGATTTGACTCGGCTGTTCCACCAAGTCAGGGCTTTATCAAGGAAAGTGCAGGCGGCAAACTTGACTTTGTCAGACTCCGAACAGGCACATATTTCAAAGATTGACTCGATTTTCTCGAACCATCGAGTCAAGGAAATGACACCTCCAGTGCCATCAAAGGTTGTGGGCTTCGCGTTCATGAAGTCTTTGTAGGAACCCCCTCTTCGGTGTTCCTGGCTGTCTTCTGGATTTTGGTGTTGGGGACCACCTCCGGAGCCACCGGGATTCATTTGAGACATAGCTGCCACCATTGCAGCAGTCAGAACTGTCTGAAGTGATGCGAGATCAAATTGAGGAGCAGGTGGTGGCGGAGGAGGATTATGGTTGTTCTTCGAGCTGGGTCTTTTTCTCGGAGGCATCTTGATCTAAAAAGATCAGGAAAGAGAGGATTATAAGTCCTCTAAATTGAATCAAGAGATATTGAACAAGGGATATCTCATTAAGTCAGATATAGCATCATACTAAGCGATAAAGCAGGAAGGAGTTATCAAGACAGAACATTTTATCGCTAGTGGAAAGATCAAGTAACATCGCGTATACGAGGATTTTCTACGAAGTATTGGCTCGAGAAATACTCCCATAGTATTTCATGGTTGCGCTGCAGCGACGATTCGTTGTTTGGAATGTTAGGTAAGTTTTAGGCATGCTGCGTACCACAGTCACTCCCAAGCACATGTTGGTCGTGTCTCGAATGAATATAGTTCGCCAGGCTATATTGACCCTAGACATGACTACATAACTGCCCAGGTTTAACCGCAGTGTACAATACCCATTTACTTATGTTTTGTTCTACTTGTAGTTACGGATTTCGGCGGTTCGGTATACTTGTATACTTTTTGAAAATACTTGTAGTTTTGAAGATACTTTTAATTCAGAGCACTGAGGCCCTTTAGTGTTTATAGTTTTTTACCATGTAAGGTTTGGTATACTCTGTTCACTATAAACAAGGGCTCTGATACCAATCTGTCACACCCCAAAAACCAAAGGCGGAAATGTCCCCGGGGTTGACTCCAAGTTGTGTTTCAAATCCAATGTACATAGTAATCACAGTAAACAAACATTACATTACATATATATGAAAGTTTACATTTGTTCATAAGTAAAGTTATACAAGTTATACATATGCATCATATAAACAAAAGTTGAGAGGAGTCTTCCACGCACTCCTTCTTCATCAAAAGCGATCACCGGGTACCTGTCTAACTTGGACCTGAGAATACATGCGGTTTGAAAATCAGCATAAAGCTGGTGAGTTCATAAGCGGTTTTGGTTTATGAAAATGTATCGGTTTCCTTTAGTTTCCGAAAAAGTTGTTATCCAAGAAAATCCCATATTTTCTTATGTGAAATTTGTTAAGTTATCATTTGTTACCAATTCGGTTATGTATTGTATTTTTCCCCAGGAAAATCCCATATTTTCCTAATTGTAAGATAGGTTGTATAACACAAAGTATAGTTTAACACCCAAAACTATATAATGAAAATCTTGGGATTACTATCCCGAAAGACATATAAGATAGTTTGACACATCTGAAAGTACAGGTTTAATATCATGGGACTATCATCCCGGACTAAACACAAGATAAGTTGACATATATATGTAAATATAGATTGAAACCATGGGATCACTATCCCGAATAAGATACAGATTTGGAAAACCATGGGATCACTATCCCGTATAAGATATAGATACAAAACCTTGGGATCATTATCCCGTATAAGATATAGATTTAGAAAACCATGGGATCACTATCCCGTATAAGTTATAGATACAAAACCATGGGATCACTATCCCGTATAAGATATAGTTAAAGACCACGGGGAAAGACATCCCGTACAAGTTATAAGCATAAAACCTATGGGATCACTATCCCGAACTAGATACAAAATAGTTTGGTTAATACTATGGGATCACTATCCCGAAAGAGATTTAGATATAAACCATGGGATCACTATCCCGTATAGGACATAGATATAAAATAGTTTGATAATACCATGGGATCACTATCCCGAAAGAGATCTAGAAACAATATCATGGGATCACAATCCCGAAAGAGATATAAAATATAGATGCAAAACCATGGGATCACTATCCCGAACGAGATATAGTTTCTGAACCCAAACTGTGAATAAGCTGGTATTAATACATATTGTGAGTCGGGTAACCATACTAATACGACAACGTGACCTCCTTGACGTTTGTCAGACGTTGAACGATATCCAGAAATTTGTCACCCTAGGCATGCCCGCCTAACTGTAGCTAGCAGTTAAGGTGTGGGATTGTCAGTCCCGAATAGATCTATTCACAAATTCCGCGCTCTCCCTCCAGGAGACTCTGGTTACACTTCCAGGGAGGATTTACTCATCATCCATAAAGGGTAGTGACTATCTCACAAACTAGTACTAAACTATTCACAGGGTTCTTGTAAGATATCGATATACAGAAGATTATGAAACATAGTACAGTAAAGTATAGATACATACATGAAATTATCTGACAATACATTAAAATGATACGGAGATAAACTGAATCAGACATAGTTTATCTAATAACTTGATTTAGACATCAGTATATGATAGAAAGAATAGTAAAGACCCCCAAATTATTCCCATAATAATTTGATTAGTTTGATTGTTTCCTTAACTAAAATCCATTTAGTTGAAATCGAATAGTCATTCCTTATGCTCAGCATAATACATAAGGAGTAAAAGAGTTTATAGGTTTGTCAGATATTGTTTGAAACATATCAATGTTGTGATTGGAAAACAGTTATAATTTGCTTGTATTCCCCCCCTGAAAACATTGAAAACAGTAAAAAAAAAGCCGTAAAGACATCACGTACAAGGTATGAACTCACCGGACGAGATACGAGACGGTTTGGATGCTAAGAGTTGATCCGGAACTTGTAAACACACGATGTTACTAATTATCATGTAAAGATACACATTTGTATCTAATTAGGACTTAGATTGATTGTTGGATAGGGACAATTGCTTCAGGCCGCGATAACACTCCGATACAAGTGTTTGGAGGGACCCGGGTGGCGTTTAGGGACATGAATGACACAAGGGACTTGGGAAATGAGTTAGGACATCAAAGGAACACCCCCTTTAGGGAGTTTACGGCCAAAACACCCATCCCCATGAGTTTACGGCTGTAAACTCATGATGGGTGGTTTATGGTGCAATTTGGACTTCCAACACTTAGGGGATAATTTCTAAACTTGGTTTAAGGACTTGGAATGATTACGAAGCATCAAATAGACCCCCTTTATGGGAGTTTACGGCCTAGCATGGCTCCAAGGCCGTAAACCCCTATTTACCCAAGAAAATGATGTTAAATGGTGCTAGAACAAATCACATGTGATTGGTAGAATTTATCCAAGGCCTATCATGAGTTTGCAAGGGACTTTTGGGGTGTTTATGGAGTTTACGGCCCATGAAACCCCCTTCATGGCCGTAAACTCTAACATATGGTGCTCCAAGGTGTTTCAAGGTCTAAAACTTGCATGAAAGGACTTCTAAAATTCATCTAAGGGCCTTAGGGGTGTTTAGTTTGCATTCTAACACCAAGAATTTTGGAGTTTACGGCCCAAGAACAAGCCTTGGCCGTAAACCCTTAGAATCCCACAAATGATGTGTTTTAGGCCCTCAAAGTATTTTTGGTTGGTCCCTTGATTTATTCCAAGGCTTTTGGTGGTGTTGGATGGCTTTCTAACACCTTAGAATTGGATTTATGCCAAGTTTTGGGGAGTTTACGGCCCAAGCACTCTCCTTGGCTGTGAACTCATCTAAATCCCCCAAAATTCATGTTTCAAGTGTCCAAATGCTAGAATCAAGGTCCTATAATTCATATCTAGGCCATAGAAGTGATTTGGAAGGGTTTAAGGGCATGAAAACCCTAATTATATGAGTTTACGGCCCAAGAATGTTCCTTGGCCATAAACTCCTTCAAACATCACAAAATTCAAGTTTTACATGTTTAGAGTCCATATCTTGAAGTACCATAGCCATATCTAAAGTCCAAACTAGTCAAGGAGGGGTTTAAGGGCTCAAAAACCCACTTATTGTGAGTTTACAGCCCATGAATGTTCCATGGCCGTAAACTCATGTATGTGGTCACAAATTATGTTTTGAATTCGGATTTGAAGGCTAAGAAGGTTACAATACAAGCCAAGGAATGTACCTTAGAGATTTGAAGCCTTAAATTTGAGTTTTGGACCCTTAAACTTGGATTTAGGAGAGAGGTTAGAGAGAGAGAGTAGTGAGAGAAGGAAAAGCTTCAAATGAAAGCTGAAACATGTTTATATAGTTCCTAAAATTTGCACGCGGTGGAATTCTACCCGATACCGATGCTAAACGCGGTTTTCGGTCGCACCCGATTGAGTTTCCGTCACCCGACGGGAACATTATAAAAACTCATGAAATAAATGTTTTTGGGCTAATAACATAAGTTCCTGAGTGATTTAGACACTCATTAGAATAAAATAAACATATAAGTTTATATGATTAACTCCAAAGAGAAAACGGAACGAATCTGATAACGACGACTTTCCGGGTAGAACGGGTTTTGGCGACGAACAAATTCCGGGTTGTTACAAAACATATATGTATAACGCTCATAAAATTATCCATAAATAGTTTGGATGAGATGTAACCCAAATGGACCATGTCGGTCGGGTCAAGTATATACCAAATAAGTTATGGACTTAGACACCTTATCCAACAAATAGAACCATTACTATTATCAAAATAATATATGAAACCTTGTCTAAACAATCGATGAAATGAAATAATGTTTCTTGCCATATCTGATGAATAACAGCAATTTTCTAAATCTAACCCTAACCCATTACTAAGCACTAAAGAATAAACTCCGACTCTGGTCACAGGTGACGATCTTCTATTTCCCATAATCAAGTTGATCTTCCCATGTTCCATTTCCCTACTTCTTTGGCCTTGCAAATCAGAACAAATGTTGGTAACCACAACTTGTATCAAGAACCCATGATGTAGAAAATTACGAGTTATTAGATTTAATAGAATACATATCTGCAAAGGTGGTCTTGATCTTCACATCCTTTATGTCTTGCAGACATTGAGGGCAGCTTCGTTTCCAGTGGCCCTTCTTGTGGCAGTAATAGCACTATGCTTCTTTGGGATCGGATGAGGGTTTGACCGAACCAACTTTGGTTCCACTAGAAGAGAAACCATCTTTGGTCTTACCCTTATGGTGGCCCTTACAGGGAGCCTTTCTCTTCTTACCCTTTCCTTGACCAATTTCCAACAAGGGAGCAGCCACAGCAGGGGATGGTGCAATGGATTTGTCTTTGAGGTTGCTCTCAGCAGTCCTTGGAGCTTGCTCAAGGAGACTTCCTCCTTGTTCATGTGGTAGGTCATACTTAATTGGTTGTAATAGGAGGGCAAGGAGTGGAGGATTATATCTACAACCAAATCCTCATCGAACTTAACATTAAGTTTGAGAAGACGATCAACATACCTTTGCATTTTCTGCAAATGAGAGGTTAGGGATTCTCCACTCCCCATCTTAGCGGTGACCATGTTAGTAATGATCTCATAACGCTCTTGCCTCTTGCTTTGCTAGTACCAGTCCAGCAAATCCTGATGCATTTCATACGGATACATGTCCTCGTAGGACTTTTGGAGTTTGAGGTTCATGGTGGCTAGCATGATGCAATGAACTTTCGTAGCATCATGCTTGTGGGCCTAAAAGGAGGCCAACTCTTCAGGAGTAGCAACATCTGGGATGATCTTCTCAAGCTTTTCATCGAGAACATCCTCTTTGTCCTCGTAGCGAGTGATCATGCGAATATACCTCATCCACTCGTTGAAGTTTGAGCCATCAAATGTCACCTTTTGACATTGGTTCATCAACGAGAATGACCCAGAAGCGTTGTTGTTGTTGTTGTTGTTGTTGTTGTTTGTAGATATTTGAAAAAGAAAAGTAACAAAGTTTGATTAGAAATGAGTCCCTAATTAAGCACCCAAATGAGAAATTACGGCTAGGACCCAACAATATTATTTACAACTTAGAAAGGGATGTCGTACCCTAAAAGTAAATAATTTGAATGTAAGTGAATGACGATTCACTAATTCTCACCATGAAAAACGAAAAAGAAGATTTATGTTTTAAATGTATTGAAAACTCCTACATCTTTGAGATTCATTGAACTATTCAATGGCATGTTTAAATATCGATATGCACTTCAAATTTGCGACTGGGATACCGAGGATCGCAAACAAGTTGCGAATAACCATGTGAATCAACATGGTGCACTCAATGTCTCTATCACCTAATCAATGTGCCGGTAAACAACACACGCTCCATTGATCTATGATAAACATTGAGTCACCCTTCGCCACCAATGTCAATCCCCAATTAGTGTATCGGTTAGTCATGCACGCTCCACTAACATTTGACAAGGGTACAAATTGTAATTCCATGGAATAGCATCATTTTCACATTTTACACTAAAGTAACTAAGATTAGGAATTTGTAAAACATGTAGTTACTTTGTATTTTAGATTATACTTTTAATGAGGAGAGGATTGCCCTATCCTACCCATTCGGCTAACGACCCTCCACCAGTCAAGCAAGCGGTGGGTGTGAGTGTACACCCATTAAGCACCATTTTATAGGCAACAACCTTATACCCACCTTATAGACCGGCTTCGTGAATGAGGCCTACTAATGGTAAGACTAGAATTTTAGTTATACATACATACATACATATATATATATATATATATATATATATATATATATATATATATTCATTAAGCTTGTAATAATATAATAATATAGGGTTGAATTTTAAACTTGTAAAACTCTAAGGGTTTGAAATTTAAATTCTTCAAAATTAAACTTTTAATCACAAAACTCAAATTTCAAAACTTGAGGACAAGTTTTGAACTTTTCAAAACTAAAGGGATCAAATAACAAATAATTTAAATTAAACAATTAATTTTATAATTATCTATATTTGACCTAATCCAATTTTAGTCATTAGATAATTACCAAATAATTTTAAATAATCCATATTTATCATATAAACAACCAATATTCTAAAGATTTGAAATTATCTATTGTTTTGGCAAGGATAATCATTTAATTAAGATAAAATTTGGATTTTAACTTCAAAAAAGGATTTAGGCATCAAATCCAAGTCAGAACAACAACTAAATCCCGAAACACCCTCTGCTTGACGCACGAACTTGCCAAGTCAGCTCTAGACTCGCCGAGTAGGGGCCAACTCGCCGAGTCCAGATACTGACTTGCCGAGTTGAGTCGGGCAGGGGCAAAAACTCGATTTTCAGCAAGCAAAACAGTTAAGCATCACATACAATTGAAATCAATCAAGGATCTGATACATCTGATGGGCTTTATGCATAAGAAACAATCCTATGTGCTCATACAAACCCTGATGCTTGGATCTAGGTTTCTCTATTGTACATGCTTTGAATCCAAGAATTACAAACCTAGATCTATCATATGTAATTCGAAATTATCATAAAGAAAACAGATCCAAGTGTTTTACCTCTTTCAAGTAGCTTGAAATCCTTGTTATCTTCTTGATCTCGAGCTTAGAGTCACAATTGTAACTCCTCTAATGGTTCACAAACCCCACAACCAAGAAGGCTATATGAGAGAGGGTGAGAGACACTAGAAATCGGCCCTAGGGTTCTCTTGGAATGAAGTGTAGCCAATTTCCATAGCCTAGGGGTCTTATTTATACTTGCAGGCTACTAGGGTTTCAGTCTAAACCCTAATAGGCAGCTTAACCACCAAGCAGCCCAAGGAACCTTCTGGAATAAGGCCTTGGACAAAAATATGATGGATCCCCATTATAATTTCGTTCCCCCTTAAGTCCATAAGGTTTCCTTAGCCCAAAACTTAACCATCATACATTTGACAGTTTATACCCATCTATTTAATTAATCTCTTTTAGTCATCAAATTAATTCGTAATTAAATTATTTCCAATACTAATTAAATAAGTATGATTTATCCTTTAATATATTATTCTTGTAATATATTAATAAACCATAATATTCTCTCTTTCTCCTTAAATTACCTTGTCAAGTTGTTATGGTGAAGCCAACCCAAAAGGACCATACACAACTAGGTCAAGTACATACCAAATATAGTTACGGGCTTAGACACTATTCCAACAAGAAAGACTAATTAGATACATATATTTGTCATTATTTTCGATTTAGGATCTATTGTGCTCAAGTCTTCACTTGGAACTTAGCAATCCTGCAAAACGATCTTTCATTCACATCACTCACTACAAGTGAGTTCATACACCTAACTTATCTTTTAAATGATTTTAAATGCTTTTATGGGGGGGGGGTATACAAGTAGAAAACATGTTAGTTATATAATCAATCATATGTTATTTATAAATGTGTTTCGAACAAACGATTTAATATACTTCAAACTATGTTATCAAACAAACTACTTTTAAATCATTTTATAAACTGAAATCAAGTAATTATTATTAATTGTTCCAAACTCTTTAAATGTATTACAAAACCTCTTTTAAACTTATATACTTTCAAAAGTATATCCATATATGTATAGTTATATAAATAATGTTTAAAGGACTTAGGACTGCTAACTCGCTTTATTTCCTTTTCCTTGTTTGGATGTGGACTTAGGGTATTGGTTATTTGTCCGAAGTTCATCTAAATATTATATATATTATGTATACATATGTAGATAAAAAAGTACTATCAATCAGTTCAGTACTTTTGGGTAGCAAAGGTATACATTCAGTCATTTATTTAATTACAAAAATCACTAATAAACTATAATAGTTATAGTTTAGGAGAATACTATCATATACAAATACTATAACATAGAATACCATAACAGAGGATACTATACCAAAGAATACTATAACAGAGAATACTATACATAGAATACTATACATAAAATACTATTACTATAACAAGTATAGTATAACAAGGTTCAGAAATAACATAATGTGAGATACCAGTTCATGACACAGTGACCATTTCGTTGTGTCACATTTTGTAGCCAGAATCTCCTGGAGGGAGAGTATGACTTTGCGTATAGATCTATACTGGATTGACCATTCTACACCCTTTATGTTCGCTACAGTGGGATTTGCAAGTCTACGGATGCCAAATATCATTTTTTAGACATCTTTCACCGTCGTGTTATAGTCAGTTTAGTATGGTAACAATCTTATCACATTTTGCTTTAATTAAACCATTGGTTTTAATGTAGTTATTACTTGAGTAGTTAATACAAATAATACTGCAATACACATACATTTTCCTATTATATTCAAATTGTAATCTTCTCACGTAAAGGGTAATATAAAACTATATTTTCGTAATGATAGTAATATTTGGGAAAAACATTCAATTTTACAGAGAAACAAACATACAAAACAATCGGGTGTTGGTAGAAGACTACTTTGATACTAGTAGAAAATATAAGATTATCTAGGAGTTTTCAAACATATAAAAACATTCACATTGAACATTTACAAACATTTTCATCGAACTTATACAAACATTGACATTAAATAGTTATGAACTCACCAACTTAAATGCTAATCTACGCTTTCAAAATAACTTGTCTTATCAGGTCATCAATAGATAGGTACTGATGGTAGGTTTTGAGAAGACAGAGCACAATCAAGACTCGTCTTTTATTTTGATTATTCTTTTAGGTGCCTTATTACTATGAAAAGAACACACATGTATTAAACTATACTATTAATGCAATGGATGATGTTGTTGCTTGTTTACTACTTTACATTGTTATGATACTTTACATGACGTCCTCCGCCCTAGAACGTTTCCGTTGTTCAGGTTTTGGGGTGTGACAAAATCATGTACAATCACTAGATAAATAGATGTAACATCAAATCAAAGGAAAGAATTCTTACATTTTTGGAAGATTAAGATGAAGATCTTATGATACTTGAGATAGAAATTGGGTTTCTAGTCTTGAAACGGAAGAGAAATGAGGAAAATGATAAAAACTCATGTATTTAACATGAGTTCATGGCCAAAACCTGAGTTTACGACCCAAACATGAAGGTTTGGACGTAAACTCCTCATAATGGGTTTAAAGCGGGATTAAGGTGCAATGGATTCACGTCCAAAACATGAGTTTACGGCCCAAACATGAAGGTTTGGCTGTAAACTCCTCATAATGAGTTTAAAGCAGGATTAAGGTACAATGGATTCAAGCAGATGCTTCCAAATACCCGATTCTTGAATATAGTAGTCTTAGAACACTCAAGCAGACTCTAAACAGTGCTAAAATATAGCAAAAACAAGTCAGACTTTGATTGAATTGGTTGAATGTACAAGACAAAAATTTTGGATTGTCACATCATCCCCCGGTTAGAGAGAATTTCATCTCAAAATTAGAGTTTAAGCAAATAAGTAGTTACAAATAACTAAGTACAAAGATGAGGATATTTCACTTTCATCTGATCCTCTCACTCCTAAGTGAATTCAGGTCCTCGCTTGGTATTACGGTGCGCCTTCACTATCGAGATACGACATTGATTCATTTGCTTAACCTCTTGGTCCATGATCTCTATAGGTTCTTCCATGAAGTTGAGGCTCTCATTGATCTCGATCTCGTTGAGTGGGATTATAAGAGTCTCATTGGATAGACACTTTTTCAAGTTCGACACGTGGAAAGTAGAATGTATGCTACTAAGTTCACGGGGTAGGTTGAGTTTTTAAGCTACATGGTTGATTCTAGAGAGAATCTCAAAAGGGCCTATGTATATTGGATTGAGCTTTCCATGCTTTCCGAAGCGTATCAAGCCCTTACAAGGTAAGACTTTCAAAAGAACACGATCTCCCACCTGGAATTCCAAAGGTTTCATTCGTTTGTGTTCGTAGCTTTTCAGTTGGTCTCAAGAGGCTTTCAATCGTTCACGAATCTGAACGATCTTCTCTGTCGTTTCCTAAATGATCTTCAGACCTGTAAGAGTGCTGTTAGGAACTCATCCTTTAGCTAACTGTGTGTCACCTACCTCAGCCCAGCACAGAGGGGATCTGCACTTCTGGCCATAGAGGGCTTCAAATGGAGCAGCCTTTATGCTCGTGTGATAACTGTTGTTGTATGAAAATTTGACAAGGGGTAAATGAGTATCCCATGCCTTCCCAATGTCAATCACACAGGCTCGCAACATATCTTCCAAGGTTTGTGTCGTTCCCTCACTATGTCCATCGGTTTGCGGATGGTAGGTTATACTCATGTCTAGCCTAGTTCCTAGGGAACTTTGTAGCGACTGCCAAAACCTTGAAGTGAATTTACTATCTCTATCAGAGATAATGGAAATAGGAACACCATGCAGTCATACAATTTCCATAATGTAAGTTATTGTTAGGTTCTATATCTTCTCAGTATCTTTGATTGGTAGGAAATGTGCGGATTTCATCAATCTATCGACGATGACCCAAATGGTATCAAGTCCACCTGTTGTCTTGGGCAACTTGATTATGAAGTCCATAGTAATATGCTCCCATTTCCACTATGGTATCTCCGGTTATTCTAGTAATCCTAAGGGTTTCTGGTACTCGACCTTAACCTTTGCGGAAGTAAAACATTTACTCACAAAGGTAGCAACATCTGCTTTCATGTTAGGCCACCAATATAGTTTCTTAAAATGCAGATACATCTTATATGAACCTGAGTGGATAGAATATCTAGTTTTGTGTGCTACAGCCATGACCAAGTTCCGGAAACCACCATGTTTCGGTGTCCAGATATGATTCATGAGATATAAGGCTCTGCCACCCTTAATTTGTGTGGAAAAGTGTGAATGGATAGTTATAGTCAAAGATTTGACTCTCCGACCAGAGTCTTCTTTCTGACTCATGGCGTCAGCTACTACATTCTCCTTGCCGAGGCGATAACGAATTCCACATTCATAGTGATTGAGTAGCTTGACCCACCGTTGTTGTCTCAGGTTGAGCTCCTTCTGATCGAATATGGGTTGAAGGCTCTTGTGTTCTGTGAAGATAGTACTCTTTGTACCATACAAGGTATTGTCTTAAGAACTTCAGAGAAAATACCACTACTCCTAACTCAAGATCGTGTGTTAAATAGTTGAATTCGTGTGTCTTAAGTTGACGGGAGGCATAGGCAATGACCTTTCCTCATTACATAAGAACACAACCAAGCCCTTGGTTGGATGCATCGCAATACACAATGAAATCTTCTATCCTTTCTCGGAGGGATAATATCGGTTTGGTGCACAAGGCTAGTTTCAGTGTTTGGAACGCCTTCTCTTGTTTCTCTTCCCAGTCAAAGGCCACTATACTTTACTAACCCTATGTATCGTTGTTAACCTAAAATCTTAAGCTGTGATTTATATGGATGTTTTGTATGATATGATATTTAGTGTCACACCCCAATACCATGAATAGCGGAAACATTTTGGGACGGAGGACGTCATGTACAGTATCACAACAATGAATAGTAGTAAACAAGCAACAACATCATCCATTGCATTAATATTATAATTTCATACATGTGTATTCTGTCAAAGTTATAGACACCAAAATATACATATCAAAATAAAAGATGAGTCTTGAACGAACTCCATCTTCTCAAAAGCCTGGCACCTGTACCTGTCTAGTGGTGACCTAAGAATACAAGTTATTTTGAAAGCGATTACCAGCTTAATGTTGGTGAGATCATAAGTATATTAATGTATGAGTTTGTATGAAAACGTTTGAAAGTTTTTTCTGTAAACTGTTTTGTACAATGTTTTGTATAATGTTTGAACTCTCCTAGAAAACCCTATGTTTCCTGCTAATTGTAGCCTTCTACCAAGGCATCTCGTGTTTGTGTATATGTCACTTGTTAGAGTGTGTGTTTCCCGAATTCTGAGTATCATTAACCAAAAATATAGTTACTACATTACCGTGCATCGTGTGAATATTCACGAAGTGAATGTAAATCTGAAAATATTATCGTACCGTAGTATTTGTAATAAGTGACTACCATGGTACTAACTACCTTAATACAAAAAGGTGTTTTCAAATAACATGTGATTGACCTGTATCCTAGTATCGACTCTAGTAAAACGATGATGTAAGATGCCGTAAGAAATGACATTTGGCACCCGTAGACTTGCAAGTCCCACTGTAGCGAGCAGCAAGGTGTAGGATAGTCAATCCAATATAGATCTATACGCAAACTCATACACTCTCCAATTAAGTAGATTCAGTCGTGGAAGGAAGTGCCATGACCCGGTCAATGGTTCACATAACTGCATAAACATATATATAATAAATGTGCTAACTGAAAGTGAAATCTTTCTTTGTCTAGCCTGTGTGTACTAAAATGTTCTACGTATGCAAGCTGTAATGTACATTCCCTCTATCTAGCATGTGTGGTAATGTACTGTGTGTACTACTCGAACTGAGTCATGAATGAACTGACACATTGTATGTTCCTTTTTTCTAGTTATAATATTAGTATTCTCCTGTGCTACCCCTATAGTAACTTACTAATGATGTAACTGGTACGTATGAACGTGGAAGTATACCCTTGCTACCCAAGGGTACTGAATGAACTGGAAGGACCTTTATGACTACATATGTACACATGATATATAATTAATATTTAAATGACCTTTCGACGGATACCCGATATCCCACCAGACCACATCTCAAGCGCGAAAAGGAAATAGGGTGGGCAGTCCTTCCTAAGCCTTTTAAACATTTATTATACAAGTATACATACATAGACATGCAATTGATAATACGTATTAAAGAGTTTAAATGAAAGTATTTGATAAGTAACAAAGTTTGTAAAACAGTTTGAAACAATACGGTTTGATAAACAGTTTGAACGGTAAGAAATCACTGGTTATGTAGTTATTAATCACATGTGATTGATGTAATAAGTATAATATTTAACTTGTATCCCCCCCATAAAGCATTTAAAAACATTTAAATCATTGGTTAAGGGGTATCAACTCACATGTAGTGAGTGGTATGCATGAATTGAAGATGTAGGATCGCTAAGTGACAAATGAAGTCTTGAACACCATTTATAACCCTAGTTAACATATAATACCACATATATGTATCCAATTAGTCTTAAACTACTAATTGATAATGTTAAGACATCCTAGAACATAATAAACACTTTATATAAGTGTTATAAGCCCAAAGGATTGCATCTAAGCTATTGTGGGACAAGACTAGTGAGTTTAGGGTTTCAAGGGACTTCATACTTGAGTTTACTCTTCATATAACCTCACACATGGAGTTTACAGTTGCAAACTCTTGATTTTATGGCCGTAAACTCCAAGACTTAATGTCCTTGGTTGTTTTGAGGTGTTAAATGATCCCTAGAAGTATTCCAACTTGGTGGTTTAATTCTTGGAAGGGTTTAGGGCATAGAAACACTCCTTTGAAGAGTGTACGGCCCAAAGACCGAATCCCTTTGAGTTTACTTCCGTAAACTCTTATGGAAGGGTGTTTTTGATGCTTTCAAGTCTCATACACATGTAGGATAGGTTCTAGACTTTTACCCTAAGTAAATGAAGGCCTTAGGCACACTTTGGTGCCTTAATTTGATGTTCACGGCCCAAGAACAATCATAGGTCCGTAAACTCTCAAAAGTGGGGTTTTTAGATGTGTTTAAGTCCTTGATTTAAGTGGAAAAAATTCTATGTAAATGTTCAAGGCTTTAGGTGTACAAAAGGCACACTTTGGTCCTTGTTTGTGGAGTTCACGGTCCAAGAACTCATTGGGCTGTGAACACCTAAACTTGGGTGTTTCTTTGGTGTTTTCTTGTCTTAAATACACTTACATACCATCCTAAGGTCGTTATTTAACATGCGGAAGGGACTAGGCATCATATAAGCCTCATATAGGAGATTACTTTCCAAGAACGTTCTTGGGCGGTAAACTCCCGAATCTCACAGATTTGTTATGTAATCACGGTTATTAAACATGTTATAAGCCATATAAAGTAACTAGAGAAGGGTACTCACGATTTGGGATGAAAACCCGAAGATCCGTGAGAGAGAAATGGCTTTTCTCTAGTAGGAATTGTCAGTAATGAATGAATATGGCTCAAAATTCTATATATAGTCTTGAGATTTTTGGTAGAAAATATTATATTCTCGTAATGAACTCTAATGTAATAGAGTTTTGGAATAACAGTGTTGCAAAAAACCCTAGTGCATCCACTCTCCTGATATCTCCTTAAATGTCAATCCCGAAATACTCAAACTTATACAGAAAAGTATGTAAATTTACTGTGACTGTTATAACTTATATTGACCTTATAAAGTTCGTACAGAATTGAAATTTCGGGTTGTCACATCATCCCCCTGTTAGAAGGAATTTCGTCCCGAAATAAGAATTTAAGCAAATAAGAAGTTACAAATAACTAAACGAAAAGATGAGGATATTTTAGTTTCATCTGATCCTTTCGTTCCCAAGTGAATTCAGGTCCTCGTTTGGCGTTCCCGCGAACCTTCACTCTCAGGATACGACTTTCTTTCGTTTACTTGACCTCTCGGTCCATGATTTCTACTGGTTCTTCCACAAAGTTGAGGCCCTCGTTGATCTCGATCTCGTCGAGTGGAATAACAAGAGTCTCTTCGAACAGACACTTTTTCAAGTTTGAGACGTGGAAGGTAGGATGTAAGCTACTAAGTTCGCCTGGCAAGTTAGGTTTGTAAGCTACTGGGCCAATTCTTGTGAGAATCTCAAAAGACCAAATGTATCTTGGATTTAGCTTTCCACGCTTTCTGAAGCGTATTAAGCCCTTCCAGGGTGAGACCTTCAATAGTACGCGGTCGCCCACCTGGAATTCCAACGGTTTCCTACGTTTATCAGCGTAGCTTTTCTGTCGGTCTCTGGAGGGTTTCAATCGTTCACGGATGTGAACGATCTTCTCCATCGTTTCCCGTATGATTTCCGGGCCTGTGAGAGTGCTTTCAGGAACTTGTCTCTTAGCTAACTGGGTATCACCCACCTCAGTCCAGCACAGAGGGGATCTGCACTTTCGGCCATAGAGGGCTTCGAATAGAGCAGCCTTTATGCTCGTGTGATGACTGTTGTTATAGGAAAATTTGACAAGGGGTAAATGAGTATCCCATGCCTTCCTAAAGTCGATCACACAGGCTCGCAACATATCTTCCAAGGTCTGGATAGTTCTCTCACTTTGCCTGTCGCTCTACGGATGGTAGGTTGTACTCATGTCCAACCTAGTTCCTAAGGAACTTTGTAATGACTGCCAGAACCTCGAAGTGAATTTAATATCTCTGTCTGAGATAATGGATAAAGGAACTCCGTGCAGTCTTACAATCTCCTTAATGTAAGTCCTTATAAGCTTCTCCATCTTGTCTGTTTCATTGATCGGTAGGAAGTGTGCAGACTTGGTCAGTCTATCGACGATGACCCATATGGAATCAAGTCCACCCGTCGTCTTGGGAAACAAGGTTATGAAAACCATAGTTATCCGCTCCCACTTCCATTCTGGTATCTCCGACTATTGTAATAGGCTAGATGGTTTATGGTGTCACACCCCGAAAACCGAAGGCGGAAACATTTTCGGGGTGGACTACCACGTTAAGTATCAAATCCAATGCACATAGTAATTAAAGTAAAGCAACCATTACATTACATAATAAAAGTTTTACAGTTGTTTCAAAAGTAAAGTTTGTAAAGTTGTGATACATAGTATATATAGACAAAATGAAACGTGTCTTCCTGAACACAATCTTCAAGCAAAAAGGATCTTCGGGTACCTGTTCTGACGCTGACCTGAGAACACAAGCGGTTTGAAAATCAGCATAAAGCTGGTGAGTTCATAAGCGGTTTTTGTTTGTGAAAATGTTTCAAGTTTCCTTTCTGTTTCTGAAATGTTATGTATACCAAGAAAATCCCATATTTTCTTCAAAGTTGGTTGTTGTTTCACAAATGTAAAGTATTGTAAGTTTGTACACTGAAAACATGTATGCTCATGTGAAAATGTATAGTTGGTTATCCGACTTGTTAAGTTGTTCTGTTTACTTATCATGTATTACCAGGAAAGTCCCATACTTTCCTTATTGTATGTTACTAATTGTAAAAGATGTAATGTTATCCAGTTTGTTACTCTTTTTGATATGTAATTATTACCCAGGAAAGCCCCATGCTTTCCTGGATATTGGTTTCTAATGTGAACGATGTTAAAGATGTAAAAGATGTAAACGTGATTAGGTTCCATGTTTTTCCCAAGAAAGTCCCGTACTTTCCTAAATGTTTATTACAATATGTGAAAGATTTAAAAGATGTAAAATATGTATAAAGTGGTTCATTATTACTATAAGTAAATCTCTGTTGTCCTAATTGCGAGTTCCATAACCATACAATAGACTGAAACCTCTGGCAATAAGTAGTCCACATGTGGCAATAAGTAGTCCACATACTTATGACTTTCGTCACCCTTGAACCATTTTGGTTCGGCTGTAGCTAGCAGCCAGGTGTGGTGTAGTCAGCCCCGTATAGATCTATACATTCATGTCATGCTCACTAAATACCAGGGATTCTGGTTATGGGTGTAGTCCTCCACTCGCGTATCTCGGTGGAGTGTTCGCCGAGGACGTGTCTCCAATCATACAGGATTAACAAATTTACTAGTAATAATATGATAGTCCTCCACTCGCATATGTGTGTGGAGTGTTACTGAGGATAAAACACTGTACAGGTGTTATGTTCAAATGTTTAATGTCATGCTTTGAACTGATAAAATGTGGAAAGCCATTTGTGAAATATATGTAAAACATAACAGTTTAAAAACCTATTTCACAAATATATGTTACGTGATCTGCAAGTTCAATTGGTTATCAGTTGTGATGATCAGTTATAAAAGCATATGAAGTATGAAATACACATTTGAAAACATAATTTGAGTACAAGAATTCTCTTGTACTTTGCTTGTGTTCCCCCCCCCCCCCCCCTGAAAACAGTGAAAACAGTGAAAAAGGGTAGGGGTATGAACTCACCGGACTCGGAAATGTGTCGGTTTTGGATACTAGACGCTGGTTCGTGGTAGTCAATACACATTCGAAAGGATCCATCTTTCTTCTTGACAAACAGAACCGGAGCTCCCCAGGGTGAGGAACTCGGTCTAATGAATCCTTTACTGAGCAACTCATTGAGTTAACTGGATAAATCCTGCATTTCTGCCGGAGCTAAGCGATACGGAGACTTTGCTACGGGGGTGGCTCCAGGAATTAGGTCAATACGGAACTCGACCTGACGTTCGGGAGGAATTCCTGGAAACTCTTCGGGAAACACATCTGGGAAGTTACAAACTTCAGGGATGCTCGCGAGGTCTCTAACTTCTTGTTTCTCGTTGATCACATGGGCTAAGAATGCAATGCACTCCTTCCGTAGGAGCTTTCGAGCTTTGATGCAAGAAATGATATGAAGATTGGAACTGGGTTTATCGCCATAGATTACGAGAGTTTGATCCGAAGGAAGATTGAGATGGATGGCTTTTTCGTAACAAAGGATATCAGCATGATTGGGACTCAACCAATCCATGCCAATGATAACATCAAAGCTCTTAATGGAAACGGGCATGAGATCTATAGGAAATGAGTGATCATTTAAGGTAAGCGTACAACTTATGAATACATCGTTAGCGCTTTCTTTCTCACCGTTAGCCATCTCGACGGTAAATGTTTCAGTTAGTGGTTGAGGATTAGGTTTTAGATTATGTTTGAATGTATGACTACCAAAACTCCTTTCAGCACCCGAATCGAAAAGAATACTAGCATATGAGTTGTCGAGAAGGAACGTACCCGAAACAACAGTGGGATCAGCGACTGCTTCCTCCCGTCCCATGGTTAGAATCCTCCCAGTGTTATCAGCAGTTGACTTCTTGGGATAGTTCCTTTTAAAGTGCCCAACTTCTCCACAGTTGTAGCAGGCTTGACTAACACCTGCTCCAGATGATTGGTTGGCTGATTGGGTAGGAGTTTTGCAGAATCGAACTGTGTGCCCTTTCTTACCACAGTTGGTACAGGATAGTTCTTGGCAAGGACCAGGATGATGATGGTATTTACACTTGTCACATAGAGGGAGGTTACCAGCACATTTACTGGTAGGAGTTGGGGCTATAGATCCCATGACAGAAGCAGCAGCAACATGGGTAGTAGTAGCAGCATGGACTGCTATAGTCTGCTGTTTCTTGGAAGATCCCTGAGAAGATTGACCCTTCTTCTTCTTCCAGAATTTTCTCTTTTCGCCACTCCTTTGAGTCGGCTCAGAAGTGGTAGTGATTTCCTTAACGTCGTTGTTGTGATCAATCAGAATTTGAGTTAAAGTCTTAGCACTATCATAGGTATCCGAACAAGCAGCCAAAACATGACTTTTTGTCGGTTGAGATAACCCCCAAACGAACCTTTCGATCTTTTTGTTCTCAGGATTGACTAATCCCGGGCAGAGAAGTGCGAGATCATCGAATCGGGAAGTATATGCAGCAATATCAGAACCTTTCATCTTCAGGTTCCAGAGCTCGTGCTCTAATTTCTGCATTTCACCACGGGGGCAGTATTCGGCAATAAGAAGTTCTTTCATAGCTTCCCAGCCCATGGCATTGGCTACAGGTAAGGTCAAAGATTTGACTCGGCCATTCCACCAAGTCAAGGCTTTATCAGCGAAGGTACAGGCCGCGAACTTGACCTTATCAGATTCCGCGCAAGCACAGATTTCGAAGACGGACTCAATTTTCTCGAACCATCGAGATAATGAAATGACACCTCCAGCGCCATTGAAGGATGTTGGTTTTGCGTTCATGAAATCTTTGTAGGAACCCCCTCTTTGGTGTCCCTGGCTAACCTCGGGGTTTTGAGATTGAGGACCACCTCCTGAACCACTAGGGTTCATTTGTGACATGGCTGCTACCATTGCAGCTGTCATCATCGTCTGGAGCGATGCTAGGTCAAACTGGGGAGGAGGTGGTGGCGAAGAAGGATTCTTGTTGTTCTTTGAGCTAGGTCTCTTTCGAGGAGGCATCTTGATCTAATAAGATCAAGAAAGAGAGGAGGGTAAGTCCTCTATATTGAATCGATAGAGATGGCAGTAATATGATTCGAATAAGCGATAAAGCAGGAAAAATTTATCGAACAGATAATTTATTGCTAAGAATAATCACAGAAAGCCACTCGAATAAGGATTACTACAAAGAGTTGGGATCGAGAAATACTCCCTTAGTATTTCATGAATTGTTTACGACAATGATTCGATGTTTAGGATATTAGGGTAAGTTTTAGGCATGCCGTATACCACAGTCACTCCCAAGCACATGATGGCCGTGTCTCGAATGAATATAGTTGGCCAGGCTATATTGACCCTAGACACGACTACATAACTGCCCAGGTTTAACCATAGTACACAACACCCAATTACATATGTTCTGTTCTACTTGTGGTTACGGATGACGACGGTTCGGTATACTTGTATACTTTTGAAAATACTTGTAGTTTGAAGATACTTTTAATTCAGAGCACTTAGGCCCTTTAGTGTTTATAGTTTTATACCATGTAAGGTTTGGTATACTTCATTCACTATAAACAAGGGCTCTGATACCAATCTGTCACACCCCGAAAACCGAAGGCGGAAACATTTACGGGGTGGACTACCACGTTGAGTATCAAATCCAATGCACATAGTAATTAAAGTAAAGCAACCATTACATTACATAATAAAAGTTTTACAATTTTTTCAAAAGTAAAGTTTGTACAGTTGTGATACATAGTATATATAGACAAAATGAAACGGGTCTTCCTGAACACCGTCTTCAAGCAAAAAGGATCTTCGGGTACCTGTTCTAATGCTGACCTGAGAACACAAGCAGTTTGAAAATCAGCATAAAGCTGGTGAGTTCATAAGCGATTTTTGTTTGTGAAAATGTTTCAAGTTTCCTTTCTGTTTCTGAAATGTTATGTATACCAAGAAAATCCCGTATTTTCTTAAAAGTTGGTTGTTGTTTCACAAATGTAAAGTATAGTAAGTTTGTACACTGAAAACATGTCTGCTCATGTGAAAATGTATAGTTGGTTATCCGACTTGTTAAGTTGTTCTGTTTACTTATCATGTATTACCAGGAAAGTCCCATACTTTCCTTATTGTATGTTACTAATTGTAAAAGATGTAATGTTATCCAGTTTGTTACTCTTTTTGATATGTAAGTATTACCCAGGAAAGCCCCATGCTTTCCTGCATATTGGTTTCTAATGTGAACGATGTTAAAGATGTAAAAGATGTAAACGTGATTAGGTTCCATGTTTTTCCCAGGAAACTCCCGTACTTTCCTGAATGTTTATTACAATACGTGAAAGATGTAAAAGATGTAAAAGATGTATAAATTGGTTCATTATTACTATAAGTAAATCTCTGTTATCCTAATTGCGAGTTCCATAACCATACAATAGACTAAAACCCGTGGCAATAAGTAGTCCACATGTGGCAATAAGTAGTCCACATACTTATGACTTTCGTCACCCTTGAACCATTTTGGTTCGGCTGTAGCTAGCAGCCAGGTGTGGTGTAGTCAGCCCCGTATAGATCTATACACTCAAGTTACGCTCTCTAAATACCAGAGATTTTGGTTATGGGTGTAGTCCTCCACTCGCGTATCTCGGTGGAGTGTTCGCCGAGGACGTGTCTCCAATCATACAGGATTAACAAATTTACTATTAATAATATGATAGTCCTCCACTCGCATATGTGTGTGGAGTGTTACCGAGGATAAAACAGTGTACAGGTGTTATGTTCAAATGTTTAATGTCATGCTTTTAACTGATAAAATGTGGAAAGCCATTTCTGAAATATATGTAAAACATAACAGTTTAAAAACCTATTTCACAAATATATGTTACGTGATCTGCAAGTTCAATTGGTTATCAGTTGTGATGATCAGTTATAAAAGCATATGAAGTATGAAATACACATTTGAAAACATAATTTGAGTACAAGAATTCTCTTGTACTTTGCTTGTGTTCCCCCCCCCCCCCCCCTGAAAACAGTGAAAACAGTGAAAAAGGGTAGGGGTATGAACTCACCGGACTCGGAAATGTGTCGGTTTTGGATACTAGACGCTGGTTCGTGGTTTGATTACTCACGATGTCCCTATGTAAAATGAAATAATGTCCATATATATGCAATTAGGGATACATTCACTAATCATATGGAACATTACACTCCAACGAGGTTAGACACCTCAAAACGAGCGTTTGGAGTGACCCGGGTGACATCTTCGGACGTGTAATCGCACTAGGGACTTGGGACTTGAGTTGACTCCCCAAGAGTAAACATTTTAAAGAGTTTACAGCCATAGAACACACACATACATGAGTTTACGGCCGTAAACTCATGTGGGTGTGATTTTGGGTGTTTAAATGGCTTAAATGGATATGGGGATTGTTGGAATGGATTTCTAAAATGCCTTGGAATAGATTGAATGAAATTTTAACACTTGATAGGAATCTACGGCCACTCCATAAGAGTTTACGGCCATAAACTCACCTATGGCCAAGATAAATTGATTTGAGCTACAAAGGATAATCACATGTGATTCTAGAAATTTATACAAGCCATTTGAGTGTATTTGATGCATTATTAACATGGTTTTATGAGTTTACGGCCAAGGGTATGTTCCTAGGCCGTAAACTCCTATAAATGACATTTTTTATATGTTTCAAACCCTTAAACTAGTTTTAGATGCATCTAGATTTTACCACAAGGCCATTGGTTGAGTTTCAAGGCATTTGGACATGATTTAAGGCACTAAATCCCCATTTAAGTGGAGTTTACGGCCCAAGAATGTGCCTTGGCCGTAAACTCACTTTTGTCCCCCAAAAATCATGTTTAAAGTGTTTCAAGTCTAGATTAGTAAGCCTTAAGGTCATATCTAAGTCCCAACTATGATTTGGAAGGGTTATTTGGCTCAAAAACTCCTTGAAGATGAGTTTACGGCCCAAGGACGTGCCTTGGCCGTAAACTCACTTTTGTCCCTCAAAATCAATGTTTTAAATGTTATAAGTCCTTTCCATTAAGTCATTAAGCCATATCTAATGTCCAACAATGCCTAGGAAGGGTTTTAGGGCTTAAAAACCCCATCTTTAGGAGTTTACGGCCCAAGCTTGTTCCTTGGCCGTAAACTCATGTTCTTGGTCCCAAAACACAAATTAAACATAAATTTGAAGGCTAAAGAGGTTGAATAACAAGTTAGGGGTGTTACCTCTTTCATTTCAAGCCTTAAATCTTTGTTTTGGACCTTGATTTAGGGTTGAGGAGAGAGGTTGTGAGAGTTAGATGAGAAATTGACCAAAGGCTTCAAATGCAGGCTTAAACACATTTATATAGTGTTTAAGTTTTGGACACGGTGGAATTCTACCTGATACCGGTGTTAGACGAGGCTTTTGGTCGTACGCGATTGAGTTACCGTAACCCGATACGGTAAGTTTCTAGAAATATTCCGATCACTAAAGTTGGTGTTAAAATGATTTCTATATGCATTAAGACACCCATTATCTCATTTTAAATATGTACTAATTAATGACTTAATTATACGGAAGATCGGAAATTCAATTTGGAAACGACGATTGGTTGCATGAATTGTACTACGAAAGAGTTACAAGAAATGATACGGAAATTTCGGGTTGTTACATATGGTATAAGACCTTGACCTTTGCGCAAGTAAGGCATTTACTCACGAAGGTAGCAATCTCTGCTTTCATGTTAGGCCACCAGTATAAGTTTTTGAGGTCCAGATACATCTTATCTGATCCCGGGTGTACAGAATAACGAGTGTTGTACGCCTCGTTCATGACCAAGTTTCTGAAACCACCTAGGTTTGGGGTCCAGATCCGGTCCATGAAATAGTAAGATCCGTCACCCTTAACCTCCAAGTTCTTATCCATCCCTCTTAGGGATTCACCCGCCACATTTTCAGGCTTCATAGTGTCAAGCTGAGTTGCCTTAATTTGTGTGGACAGGTGTGAAAGGATAGTCATGGGCAATGATTTGACCCTACGGCCAGAATATTCCTTCCGACTAAGGCTGTCAGCTACTATGTTGGCTTTACCCGGATGATAACGAATTTCGCATTCGTAATCACTGAGTAGCTCGACCCACCTTCATTGTCTCATGTTGAGCTCTTTCTGGTCGAAGATGTGTTGTAAACTCTTGTGGTCTGTAAAGATAGTGCTCTTCGTTCCGTACAAGTAATGTCTCCAGATTTTCAGAGCAAACACAACTGCTCCTAGTTCAAGATCGTTGGTTGTGTAGTTGACTTCATGTGTCTTTAACTGTCTCGAGGCATAGGCGATGACCTTTCCCCGCAACATCAGAACACATCCGAGCCCTTGATTCGATGCATCGCAATAGACTATGAAGTCTTCTATTCCTTCGGGAAGGGATAGTATTAGTGCGGTGCACGAGGCTCGTTTGAGCGTTTGGAATGCTCTTTCCTACTTCTCTTCCCAGTCAAAGGCCACGCCCTTCTGGATCAGTGTTGTAAGAGGTTTCGCTATGTGGGAGAAGTTCTGAATGGACCTGCAATAATAGCCAGCGAGGCCTAGAAATTGATGAATTTCCGTAGGCATCTTCGCTGATGACCAGTTCTAAATGGCCTTGATTTTGGAAGGGTCCACGTGTATTACCTCTTCGCGAACCACGTACCCTAAGAATTCGACTCGTCGAATCCAAAATTCGCATTTTGAGAACTTTGCGTAGAGCTTCTCCAACCGTAAAGTTTCGAGGACTTGTCGCAGATGTTGACTATGCTCCTCCTTACTAAGAGAGTAGATAAGTATGTCATCAATGAAAATGATGACGAACTGATCTAAATAAGGACGACACACCTGATTCATTAAGTCCATGAATATCGTGGGTGCGTTTGTTAATCCGAATGGCATCACTACGAATTCGTAGTGCCCATAACGAGTTTGGAAAGAAGCTCGCCCTTGCAGTTGGTCAAACAAATCGTCGATCCTAGGTAATGGATAATGATTTTTTACCGTCAGTTTGTTGAGCTCCCTGTAGTCGATGCACATGCGAAATGATCCGTCTTTCTTCTTGACGAACAAGATTGGAGCTCCCCAGGGTGAGAAGCTTGGTCTTATGAAGCCCTTGCTGAGCAGTTCGTTAAGTTGACCGGACAGTTCTTGCATCTCTGCAGGTGCTAGACGATAGGGCGATTTGGCTACTAGGGTAGCCCCTGGAACTAATGTGACAACCGTCAAAATTCGAGTCGGTTCTAGATTTGATTAAGTTAGTTTCACGTATAGGCATGACACATACTAGAATTTGTAACTAGATGCTAAGTTATAACCTACTATAAACACAAAAACAAGTAGAATCGAAGGATAGTGTACTTAGATTTCTCATAGTTGTGAGAATTCTACAATTACTTAACTGTAGTGACTATCCTTATTCGGACCACTCTTTGACTCGAACACCTTTTCATGAATCATATACAAACATTATGCACTGGACCTAGTAGTAGGAATTAGGTCGGAGTCTCATAGAAACTTAAGTCAAAGTTGTAGACTAGGACTAGTATACCTGATTCCTCAATTTCGCTTGAATCTCGGAATCACTACATAAAATGCCAATAAACCGATAAAAATAAATTACAAACATTATTTATAACTATAAAAGAGTTATAATACCATAAGATAATTTAAAGTCTCAAATATTCTATTAATTTTGATATCCAAAGACTTGCAAACTCTCAAAAACCCTAAATACCCTAAAAACTCAAATTTATAAACTTTAACACATAAAAATCCATAAATTTGGTATGGACTATAAAATATCAATTTAAAATATCTCAATTTAGTTAAATATAACAAAGGAAAAAAATTTAAGCCATTAGTATTTAACCTTATTTTCTAAGCCAAAAATCAAGGTTTTGTGAAGAAAAATTTAGAATAAGGTGCATGTACTTTAAAAACTTGATATTTTTATAAAATAAAGTTATATTTTATAAAATTTAAAAGAGGGAGACCCTCTCTTCATTAAAAAGTTGGATCTCTTGTCTCTCTCTCTCCTCTCTCTCCTCTTCTCAACACATAATCAACTCACTCTACCACTGCATCTTCTCTCTCTCTCACTCTACCCCTCATTCTCTCTCACACTCCACCATTTACCACACTCAAACTCTATTTTTCCCTCTCTAAAACCACGAAATTCTCCAGCCAAGAACAACTCTTAACCTTCAAATTTTCATCTTCTAGGGTTCTTCTCCATGGTAATCACGAAAATCCTTCAATCTCCTTCACTTTTCTTTCTAGTTTTAAAGGTTTTTCTTGCATTTCCTTGTTCTTCTACTCCATTCTCTTAGAAAATTTGTGTGAATGTTCATTCACTTCAGTTTTGATGATGATGGTGGTAGATTTTCACCAAAAGAATTTTGCATGTTACAAAATGGTGAAGATCCATGACCTAAACCTAAGTCAAAACCATGAAAATGCACTTTTCTACACGTTTTGGTGCAAAATCACCACATGCATCCAAAGTTTTCTATCAAAAATGATTTTTGAACATTTCAAACTCATGAATGATTTTCAAAACAACATGCATGTGATGATCTTCAAGCTTAGATGCTTGATGATCAAAGTTGTTGTTAAAAAGCTTTCAAATATGTTAATGAAAGATTTATTTCCAAATAAATATCTAAAAATCATTTTCTGACCAAATCCGATTTTTCTCAGGTTCTCATCAACAAAATAATATGCTCTGTAAATTTCCGTAAGATAATTTATTTTTCACGAATTATTATAATTAATGTAATAAAATAGGGCAATAAATCATATAAAATACTTCCAGAGGTCTATAAATCCAGAATAAATTCGTGAATGACCTGTATGGTGATTCATGACCTCTCATTAAATTTCATCGATTTATGTTTCTGTTTAGTATGATTTTCCATTTTCTTTTTGTTTGGGTATAATAAATCACAAAACCACTTTAGGAAGTGTGAAAATTGTATCTAACAATTTTTGCAGCTTTTAATTATGGTGGGAGACTCAGAAAAATAATTCCAGAATTTTTCATCATGCCTTCCTATTTTTCCCAATTTTTGGTATTTATAATGGCCTAAAAGTAGGAAAAATAGTTCTGATTATCCAAAATTCATGATATTTTACCAGAACATCATGTTGTATAGTAGAAGGTTACATAAAAATTTTGATGATTTTCTCTACTGTATACTTTTTTCTCCTATTTTTTAAGGTTAACTACACTTAAATACACATAAATACCCAAAACCGGATTATACAATATGAAAACCAGTTTTGATATTTTTCCCAGATTACTTACACTGTAAATGATGCTACAAATTTTTTTGGTAATTTATTTTAACTGTTTATTATTTATTCTTCAATTAATGATTATTTATGGGGATAAAAAAGGAAAAATAGAAATACCCACTGAAAAATATCTTTTATGTTTTTCTCAGCCTAGTTATGTATAATAACAGTTAAATAAAAAGTTTGGATAATTTTGGAAACTGTTTTCTATTTATTCCAATTTTTATTAGAATAAATAATCAAAAATAATAAAATTTAGTTAAACAGTTTAGAAATCGATTTTTATATTTTTCTCAGCTTAATAATGTTTAGTAACAGTAATACAAAGATTTTGGGTAATTTTGGAAACTGTTTTCTATTTATTTCAATTTTTATTAGAATAAATGCATAAAAATCATAAAAATTGGTTATACAATTTAGAAACCCATTTTTATATTTTTCACAAATTAAGTATGTGCAATTACATTACTATAAAAAGTTTGGGGCATTTTCTTAACTGATTTCTATTTTTCATGAATTTTTATATATTTAGAGAATTAAATATATGAAAAATAGTTATGTATATCCATAATCCATGAAAAATTATCTAGTAGTCTTTTAACACGTTTAGAACAAAAATCTGAAGTTTGGTAATTTTTATTAACTGTTTATTATTTTTCATATTTTTATGGTTATTCAAGAAACTAAAGTGGTGAAAAATAGTTAGATAAATCAAAAATTCAAGAAAATTTATCTTGAGGCCTTTGAATTCAATTAAAACTAAAATGCAATGTTTGGGAAATTTTAGAACTAAATTGATTTAGTTTTGAATAATTAATCATTGGAACTGTTGATGTATATTGTAAAAGTCGAATAGAGTGTTTTGTATAGTTTCACATTTTATGTTATTTTACTAAGTCATTTTTATGCGAAGATAAAATGTATAGACTTAGTATACTTTTTGATGGTTCCCTATAAATAGGGACTTAGGCTAGAAGTTGTAGTACGAATACTTGAACTCACTTCTGCTTAACTCTGTAGTCAGACTTTATCAATATAAGATCTGATTAATATTTACTCTCTGTGTTCTTCATCTTAATTCATTCAAATCTATCATTTCTGTTATAAATTCTCGATAACAATTCTCTTCAATTGGTATCAGAGTAGGATTCAAACTGCTTAGATCTGATTTTCGTATAAGAATCATTTGCTTTTTGAGTTACGAATTTTACTCAAAATTTTCCGCGCATTTTTTATTTTGAAAATCACTTTTGATCTTCATATTTGAATTGATTCTGCATTTGAATTGTTAATTCGATTAATCGATTAGTGATTTGTGATCAATTCATTTGATAAATTCTGAAATTCATCAAGTTTTCAAGTTTTCAGATATTTTATGTGTTCATCAATGGCGAACTTCAACATGAATTCAATGACTTCTTTCTCTCACTTGCTTGGTTCATCAACAAAAATTTCGATGTTAATTCCAGAATACTATGATCAGTGGGCTGATAGAATGGAGGATTACTTAAATGGAATTGATGAAGAACTTTGGAAGTGGATTGATGGAACAGTACTAGCTCCTGCTAATGTTCAACCAATTGTATCATCTGCTGCGTCTACTGATGTTGAAGAACAACGTAATCGATTGAAGAAAAATGAAAAGAGATGCATGAGAGAACTAGGAGGTGCTCTACCTCCTGTGGTTTACAATTACATTCGTAGTTGTAAAACAGCTAAAGAGATCTGGAATACTCTAAAAGAAAAATATCAAGGAAGTGAAAGGACGAAGATCAACTCTGTGAAGCAGTGTCTCGTTTAACTAAAGGAATTCAAACAAAAGGATTCAGAAACTTTAGAAAGTTGTTATGATTGTCTTAACGAGCTTATATTTCGCTGCAATAGGTATGGAATTACTAGATCTACCATGGAGTTTAATCTCACTTTCATTATGAGTCTTCGCAAAGAATGGCGCGGTGTGAGCATGATGATAAAGAATCAACAATGTTTTGATACAACAACATTGAATGATCTGTACAATCAACTGAAAACACATGAATATGAGGTCACAGAAATGTATGAAGAATCAAAACAAGCTGTTGGTGGTCATTTAGCTCTTGTTTCAAAAGTAACAGACACTGATGAAAAAGATGGTTCTGATATTGAAGGATTTTTGATGAACTCTGATGATGAAGCAGTAGCATACTATTCGAACAACAAAGTTAAAAAGTTTTTCAAAAAGCCTTTTAATCCAAAAGGAAAGAATAGTGATGTGAAAAGTGAAGTAACAAGAACTGGAGGAGAAAAGAAGAAGAAAATGGAGAAAACAGATGGAAAACAGAAGAATGTGAATGAAGAGAAAAAGTTAAAAGGTGATTCAGGAATTTATTGTCACTACTGCAATGGTGCGAATCATTTCGCAGCTGATTGCATGTTGCGAAAGAAAGAAGAAAAGAAAGAAAAAGTAAAAGATGAAGCTTATTATTCTAAAAAAATTGAAGAGTTAAGGTCAAAGAACAAAGGAGTGTCTTTGGTTGCTAAGGGAGAGTCGGATGAAGAAGAAAGTGGAACGTATCAGATCTGGTCTTCTGGATCTGATGATGAAGAAATGAGGCATCCAACACATGGATCTATGTTCGCAAGTTTTGAGGACTGCGAAGAGAACATTTCTGGGAAATGTTTTATGTCTAAATCCAGAGACAAATCTCCCATGACAACCAAGGTACGTGCAATTCTTGAATCTTTTAACATTCCTTTATCTGCTTATGATGCTGAAATTGTTTCGTTTGATGATATTGTGGCTTATTTTGATTCTGTTATTGTGTCTGCTAGTAATGAAGCTAAGAAATTGAATGTGAAACTAAGTGGGACACAAAGGGAATTAGAAATAAAGAAGAGCAGGGTAGAAAAATTAGAATTGCAAATCAAAAACATAGATTGTGATAGGAATAATCTTTTGAATGATGTTAGATTGTTACTAGCACAAAGAAACATCTATTGTAATTCAGCAAAAAGGTTATATGCAAAATTAACTGCTTTACATCATTCTTCTGATATTAGCAAAGAACAACATAGGAAACTTCTACCTTTTCTTGAATATGAGCGTGAAAAAGTTGATGTTGTTTCTTATGATTGCGAAAGTACAATTGCTCAATTTGACAAAATACCGGATGATAGATATTCATATGGTATTGTCAAAATTGATGAATTTCTGAATGCTGATGAGTTGGTTAACATTGTAAATGAAAGTTTGACAAAAAGTGAACAAGTGAAAATCTTAAAGAAAATCGAAAATTCAACTCTTACTTCGCAATTTAATTATGTTGATATTGATGAAAATTCTGATAATGTGAGTGAAATCAGTGAAATTGAAGAAGAAGAAGAGATTGATTGTTCTCAATTGTCAATTGTTAATATCACATCTAAGATCAAAGGTAAAGAAATAGTAGTTGATTCAATAGTAGAGGATAAAGTTGATAAATCTTCAACTTCGCAACATTGTAAGTTTGATAATGTGGAAGTTGAAAGCTGGAAATCTGATGATACTAATGAAATTAAAGAAGAAAAGCAAAATTCAACTGAAACACATCAAAGGGTTGTGGTTAATCAAGTGTTTGAAAACACAAAAGAATTCGAAAAAGTTTTAAATGACAAAGGTGCACATTATTTGGAAACCAACACAATGATATATCCGAATTTTGTATGTACTGATAAAACTATTTTTCCAAATCAAGTTTTTGTTACTACTGGAAATGCTGAGAAAATTCATCCTGAGTTCAATAAAATTGTTGAAAAAGACAATCAAAAGTCAACACCTGAAGGTTTCTTCGCAAATCAAAACACAGTAGAAAACAATTTAACTCAAAATTCTTATGTATTTCAAAAACAAAAATCATTACAAAAATGGGTGGTTAAAGGTGAAAAATCAAACAAACCTTTTGAAAAATTTGAAAAATCAAAGGTTGAAATAAAATTAAATTCTCAAGAATTCAAATTGATGGTTGAAACTTTTTCAACAGAAAATAATGTTTCAAAAAGACAAGCAAGAAAAGCAATAGTTTGGCAAGTTCTGAATAATGAAAAACAACAAATTTCAAAAACATCGTCAAAATTTCAAGATAAAAACACTAACACAACTTCGCGTTTTCATAAACAAATAAATTCTGTTGATAAGGTTTCATATATTCGCAAATATAACAACAATAGAAAATTTGAGAATTCGCAAAAATTTTCAAATAATCAAAAGTTTCCAAATGTTGACAAATTCACGAATAATTCATCCAATTTGAAGAAATCAAATCAAGTCAAAGAGACATTTTCACCACAACAACCAAATTTTCCAAATCCTTCAATATCATCAAAAACCAAAGTTTCATACATCAAAGGAAAGATTGATGTAAATATGATCAATAATTGGTTTGAGGGGAAAGGAAAGAAATATCAAAGTGCAAAGTTTTCAGAACAAGAAATCAAAAGTGCCTTTGATAAGTTTGCAAATAATTCTTCAACTGCTAGTACATCATCCCAGAACATCATGATATTTTACCAGAACATCATGTTGTACATTAGGAATGGATTGAATGAAATTTTAACACTTGAATGGGAGTTTACGGCCACTCCATAAGATTTTACAGCCGTAAACTCACCTATGGCCAAGATAAATTGATTTGAGCTACAAAGGATAATCACATGTGATTCTAGAAATTTATACAAGCCATTTGAGTGTATTTGATGCATCATTAACATGGTTTTATGAGTTTACGGCCAAGGGTATGTTCCTAGGCCGTAAACTCCTATAAATGACATTTTTTATATGTTTCAAACCCTTAAACTATTTTTAGATGCATCTAGATTTTACCACAAGGCCATTGGTTGAGTTTCAAGGCATTTGGACATGATTTAAGGCACTAAATCCCCATTTAAGTGGAGTTTACGGCCCAAGAATATGCCATGGCCGTAAACTCACTTTTGTCCCCCAAAAATCATGTTTAAAGTGTTCCAAGTCTAGATTAGTAAGCCTTAAGGTCATATCTAAGTCCTAACTATGATTTGGAAGGGTTATTTGGCTCAAAAACCCCTTGAACATGAGTTTACTGCCCAAGGATGTGCCTTGGCCGTAAACTCACTTTTGTCCCTCAAAATCAATGTTTTAAATGTTATAAGTCCTTTCCATTAAGTCATTAAGCCATATCTAATGTCCAACAATGCCTAGGAAGGGTTTTAGGGCTTAAAAACCCCATCTTTAGGAGTTTACGACCCAAGCTTGTTCCTTGGCCGTAAACTCATGTTCTTGGTCCCAAAACACAAATTAAACATAAATTTGAAGGCTAAAGAGGTTGAATAACAAGTTAGGGGTGTTACCTCTTTGATTTCAAGCATTAAATCTTTGTTTTGGACCATGATTTTGGGTTGAGGAGAGAGGTTGTGAGAGTTAGATGAGAAATTGACCAAAGGCTTCAAATGGAGGCTTAAACACGTTTATATAGTGTTTATGTTTTGGACACGGTGGAATTCTACCAGATACCGGTGTTAGACGAGGCTTTTGGTCGTACCCGATTGAGTTACCGTAACCCGATACGGTAAGTTTCTAGAAATATTCCGATCACTAAAGTTGGGCGTTAAAATGATTTCTATATGCATTAAGACACCCATTAAGTTATTTTAAATATGTACTAATTAATGACTTAATTATACGGAAGATCGGAAATCGAATTTGGAAACGACGATTGGTTGCGTGAATTGTACTACGAAAGAGTTACAAGAAATGATACGGAAATTTCGGGTTCTTACATTATCCCCCCGTTAAAGGGAATTTCGTCCCGAAATTCAAAGTTTAAAACACAAGGCAAGATACAAATCATGGATCAAGAAAAGAGTTGTGGATACTTCTGTTTCATTGAATCTTCCCGAAATTCTGGTCCCCGCTTAGCATTCCAGCGAACCTTCACTAACGGGATGCGACTTTGTTTTGTACGTTTGACTTCTCGATCCATGATTTCGATCGGTTCCTCCACAAAGTTGAGGTTTTCATTGATCTCGATCTCGTCTAAGGGAATTGTTAGGCTTTCATCGGATAGGCTCCTTTTGAGATTTGAAACATCAAAGACAGGATGAATGTTACTGAGTTCGTGAGGTAAATGAAGTTTATAGGCAACTGGACCGATCCTGGAGAGGATCTCAAAGGGTCCAATGTACCTTGGATTAAGAGTCCTATGCTCACCAAAGCGTACAGTGCCTTTCCAGGGCGAGACTTTTCACAGGACACGGTCTCTAACCTGGAATTCTAGTGGTTTCCGACGACTATCAGCGTAACTCTTTTGACGATCACGTGAGGCTTTCAGTCGGTTACGGATTTAGATGATCTTTTCGGTGATTTTGCGGATGATTTCAGGACCAGTGAGAGCACTGTCGGGGACTCGACTCCTGGCTAACTGTGTATCCCCCACCTCGGCCCAGCACAGAGGGGATCTGCACTTACGACCGTATAGGGCTTCGAACGGAGCAACTCTAATGCTGGTGTGGTAACTGTTGTTGTATGAGAATTCAATCAAAGATAGATGTGTGTCCCACGATTTTCCAAAGTCAATGACACATGCCCTAAGCATGTCTTCCAGGGTTTGGATTATTCTCTCACTCTGTCCATCGGTTTGAGGATGATATGCCGTGCTCATATCTAGTTTGGTTCCAAGGGCTTTCTGGAGGGATTGCCAAAATCTGGAGGTAAACTTGCTATCTCGATCAGATATAATGGATACAGGTACACCGTGTAGACGTACTACCTCTTGGATGTAGATTCGTGCGAGTCTTTCCATCTTGTATGAATCTTTGATTGGAATGAAGTGAGCGGATTTTGTCAAACGATCGGCAATTACCCAAATGGTATCGTACCCACTAGAACACTTGGGTAGTTTGGTGATGAAGTCCATGGTAATCATCTCCCATTTCCACTCGGGGATCTCGGGTTGTTGGAGCAGACCTGAAGGTTTCTGATGTTCGACTTTGACTTTGGCGCAAGTCAGACACTTGCCCACGAATGTAGCTATCTCAGCTTTCATGTTTGGCCACCAGTACTGTTTCTTGAGATCCAGGTACATGTTGTCCGACCCCCGGTGAACAGAGTATTTGGTTCTGTGCGCTTCATCCATGACTGTTTCCTTGAATCCTCCGGACTTGGGAATCCAGATTCGTCCATGAAACAGTGAACTCCGTCACCTTTGATCTCAAGTTTCTTTTCCATTCCTCTCAAGGTTTCATTTGACATGTTCTCGGGTTTGAGGGCTGTTAACTGGGCTTCTCGGATTTGTATGGGTAAGTTGGAATGGATGGTCATCGTCTGGTTCTTCACTTTGTGACCCACACTATTCTTTTGGCTAAGGGCATCTGCTACCACATTGGCCTTGCCGGGATGGTAACGGATTTCACACTCATAATCACTGAGTAATTCTACCCATCGTCGTTGCCTCATGTTTAAGACTTTCTGATTAAAGATGTGTTGCAGGCTCTTGTGATCAGTGAAGATTGTGCACTTGGTTATGTAGAGATAATGTCTCCAAATCTTCAATGCAAAGGCTACGGCTCCAAGTTCCAAGTCATGTGTAGTATAGTTGACCTCGTGTGCTTTCAGCTGTCTTGAGGTGTAGGCAATTACCTTTCCTCTTTGCATAAGCACACAGCCTAAACCTTGATTAGACGCATCGCAGTAGACAACGAAGTCCTCTGTCCCTTCAGGCAGAGACAGAACAAGCGTGCTGCATAAGGCTCTCTTCAACGTTTAGAATGCAGTTTCTTGTTTATCACTCCAACAAAAGGGTACACCTTTCTGTGTTAGAGTGGATAAAGGTTTGGCGATTTTGGAAAAGTTCTGAATGAATCGTCGATAGTAGCCGGTGAGACCCAAGAATTGACAAATTGATGTGGGTGTTTTCGGTGCCGACCAATTCTCTATCGCTTTAATTTTGGAAGGATCTACATGAGTACCCTCCTCGCTTACCACGTGACCGAGGAAAGTTACCTTCCGTATCCAAAATTCACATTTGGAAAATTTCGCGTATAGCTTTTCGGATCTAAGGGTCTCCAACACTACCCTCAAGTGTTGTTTGTGGTCTTCTTCGCTTCGGGAGTAGACAAGGATGTCGTCAATGAACACGATGACGAACTTGTCTAAGAAAGGACGACACACTCGGTTCATCAGGTCCATGAACACAGCTGGTGCATTGGTTAGACCGAAGGGCATCACTACGAACTCGTAGTGTCCATACTGAGTCCTAAAAGCTGTTTTGGAAACATCATTTTCATGGACTCGTAACTGATGGTACCCTGACCGAAGGTCTATCTTTGAAAAGTAGCTGGCTCCTTGGATTTGATCGAAGAGGTCGTCTATTCGTGGGAGACGATATCGGTTCTTAACGGTCAGCTTGTTCAGTTCGCGTTAGTCAATACACATTCGAAAGGATCCATCTTTCTTCTTGACAAACAGAACCGGAGCTCCCCAGGGTGAGGAACTCGGTCTAATGAATCCTTTACTGAGCAACTCATTGAGTTGACTGGATAACTCTTGCATTTCTGCCGGAGCTAAGCGATACGGAGACTTTGCTACGGGGGTGGCTCCAGGAATTAGGTCAATACGGAACTCGACCTGACGTTCGGGAGGAATTCCTGGAAACTCTTCGGGAAACACATCTGGGAAGTTACAAACTTCGGGGATGCTCGCGAGGTCTCTAACTTCTTGTTTCTCGTTGATCACATGGGCTAAGAATGCAATGCACTCCTTCCGTAGGAGCTTTCGAGCTTTGATGCAAGAAATGATATGAAGGTTGGAACTGGGTTTATCGCCATAGATTACGAGAGTTTGATCCGAAGGAAGATTAAGACGGATGGCTTTTTCATAACAAAGGATATCAGCATGATTGGGACTCAACCAATCCATGCCAATGATAACATCAAAGCTCTTAATGGAAACGGGCATGAGATCTATAGGAAATGAGTGATCATTTAAGGTGAGCGTACAACTTATGAATACATCGTTAGTGCTTTCTTTCTCACCGTTGGCCATCTCGACGGTAAATGTTTCAGTTAGTGGTTGAGGATTAGGTTTTAGATTATGTTTGAATGTATGACTACCAAAACTCCTTTCAGCACACGAATCGAAAAGAATACTATCATATGAGTTGTCGAGAAGGAACGTACCCGAAACAACAGTGGGATCAGCGACTGCTTCCTCCCGTCCCATGGTTAGAATCTTCCCAGTGTTATCAGCAGTTGACTTCTTGGGACAGTTCCTTTTAAAGTGCCCAACTTCTCCACAGTTGTAGCAGGCTTGACTAACACCTGCTCCAGATGATTGGTTGGCTGATTGGGTAGGAGTTTTGCAGAATCGAACTGTGTGCCCTTTCTTACCACAATTGGTACAGGATAGTTCTCGGCAAGGACCATGATGATGATGGTATTTACACTTGTCACATAGAGGGAGGTTACCAACATATTTACTGGTAGGAGTTGGGGCTATGGATCCCATGACAGAAGCAACAGCAACTGGGGTAGTAGTAGCAGCATGGACTGCTACAGTCTGCTGTTTCTTGGAAGATCCCTGAGAAGATTGACCCTTCTTCTTCTTCCAGAATTTTCTCTTTTCGCCACTCCTTTGAGTCGGCTCAGAAGTGGTAGTGATTTCCTTAACGTCGTTGTTGTGATCAATCAGAATTTGAGCTAAAGTCTTAGCACTATCATAGGTATCCGGACGAGCAGCCAAAACATGACTTTTTGTCGGTTGAGATAACCCCCAAACGAACCTTTCGATCTTTTTGTTCTCAGGAGTGACTAATCCCGGGCAGAGAAGTGCGAGATCATCGAATCGGGAAGTATATGCAG
The DNA here is from genome assembly GCF_052625555.1 of Lactuca saligna. Lineage (NCBI taxonomy): Eukaryota > Viridiplantae > Streptophyta > Magnoliopsida > Asterales > Asteraceae > Lactuca > Lactuca saligna. The sequence continues at coordinate 153,998,516 of NC_136419.1, forward strand.
CAATATTGGAACCTTTCATCTTCAGGTTCCAGAGCTCGTGCTCTAATTTTTGCATTTCACCACGGGGGCAGTATTCGGCAATAAGAAGTTCTTTCATAGCTTCCCAGCCCATGGCATTGGCTACGGGTAAGGTCAGAGATTTGACTCGGCCATTCCACCAAGTCAAGGCTTTATCAGCGAAGGTACAGGCCGCGAACTTGACCTTATCAGATTCCGCGCAAGCACAGATTTCGAAGATGGACTCGATTTTCTCGAACCATTGAGATAAGGAAATGACACCTCCAGCGCCATTGAAGGATGTTGGTTTTGCGTTCATGAAATCTTTGTAGGACCACCTCCTGAACCACTAGGGTTCATTTGTGACATGGCTGCTACCATTGCAGCTGTCATCATCGTCTGGAGCGATGCTAGGTCAAACTGGGGAGGAGGTGGCGGCGAATAAGGATTGTTGTTGTTCTTTGAGCTAGGTCTCTTTCGAGGAGGCATCTTGATCTAATAAGATCAAGAAAGAGAGGAGGGTAAGTCCTCTATATTGAATCGATAGAGATGGCAGTAATATGATTCGAATAAGCGATAAAGTAGGAAAAAGTTATCGAACAGATAATTTATCGCTAAGAATAAGCACAGAAAGCCACTCGAACAAGAATTACTACAGAGAGTTGGGATCGAGAAATACTCCCTTAGTATTTCATGAATTGTTTACGACAATGATTCGATGTTTGGGATATTAGGGTAAGTTTTAGGCATGCCGTATACCACAGTCACCCCCAAGCACATGATGGTCGTGTCTCGAATGAATATAGTTGGCCAGGCTATTGACCCTAGACACGACTACATAACTGCCCAGGTTATGGATGACGACGGTTTGGTATACTTGTATACTTTTGAAAATACTTGTAGTTTGAAGATACTTTTAATTCAAAGCACTTAGGCCCTTTAGTGTTTATAGTTTTATACCATGTAAGGTTTGGTATACTTCATTCACTATAAACAAGGGCTCTGATACCAATCTATCACACCCCGAAAACCGAAGGCGGAAACATTTCCGGGGTGGACTACTGTCACACCCCCGAACCAGACAGCGGAAACGTTCGGGGGCTGTTGTGACTCAATTGAATACCATCACAATGAATATACATGAAACATAACATTATACATCACCAAGCATTGGAATGATACAACTGGTAGCGTTCACATCCATTACATTGTTTCAAAATATTACATTCCAAAATACATGGTTCATTGTTACTTAAACAACCGCTAAACAATCATAGAATACCGTCCTTTCTTCACTTATCTGTTACTTGAGAATACAAGTATTTTGAAAAACGTCAACATGTGAAATGTTGGTGAGTTCATAAGTAATGTTTGAAATCCAATGTTTGTAATGTTAAAAAAAACCACCAGAAAATCCGATATTTTCTGAAAATAGAATGGCGTAAAAATATGTGAAGATCCGTGAGTATGCTTGTTTGAATTCTATAGATGTAAGCGTAAGAGTTGTGAAATTCGACATGTAGTTCATAAGTGTACTTGTTGAAAACCCTAGGAAAACCCGACGTTTTCCTATCACTTTGCTTTACTTAGTTTGTGTACTGTTATTTCGTTACGTTAGAGGTATTCGTTGAGCTCCGGAGGCATTGAGTATACAGTGGGTGGTGAGTTGTTGTAACGTCCGTTAATGAAAACGTACAGTCGACAACCGTACCAGCGATCCCTTGGGCGTCTCTTGCACTTATTCACACAACTCAATCCTCCCGGACTTGTGTAGTCCCACGACCGGAGGGAAAAAGAGAAGGTGCGAAACCCTCGGTATTTCCCTGCGTCGTTCAAGACCATTGCAATTGCGAAGGGCCCGAAGCCCAACCCGCAATCGTGAGTTCCCGAGTTTACTAGCAGCACTGAAGGACCCTTGGGGACTAGCAGCATGTTTGCCATTGAAAGTCCTTTTACACGCGGTCGAGTCGTATTAGACCCAACTACATGTAAGCAAGTGTCCTTTGGGCCTAAAGATCATGTCATCGGGCTAGCTAGGCTCGACAAGCATGATTTGCAACTTTTGGGCCTAAGGAGTGTACGTTGACGTATTGAGTAAGTTCCACAAGAGTAAAGAGTTCCGAGAGTTCCATATGTGTATTGAGCGTTGTAGTGTTAGTAGTTTTGGATTTGTTATTTATTCGAGACCGAATCAATTCGTTTGGTAACGATTGTTGGTGATATTGTGCATTGTAATTCATCAAGATTCGTAGTGTCAATCTTTGTTCACAATGAGTGTATTGAATTATCATTGAAAATTTTCTGTTTTACAACCCCTCTTTATTTTGTAAATTTACTTTTTCACCCCTTTAGGTAAAATAATTTCCGGTTTAGTTCTTAAACCATTTTTCTTGACATTTTAACACCAAAAATTATTGAAATTAACATTTTTCAGCATATTTTTCATTGAAAACAGTTTAAGTCCCTGAATTTGCAGTTTTCTCGGTTGTAACCCCTCTTTTTCGCAATTTTTACATTTTTGACCCAAATTGGAAAATTTTTGCAACTTTGGTCCTTTATAAATTTGAAAAGCACTTTAAACCTTTGAAAAGTACTTGTGACACTAGTGGTCCATTGTTTTACAGAAAAACACAGTTTTGGCCCTCCAAAACAGAAAATTTCGCATAATGGGCTCTATTGGGCCGAAATTGTCATTTTTAGCCCATTAAGCTTGAAATTTATGCTTTTAACCTTCCAAATAGTATATTTTCAGAAAATACATTATGGAAACTGTTTTAACTCATCTCACCCATCAGATTTCGTAATATTTCATTTTAGGCCCTTCAACTTTGTATTTTTAGCATTTTGTGTCAAAAAAATGAGTTTTTAGCCCAAAATGAGTGTTGTCAAGCCATTTGGCTATCTTTCTTGGTATACTTTGCATGTAGTAGTATATTTTATGCTAGTATAAGATATATCTCGGTTTTTAGCAATTCATAACTAGATCAAGCATCAAGATCATACAAAACATACATATAAGCATAGAAATCAACCAAAACATACACATAATGATGGATCTACACCTTTGCTTGTATTCACCCCCACAAAAACTTATAAAAACCGAAAATAAGGGGGTATGAAGCTCACCTTGGGTGTTGATTCGGTTTTTGAAGAAAGAATGGAAGAAATGAAGTGATGTTTCACTCTAGCACCCTTTGATGATGAATTCGAGTTTATGGAGTTCTAAGACACAAGTTTATGATTTCATGAGAGTTAAGAGGAGATTTTTGAAGACAAGAAAGAGTCCAAAGCATGGATCCAAGCATTAACTTACCTAGATAATGATTTTGGTGATGGATTCTCCTTGTGAAGCTCTTGATTCACGAAAATTTTGAAGGAGGAGGGAGGAATGCTCTTCAAGACTTAGAGAGATTGGAATTGAATTTTTGTGCTGTGTGTGTGTGTATCCTTGGCCGAGAGTGAGAGGGAGGATGAAGAAGAGTGACTTTGAGATGACATGTGCATGGAGAAATGGGATTGCATGGAGGTTTGGAGTGTAATGCATGGATATCCATGAGGTATTATTGATGTGGCATGATGAAGTCAACTCTTCATCTTTGTTATGGGCTTTTGGGCCGAAAATAAAAAAAAGAGAAGGGTTTTGGGCTTTAATACCCTTAAGCCCATTATTAGAGTTAAGTTGGATGAGTTTTAACCTAAAAGGAAATATAATATGATTTTTATACTTTGTTGAGCTAGTTTAGGTTAATCATGGATCAAAGCTTTTAATTCATTTCATTCTAGGCCCAACATGGCCCAAAATATTGAAATAAATAAATGTGGGTCTAATTAGAGCCCATTTAAGGGTTCTAAGCCCATGATAGTCAAATTGGAAGCTTATTGGTCCATTTAGGTCCAATAAGGAAGTCCTAGTCCCAAAATGGACCTAATCAAGAACTTCTAGGGTTTCCAATTGCTTGATGTAGTGAATTGGGGTTTAGTTTTCCATTGAGTAAGCATCATACATGCTCTTGAGTTTTTGAATTCAACATTTACCTGAGTATAGTGATTACAAGACACAAAATTTCTAGTTGTGACATCATCCCCCCGTTAGAGGGAATTTCGTCCCGAAATTCTGTTTGAAAGCTAGATTTGAGAATGCTAGAATAGGTGAGCGTACTTTTGCTTCATTTGGTCCTCGCATTCCCACATGAATTCTGGCCCACGCTTTGCGTTCCACCGTACTTTCACGATCGGGATGCGACTTTGCTTAGTACGCTTCACTTCCCTGTCCATGATTTCAATTGGTTCCTTAACGAACAGGAGATTCTCATTGATTTCGATTTCGTCAAGAGGAATGACGAGTGTTTCATCTGACAGACACTTCTTCAGATTAGAGACATGAAACACGGGGTGTACACCGTTTAGCTCTGCGGGTAGTTGTAGTCTGTATGCTACTGGACCAATTCGGGCGAGATTTCGAAAGGTCCAATGTATCGTGGATTTAGTTTTCCCTGCTTCCCAAAACGAATGACTCCTTTCCAGGGCGAGACTTTTAACAGTACTCGATCACCGACCTGAAATTCTAAGGGCTTTCGCTGTTTGTCAGCGTAGCTCTTTTTTCGGTCACGCGATGCTTGCAATCGAGATCTGATTTGAATGATCTTTTTCGTGGTTTCACAGATGATCTCCGGTCCCGTTAGTGCTTTGTCCGACGTATGTGTTTTTGCTAGCTGGGTGTCACCTACTTCAGCCCAACATAACGGTGATCTACATTTACGCCCGTACAGTGCTTCGAAAGGAGCCACCTTGATGCTCGAATGGTAACTATTGTTGTATGAGAACTCGATTAAGGGTAGGTGGGTATCCCAAGACTTTCCAAAGTCTATCACACATGCGCGGAGCATATCTTTGAGCGTTTGGATGGTTCGCTCGCTTTGACCATCCGTTTGTGGATGATAAGCGGTGCTCATATCGAGGTTTGTTCCCATCGCCTTATGAAGTGATTGCCAAAATCGGGACGTGAACCTACTGTCCCTATCCGAGATGATAGATGTTGGTATTCCGTGGAGTCTCACGATCTCTCGAATGTATAAACGCGTCAATCTCTCCATCTTGTACGATTCTTTAATTGGCAGGAAATGGGCAGATTTTGTCAGTCGGTCGATTATTACCCATATGGTGTCTAATCCATCCGACGTTTTGGGTAGCTTGGTCACGAAATCCATAGAAATCCCCTCCCATTTCCACTCAGGGATTGCCGGTTGCTGTAACAATCCTGAGGGTTTTTGGTATTCCACCTTTACTTTGGCGCACGTAAGGCACTTACTGACGTAGGTCGCGATTTCCTCCTTCATGTTAGGCCACCAATAGTGTTGTTTAATATCCAAATACATCTTATCGGAACCGGGATGAATGGAGTATCGCGTCTTGTGGGCTTCCTTCATGAAAACATCTCTAAACCCTCCAAATTTAGGGACCCAAATACGGTTCATGAAATAGTATACTCAATTCTTCTTTGCCTCCAGGTTCTTTTCCATTCCGTGCAATACTTCGCTTGCTCTATTTTCCGTCTTCATGGCCTCTGACTGGACTACTGCAATTTGAGTGGCCAGGTGCGATTGAATGGTTATCGAGAGAGTTTTCGTACAACGATTAGAGTACTCCTTCCGACTTAATGCATCAGCTACCACGTTGGCCTTGCCTGGGTGGTACTTAATCTCACACTCATAATCGTTTAGCAATTCAACCCATCTTCGTTGCCTCATGTTCAACTCCTTTTGGTTTAAGATGTGTTGGAGACTCTTGTGATCTGTGAAGACGGTGCACTTTGTACCGTAAAGGTAATGCCTCCAAATTTTTAGGGCAAAGACTACAGCTCCCAACTCTAGGTCATGGGTCATGTAGTTTACTTCATGCGTCTTTAGTTGGTGGGATGCGTAGGCTATCACTCTCCCACGTTGCATGAGAATGCAACCTAAGCCCTGATTTGACGCGTCGCAGTAGACTACAAAATCTTCCATTCCTTCAGGCAGAGATAGGACAGGTGCGCTACAGAGAGCTTGTTTCAAGGTTCGAAACGCAATCTCTTGTTTGTCTGTCCATTTGAATGGTACTCCCTTTTGCATAAGCGAGGTAAGTGGCTTGGCGATCTTAGAGAAGTTTTGAATGAATCTCCTATAGTAGCCTGCTAAACCCAAGAATTGACGAATTTCTGTGGGTGTTGTCGGGATTGCCCAACCTTCTACAGCTTTGACCTTAGAGGGATCCACATGGATTCCATCTTGGCTGACTACATGACCTAGGAAGTTCACACTTCGCAGCCAGAACTCACACTTAGAGAGTTTGGCGTAAAGTTTTTCTGATCGCAGAGTTTCTAAGACTTGTCGAAGATGTTGGCCATGCTCTTCCTTGCTTCGAGAATAGACGAGGATCTCATCGATAAAAACAATGACAACGTTGTCGAGGAACGGTTGGCAGATTCGATTCATTAGGTCCATAAATGCGGCAGGGGCATTCATTAGACCGAAGGGCATTACGACAAATTCATAATGTCCGTAGCGAGTTCGGAAAGCGGTTTTTTGGAATATCCTCTTCCCGGACTTTGAGTTGGTGGTATCCGGACCGTAGATCTATTTTAGAAAAATAACTAGCTCCTTGGAGCTGGTCAAATAGGTCATCGATTCGTGGGAGTGGGTAGCGGTTCTTGATTGTGAGTTTATTTAACTCTCTGTAATCGATGCACATTCTAAAAGATCCGTCCTTCTTTTTGACAAAGAGCACCGGAGCTTGTCTCCGTAAATTACTAGGGTTTCGTGATTTGGAAGACGAAGACGAATGGCCTTCTCATGGCACATAATTTCGGCATGGTGGGGGCTTAACCAGTCCATGCCGATGATCACATCGAAACTCCTAATTGACACTGGCATTAGATCTATTCGAAAGACGTGTTGATTAAGAGTTAGGGTACATCCGGTGTAGATTTCCCCAGTGGATTCGGTTTTCCCATTGGCCATTTCCACCGTATAGGTTTCATTTAGCTTTTGGGGCAGTTGTTTTAATAAATGCTTAAACTTAATGCTTACGAAACTTCGCTCCGCTCCGGTGTCAAATAAGATGCATGCATAAGTGTGGTTTAAGGGAAACGTACCGGTAACAACAGAGGGGTCTTGAATAGCCTCACCCTAACCCATGGTCAACATCCTTCCTGTTCCTCCATTTCTTAAATTGTTGTTGTTAGGACAGTCTCGGCGGATGTGTCCAGTCCTCCCACATCCGAAGCAGGTGTGGATAGGCCCTGCGTTATTACCGCCGGCATGGGTGTCGTTGTTGCTGCGATGGTTGTTGTTGTTGGTTCCCTGATTTTGGTTCTGGGGAGGGTAAGTCTTGCAGTACTTTGCAGTGTGTCCCCTTCGGTTGCAACTGGTGCACTGAAAATCCTTGCATTCTCCATTGTGATGGAAACCGCACTTGTTGCATTTGGGAAGATTACCGGAATAAGGTCTGGAAGCATTTGAAGTGGCTGAGGTTGGAGCATGTGGTGCGGCTGAAACCGGTGCGGTAACAGCATTAACTGCCACTGTCTGCTGCTTCTTGGAGGTGTCGGGGCCCTGGCGCCCCTTCCTCTTATTGTTCATTCCCCTCTTGCCATCACCTTCCTTCGTCTTCTCAGCCTCCACTGGCTTCTCTCCCTTCTTGTTGTTATGGTCATACAACCTTTTTGCCAATCTTTTCGCACTGTCAAATGTTTAGGGGTTTGCAGCTATCACATTCCCTTGAATTGGTGATGTGAGTCCCCAGATGAATCGCTCAATCTTCTATCCTTCCTAGGTGATCATACCCGGGCACAGCAGAGATAGTTCGCTAAATCTCGATATGTAGGCATCGATATTCGCGTTCTGCACAGTGAGGTTCCGTAGCTCTTGCTCCATCTTCTGTATTTCGCCTCGTGGGAAGTACTCAGCCATTAACATTTCTTTCATCTCTGTCCACGGCATAGAGTTGGCTACAGGGAGCGTCATGGATTCTACATGTCCGTTCCACCAGGTGAGCGCTTGATCCACAAAAGTGCAGGCCGCGAACTTTACCTTCATGTGCTCAGGGCAGTCGCATATCTCGAATACTGACTCCACCTTTTCGATCCATCGCTTCAGAGTAATCACCCCTCCCGTGCCATTAAAATTTCGTGGTTTGGCGTTTGTGAAGTCCTTGTAGGTACATGTCTTGGTGGGTCCTTGATTCATTCCGTTGTTCGAACTTCCGGCTCCTTGCCCATTGACTCCTCCATTGTTCCCTTGGTGAATTTGCGCAATCGCTGCAGTGACTGTTGCGGATACAGCTGCCTAGAACGCGGCTGAGTCAACTTCAGGTGGGGTTGGTCCTGGGTATCCGCGAGTAGGTCGGGGGGGCATCTTTCTGTCACAAAACGGAAAGATGTAGAGGGTATGTGGTTTCTGTGAGGTCGTGATCCTACTGACTAGGTGCATGGTACGAACTTAAACACTACTACCATTGACCAATCAATCATAACTTCTCAACACATAGCAATTTGTAATATCGTAACAAAACACGTAAAAATTTATTAATATTATCTTCATTTGATACATGAAAATTTTGCTCGTAAGAGCATACATGAGTGATACTAGTTCGACAGCATAACGACCCTATGAGTAGTGTATTCACTTAAACATAGAGTCGGAGTACATAGCATATTTCCTAACGACCTACTAAAATAAGTCTATCCCTAACCGCGATGAGCTGCATCCTACGATAACAGTGAAGTCATATGCCGAAGTGCTGAGCCAACAGCTGAGCCATCTCAGTCATGTCTACAATGACCTCATCCCTCTCATGCTCCGCTTGCACGGCACGTGCTTCCATGGCGAACAGTTGTTGCCGCAAGTCGGCAATCTCGGCTTCTGGGGAGCGATTCTCCCTCGCAGGATTCACTGGTGGGATGTGGGGATCCTGTTGCACTTCGCCAACAGGAGATGCGACGTGACCCATGTCTGGGGCCTGATCCTCCTCCATGTCATCGTCGGTCTCCTCGAACTTGTAGTCGGTGTCCATGTATTCATCAGGTTCAACGCCGTAGACTCCCTCTTGATTCCCCTCTGGTTCGTCTTCGAGTACCCCGTGTGCCCCTAGGGCTTGGTGAAACTGAATGCCCTGATGTTCTCCCTCCATGAAGACTGGGAGAAAGTATACGAATAAGCTATCACTTTCCTATGACTCTACCGCTATGGCACAAGCTAAACAGACGTTGTCTTTTCGGTAGTAAGGGTATAGTTTTAGATTCCCTAGCTATCCTGATCTCATCAGGACGTGTGTTAGTTATACTTTGGAGAGAGTGTAGTTGATCAGGCTACATCCACTCCTTGGTACCGCTAAGAACAGCCCTGAATTTAACCGAGACACTAGTATTATTTTTGTTTGGTTCGGCGTTATGTTCCTATTCCTAATGCAAGCAAGGGTGTTTTATTTACGTGTTTTGTTCAGAGTTATGTTAGTCCCTCTTTTTGGTTTATAGTTGCATATCAATGTGTGGCTAGATATGCTAGTTCACTATAAACAAAGCTCTGATACCAACCTGTCACACCCCCGAACCAGACGGCGGAAACGTCCGGGGGCTGTTGTGACTCAATTGAATACCATCACAATGAATATACATGAAACATAACATTATACATCACCAAGAATTGGAATGATACAACTGGTAGCGTTCACATCCATTACATCGTTTCAAAATATTACATTCCAAAATACATGGTTCATTGTTACTTAAACAACCGCTAAACAATCATAGAATATCGTCCTTTCTTCACTTATCTGTTATCTGAGAATACAAGTATTTTGAAAAACGTCAACATGTGAAATGTTGGTGAGTTCATAAGTAATGTTTGAAATCCAATGTTTGTAATGTTAAAAAAAACCACCAGAAAATCCGATATTTTCTGAAAATAGAATAGCGTAAAAATATGTGAAGATCCGTGAGTATGCTTGTTTGAATTCAATAGATGTAAGCGTAAGAGTTGTGAAATTTGACATGTAGTTCATAAGTGTACTTGTTGAAAACCCTAGGAAAACCCGACGTTTTCCTATCACTTTGCTTTACTTAGTTTGTGTACTGTTATTTCGTTACGTTAGAGGTATTCGTTGAGCTCCGGAGGCATTGAGTATACAGTGGGTGGTGAATTGTTGTAACGTCCGTTAATGAAAACGTACAGTCGACAACCGTACCAGCGATCCCTTGGGCGTCTCTTGCACTTATTCACACAACTCAATCCTCCCGGACTTGTGTAGTCCCACGACCGGAGGGAAAAAGAGAAGGTGCGAAACCCTCGGTATTTCCCTGCGTCGTTCAAGACCATTGCAATTGCGAAGGGCCCGAAGCCCAACCCGCAATCGTGAGTTCCCGACTTTACTAGCAGCACTGAAGGACCCTTGGGGACCAGCAGCATGTTTGCCATTGAAAGTCCTTTTACACGCGGTCGAGTCGTATTAGACCCAACTACATGTAAGCAAGTGTCATTTGGGCCTAAAGATCATGTCATCGGGCTAGCTAGGCTCGACAAGCATGATTTGCAACTTTTGGGCCTAAGGAGTGTACGTTGACGTATTGAGTAAGTTCCACGAGAGTAAAGAGTTCCGAGAGTTCCATATGTGTATTGAATTATCATTGAAAATTTTGGATTTGTTATTTATTCGAGACCGAATCAATTCGTTTGGTAACGATTGTTGGTGATATTGTGTATTGTAATTCATCAAGATTCGTAGTGTCAATCTTTGTTCACAACGAGTGTATTGAATTATCATTGAAAATTTTCTGTTTTACAACCCCTCTTTATTTTGTAAATTTACTTTTTCACCCCTTTAAGTAAAATAATTTCCGGTTTAGTTCTTAAACCATTTTTCTTGACATTTTAACACCAAAAATTATTGAAATTAACATTTTTCAGCATATTTTTCATTGAAAAAAGTTTAAGTCCCCGAATTTGCAGTTTTCTCGGTTGTAACCCCTCTTTTTCGCAAATTTTACATTTTTGACCCAAATTGGAAAAATTTTGCAACTTTGGTCCTGTATAAATTTGAAAAGCACTTTAAACCTTTGAAAAGTACTTGTGACACTAGTGGTCCATTGTTTTACAGAAAAACACAGTTTTGGCCCTCCAAAACAGAAAATTTCGCATAATGGGCTCTATTGGGCCGAAATTGTCATTTTTAGCCCATTAAGCTTGAAATTTATGCTTTTAACATTCCAAATAGTATATTTTCATAAAATACATTATGGAAACTGTTTTGACTCATCTCACCCATCAGATTTCGTAATATTTCATTTTAGGCCCTTCAACTTGTATTTTTAGCATTTTGTGTCAAAAAAATGAGTTTTTAGCCCAAAATGAGTGTTGTCAAGCCATTTGGCTACCTTTCTTGGTATACTTTGCATGTAGTAGTATATTTTATACTAGTATAAGATATATCTCGGTTTTTAGCAATTCATAACTAGATCAAGCATCAAGATCATACAAAACATACATATAAGCATAGAAATCAACCAAAACATACACATAATGATGGATCTACACCTTTGCTTGTATTCACCCCCACAAAAACTTATAAAAACCGAAAATAAGGGGGTATGAAGCTCACCTTGGGTGTTGATTCGGTTTTTGAAGAAAGAATGGAAGAAATGAAGTGATGTTTCACTCTAGCACCCTTTGATGATGAACTCGAGTTTATGGAGTTCTAAGACACAAGTTTATGATTTCATGAGAGTTAAGAGGAGATTTTTGAAGACAAGAAAGAGTCCAAAGCATGGATCCAAGCATTAACTTACCTAGATAATGATTTTGGTGATGGATTCTCCTTGTGAAGCTCTTGATTCACGAAAATTTTGAAGGAGGATGGAGGAATGCTCTTCAAGACTTAGAGAGATTGGAATTGAATTTTTGTGATGTGTGTGTGTGTATCCTCGGCCGAGAGTGAGAGGGAGGAAGAAGAAGAGTGACTTTGAGATGACATGTGCATGGAGAAATGGGATTGCATGGAGGTTTGGAGTGTAATGCATGGATATCCATGAGGTATTATTGATGTGGCATGATGAAGTCAACTCTTCATCTTTGTTATGGGCTTTTGGGCCGAAAAAAAAAGAGAAGGGTTTTGGGCTTTAATGCCCTTAAGCCCATTATTAGAGTTAAGTTGGATGAGTTTTAACCTAAAAGGAAATATAATATGATTTTTATACTTTGTTGAGCTAGTTTAGGTTAATCATGGATCAAAGCTTTTAATTCATTTCATTCTAGGCCCAACATGGCCCAAAATATTGAAATAAATAAATGTGGGTCCAATTAGAGCCCATTTAAGGGTTCTAAGCCCATGATAGTCAAATTGGAAGCTTATTGGTCCATTTAGGTCCAATAAGGAAGTCCTAGTCCCAAAATGGACCTAATCAAGAACTTCTAGGGTTTCCAATTGCTTGATGTAGTGAATTGGGGTTTAGTTTTCCATTGAGTAAGCATCATACATGCTCTTGAGTTTTTGAATTCAACATTTACTTGAGTATAGTGATTACAAGACACAAAATTTCTAGTTGTGACAACTACCACGTTGAGTATCAAATCCAATGCACATAGTAATTAAAGTAAAGCAAACATTACATTACATAATAAAAGTTTTACATTTTTTCAAAAGTAAAGTTTGTATAGTTGTGATACATAGTATATATAGACAAAATGAAAGGGGTCTTCCTGAACACCGTCTTCAAGCAAAAAGGATCTTCGGGTACCTGTTCTAACGCTGACCTGAGAACACAAGCGGTTTGAAAATGAGCATAAAGCTGGTGAGTTCATAAGCGGTTTTTGTTTGTGAAAATGTTTCAAGTTTCCTTTCTGTTTCTGAAATGTTATGTATACCAAAAAAATCCCATATTTCTTAAAAGTTGGTTGTTGTTTCACAAATGTAAAGTATAGTAAGTTTGTACACTGAAAACATGTCTGCTCATGTGCAAATGTATAGTTGGTTATCCGACTTGTTAAGTTGTTCTGTTTACTTATCATGTATTACCAGGAAAGTCCCATACTTTCCTTATTGTATGTTAATAATTGTAAAATATGTAATGTTATCCAGTTTGTTACTCTTTTTGATATGTAAGTATTACCCAGGAAAGCCCCACGCTTTCCTGCATATTGGTTTCTAATGTGAACGATGTTAAAGATGTAAAAGATGTAAACATGATTAGGTTCCATGTTTTTCCCAGGAAAGTCTCGTACTTTCCTGAATGTTTATTACAATACGTGAAAGATGTAAAAGATGTATAAATTGGTTCATTATTACTATAAGTAAATCTCTGTTATCCTAATTGCGAGTTCCATAACCATACAATAGATTGAAACCTGTGGCAATAAGTAGTCCACATGTGGCAATAAGTATTCCACAAACTTATGACTTTGGTCACCCTTGAACCATTTTGGTTCGGCTGTAGCTAGCAGCCAGGTGTGGTGTAGTCAGCCCCGTATAGATCTATACACTCAAGTCACGCTCTCTAAATACCAGAGATTCTGGTTATGGGTGTAGTCCTCCACTCGCGTATCTCGGTGGAGTGTTCGCCGAGGACGTGTCTCCAATCATACAGGATTAACAAATTTACTAGTAATAATATGATAGTCCTCCACTCGCATATGTATGTGGAGTGTTACCGAGGATAATACAGTGTACAGGTATTATGTTCAAATGTTTAATGTCATGTTTTTAACTGATAAAATGTGGAAAGCCATTTGTGAAATATATGTAAAACATAATAGTTTAAAAACCTATTTCACAAATATATGTTACGTGATCTGCAAGTTCAATTGGTTATCAGTTGTGATGATCAGTTATAAAAGCATATGAAGTATGAAATACACATTTGAAAACATAATTTGAGTATAAGAATTATCTTGTACTTTGCTTGTGTTCCCCCCCCCCTGAAAACAGTGAAAAAGGGTAGGGGTATGAACTCACCGGACTCGGAAATGTGTCGGTTTTGGATACTAGACGCTGGTTCGGGGTTTGATTACTCGTGATGCACCTATGTAAAATGAAATAATGTCCATATATATGCAATTAGGGATACATTCACTAATCATATGGAACATTACACTCCAACGAGGTTAAACACCTCAAAACGAGCGTTTGGAGTGACCCGGGTGACATCTTCGGACGTGTAATGGCACTAGGGACTTGGGACTTAAGTTTACTCCCCAAGAGTAAACATTTTAAAGAGTTTACAGCCATAGAACACACACATACATGAGTTTACGGCCGTAAACTCATGTGGGTGTGATTTTGGGTGTTTAAATGGCTTAAATGGACATGGGGATTGTTGGAATGGATTTCTAAAATGCCTTGGAATGGATTGAATGAAATTTTAACACTTGAATGGGAGTTTACGGCCACTCCATAAGATTTTACGGCCGTAAACTCACCTATGGCCAAGATAAATTGATTTGAGCTACAAAGGATAATCACATGTGATTCTAGAAATTTATACAAGCCATTTGAGTGTATTTGATGCATCATTAACATGGTTTTATGAGTTTACGGACAAGGGTATGTTCCTAGGCCGTAAAATCCTGTAAATGACATTTTTGATATGTTTCAAACCCTTAAACTAGTTTTAGATGCATCTAGATTTTACCACAAGGCCATTGGTTGAGTTTCAAGGCATTTAGACATGATTTAAGGCACTAAATCCCCATTTAAGTGGAGTTTACGGCCCAAGAATGTGCCTTGGCCGTAAACTCACTTTTGTCCCCCAAAAATCATGTTTAAAGTGTTCCAAGTCTAGATTAGTAAGCCTTAAGGTCATATCTAAGTCCCAACTATGATTTGGAAGGGTTATTTGGCTCAAAAACCCCTTGAAGATGAGTTTACGGCCCAAGGATGTGCCTTGGCCGTAAACTCACTTTTGTCCCTCAAAATCAATGTTTTAAATGTTATAAGTCCTTTCCATTAAGTCATTAAGCCATATCTAATGTCCAACAATGCCTAGGAAGGGTTTTAGGGCTTAAAAACCCCATCTTTAGGAGTTTACGGCCCAAGATTGTTCCTTGGCCTTAAACTCATGTTCTTGGTCCCAAAACACAAATTAAACATAAATTTGAAGGCTAAAGACATTGAATAACAAGTTAGAGGTGTTACCTCTTTGATTTCAAGCCTTAAATCTTTGTTTTGGACCATGATTTTGGGTTGAGGAGAGCGGTTGTGAGAGTTAGATGAGAAATTGACCAAAGGCTTCAAATGGAGGCTTAAACACATTTATATAGTGTTTAAGTTTTGGACACGGTGGAATTCTACCCGATACCGGTGTTAGAAGAGGCTTTTGGTCGTACCCGATTGAGTTACCGTAACCCGATACGGTAAGTTTCTAGAAATATTCCGATCACTAAAGTTGGGTGTTAAAATGATTTCTATATGCATTAAGACACCCATTATGTGATTTTAAATATGTACTAATTAATGACTTAATTATACGGAAGATCGGAAATCGAATTTGGAAACGACGATTGGTTGCGTGAATTGTACTACGAAAGAGTTACAAGAAATGATACGGAAATTTCGGGTTGTTACATATGGTATAAGACCTTGAACTTTGTGCAAGTAAGGCATTTACTCACGAAGGTAGCAATCTTTGCTTTCATGTTAGGCCACCAGTATAACTTTTTGAGGTCCAGATACATCTTATCTGATCTCGGGTGTACAGAATAACGAGTGTTGTACGCCTCGTTCATGACCAAGTTTCTGAAACCACCTAGGTTTGGGGTCCAGATCCGGTCCATGAAATAGTAAGCTCCATCACCCTTAACCTCCAAGTTCTTATCCATCCCTCTTAGGGATTCACCCGCCACATTTTCAGGCTTCAAAGCGTCAAGCTGAGCTGTCTTAATTTGGGTGGACATGTGTGAAAGGATAGTTATGGGCAATGATTTGACCCTACGACCAGAATATTCCTTCCGACTTAGGGTGTCAGCTACTACGTTGGCTTTACCCAGATGATAACGAATTTCGCATTCGTAATCACTGAGTAGCTCGACCCACCTTCGTTGTCTCATGTTGAGATCTTTCTGGTCGAAGATGTGTTGTAAACTCTTGTGGTCTGTAAAGATAGTGCTCTTCGTTCCATACAAGTAATGTCTCTAGATTTTCAGAGCAAACACAACTGCTCCTAGTTCAAGATCGTCGGTTGTGTAGTTGACTTCATGTGTCTTTAACTGTCTCGAGGCAGAGGCGATGACCTTTCCCCGCTACATCAGAACACATCCGAGCCCTTGATTCGATGCATCGCAATAGACTATGAAGTCTTCTATTCCTTCGGGAAGGGATAGTATTGGTTCGGTGCACAAGGCTCATTTGAGCGTTTGGAACGCTCTTTCCTGCTTCTCTTCCCAGTCAAAGGCCACGCCCTTCTGGGTCAGTGTTGTAAGAGGTTTCGCTATGCGGGAGAAGTTCTGAATGAACCTGCGATAATAGCCAGCGAGGCCTAGAAATTGATGAATTTCCGTAGGCATCTTCGGTGATGACCAGTTTTCAATGGCCTTGATTTTGGAAGGGTCCACGTGTATTACCTCTTCGCTAACCACGTGCCCTAAGAATTCGACTCGTCAAATCCAAAATTCGCATTTCGAGAACTTCGCGTAGAGCTTCTCCAACCGTAAAGTTTCGAGGACTTGTCGCAGATGTTGACTATGCTCCTCCTTACTACGAGAGTACATAAGTATGTCATCAATGAAAACGATGACGAACTGATCTAAATAAGGACGACACACCCGATTCATTAAGTCCATGAATATCGCGGGTGTGTTTGTTAATCCGAATGGCATCACTACGAATTCGTAGTGCCCATAACGAGTTCGGAAGGCTTTCTTCGGAACATCCTCCCCTAGTACTCGTAATTGGTGATATTTGGATCTTAAGTTAATTTTTGAAAAGAAGCTCGCCCTTGCAGTTGGTCAAACAAATCGTCGATCCTAGGTAATGGATAACGATTTTTGAACGTCAGTTTGTTGAGTTCCCTGTAGTCGATGCACATGTGAAATGATCCGTCTTTCTTCTTGACGAACAAGACTGGAGCTCCCCAGGGTGAGAAGCTTGGTATTATGAAGCCCTTGCTGAGCAGTTCGTTAAGTTGACCGGACAGTTCTTGCATCTGTGCAGGTGCTAGACGATAGGGCGATTTGGCTACTGGGGTAGCCCCTGGAACTAATGTGACAACCATCAAAATTCGAGTCGGTTCTAGATTTGATTAAGTTAGTTTCACGTATAGGCACGACACATACTAGAATTTGTAACTAGAAGCTAAGTTATAACCTACTATTAACTCAGAAACAAGTAGAATCGAAGGATAGTGTAATTAGATTTCTCATGGTTGTGAGAATTCTATAATTACTTAACTGTAGTGACTATCCTTATTCGGACCACTCTTTGACTCGAACACCTTTTCATGAATCATATACAAACATTATGCACTTGACCTAGTAGTAGGAATTAGGTTGGAGTCTCATAGAAACTTAAGTCAAAGTTGTAGACTAGGACTAGTATACCTGATTCCTCAATTTCGCTTGAATCTCGGAATCACTACATAGAATGCCAATAATCTGATAAAAATAAATTACAAACATTATTTATAACTATAAAAGAGTTATAATACCATAAGATAATTTAAAGTCTCAAATATTCTATTAATTTTGATATCCAAAGACTTGCAAACTCTCAAAAACCCTAAATACCCTAAAAACTCAAATTTATAAACTTTAACACATAAAAATCCATAAATTTGGTATGGACTATAAAATATCAATTTAAAATAACTCAATTTAGTAAAATATAACAAAGGAAAAAATTTTAAGCCATTAGTATTTAACCTTATTTTCTAAGCCAAAAATCAAGGTTTTGTGAAGAAAAATTTAGAATAAGGTGCATGTACTTTAAAAACTTGATATTTTTATAAAATAAAGTTATATTTTATAAAATTTAAAAGAGGGAGACCCTCTCTTCATTAAAAAGTCGGATCTCTTGTCTCTCTCTCCTCTCTCTCCTCTTCCCAACACATAATCAATTCATTCTACCACTGCATCTTCTCTCTCTCTCACTCTACCCCTCATTCTCTCTCACACTCCACCATTTACCACACTCAAACTCTCTTTTTCCCTCTCTAAAACCACGAAATTCTCCAGCCAAGAACAACTCTTAACCTTCAAATTTTCATCTTCTAGGGTTCTTCTCCATGGTAATCATGAAAATCCTTCAATCTCCTTCACTTTTCTTTCTAGTTTTAAAGGTTTTTCTTGCATTTCCTTGTTCTTCTACTCCATTCTCTTAGAAAATTTGTGTGAATGTTCATTCACTTCAGTTTTGATGATGATGGTGGTAGATTTTCACCAAAAGCATCTTGCATGTTACAAAATGGTGAAGCTCCATGACCTAAACCTAAGTCAAAACCATGAAAATGCACTTTTCTACACGTTTTGGTGCAAAATCACCACATGCATCCAAAGTTTTCTATCAAAAACAATTTTTGAACATTTCAAACTCATGAATGATTTTCAAAAGAACATGCATTTGATGATCTTCAAGCTTAGATGCTTGATGATCAAAGTTGTTGTTAAAAAGCTTTCAAATATGTTAATGAAAGATTTATTTCCAAATAAATATCTAAAAATCATTTTCTGACCAAATACGATTTTTCTTAGGTTCTCATCAACAAAATAATATGCTCTGTAAATTTCCATAAGATAATTTATTTTTCACGAAGTATTATAATTAATGCAATAAAATAGGGCAATAAATCATATAAAATACTTCCAGAGGTCTCTAAATCCGGAATAAATTCGTGGATGACCCGTATGGTGATTCATGACCTCTCATTAAATTTCATCGATTTATGTTTCTGTTTAGTATGATTTTCCATTTTCTTTTTGTTTGGGTATAATAAATCACAAAACCACTTTAGGAAGTGTGAAAATTGTATCTAACAATTTTTGCAGCTTTTACCTATGGTAGGAGACTCAGAAACATAATTCCAGAATTTTTCATCATGCCTTCCTATTTTTCCCAATTTTTGGTAATTATAATGGCCTAAAAGTAGAAAAAATAGTTCTGATCATCCAAAATTCATGATATATTACCAGAACATCATGTTGTACAGTAGGAGGTTACATAAAAAATTTTATGAGTTTCTCTACTGTATACTATTTTTCTCCTATTTTTTAAGGTTAAATACACTTAAATACACTTAAATACACATAAATACCCAAAACCGGATTATACAATATGAAAACCAGTTTTGGTATTTTTCCCAGATTACTTACACTGTAAATGATGCTACAAAATGTTTTGGTAATTTATTTTAACTGTTTATTATTTATTCTTCAATTAATGATTATTTATGGGGATAAAAAAGGAAAAATAGAAATACCCACTCAAAAATATCTTTTATATTTTTCCCAGCCTAGTTATGTACAATAACAGTTAAATAAAAAGTTTGGATAATTTTGGAAACTGTTTTCTATTTATTCCAATTTTTATTAGAATAAATAATCAAAAATAATAAAATTTGGTTAAACAGTTTAGAAATCGATTTTTATATTTTTCTCAACTTAATAATGTTTAATAACAGTAAAACAAAGATTTTGGGTAATTTTGGAAAATGTTTTCTATTTATTTCAATTTTTATTAGAATAAATGCATAAAAATCATAAAAATTGGTTAAACAATTTAGAAACCCATTTTTATATTTTTCACAGATTAAGTATGTGCAATTACATTACTATAAAAAGTTTGGGGCATTTTCTTAACTGATTTCTATTTTTCACGAATTTTTATATATTTAGAGAATTAAATATATGAAAAATAGTTATGTATATGCATAATCCATGAAAAATTATCTAGTAGTCTTTTAACACATTTAGAACAAAAATCTGAAGTTTGGTAATTTTTTATTAACTGTTTATTATTTTTCATAATTTTATGGTTATTCAAGAACCTAAAGTGGTGAAAAATAGTTAGACAAATCAAAAATTCAAGAAAATTTATCTTGAGGTCTTTGACTTCAATTAAAACTAAAATGCAATGTTTGGGAAATTTTAGAACTAAATTGATTTAGTTTTGAATATTTAATCATTGGAACTATTGATGTATATTGTAAAAGTCGAATAGAGTGTTTTGTATAGTTTCGCATTTTATGTTATTTTACTAAGTCATTTTTATGCGAAGATAAAATGTATAGACATAGTATACTTTTTGATGGTTCCTTATAAATAGGGACTTAGGCTAGAAGTTGTAGTACGAATACTTGAACTCACTTCTGCTTAACTCTGTAGTCAGACTTTATCAATATAAGATCTGATTAATATTTACTCTTTGTGTTCTTCATCTTAATTCATTCAAATCTATCATTTCTGTTATAAATTCTCGATAACAATTCTCTTCAATTGGTATCAGAGCAGGATTCAAACTGCTTAGATCTAATTTTCGTATAAGAATCATTTGCTTTTTGAGTTACGAATTTTACTCAAAATTTTCCGCGCATTTTTGATTTTGAAAATCGCTTTTGATCTTCAGATTTGAATTGATTCTGCATTTGAATTGTTAATTCGAGTAATCGATTAGTGATTTGTGATCAATTCATTTGATAAATTCTGAAATTCATCAAGTTTTCAAGTTTTCAGATATTTTATGTGTTCATCAATGGCGAACTTCAACATGAATTCAATGACTTCTTTCTCTCACTTGCTTGGTTCATCAACCAAAATTCCGATGTTAATTCCAAAATACTATGATCAGTGGGCTGATAGAATGGAAGATTGCTTAAATGGAATTGATGAAGAACTTTGGAAGTGGATTGATGGAACAGTACTAGCTCCTGCTAATGTTCAACCAATTGTATCATCTGCTGCGTCTACTGATGTTGAAGAACAACGTAATCGATTGAAGAAAAATGAAAAGAGATACATGAGAGAACTAAGAGGTGCTCTACCTCCTGTGGTTTACAATTACATTCGTAGTTGTGAAACAGCTAAAGAGGTCTGGAATACTCTAAAAGAAAAATATCAAGGAAGTGAAAAGACGAAGATCAACTCTGTGAAGCAGTGTCTCGTTGAACTGAAGGAATTCAGACAAAAGGATTCAGAAAATTTAGAAAGTTGTTATGATCGTCTGAACGAGCTTATATTTCGCTGCAACAGGTATGGAATTACTAGATCTACCATAGAGTTCAATCTCACTTTCATTATGAGTCTTCGCAAAGAATGGCGCAGTGTGAGCATGATGATAAAGAATCAACAATGTTTTGATACAACAACATTGAATGATCTGTACAATCAACTGAAAACACATGAATATGAGGTCACAGAAATGTATGAAGAATCAAAACAAGCTGTTGGTGGTCCTTTAGCTCTTGTTTCAAAAGTAACAGACACTGATGAAAAAGATGGTTCTGATATTGAAGGATTTTTGATGAACTCTGATGATGAAGCAGTAGCATACTATTCGAACAACAAAGTTAAAAAGTTTTTCAAAAAGCCTTTTAATTCAAAAGGAAAGAATAGTGATGTGAAAAGTGAAGTAACAAGAACTGGAGGAGAAGAGAAGAAGAAAATGGAGAAAACAGATGGAAAACAGAAGAATGCGAATGAAGAGAAAAAGTTAAAAGGTGATTCAGGAATTTGTTGTCACTACTGCAATGGTGCGAATCATTTCGCAGCTGATTGCATGTTGCGAAAGAAAGAAGAAAAGAAAGAAAAAGTCAAAGATGAAGCTTATTATTCTGAAAAAATTGAAGAGTTAAGGGAAAAGAACAAAGGAGTGTCTTTGGTTGCTAAGGGAGAGTCGGATGAAGAAGAAAGTGGAACGTATCAGATCTGGTCTTCTGGATCTGATGATGAAGAAATGAGGCATCCAACACATGGATCTATGTTCGCAAGTTTTGAGGACTGCGAAGAGAACATTTCTGGGAAATGTTTTATGTCTAAATCCATAGACAAATCTCCCATGACAACCAAGGTACGTGCAATTCTTGAATCTTTTAACATTCCTTTATCTGCTTATGATGCTGAAATTGTTTCGTTTGATGATACTGTGGCTTATTTTGATTCTGTTATTGTGTCTGCTAGTAATGAAGCTAAGAAATTGAATGTGAAACTAAGTGGGACACAAAGGGAATTAGAAATAAAGAAGAGCAGGGTAGAAAAATTAGAATTGCAAATCAAAAACATAGATTGTGATAGGAATAATCTTTCGAATGATGTTAGATTGTTACTAGCACAAAGAAACATCTATTGTAATTCAGCAAAAAGGTTATATGCAAAATTAACTGCTTTACATCATTCTTCTGATATTAGCAAAGAACAACATAGGAAACTTCTACCTTTTCTTGAATATGAGCGTGAAAAAGTTGATGTTGTTTCTTATGATTGCGAAAGTACAATTGCTCAATTTGACAAAATACCGGATGATAGATATTCATATGGTATTGTCAAAATTGATGAATTTCTGAATGCTGATGAGTTGGTTAACATTGTAAATGAAAGTTTGACAAAAAGTGAACAAGTGAAAATCTTAAAGAAAAGCGAAAATTCAACTCTTACTTCGCAATTTAATTATGTTGATATTGATGAAAATTCTGATAATGTGAGTGAAATCAGTGAAATTGAAGAAGAAGAAGAGATTGATTGTTTTCAATTGTCAATTGTTAATATCACATCTAAGATCAAAGGTAAAGAAATAGTAGTTGATTCAATAGTAGAGGATAAAGTTGATAAATCTTCAACTTCGCAACATTGTAAGTTTGATAATGTGGAAGTTGAAAGCTGGAAATCTGATGATACTAATGAAATTAAAGAAGAAAAGCAAAATTCAACTGAAACACATCAAAGGGTTGTGGTTAATCAAGTGTTTGAAAACACAAAAGAATTTGAAAATGTTTTAAATGACAAAGGTGCA
This sequence comes from Lactuca saligna, assembly GCF_052625555.1. Classification (NCBI taxonomy): domain Eukaryota; kingdom Viridiplantae; phylum Streptophyta; class Magnoliopsida; order Asterales; family Asteraceae; genus Lactuca; species Lactuca saligna. Next base: position 154,021,466 of record NC_136419.1, read on the forward strand.
CATTATTTGGAAACCAACACAATGGTATATCCGAATTTTGTACGTACTGATAAAACTATTTTTCCAAATCAAGTTTTTGTTACTACTGGAAATGCTGAGAAAAATCATCCTGAGTTCAATAAAATTGTTGAAAAAGACAATCAAAAGTCAACACCTGAAGGTTTCTTCGCAAATCAAAACACAGTAGAAAACAATTTAACTCAAAATTCTTATGTATTTCAAAAACAAAAATCATTACAAAAACGGGTGGTTAAAGGTGAAAAATCAAACAAACCTTTTGAAAAAGTTGAAAAATCAAAGGTTGAAATAAAATTAAATTATCAAGAATTCAAATTGATGGTTGAAACTTTTTCAACAGAAAATAATGTTTCAAAAAGACAAGCAAGAAAAGCAATATTTTGGCAAGTTGTGAATAATGAAAAACAACAAATTTCAAAAAGATCGTCAAAATTTCAAGATAAAAACACTAACACAACTTCGCGTTTTCATAAACAAATAAATTCTGTTGATAAGGTTTCATATATTCGCAAATATGACAACAATAGAAAATTTGAGAATTCGCAAAAATTTGCAAATAATCAAAAGTTTCCAAATGTTGACAAATTCACGAATAATTCATCCAATTTGAAGAAATCAAATTAAGTCAAAGCGAGATTTTCACCACAACAACCAAATTTTCCAAATCTTTCAATATCATCAAAAACCAAAGTTTCATACATCAAAGGAAAGACTAATGTAAATATGATCAATAATTGGTTTGAGGGAAAAGGAAAGAAATATCAAAGTGCAAAGTTTTCAGAACAAGAAATCGAAAGTGCCTTTGATAAGTTTGCAAATAATTCTTCAACTGCTAGTACATCATCCCATAATTCGCAAGTTCCGGTTCAAAAATGGAAACCAGTTATCAAACATGCGAATGTTGTGAAGGATAAGATTACAATCAATGCGAATCCAAAACTAGTGAATGACTATATTTCAATATCTAGAACTGATGATGCTGATATAATGGATTCAGTAACAAACAAAGTGAAAATATGGTTTTCAAATTCCAAAAAGTTGTTTCATTCTACTAATGATGGACCCAATAAGTCTTGGGTTCCTAAATTCTTTCATTAAATGCAGGTGTTATGTGACGATCAATATGATCCAAAATGGTATATTGATAGTGGTTGCTCTCGTCATATGACTGGAAGAAAGGAAAACTTGCGAGATTACCAAAGCTTGGAGAATGCTGGAGTTGTCAAATTTGGAAATAATCACAAGTGTCAAGTGAAAGGATATGGGAAAGTCACAAATGGAAACTTCACAGTAAACAGAGTTGCTTATGTTGAAGGACTTCAACACAATTTGATTAGTGTATCACAACTTGTTGTGGGTGCTGGAAATCAAGTAGTGTTTAATGAAGAAGGAAGTATCATCTCAAATGCAAAGACAAATGAAATACTTTTGAAATCCAAACGATATGGTGATACGTTTACTTTGGACATCAAACCAATTGTGGGAAAACCAGCTGTGTGTTTACTATCAAAAGCATCAAATGATCTCAGCTGGCTTTGGCATCGAAGATTATCCCATTTCAACTTTCGAAATATAAATAAACTTGTAACTGAAGATTTAGTTCGAGGTTTACCAATATTAAAATTTGACAATGATTCTTTATGTGCAACTTGCGAACAAGGAAAACAACATCGAAAAGGTCATCTGATTGTCATAGATTCAAAGATAGTATATCCATTGGAACTTCTTCACATTGATCTATGTGGACCATCAACTGTTGCAACAATAAATAAAAAGAGGTATATTTTAGTTGTTGTAGATGATTTCTCAAGATTCACATGGGTATTTTTTCTCAGGTTGAAATCTGAAGTTGCTCAGACAATGATTGATTTTATCAAAAATATTGAAATTAGTTTGAAAAAGTATGTACGGAAAATTAAAAGTGATAATGGTTCGGAGTTTAAAAATCAAACTCTTGACAATTTTCTTACAAACAAAGGTATTTCGCATAATTTCTCATCACCATATACTCCACAGCAAAATGGTGTAGTTGAAAGAAGAAATCGATCTCTATGTGAAGCAGCCAGAACCATGCTCACATATGCGAATCTACCTCAATATCTTTGGGCAGAAGCTGTGTCCACAACATGTTTTACTTAGAATAGATCATTCATTCACAGAAGATTCAATGTTACTCCATATGAAATAATCAATAATCAGAAACCTAATGTAAAATTCTTTCATGTTTTTGGTTGCAGGTGCTTTATTATGAATCTCAATGATAATTTGTCAAAGTTTCAAGCAAAAGCTGATGAAGGCATCTTCTTAGGATATTCACAGAATTCAGTTGTATACAGAGTGCTTAATAAACGAACAAGAAAAATTGAAGAAACTTTCAATTTAACATTTGATGATTACTATCTTAAACAGATTGATAGTAAATTCGATCAGAAACCAATACTTGTGGATTCAAATACTCAAATTGATAATTCTGAAATTAATGATTTTGATTATGACTTAATTTTTGGAATTCCTGACAGGGAAATTAATGCAGAAGATAATGCTCCTGATAATCAAACATCAGAATCTTCAAAACATACTGATGAATCAACAACAACTTCAACGACGATAACTTGTGAAGGCATACCAAATGCTCATATGGAGGAGGAACACACAAGTGTTCATGAAGATTTTATACCAAATTTTGAGGGGGAGCATTTACAAAATCCGCAAGAACATCAAGTTGAGGGGGAGCATTTACCAAATCAGGAAGAACATCAAGTTGAGGGGGAGCATTCGCAAAATCAAAATGCACATAATTCTGAGGGGAATTATCCAAATGAAGATCATGTTGAGAGAGAAGTTCATGAAACAGAGACAAATTGTCATGATAACAATGCAGACTTTCATACATTTAATGATAATTTTTCTGTCACAGGATCTGAAAATGAAGATATGCATGAAGATGCACTATTAGACTATGATCCAAATTATCCACCACTTGCGAAATGGACAAGAAATCATCCACAAGAACATGTAATTGTCATAATCCAGTACAACATTCAAAGACAAAACACATTGTTCTTCGATATCATTTTATCAAAGATCATGTGGAAGATGGGAATATTGAAAATTCATTTTGTCAGAACATCTGAACAACTTGCTGATATTTTTACAAAACCTCTTGATGAATCATTTGTTCGAATTTTAGCAGGTTTGGGGATGCTTAATGCGAATGCAGTTTCATTCACACAAGAATGAATGTTTTGTTCAGAAAATGTGTTCACATTTTTCAGAATTTACTGTTCATTCAGAGGCTTCGCAAGGCTTCACATCCATATCAATTCGCATCTGTGGGTACATCAACTTACGAAAGTTTTACATGTTGCTTTCTTATCTTTTTAAAAATCAAAAATACAAAAAGATTTTCATTTTTTTAGTATTTTCTTTTGAAAAATTAAAAATACAAAAAGATTTTCATTTTTTTTGTAATTTTCTTTTGAAAAATCAAAAAACCAAAAAGATTTTATTTTTCTTTATTTTTTCAATTGTGTACTAAGACGTTACTGCAGGGCTAGAATGCGAAGTGGTCATACATTGTGTTTCTATGGGAAGGTATAAATTATTTTTAGACTAGTTAGGATGTCCCTAGAAGCATGCTGCTGTATGTAGACCAAAAGCCTCGACATGAATCTATGTTTGCAAAGAAAGCCTTAATGACATTATCATATGATAATTTCTACCCATAAAGGCTTATATTCGTATAAGTCAAAAATGAGCTACCTTACTCTTCTCAAATGAGTTAAGAGTTTTCTGTTTTGTCCATTATAATAGAGTTACACTTCGATCCTCATCCAATCTTTTTAAACCAAACAATTCTTTCAATCCAAAATTTTTTTTGAAAAGATTTGTCCTTGAGGTTTTTGATCAAACCAATCAAAACTTAGACGAATCACAAATCTGTGTTAATGACCTATCATCATGAGTCCGTGATGAAAGTGAAACCCAAAAATCATACACTTTAAGGAATTAACGGGGAACTTTGTTCCAGATTTTTATGAAACTTTTGTTTCTGTATCACAATTTCGAAACTTCAAATCATATTCAATTCGCATGTGTGGTCTTGATCAAATATTTCGAACCCAGAATGTTTGGTTACCCAACAAGATCCAGAACAAATTTTTCATTTCAATATGATTTCAGTGTATGTTTCATTCGCAAATTCTTGTCATGATAAATATTTTTCCAAAACCAACTTGTCACTGACTACACTGGTCAAACAAGTAATTTCATTTACATTTTCTCACCTTATGTTAAGGTTGATATGTAATGAAATTTCAAAACAATCCAAAATGACTTTTAAAAAGAAGCCCTTCGATACTTTTCTATAAGTATTCGATTGTAATTCACGGGACACTATACAAGCAGTTGATTATCTCTCTTGATAATTAATGAAGTCACCTTTGCCCGGGGTTTTACTGAATTCATGTCAATTTGAATTATTCATATCACAACATTCCAGATATCTTTGTTTCTTATCTTATTTCGTTTCGCACAATGCACACACGAAATCCTTGAGGTTCTGAGTACAACCAACTCAGGCTGATGATTTCGCAAGTCTGGCATATGACTTTACTTTAAATCCCAAAAGTAAATGAGCCTTGCTTCCATACGAAGGGTTTTAAACGGTTACTGTTCTATAACGGATAATTGACAGGCTGTATACTCAAAATCGTTGGTATTTTGTACGGTTTTCAAGGAGATGTGACAGTTACTTTTTGGAATGTTGTTACCTTTTGCAGTCATGATCCGACTTTCAAGGTGCCACGTCGGATAACATTAAATGTATCCCGCTTCAATTTCAAATCAATTTTGAGCAACCTATAAAAGGGGGTTCAAGAACACTGGTTACGGTTACGCAAACAAGAACTCTTACAAACACTTTCAAGATTCAATCTTCATCCCAACTTCAACTTTCTTTTTCCAAAACCTAACAATGGAGGCCACTACTTCCAACACCAATGAAGTTCTTTCTCAGTCTCTGATGAAGATTCAAAGCACAAACTACCAAGTTGATCCCAAAGTTTCTGCTTATCCTGAAGGGTTAAAGATGCTGATTGTTGCCCTAAAACGTTCTGCTTTGGCAACCGCAATGTTCAGTTCATCTCCGGTTCCAATGGTCTGGTTATCACGTGCCGCTTCCACAGCTTCCTATAATCACACAGCCGATGTGATTACTTTTAATCTCATCAACAACAAACGAGTTAAACTTTCGAAGAACTTGTTTGTGGAAATTCTACAAATTCCAAACAATCCTCCCTTCATCAAACCTGTTAACTCCCAGGTTATTCATATGTTTAATGAAATGGGGCATCAACCGGAGTTAACAAAAATCAGGGATTTTAGAAAATCAGGGTCGCCGTGTATGTGGAATTTTCATTTTGGAATTTTCCTCCGGTGTCTTAAAGGCAGAGTCGTTGGCTTAGATAGAGGAAGGATGGAAGTATATGCCATCGTGATGGGCATATACTATGACATTAGTGTTGATTATGCAACACAGTTATGCAAGGAATTTGTCAAGAGTTTAGAACACACAACTCCGGAGAAGGGAATTTCGTGTGCAAGATATTAGAGTTTGATTCTTGAACACGTGTATGAGAAAGAAGAGATTCCGATGTTGTCAAATGTTGAAGTTGCTGAATTTTCTTTTTATCAATTTCCCAAAGCTGTAGAAGATGATTAAGCAATCTTCACACATGTAGCTCGCATTCTAGACACCATGCTTCGCAAGGTTTCTCCCACCCACAAAATTTTGGTGAGATATTTGCGAACTGTTGATACAGATGAGCCAACTAGAGTTTTATTAGATGTTGCAACTCCATCTAAAACAAAGAAGGCTGGCAAGAAACTTGCGAAGGGCTCGTCTTCCTCAGTACCAGCAGAAGTCATTTCAACTGAGGAACCTTCCAAGAAGTCGAAGAAGGAAATCTTACCTTCAAAATCTGGGGTACTAAAACAGATTCGCAAAGCGGAAGTGAGTAGTAAAGGTGTTACTATTCGCAATATTCCAGCCCCAGTAGCTCCCAAGAAAAAGCGACAACGAGAGGAAGACGTCGCGAAAAACATGCAACGTACAATGGTCAAGAAAAGGAAGATGGTGATTCGTAATGAATCATCTGAAGAAGAGATTGTCCCAGAAACTCCTCCTGTCACAACAATGGTACCTCTTTCTTTACCTATCATTCCCACTTTGCAAATTCCTACCACTATCTCCCAAACCAAATCACTCGAAATAGTTCTTACCAAATCAGTTACTGAGGAGGTTCCTATTTCTAATATGGTTGTCAACGTATCTGATACGGGGGCACATATCCTGAGTGATGCACCATCTGTTCAAACAACCTTACCCATTTCCTTACTTGTTACAACTTTGTCTACCACTTCAAATATTTTTGACCATGCTCTACAAAACCCTTTCACCACACTATTTCCTTTGTAATCACCAGAAAATCCTCAACCTTCGCAACCTATGCAACAAATGTCTGAACCAGAAGTCGAAGGAGGTGCCTTTGGGGGGATACTTGATGATATTCCTGTTGATTCAGATGAAGAAGATATTCCTGATCATATGCTAATGACATGAAAACAATTTAAAATACTGAATCAAAAGTTGAAGACCATAATTCAATCACGGGCTGATTCAGGTCGAATATCGTCAATATCTGCCATGGAGGTTGATATCATGATTAAAGGAGCAGAAAAACGAATAATGGAGAAAATTGCTCAGTCTGATAAAAACAATGAGCTCAGAATTGTGTCTCAAGGCAATAATTTTAATTCTGTAGTTCAAGATCTTCGGGCAGTTACAAAAGAACGTCATGTTCTTTTTGTCCAAGATGTTAAAAAGGTTCGCAAAGACGTCAACTTCAAAATTCAGGAGTTGAAGTCTGAACTTGCGAAAGATCTTCATGATGTCCACAACAAACAAGATGCAGTTCAACAACAAATTGTGGACATTTCTGTTCAGCTTCAAAAGCTACACAATCTTCCCGGTCTTGCAGATCACAAAGCCGAAATCATGATAAAATTTGATCAGCTCATCCAGTTGGTCACTGATCTCAAAACAGCTCTTTCGCATTCTTCATCATCTCAAATTCTTACTCCAAAGTTCTTGTCTCTAAAGATTAATACTTTAGAACAAGCTATTCACAAAGCCCTTACTCCACTCACCAGGTTTACTTCTTTACTTCCAAAGAGTGCTCCGCCTGTTTCCACAAGGGTGCAAGGTGGAGAAGAAAGACAAAGCAAAGAAGAGGATGCGAAAACTATGGGAAAAGTGATATCAACACAGCTTGTTGCTACTCTTCCAATTCCTTCTAAGCCGATTTCGGCAACAATAATTACTAAAGAACAGTTACTAAGGGTATTGTTATTGGAAGACATGAAGGTGGTTCAAGCTCAAAACCCCAACATGATGTTGTAGGAAGAGGGAAAGGAATTTTATATGAAAAATCAAAAGAAGAGTTGAAAGCAGAGGCTGAGGCTGAAATGGAAAAGATGAGGCAAGTTCAGAGCATCATGAGGCAAAGGGCAAGTGATCCTCGTTCCATGAACAAAGGAGATCCCGCGAAACTTTACTCTTATGAAACCATAGAGTCAAAAGTTGTTTGTAGCGAGATGTATGAGTTCGAGAAAAAGCCGAAAAGAAGTTATGATATTGCGAACTCGGATCACTGCCAGTTGGACTTCCCAGTTAATGAAATGCTTTTCATCAATGCACAATACAAGATCAGTGAGAAATTTGATAATCCGAATGATTTCACTCAAATGAAAATCAGATTTCATGCTGTCTTGGGGAAGGAACCTAATGAAGTTTGGTCGTTAATGAAGATCAAGAAGGTTGTGACGATAAAGAAAGATGTTATGTTTGAAGAGATGTTACAGAATTTCAGATACTTTGTTATCAGAGCTGAAAACAAACAATATGACTTCACGGTTGTTGACTTTCCTTTGATGAATTGCAATGATTTGATTCAAGTAGCACTGATGTTTAAGCATATGGAAGAAAACAATCTCAAAGGCTCTGATACAGATGTGTTCAAAGCTGGCTTCGCACATGTGAAGACTTTCATAGACAATTAGTTTGATTGTCTAGCCCTTACTGATGATGAATTAGCACATGTTGTGGGAAGGGAAGTGAAAGTTCCATGGGAGGAGACTTTGACACAATCTGCTTTGTCAAAGTATGCTGTTGGAGAAATTTGACTCAAACCATTCGGTATGGTGTTTTCAGGCAGAGACACTAAAGGCAATCCAAAGAAGTTTTTGTTCAAGGTCTCAGAGATTGAATGATATAATTCTTCGTAATATACGCACTTCATTGTACGTATGAACAATTGCAAGAAAAATAATGAAGGAGACAAGAAGGATTTGAAGAAGGTGATCTCCTGGTATGGAGAGGTGCGAAAGACAATTCACTCTGCAATTCAAAAGCTTATGAATTGAATTGTATCGACTGTTTACAAAGGGGGAGAATGTTGATGTATATTGTAAAAGTCGAATAGAGTGTTTTGTATAGTTTCGCATTTTATGTTATTTTACTAAGTCATTTTTATGCGAAGATAAAATGTATAGACTTAGTATACTTTTTGATGGTTCCCTATAAATAGGGACTTAGGCTAGAAGTTGTAGTACGAAGACTTGAACTCACTTCTGCTTAACTCTGTAATCAGACTTTATCAACATAAGATCTGATTAATATTTACTCTCTATGTTCTTCATCTTAATTCATTCAAATCTATCAAATCTGTTATAAATTCTCGATAACAATTCTTTTCAGGAACACCTCTAAAATGTTAAATATTAACATTTCAATAATGGAAATTTTCCGCTTAAATTGTTATATAACAATCGATTCTTTGAAACTTAATTTCCACAGAATAATATTTATAATTTATCAATATTCAATTGTGATTCAGTATTGGCATAATTCTATTGTAGTAGTAAGTATACTAGTGTTACATTTCGATTAGAGACTCACTAGTGAATACCAATATTGTAGGAATCGGTAGTGATACACGTGGAACATAGTCAAGGCACCATTTGCGTCATCTCAATGTATTGTGAGTATTCACGCACTCCCCTATTTTCAGTTTTTATGTTTTGGGGTGGAAAAGCATGTCCTAAACTACTTATGTTCATTATATTTAATTGACTCGTATAAACTTGATTACTATATTTTGCACATTGTGAGTATTCACACACTCCCCTATTTTCAGTTTTTATGCTTTGGGGTGGAAAAGCATGTCCAAAAAAACTATTATTTGCATGTTGTATTTAAATTGATTTGTATCAAACATGATTGGTATTGTATTGCTATGTCTCTCTATATATGTCTATGCAACACGGAACATGAGAACTTATCGTACTAAGGCCCTTCCCTTATCTCTAACCATTAACTCTTTGAGCCAATGGTCATTGTGGATAGCGCTATTAGGAATTGACAACTCCTCATTCGCCCTATTGCTGGAGTGCATGATACCATATTCATCTATGGAACGATAAGCATAGATCTCGATAGGGCTTTAGTCATAGGTTTGGTTGAGACTCATTGTTTGCTCATACACATACAAACTCGTTTCTCGTTATAGCAATAAAATTGTTATCAATAATAGCAATCAACTGGTTTCTCATTATAGCAATAAACTTGTTTATTAATTATATCAATGAACTTTGTTTCTCATTACAACAATGAACTTTTATTACTGAAAACTCATATATATGTTTTAGCAATGAAATTGTTTGCTCATTGTAGCAACGAAATTGATTGCTCATTTTTAGCAATGAAACTTGTTTACTCGTTTGAGTAACGAACTTTATCTTCCATGAGAATATGAATGTTGCATCTTATTCGGGCAATATACTTTATCTCTCATGATGACAAAGAACATTGCTTTTACAAACTTATTTACTCATTTTAACAATATGCTTGTATTATTGGAAACTTTTATCAAAACTTTGATTTCAACCCATTGAACCAAGATTATTTTGTTTATTTGTGAGTACTCACCAACTATTTTTATAGTTGATGCTCGTTTTACATGCTTTTTCAGGAATTATAGAGTAAGTGGCACTTAGGGACACTTCACTTTTAGGAGCATTCACATGTGTTGTATTTCAATTTACATTGTAATTTCTTTTAAAAGTTGTTCAAACCTATTGTAAAATTGTAATGATTTTTAATACTATGGTTGGTGTTGTCTTTTAACTTTTGCTATGAAACCGTTTATACTGCCACGCCCTGTGTTTCCGCTTTAGCGGGGTGTGACAGGAAATGGTATCAGAGCCGAAGGTTATAGTGAATACAAGTTTTCTTTTGGAAAACCACAACTATAGCCAAAAAAAATTCTAAATGTTTTTTTTTTTTTTAAATATTAACCATACTACTGGTATAACTAATTCGAGTACGCATTATTGGACTTAATTAAGTATAGCCTGGCCAACTATGCTTAATTAAGGAAATTTAATGCAAGGCTTGAAACAGTTATAGTAGAATTATGTTCAAAACGATTTTCAGCTTGAACTTTTGAAAAACAAAGTTTTTCAGTGTGCGTACGGGCATTGCATATTATAGGCATTCATCTAGGTACACTTAGAAACTAAGTACACTTTTACCACAATGCCTTTATTTAGAAATATTCTTATCCCTTATCAAGTGCTAGGTTAACCACTTAGGTTATACTACTAGTCACTCTAGGAGCAATGCACTTAGTACTGAGAATGAGTATTCCTTGGTAGCTATTGACTTTAGATGTAAGGTTAGTAGCTAGATATACACTAGTAATAATCATAAGTCGAAACCTATACCAATTATTCCTCAATACCTCTTCATCGTCTTCGTACTAGAGTTACGACTAGGAAAAAGCATTTCGATATTGACACGAATGATAATTAGAGCATCGCGTAAGGAGGTAGATGAGTCGCCACTAACTAATAACTTGGATACCATTAGCGGACATTCCAAATTCGACTCACGAGAAGACACAGAGGTTTAACCCATTGCTACCCATACGTGAGACCTTATTAATACTCTACGATTTAACTCTACGTTGTTTCCACCTTGAGCTTAAAACTTAACATAGGATGTCCCTTTGACCTCTATAAAAGGCTGTGAAATTGCATTGACACCATAAAACGTTTTTCAAATATTTTTTTTCTTGTTCTTTATCTTGGGGAAAACACACCAGTACTCGCCTTAGACTTGCCTTGTACTCGCCTTAGTATTTAGGTACCATCAGCTACACTAACATACTTATTCCTTATTTCTTAATCTTCCATCAATAAGTTAGTTCATTTCATCGGTTTTATTTATCATCGATAAAATATTTTATAACCCTTTCATACAACTTATTAGATCTTTCCTAACAATGAAAGCCATATTCTCGCTAAAACTATTTTGACAACTTGCTTTAACTTAACGCTTTTCTTCAAAACTCAATTTAACCAATATTGGTTTTTTAACCTTGCTATTTCAATTTCGTTTCAGATCTATTTCAATGGATATATGTGCTTTTAAGGGCATATATACCATTCTAAACCTTGCTTACCATTTTGGCACGTTTTCGAAAAACTTAGAAACATTTTCTTTTATAAAATTGTTTAAACTCTATGCTATAAAGCTTAAACATATGGCGTTAAATTTCAGATTATGTGTAAAAGCTTCATCGGATCTTCAAACCACTTTTGTTTTAAGTCTTTTGACTACTTTCTCATTTAGGCATAGTACTTACTTAAATGTGTTTTCTAGTAACCTAACATGGTAGTGTTACAACTTTCCAATCCAAATGTGTTTAAAAGACATCATTAATGCCTACATTTCAAAACAAACCTTATTTGTTTATTTTATTTCAAATTAGTTTTATAATTTGTGTTTATAAAACTTACAACATTGCAAAACTTAGTGTTCACTTTTAAACTTGCAGCGACGTACTTTTGACAATGCACAATTATTCATCTAAATATGTTAAGTCTTTACTTTATCTGTTTTAACCATTATTGGACCCCAATCAAAAAGGTCAAAATTGTCAGATTTTGAATTACAAGTTTTAGTGTTTCTTCTTTTTCACAAATGGAGTTTAACTTAATAGATAACTCGTGAATTTTTAGAAATCCTTAGCAAACACTTTAAAACTCCCATATGTTTATTTAATCATCAATATACATCAAATATTGAAGTTTGAAATATATCTCAACTTGGCTTTAAATCTACCTATAGGTATTGTTGTTATAATTTTAACAATAACAATCATTGTCGCTGTTACCTTCCTTTTTCTTTCCCCTAAACTTTATTTCTCACTCTCCTTCTGATTTTAGATCTCGCACGCCATAATATTAACATAATACATTGTCTAACTTTGTTACTATCTATTTTTCTTCTCTTGGTACCATGTTCGTACACATATAGGCTAGAAGTCTACCCTTTCGTTTTGAGCGATTAATACGTGTATAGTTGTGAGTCATAATTTCGATTTAGGCAACTTTGTAATATTCAATTATGCCTTTTTCCATATACATCTTGTTTTTATTTTTAAATCTACAATAAACAAGTCATCCTTATTTACATTTGCTCTTTCGTTCTAAATTTGGAAACTTGATTTAAAATGCAAGTTTCATTGTATTTTTCGTTATAAGTAATACAAAAGATGAATACTTTTATGCTTATAATTTTTCTATATCCGGAAAATATATGTGAAGGATATATTTCCTTATGTTTCTTCTTTTCTTTAAATACATCAAAAAAATTTGAATTTTACAATTATCTATTCTCTAAATGATTGTTTTTGTAGAAACACTAAACTATGAATGCACTATTTTCAAAGATTAATATTTTTACACCTTTCTTAAAATAGTATTCTACTTTGCAATTTTCAGTGAGTTCCTAAACTATCAAACTTGTTTTCATAAGTATTCTGACTCCTTGTAAACTTGAATTTGTCATGACTTAGACAATTGGACAATTTTTCAAAAGTTTAATACAAATATTTGTATACAAATTCCTTTAATGACGACTTAAACCTTTAACCTTAATTAATCTTTATATTATTTTACTACTTTATTTGATTGCCACACATGTATCTTCATTGTCTTGGAATTATTACACATTTTGATAATAGTTAGATTAATTATCACTTCTAAACATAAATTTTGATAACAGTGAGATTTTTATCACTTTTAAGCACTTAAAATGTATCTACACAATGTGATTTAATTTATCATAAACTTTCGTCACCTTTATTAGAAACAATGACTCTCTAGTTATATATACTCTTCGAATATAGTTCTATTATTGTAAGAGTAACCGTAGTAGTAATTATAGCCTCGGTGATCATCAATCATTTCGTAATTTATTTTGTAGACGACACTTAAATAGCCTTTACATTTAAGATGTACCAAAGCTTCGTTTCCTACCCTTACTACGTATTTTTAGGAACTTAACCTCGATCGCTTCCCTTTCATTCGTGCTACCCCTTCTTATTTCGAAATATATCTTTTCCAGAGGTAATATCTAACCCAGAAGTGAACAAATTGTTCCTAATCTCTTCTTTATTAGGTGGCAAATTTACACTTAGTGCTAATTTAGAATGCGACTTAAGCATCAATGCGGATTTAACGCTCAGTGCAATTGGTGATTCAGCAAAACTTATACCGCTCTCTTAATTCCGATAATATCTAACTAGATGATCTTTTTCAACTGGGTCACCATTGTTGGATCATGATTTCCATGATCCTAATTTCTCGCAATCTAGACTGTAGAACTCGAATTATGGAAACATTAATTTGATTATAGCTAAAGAGTCGGGCTCTTCCCTTGAGGAATTAACCCAAAATAATCAAAGAGCTCTTCAAGTCACCACCTCTCTGTGACAACTATCAATTCAGGTCATTCTCGGACTCATGCATCTTTATAAAAACCATTCATGCAAAACATGCCATGCCTAGTAGTATAAATTAGGTCAAAATCTTGCATAAACTAGGATCCAACTAAGGTCTAGGACTAATATACTTGACACTTACGATTCTAGTAAGTTGGTTAACTATAATAGGAAATGCCAATGCTATAATTACAATGAAACTTCAAACTTTGTTACAATTGAGAAAGGGTATAAAACCCTAAAAATAAATTAAAGTATTCTAATTATGCTTCAATGTGATGGTGAACATGAAACAATATTCCAAAAACCCTAAAGAGCTAAAAATCCAAATTTATAAACCTTAAAGCTTAAAAACTTTATAAAATTTGGCTATAAACTTCCTAATATCAAATTTTACTTAATCAAATTATGGATTATACCAATGAAATAGAAATTAAATTTTCATGCATTAATCATAATTTATTAGTTAAAAACAAGGTTTTTAAATAAATCAAAAATTGCTTAAAGAATCACTTTTATAAAAATTAGATTTTTATAAAAATTAAGGAGGGATTTTTTTATAAAATTTGAATTGAGGAGAGAGGATGCTTTAATGCCTAAAAAATCCAGCCATCTCCCCTCTCCCCATGTTCTATCTTCCCAAAACTCAATCATTAAGGTGCTGTTTGATTTTCTGAAGCAAAAATTCAAGAAATCTGCGGACCACTTCTGCAACCCTCTGCAGTAGAAGAGGTGGACCAAACGGCTGCAGACTGTAATAAGAAGCATATTTGTTTTTTTAACATCTGCATACTGCTGCAGATATTAAAAAAATTAAAATAAACTAATTTTATTAACCAAAAATAGTTTTTTAATACGTAAAATTTAAAAATGTATAATATTTCGGTAAAAATTAATGATATTTCAGTAAAAAAATAATGCTATTTCAATAAAAAAAAAAATAAAGATATTTTAGTAAAAAATAATAATATTTCATCAAAAAATTATTACTATTGAATATAAAAAAACAAAAAATAAATTCAACAAGATTAAATGAAAAAAAACATGAAAAAAAAATGTGAAATAAAGTTGTAACATCATATAATCAAATTTTCAACAATAAAAAAAGAAGAAGAAGAGGTTGGAATAGGTTGGAAGAGACAGTACAAGTGCTGCGCCAAACAGAGCACGCGCAGAGGTTTTTGATTCAGAAGACTTCTAAAAAACAAACAGTTGCGAGATAAAAAGTGTTGCGCGTGTGTTGCGCCGAGCAATAATAAGAGGTTTGAAGAGGTTTTTTCCAAAAAACAAACAGCATCTAAGTCTTATCCTTCACTCTTCCACTTCTCTCTTCACTCTCTCTCACACTCCACCCTCCTAACACACAAACTCTCTTCCTCTCTCTCTCTCTAACTCATGAAAGTCCTCCATTCTCAGCCAAAATTTCGAGATTAAGGAGGCCTTGAAGTGTTCTTGCTTCTCTCAAGATCAAAACCAAGGTAAACAACACAATCCTCCCTTATGGTTTCATGATTTTACTTCCTCTTCTTCATGGTTTTCTCTAATCTTCGGATTCTATGCCCTTCCATGGCTAGAAATCCTTACTTTTCCCTTGTGGTTTGTAGATTCTCACCATAACACAATGCATGTGTTTGAGATGGTGAAAATCCAGGATGAAACCCATGCAAGGAGTGAAAAAGATGCACATGTGTTCATGTGATTTCAAAACTGAGTATTACATCTTCTTCTCCATTTATTTTGTATTCTTGCATGAACAAAAGCATTTAAACCATTTCTAGTACATCTTGGATGCTCATTCACTCCATTCATGTGCTAGAAATCGGACCTTAACAGAAACATCCATGTTGTTCTTGTCAAAATGCCCTAAGAATGCACTCAAAGCAAATATGCAATCTGCCAGATTACATTGTTCAGCTTTGAACGGCCATAACTTGCTCATTACTTAACCAAATCCTGATATTCTTTTTGTATTGGATAGTTCCACGAGTTAACTTTCAAACCCAACCGGTCTAACTGTAAAATATTAAATATCGGATTTTTGACAATTTTTACAAAATGGTTGCGCAAACAGCTCTTTTTCTGTGATCACCATTTTTGCCTTGCATGATCAACGGCCTTAAACCCAACCATAAATCTGGGTAAAAATAATTTAGAAACTTAACATATCCAATGAATGATGGCTGAAATTTCGTGGCTTAAACCTCACTGAATGGGCTACTCAAATTCATGAACTTCACCCACATTTACATCTCATGCACCATTATATGCAACATTTCTTAACTTGTTTGGGTTCAATACCCCTATTTCCCTTCTGAATAAATTTTGAACATTTTTCCTTTTGAAAGCCCTCACATGCATGTGATAATCTGTAAAATACCAAGAGCTTTTATTATTTCTTTGATTTATTAAAATTATTGTTAGAAACTAAGGGCATAAATAAAATAAAATACTTCCAGAGGTCTATAAATCCGGAATAAATTTATGGATGACCCTTATGATGAATAATGACCCCTCACAAAATTTCATCAATTTTTGTTGCCGTTTGGTATGATTTCCGATTTTCTTTTTGTTTGGGTATAATAAATCACAAAACCACTTTAGAGAGAGCGAAAAATATATATATAACAACTTTGGAAGCCCTTACCTATGGTGGGTAACTCAGAAAAATAATTTCAGAATTTTTATTCATGCCTTACTAATTTTCCCGATTTTTGGTAATTATAATGGCCTAAAAATAGGAAAAATACTTTTGATTATCTAAAATTCATGAAGTTTTACCAGAACATCATGTTTCACAGTAGAAGGTTATATAAAAATTTTGGTGATTTTTATCTACTGTAAACTATTTTTCTCTTATTTTCTAAAATTAAATACACTTAAAAACACCTAAATACACATAAATACCCAAAACTGGATTATACAATATGAAAACCACTTTTGGCATTTTTCCCAGATTAATTACACTGCAAATGATGTTACAAAATGTTTTGGTAACTTATTTTAACTGTTTAATATTTATTCTTCAATTAATGATGATTTAAAGGAATAAAACAAGGAAAAATAGGAATACCTACTGGAAAATACCTTTTATATTTTTCCCAGCCTAGTTATGTATATAAATAGTTAAATAAAAAGTTTGGGTAATTTTGGAAACTGTTTTCTATTTATTTCAATTTTTAATGGAATAAATGCTCAAAAATCATAAAATATAATTAAACAGCTTGAAAATCAATTTTTATATTTTTTCCAGCTTAGTACTGTGTAATAACAGTAAAATAAAAAGTTTGAGAATATTTATCCTTTGAATGCTATTTTTCGTGAATTTATGTTGTTAAGAAGACTTAAAATTTTGAAAAATAGTTAACCATATTAAAAATTCAAGGAAAATTTTCTGGAAAACCTTTATTGTATTTATAATGAAAATACAAGTTTTGACAATTTTTGGAAACTGTTTGATAATATTTTACATTTTTAGGAATATAAAACACTTTTAAATGTGTAGAAATACCTTTAATTTATATTACTAAATCTGGAAAATTAATATTACAAAGTTGTAATTAATCGCACGACTTGTAGAATTTCATTATTTTATAAAAAGTGTAACCAATTAATATAAAATTCAATACTAAAACATAAATTGGCATTTCACTATATGTATAGTTTAGTATATTAGCATTAGATTTCGACATGGAAACTCACTAGTGTGTGTTTGATGTCGTAGGATCCCGGTAGTAAGACGTTGGTGCATTCCGAGGCACTACTTGTATCTACTCTAAACATTGTGAGTATTCATGTACTCCCCTATTTTCGGTTTTTATGTTTTGGGGTGGAAAAGCATGTCGTAAACTACTTATGTTCGTTATATTTAATTGACTCGTATGAACTTGATTACTATATTTTGCATATTGTGAGTATTCACGCACTCCCTTATTTTCATTTTTTATGTTTTAGGTTGAAAAGCATGTCCAGAAAAACTATTATTTGCATGTTGTATTGAAATTGATTTGTATCAAACATGATTGCTATTGTATGGATATGTCTCTCTATGTATGTCTATGCAACACGGAACATGAGAACTTATCGTACTAAGGCCCTTCCCTTATCTCTAACCATTAACTCTTTGAGCCAATGGTCATTATGGATAGCGCTATTAGGAATTGACAACTCCTCACTTGCCCTATTGCTGGAGTGCATGATACCATATTCATTTATGGAACGATAAGCATAGATCTCGATAGGTCTTCAATGATAGGTTTGGTTGAGACTCATTGTTTGCTCATACACATACAAACTCGTTTCTCGTTATAGCAATAAACTTGTATTCATTAATAGCAATCAACTTTGTTTCTCATTAAAGTAATGGATTTGTATTTACGAAAAGCCGTATTCAAGCTCGATTTTATAAACTTGTGAACTCACCAACTATTTTCATAGTTGACGTTCGTTTTACATGCTTTTTCAGGAAATAATTAGTAAGTGGTTGTAAAGATTCATCATCATAGAGCATGTTGCATCGTGTTGAAGCTATTATGAAGTTATATTTTGAACAATGTTATTTTGGAAAAACTTGTACTTTGTTTCGTTTATGCTATGGGTTGTAAACTTTTAAATACTGCTATGGTGATGTATCTTCATCTTTTGCAATGAAACCATTATTGTTGTCATATCTTGCGTTTCCGCTTTAGCGGGGTGTGACAGAAGTGGTATCAGAGCTAAAGTTATAGAGAACATCGATTTTTCTTTAACAAAACACAACCTATAACTAAAACTTACAAAGAAATGCTTTTTACATCAAACATATTACTAGTATAATTAGGTCGGGAGTTGTATCGTTGGACCTCAATTAAACATAGCCTGATCACCTATGTTTAATTAAGGAAAGATTTATACAAAGCCTGAGCTAATTATAATGGGAATATGTTCAACAAAAATATTTGAGAAAACTTTATTTCGAAAATTCAAAAGGTTAATTTTGGTGAGTGTAAGCATTGCATATTATAGGCATGCATTGTCATTTATTTCATATCTCATTGAAACTATGTCACAGTCCACTATGTTAACATCGTCATCTTCCCGCGCTACCGCCTCAGCGATGAGTCCCGCTACGTCACTATTATCCCTCGACGTAATCCCCCCGCCTCGGTAGAAGAAGACCCATCAGAGGACACAGAAGATACAGGGAACTCGGTGGAGATCAGCAATGACAACGCCCCGAGTCAACGACGCGAGGCATCGCCTTCATCGGTGTTGCCACAACCACCGCTTTATGGGCTTCGCATTCGGAGGACGGACGAGGAAGAGTGTTCCCATTCCAGGAAGGATAGCCACCAACACAGCAGGACTTGGCATGGCAGGACCTAGCGAGGTAGGACCCAGCATTGCAGGACCGAGAGCACCGCCACCACAGCGAGTCATAGGGATACCTGTTAGGCAGCCAGGTATGACCCCGGAGGAGTCCTGGAGGATGCATTCGATGACAGCGGACCTACGTCACAATCTCGCTGTGATAGCTGGGCACCAGGAGGTATTGAACGAAGTGATGACAGGGATGGAAATCTTCTTGCAGCATTCAATGGAGACTACTGACACTGCTAGTGCTGCTAGACGAGAGGCAGGTCATGCGATGACAACATATTATGTGCTTGGTAGGCTATTACTGATTGTGGTGTTGATGTTTCTTGTTTGGATAGTGATTGGCTTTTGGTTCTGATTTCAGTATTTTATCTTATTTTGTCATGAAATGAAAACCCATGTTGGGTGTCTTTTGGGAAAAACATTTAAAACTTTATTTTGGATTGATGTATTGGTTTGGTTTTAAGATTATTTCAAATGGTAATGAAAAATTTTATTTTATGTTTGAAAACTTTTACTATGAGGTCAAACCCTAGAATTTATTTGGTAAACGGTTGAATAAAAAGATTTTTCTTTTCTTTTCTTTCTAAAATCTACATGCCTAGTATTAATGCAAACCAATGATTTGACAACACTTACGGTTTTTGAAAATAATAGTGAACTAAATATTATACATTATTTTATGTATTTATACGTATTTCTACTCTTGTGTCTTAGAACCATGTTAGGAAGGCCTAATCGCGGGCACCCACAGAACGAAACACCCGATGTTGCTCAAGTTGTAGCACAACAGCTCATGGAAGCAACCCCAAACATTGTTACTCAAGTAACTGCAGGACTTAATGCTAACCAAGGAAGTAGTGGAGGAAACCGGGGAAACAATGAAAGAGAATGCAACTACAAGTCCTTTATGGCCTGTAAACCTAAGGAATTCCATGGAAAGGAAGGTGCGGTCAGGTTGCTGAAATGGATTGACAGCATGGACTCGGTCCTTCACATTAGCAAATGCCTCGAGCACAACAAAGTTGAGTATGCATCTTGCCTACTCCAAGATAGGGCATTAACCTGGTGGAATACCCTAGTGCAAACCCGAGGCCATACAGCGGCATATCAACTAACTTGGGAAGACCTAAAGAAGCTGTTGATAGAGGAGTATTGTCCCAAGGATGAACTTCATAAGCTTGTGTCTGACTTCTGGAACCATTCTATGGTTGGAACACAAATAGACAAGTACACAGTCCGATTTCATGAACTAGCAAAACTGGTACCATACATGGTTACTCCTGAGGAGAAACGAATAGATCGTTACATCTGGGGTCTGGCACCAGAGATTCGGGGAATGGTTACTTCAGCAAATCCAACTACTATTCAGAGTGCAGTAAGTCTAGCAAATCGACTAACCAATGATGTGATAAGGATGGGAGCATCGACAAGGGAAAGCTATAGTAGCAAGAGGAAGCCAGAAGATCAGGGAGAGAAGAAGTATGGAGGTAAGTTAGGGAGGAAGCAGAAAGTCTCAAGAAACTTTATGGTAAGAGCCCAGGAGCAAGAATCAGTGAAAACTCAAGAACAGGAAGTGCAGGAGCGAAAGCTGTACTCAGGACCGTTTCCGAAGTGCAATAAATGTAACTTCCATCACAAGGGATCTTGCCCAGTGTGCCAAAACTATAAGCAATCAGGCCATTACTCAAAGTATTGTAAGCTGAATAAGGAGGGAAACAGGGCATGTTACAAGTGCGGGAGTACTGATAATCTCCGTAGAGCATGTCCCAAACTAAACAACGGCCTGGTAACAATGGACAAGGCCAAGCCAGACAAAACTTCGAAGGAAATCAAGTTGGACGGCCAAGAGGTGTTCCCTTTGTGATTGGTGCAGAAGAAGCTCGTCAGAACCCTGAAGTGATAACATGTACGTTTCTCCTGAACAGCCATTTTGCATCAGTAATATTCGATGCGGGAGCAGATAGGATTTTTGTTTCTTTAGCATTTAGACCGTTAATCATCTTGAAATCGAGAAAGATGAGGAATGCTTATGCTATTGAAGTTGCTGATGGGTATGAAATTAGGGCTAATGATATAATTCCTTGTTGTACTCTGAATTTAGCCGATAAACTCTTTAACATTGACCTAATTCCCATAGAGCTAGGTAGTTTTGATGTGATAGTAGGAATGGATTGATTATCCAAAAATAGAGCGGACATTGGTTGTTACGACAAAGTCATTAGAGTACCTCTCCTTAATGGAGAAACCCTTATCATACACGGTGAGAAGCTAGGAAGAAGTTTAAACATAGTATCAAGCATGAAGATTCACAAATACCTGAAGAAGAATTGTATTGCATTCATGGCCCACGTGCTAGAAAGAGAACCTGAAGCTAAGAAACTCAAGGAGATTCTAGTGGTTCAAAACTATCCCGAAGTATTTTCGGAGGAATTGCCCGGTCTACCCCCTTACAGACAGGTCAAATTTCGGATAGACTTAATTCCCGGAGCGACACCGGTAGCAAAAGCACCATATCGCCTTGCACCATTCGAGATGCAAGAGCTATCCCGACAACTTTAAGAACTTCTAGACAAAGGGTTTATTTGACCAAGTTCTTCACCGTGGGGAGCCCCAGTGGTATTCGTCAAAAAGAAAGATGGTTCGTTCCGAATGTGCATTGATTACAGAGAACTGAACATGTTGACAATCAAGAATCGATATCCCCTCCCTCGAATAGATGACTTGTTCGATCAGTTGCAGGGTGCTTCCTACATCTCAAAAATCGACCTTCGGTCAGGGTATCATCAACTAAGAATTCATGAAGGGGACATTCACAAAACAACATTTAGAACCCGTTATTGACATTATGAGTTCTTAGTCATGCCTTTTGGACTAACGAATGCACCTGCTGTTTTCATGGATTTGATGAACAGGGTCTGTAGACCATACCTAGACAAGTTTGTAATTGTATTTATCGATGACATACTTGTTTACTCGCAAACCAAAGAAGATCACAATAGACATCTAAAGCTAGTGTTGGAGCTGTTGAAGGAGCAGAAACTATATGCCAAGTTCACTAAGTGTGAATTTTGGATTCGGGAAGTACATTTTCTTGGTCATGTGATTGGTGAAAGAGGAATTCATGTAGATCCAGCTAAGATTGAGGCATTCAAGAAATGGGAAGCCCCCAAAACCCCGACAGAAATATGACAGTTCCTAGGATTAGCTGGGTACTACAGATGCTTCATTGAGAATTTCTTTAGGATTGCCCAACCATTAACATCTTTGAGCCAAAAGGACAGAAAATTTCTCTGGGAAGAGAAACACGAAGAGGCGTTTCAAATCCTGAAAAACAAGTTGTGCAATGCACCAATTCTGGCTTCACCAGAAGGATCAGAGAACTTTGTGGTGTATTGTGATGCGTCTCATCAAGGATAGGCTTAAAGCTGCCAGCGATCGTCAGAAAAGTTATGCAGATAATCGTCGAAAACCATTAGAGTTCCAAGTAGGAGACAAGGTACTCTTAAAAGTGTCACCTTGGAAAGGGCTTGTACGTTTTGGTAAGAAAGGAAAACTAAGCTCGAGATATGTTGGACCCTTTGAAATAATTGAAAGGATTGGTCCGGTGGCGTATAAACTTCAATTGCCCCAAGAGTTAAGCGGCATTCACGACACATTCCACGTCTCCAATCGTAAGAAATGTCTAGCCGACGAAGCATTGATAGTACCCCTGGAGGAAATTAAGATCAATGATAAGCTGAACTTCATTGAGGAACCGATAGAAATCCTTGACAGGGAGGTTAAAAACCTTAAGCGGAGTAAGATCCCGATTGTGAATGTTAGATGGAACTGAAAACGTGGGTCGGAGTACACCTGGGAGCGTGAGGACTTCATGAAGGAAAAGTATCCACAACTTTTCCCATGCAATGACAAACGATGACATATAATGAATTTCAGGACGAAATTATTTTTAAGTGCGGGATACTGTGACAACTGTCAATTCGGGTCATTCATGGACTCATGCATCTTTATAAAAACCATTCATGCACAACATGCCATGGCCTAGTAGTATAAATTAGGTCAAACTCTTGCATAAACTAGGATCCAACTAAGGTCTAGGACTAATATACTTCACACTTACGATTCTAGTATGTTGCTTAACTACAATAGGAAATGCTAATGCTATAATTAGAATGAAACTTCAAACTTTGTTACAATTGAGAAAGGGTATAAAACCTTAAAAATAAATTAAAGTATTCTAATTATGCTTCAATGTGATGGTGAACATCAAACAATATTCCAAAAACCCTAAAGAGCTAAAAATCCAAATTTATAAACCTTAAAGCTTAAAAACTTTATAAAATTTGGCTATAAACTTCCTAATATCAATTTTTTATTAATCAAATTATGGATTATACCAATGAAATAGAAATTAAATTATCATGAATTAAACAAAATTTATTAGTTAAAAATAAGGTTTTTAAATAAATCAAAAATTGCTTCAAGAATCACTTTTATAAAAATTAGATTTTTATAAAAATTAAGGAGGGATTTTTTTTTATAAAATTTTAATTGAGGAGAGAGGAGGCTTTAGTGCCTCAAAAATCCGGCCATCTCCCCTCTCCCCATGCTCTCTCTTCCCAATACTCAATCATTAAGTCTTATCCTTCACTCTTCCACTTCTCTCTTCACTCTCTCTCACACTCCACCCTCCTAACACACAAACTCTCTTCCTCTCTCTCTCTCTAACTCACGAAAATCCTCCGTTATCTTCCAAAATTTCAAGATTAAGGAGGCCTTGAAGTGTTCTTGCTTTTCTCAAGATCAAAACCAAGGTAACCAACACAATCCTCCCTCATGGTTTCATGATTTTACTTCCTCTTCTTCATGGTTTTCTCTACTCTTCGGATTCTATGCCCTTCCATGGCTAGAAATCCTTACTTTTCCCTTGTGGTTTGTAGATTCTCACCATAACACAATGCATGTGTTTGAGATGGTGAAAATCCGGGATGATACCCATGCAAGGAGTGAAAAAGATGCACATGTGTTCATGTGACTTCAAAACCAAGTATTACATCTTCTTGTCCATTTATTTTGTGTTCTTGCATGACCAAAAGCATTTAAACCATTTCTAGTACATCTTGGATGCTCATTCACTCCATGCATGTTCTAGAAATCGGACCTTAACAGAAACATGCATGTCGTTGTTGTCAAAATGCCCTAAGAATGCACTCAAAGCAAACATGCAATCTGCCAGATTACATTTTTCAGCTTTGAACGGCCATAACTCGGTCATTACTTAACCAAATCCTGATATTCTTTTTGTATTGGATAGTTCCACGAGTTAACTTTCAAACCCAACTGGTCTAACTGTAAAATATTAAATATCGGATTTTTGACAATTTTTACAAAATGGTTGAACAAACAGCTCTTTTTCTGTGATCACCATTTTTGCCTTGCATGATCAACGGCGTTAAACCCAACCATAAATCTGGGTAAAAATAATTTAGAAACTTAACATATCCAGTGAATGATGGCTAAAATTTCGTGGCTTAAACCTCACTGAATGGGCTACTTAAATTCATGAACTTCAGCCACATTTACATCTCATGCACCATTATATGCAACATTTCTTAACTTGTTTGGGTTCAATACCCCTATTTCCCTTCTGAATAAATTTTGAACATTTTTCCTTTTGAAAGCCCTCACATGCATGTGACAATCTGTAAAATACTAAGAGCTTTTATTATTTCTTTGATTTATTAAAATTATTGTTAGAAACAAAGGGCATAAATCACATAAAATACTTCCAGAGGTGTATAAATCCGGAATAAATTCATGGATGACTCTTATGATGAATAATAACCCCTCACTAAATTTCATCTACTTTTGTTGCCGTTTGGTATGATTTCCGATTTTCTTTTCGTTTGGGTATAATAATTCACAAAACCACTTTAGAAAGTGTGAAACTTATATATAACAATTTCGGCAGCCCTTACCTTTGGTGGGTAACTCAGAAAAATAATTTCAGAATTTTTATTCATGACTTTCTATTTTTCCCGATTTTTCGTAATTATAATGGCCTAAAAATAGGAAAAATACTTCTGATTATCCAAAATTCATGAAACTTTACCAGAACATCGTGTTTTACAGTCGAAGGTTACATAAAAATTTTGGTGATTTTTATCTACTGTAAACTATTCTTCTCTTATTTTCTAAAATTAAATAAACTTAAATACACCTAAATACACATAAATACCCAAAACCGGATTATACAATATGAAAACCACTTTTAGCATTTTTCCCAGATTAATTACACTGCAAATGATGTTACAAAAACTTTTGGTAATTTATTTTAACTGTTTAATATTTATTCTTCAATTAATGATTATTTAAACGAATAAAACAAGGAAAAATAAAAATACCCACTAAAAAATATCTTTTATATTTTTCCCAGCCTAGCTATGTATATAAATAGTTAAATAAAATGTTTGGGTAATTTTGGAAACTATTTTCTATTTATTTCAATTTTATTGGAATAAATACTCAAAAATCATAAAATATAATTAAACAGCTTGAAAATCCATTTTTATATTTTTTTCAGCTTAGTATTGTGTAACAACAGTAAAATAAAAAGTTTGAGAATTTTTATCCTTTGAATGCTATTTTTTTGTGAATTTATGTTGTTAAGAAGACTTAAAAATTTGAAAAATAGTTAACCATATTAAAAATTCAAGGAAATTCTTCTGGAAAACCTCTATTGTATTTACAATGAAAATACAAGGTTTGAGAATTTTTGGAAACGGTTTGATAATATTTTACATTTTTAGGAATATAAAACACTTTGAAATGTGTAGAAATACCTTTAATTTATATTACTAAATCTGGAAAATTAATATTCCAAAGTTGTAATTAATCACACGACTTGTAGAATTTCATTATTTCAGAAAAAGTGTAACCAATTAATATAAAATTCAATACTAAAACATAAATTGGCATTTCACTATATGTAGAGTTTATTATATTAGCATTAGATTTCGACATGGAAACTCACTAGTGTGTGTTTGATGTCGTAGGATTCCGGTAGTAAGACGTTGGTGCATTCCGAGGCACTACTTGTATCTACTCGAAACATTGTGAGTATTCACGTACTCCCCTATTTTCGGTTTTTATGTTTTGGGGTGGAAAAGCATGTCCTAAACTACTTATGTTCGTTATATTTAATTGACTCGTATAAACTTGATTACTATATTTTGCACATTGTGAGTATTCATGCACTCCCCTATTTTCAGTTTTTATGTTTTGGGGTGGAAAAGCATGTCCAGAAAAACTATTATTTGCACGTTGTATTTAAATTGATTTGTATCAAACATGATTGGTATTGTATTGCTATGTCTCTCTATGTATGTCTATGCAACACGGAACATGAGAACTTATCGTACTAAGGCCCTTCCCTTATCTCTAACCATTAACTCTTTGAGCCAATGGTCATTGTGGATAGTGCTATTAGGAATTGACAACTCCTCACTCGCCCTATTGCTGGAGTGCATGATACCATATTCATCTATGGAACGATAAGCATAGATCTCGATAGGGCTTCAGTCATTGGTTTGGTTGAGACTCATTGTTTGCTCATACACATACAAACTCGTTTCTCGTTATAGCAATAAACTTGTTATCAATAATAGCAATCAAATGGTTTCTCATTATAGCAATAAACTTGTTTATTAATTATAGCATTGAACTTTGTTTCTCATTACAACAACGAACTTTTATTGCTGAAAACTCATATATATGTTTTAGCAATGAAATTGTTTGCTCATTGTAGCAACGAAATTGATTGCTCATTTTTAGCAATGAAACTTTTTACTCGTTTGAGTAACGGACTTTATCTTCCATGGGAATATGAATGTTGCATCTTATTCGGGCAATATACTTTATCTCTCATGATGACAAAGAACTTTGCTTTTACAAACTTATTTACTCATTTTAACAATATACTTGTATTATTGGAAACTTTTATCAAAACTTTGATTTCAACCCATTGAACCAAGATTATTTTGTTTATTTGTGAGTACTCACCAACTAATTTTATAGTTGACGCTCGTTTTACATGCTTTTTGAGGAATTATCGAGTAAGTGGCACTTAGGGACACTTCACTTTTAGGAGCATTCGCATGTGTTGTATTTCAATTTACATTGTAATTTCTTTTAAAAGTTGTTCAAACCTATTGTAAAACTGTAATGATTTTTAATACTATGGTTGGTGTTGTCTTTTAACTTTTGCTATGAAACCCTTTGTACTGCCACGCCCTGTGTTTCCGCTTTAGCGGGGTGTGACAACTAAGTCGATTCGGAACTCGACTTGACATTGCGGAGGTAATCCTGGGAGTTCTTCTGGAAAGATGTCTGGAAAGTCGCACACTGTTGGAATGTTCTGGATGTCTTTCGTTTCTTAGCTCATATCGACCACATGAGCAAGGAATGCTGTAAATTCCTTTCGTAAGAATTTCTGAGCTTGGATACTCGAGATGATACGAAGGTTCGTGCCAAGTTTGTCGCCATAAACTACTAAGGTTTCGCTAGACAGAAGATTAAGGCGAACAGCCTTTTCGTAACACAAGATATTGGCACGATGAAGACTCAACCAATACATGCCGATAATGACGTCGAAACTTTTAATTGAGACCGGCATAAGATCGATAGAAAATGAATGGTTATCTAAAGTTAGGGTACACCCTATGAATGTACTGCTAGTGCTCTCTGTCTTTCCATTAGCCATTTCCACAGTGAACGTTTCATTAAGTGTTCAAGTAAGTGAGCAAATTTTTGGTTCACGAAACTCCTATCCGCTCCACTATCAAATAGAATGCATGCATAAGAGTTATCGAGGAGGAACGTACCAGTGACCACTTTAGGGTCGGCAACCGCTTCCTCATGGCCTATGGCCAGAACTCTTTCCGCTCCACCAGCAAACCCTGCCTTTGGGCGGTTTGTCTTGAAGTGGCCTACCTCGCCACATCCGTAGCAAGCTTGGCCCACTCCAGCACCGGGGGCTTGGTTGATTGGTTTCGCCGGAGCTTTACAGAAACGGGCTGTGTGCCCCTTCCCATTTCAGTTCAGACACTGCATCACCTGACAGGCGCCGTCGTGATGGAAGTTGCACTTGTTGCACTTAGGCAAACTTCCAGCATACTACTTTATCAAAGCAGCAACGATAGGTGTTATCGCAGCATGTACTGCCACCGTCTGCATCTTCTTAGTAGCCTTTTCCTTCTTCTTATTATCCAAAAACTTCCGCTTGGAGTCAGCAGTTCCTGCAGGTTCTGAGATGGCCAGGGTAGTTGTTGCGGCCGGGGAACAAACCCCATGGTCTATGAGCCGCTGTGCCAATCGCTTGGCACTATCAAATGTAGTGGGGTGTGATGCTAAAACATTTCCCTGGTATGGGGGCACCAGTCCCCATATGTATCTTTCAATCTTCTTTCCCTCTGAAGGAATCATGTTGGGACAGAGGGCCACTAGTTCACAAAATCTGGCGGTGTAGGCGACTACGTTGGAGCCCTTCATGGTTAGGCTCCACAGTTCTTCCTCCAGCTTTTGGATCTCGCCCCTTGGGCAGTATTCCTCAATCATGAGGCCTTTCAAGGTTTCCTAGCCCATCACATTAGCCAATATAAGAATTAGTGACTTAACATGGCCGTTCCACCATGTTAGGGCTTTTTTTTCAAATGTGCAACCAGCATACTTCACCTTGCTCTCCTCGGGACAAGAGCAGATTTCGAAAACCGATTCGGTTTTCTCGAACCATTGCGAGAGGGCAATGACTCCGCCAGTCCCATTGAAGGACAATGGCTTGCAGTTCGTGAAGTCTTTATAGGAGCACTCTCTCAAGCGCACAAGAGTTTCAACCTGAACCGACTGAACAGGGGTTCCTCCTCCAGTGGAACCAGATGAATGATATTGGGCCATCGTGTCGAATTGAGGAGTAGGTGGTTGTGGAGGTGGAGGAGGTGGTGTTTCGTTATTTGGGTTTCTCCTTGGATTTCTGCGAGGCGACATCTTTGATCTATAAGTTTATGAAGATGAAAGCATTGAGAGGAATTCAATGGAAAAATTGATGAGAATGACTCATGAAGTAACTCCCCATAGCCCAACAATACGATTGAATGAAGATCTAAACTAATAGATGATTATATTTGGATAATAATTCCCATATGATTAGGTACCTATCAATATTACTGATATTACTGATGTAAAAAGGTTCGGGAAAAACAGCCTACAGTAATAGGCCTTACATCAACCAAAATGGGAAAATTTTGACACAATTACAACCTAACCAAGACCTAACAGGCCTATGATTTACAAGATAGGAAAATAGACCAAAATTTTACATAACTAGGTTATATCCAAAAAGAGAAATTGACAAGGATCTATCGGTGACGAGAACTGCCAGAGTGAGTCCTTGATCCTGACAGATGGTGTTCTAGGTCCCTCATACGCATATCAGCCCTTACTTGTTGAGCTCGAACTTCTCTGACTTCGGCTCACGTTTCAGTGAGTTCCCTCTGAAGAGCTGCATTCTGGACCAGAGTCCTTTCATGGGCAGACTCTAGTTGGCGAATGCGGATAGTGTTAACACCAGTGTTGGCATCAATCTCCAAGATTCGATTGACAAATGATTAACCCAGTATCGTGTTCCGAGAAATCCTACGAACCATGATGGGTAAGACTCTATCAGCAGAACCTCCATTAGTGAGGTTGTAGAAACTTTTATCCCCCATTGTAGGGAATGGGTTGACCCTATTCATTGCTCCATGTATTCAAGTTTGTTGCCCACAGAGGAGTGGGTCCTTGAAATACCGGTCGGGGGTTGTTATTCGGGGCTTGACCTACTTGAGGTAGGTTATTGAGTTTGAGCTTAGAGTCAGATCCATCCGAGAAGCCTTCTGCTTGATGATCATCCAAAGGGATTTGATGCTCATCATCGGACTCTGCCTCAAGCCATCCAACATTTCCATTGGGTGGAAAGTACAGGTCTCCGGGAATGTAGAATCCAGCCATTAAATCTATGCGAGAAGGGAGGTATAAGAATCTAGCACATAAGTAACTAATAGTAATGTAAAATACTCCTATAGTATTTTAAGTTTAATGTTATGTTCTAGTGTTCTCTTTGTATGGTTGGTGGTAAGATTTTAGACTTGTTGCAACCACACAACTGCACTTAGGCACATGATAGTCAACTCTCGGATAATATAGTTGATCAGGCTATATCTTCCCAGTTTTGATTATATGTCTCTAAGTCCACCTGCGTTGCTCAACAATCGTAATTCTTTTGTACTGTCCTAGTGACACTGATTTTAGTATGAATGCAGACTTGTATACTTAATTAAATATTTTAGTATCTAAAGAATAAACTCTTGGTCAGAGTATTTTAACCCCAATGTATTTATAGTTACTACATCTTTTATGGGTTGATATACTCAATTCACTATAAACAATGCTCTGATACCAATCTGTCACACCCCAAAACCATGAATGGCAGAAACATTCTTGGGCGGAGGATGTCATGGACAGTATCACAACAATGAATAGTAGTAATTAAGCAACAACATCATCCATTGCATTAATATTATAATTTCATACATGTGTGTTCTGTCAAAGTTATAGACACCAAAAATATACATATCAAAATAAAAGATGAGTCTTGAACGAACTCTATCTTCTCAAAAGCCTCGCAGCTGTACCTGTCTAGTGGTGACCTGAGAATACAAGTTATTTTGAAAGCGAGTATCAGCTTAATGCAGGTGAGATCATAAGTATATTAATGTATGAGTTTGTATGAAAACGTTTGAAAGTTGTTTCTGTAAAATGTTTTGTACAATGTTTTGTATAATGTTTGAACTCTCCTAGAAAACCCTATGTTTCCTACTAACTGTAGCCTTCTACCAAGGCATCTCGTGTTCATGTATATGTCTCTTGTTAGAGTGTGTGTTGCCCAAATTCTGACTATCATTAACCAAAAATATAGTTACTACATTACCGTGCATCGTGTGAATATTCGCGAAGTGAATGTAAATGGGAAAATATTATCGTACCGTAGTATTTGTAATAAGTGACTACCGTGGTACTAACTACCTTAATACAAAAAGGTGTTTTCACATAACATGTGATCGACATGTGTCCTGCTACTGACTCTAGTAAAACGATGATGTAAGATGCCGTAAGAAATGACATTTGGCACCCGTAGACTTGTATGTCCCACTGTAGCGAGCAACAAGGTGTAGGATAGTCAATCCAGTATAGATCTATACGCAAACTCATACACTCTCCAATTAAGGAGATTCGGGATACAAGAACGGTCGTGGCAGGAAGTGCCATGACCCGCTCAATGGTTCACATAACTGCATAAACATATATGTAATAAATGTGCTAACTGAAAGTGAAATCTATCTTTGTCTAGCCTGTGTGTACTAAAATGTTCTACGTGTGCTAGTTGTAATGTACGTTCCCTCTATCTAGCATGTAGGGTAATGTACTATGTGTACTACTCGAAATGAATCATGAATGAACTCAGTCATTGTATGTTTCTTTGTTCTAGTTATAGTATTAGTATTCTTCTGTGCTACCCATATGGTAACTTACTAATGATGTAACTGGTACGTATGAACTTGGAAGTATACCCTTGCTACCCAAGGGTAATGAATGAACTGGAAGGACCTTTATGACTACATATGTACACATGATATATAATTAATATTTAAATGACCTTCGGATGGATACCCGATATCCCACCAGACCACATCTCAAGCGCGAAAAGGAAATAGAGCGGGCAGGCGTTCCTAAGCCTTTTAAA
Source organism: Lactuca saligna (assembly GCF_052625555.1). Lineage (NCBI taxonomy): Eukaryota > Viridiplantae > Streptophyta > Magnoliopsida > Asterales > Asteraceae > Lactuca > Lactuca saligna. Next base: position 154,053,584 of record NC_136419.1, read on the forward strand.
CATTTATTATATAAGTATACATACATAGACATGCAATTGATAATAAGCGTTAAAGAGTTTAAATGAAAGTATTTGATAAGTAACAGAGTTTGTAAAACAGTTTGAAACAATACGGTTTGATAAACAGTTTGAACGGTAAGAAATCACTGGTTTTGTAGTTATTAATCACATTTATTTGATGTAATAGCTATAAGTATTTAACTTGTATCCCCCCCCCCCATAAAGCATTTAAAACATTTAAATCATTGGTTAAGGGGTATGAACTCACCTGTAGTGAGTGGTATGGATGAACTGAAGATGTAGGATCGCTAGGTGACAAATGAAGTCTTGAACACCCTTTATAACCCTAGTTAACATATAATACCACATATATCTATATAATTAGACTTAAGCTACTAATTGATGATGTTAAGACATCCTAGAACATAATAAACACTTTATATAAGTTTTATAAGCCGAAAGGATTGCATCTAATCTATTGTGGGACAAGACTAGTGAGTTTAGGGTTTCAAGGGACTTCATACTTGAGTTTAGTCTTCATATAACCTCACACATGGAGTTTACGGTTGCAAACTCTTGAGTTTATGGCCATAAACTCCAAGACTTAATGTCCTTGGTTGTTTTGAGGTGTTAAATGATCCCTAGAAGTATTCCAACATGGTGGTTTAATTCTTGGAAGGGTTTAGGGCATAGAAACACTCCTTTGAGGAGTTTACGGCCCAAAGACCAAATCCCTTTGAGTTTACTGCCGTAAACTCTTATGGAAGGGTGTTTTTGATGCTTTCAAGTCTCATACACATGTAGGATAGGTTCTAGACTTTTACCCTAAGCAAATGAAGGCCTTAGGCACACTTTAGTGCCTTAATTTGATGTTCACAACCCAACAACAATCATAGGGCCGTAAACTCTCAAAATTGGGGTTTTTGGATGTGTTTATGTCCTTGATTTAAGTGGAAACAATTATATGTAAATGTTCAAGGCTTTAGGTGTACAAAAGGCACACTTTGGTCCTTGTTTGTGGAGTTCACGGTCCAAGAACTCCTTGGGCCATGAACACCTAAACATGGGTGTTTCTTTGGTGTTTTCTTGTCTTAAGTACACTTACATACCATCCTAAGGTCGTTATTTAACATGTGGAAGGGACTAGGCATCATATAAGCCTCATATAGGAGTTTACTCTCCAAGAACGTTTTTGGGCAGTAAACTCCCGAATCTCACAGATTTGTTATGTAATTGAGGTTATTAAACATGTTATAAGCCATATAATGTAACTAGAGAAGGGTACTCACGATTTGGAATGAAAACTCGAAGATCCATGAGAGAGAAATGGCTTTTCTCTAGTTGGAATTGTCAATAATGTATGAATATGGCTCAAAATTCTATATATAGTCTTGAGAGTTTTGGCAGAAAATATTTTATTCCCTAGTGCATCCACTCTCATGATATCTCCTTAGTTGGAATTGTCAATAATGAACTCTAATGTAATAGAGTTTTGGAATAACAGTGTTGCACAAAACCCTAGTGCATCCACTCTCATGATATCTCCTTAAGTGTAAATCCCGAAATACTCAAACTTATACAGAAAAGTCTGAAAATTTACTTTGACTGTTATAACTTATATTGACCTTATAAAGTTCGTACAAAATGGAAATTTCGAGTTGTCACATTTAGGTATATTTATATGAGTTTATATAACTCTATGTCTTATTATTGTTTTGTACTTCAAGACTATCAAGTAAGGATTGGCTAAGTGAGAAGTGTCCGAGGGCAGGTATAATTTAGCATACAGCCAGTCTGAAATCTAGCAACCCAAGCGACAATTCATATTAGACACCTCTTCCCAGTTAAAGGCCACGCCTTTCTGGGTCAATGAAGTAAGTAGTTTTGTGTTGCAAGAGAAGTTCTATATGAACCTGCGATAGTAGCCAGTGACATCTAGAAATCGACGAATTTTTGTAGGTGTCTTCGGTGCTGACCAATTCTCAATGGCCTTGATTTTGGAAGGGTCTACGTGAATTCCCTTTTCGCTAACAACGTGGCCCAAGAATTCGAGTATTCGGATCCAAAACTCACACTTAGAGAACTTCGCATAGAGCTTCTCTGATTGTAATGTTTCTAAGACTCTTCGTAGGTGTTGACTATGCTCCTCCTTACTTTGAGAGTGGATAAGTATGTCATCAATGAAGATAATGATGAACTGATCCAAGTACTGATGGCACACCCTATTCATTAGATTCATGAATACAGCTGGTGCGTTGGTTAATCTGAACGACATCATTACAAACTTGTAGTGTCCATAACGAGTTCGGAAGGCTGTCTTGGGGACATCCTCTTCTAACACTTGTAACTGGTGATATACGGATCTTAGATCTATCTTCGAGAAGTAGTTCACTCCTTGAAGTTGATCAAATAATTCGTCAATGCAGGGTAAAGGATAGTGATTCTTGACGGTAAGTTTGTTCAGCTCTCTGTAGTCGATCCATATACGAAACGATCCATCTTTCTTATTTAAGAACAAGACCGGTGCTCCCCATGGTGAGAAGCTTGGCCTAATGAATCCCTTCTTGAGAAGTTCGTTAAGTTGAATGGAAAGTTCCTACATCTCTGTTGGTGCCAGAAGATAAGGATATTTGGCTACTAGGGTAGCCCCTGGCACTAAGTCGATTCTGAACTCGACTTAGCGTTGCAGTGGTAATCCTAGTAGTTCTTCTGGAAAGATGTCGGGAAAGTTGCGTATTTCTGGAATTTTCTGAATATCTTTCACTTCTTGACTTGTATCGACGATGTGTGAAAGGAATGCATGATATTCCTTTTGTAAGCACTTTTGAGCTTGAATACATGAAATGATATGAAGGTTCATACTTGATTTGTCGTCGTGAATAACTATAGTTTTGTTGTTAGGGAGGTTAAGAAGAACTACTTTTTCAAAGCACATGATGTCGGTGCAAACAAGACTTAACCAGTCCATGCTGATTATGTTGTCGAGACTTTTAATTGAGACCGACATGAGGTCGATTTGAAAACAATAACCATCTAGAGGTAAAGTACAACCTATGTATATGTAGTTAGTGCTTTCCGTTTTCCCGTTTTCCATTTCTATAATGAATGATTCAGCTAGTGCACGTGGTTTTTGTTTAAGTAAGGGAGCAAATTTCTACTTCACGAAACTCCTTTCCGCTCCACTATCGAATAGTATACAAGCATAAGAATTATTGAGGAGAAACGTACCAGTAACCACCATAGGATCAACTACGGCTTCCTCGTGGCCTATCGCCAGAATTCCTCCCACTCCGCCAGCATTTACTGCCTTTGGGCAGTTTCTATTGAAATGACCAACCTCGCCACAACCGTAGCAAGCCTAGCCCACAACAATGTTGAGGACTTGGTTAATTGGCCTCGCCGGAGCCTTGCAGAAACGGGCAGTATGCCATTTCCTATTGTAGTTAGCGCACTGCATTTCCCAGCACGCACCATTATAATGGAAAGTGCATTTATTACACCTGGGCAAATTCCCAGTATATTGTTTCCTCGGTGCAGTAGCAGCAGGTGCAATCCCAGAACTTTCTCTTGTTATGAACGACTTTGGATGGTTCTGAGATAGCTAGGGTTGTTGTCGTGGTTGGGGTAGGGACTCCATGATCAATGAGTCATTGTGCCAATCGCTTGACACGGTCGAAAGTAGTGGGGTTTGAAGCTAAGACATTCCCCGAAAATGGAGGCACTAGCCCGCAAATGTACTTCTCAATCTTCTTTCCCTCAGTGGGAACCATACTAGGACATAGCGCCACCAGATCGCTGAATCTGGAAGTGTAAGCTGTTGGGTTTTGAGCATTCTAACACTTCCTAAGTGTACATGCAACCCTAATAAACCTTGGATCTATGTTTGTCTAAGATACATGCAAATAATTAATTTTCCAAGGTTTATATCCTAGCTAGCATGGCATAGAGAACATGAATCAAATAAAGTTAGAAGAAATACTTACCTTGAAGTTGTAGTTGATTGCCTGGAGTTTTTGAGCCTAGCACCAATAGTGTGGATGCCTCAAGTAGAAATCACAAATCACCACAAACTTGGAACTTTGAGAGAATAGTCACTACTGTCACACCCCAAAACCAAGAATGGCGGAAACGTTCTGGGGTGGAGCACATCATGTAAAGTATCACAACACAGTAAATGTAAATAAGCAAACAACATCATCCATTGCATTAAATATGTAATTTTAATACAAGCGTGTTCTGTACAGTTTTAGACACCAAAAATATAATGTAAATCAAAATAATATGATGAGTCTAGAATGCGCTCTATCTTCTCAAAAGCTGGCATCGCTACCTATCTACTGATGACCTGAGAATACAAGTTATTTTGAAAGAGTTTGTCAGCATTAAGCTGGTGAATTCATAAGTATTTTAGTGTCGATGTTTGTTATCAAAACGTTTGAACCTGTCGCAAGTATGAGTTGTAAATGTATGTAAGTGTTTGTAAAAGTTTGAATCTCTCAGAAAAACCAATATTTTCTGCTAAAGTAGCCTTCTACCAAGGCTTAACTGTATTGTATGCTCGTTTGATGTAAGAGTGCGTAATTTCCCAAGTGTAACTATCTTTTAACAAAATATAGTTTGTACATTAAAGTTTAAGTGAGGTTTATCACCAATACTATCGACTGATAACAATGACATAAAGAACGGTTGTAATAACGGAATGACGTTTGGCACCCGCAGACCTGCAGGTCCGGCTGTAGCTTGTAGCAAGGTGTAGGATAGTCAATCCAGTATAGATCTATATGCAAACTCAACGCTCTCCCTCCAAGAGAATTCTGGCTACAACTCGGGCCATGACATTTAAGGCATGCTCGGATACAGTGGATCACAATTGTTAACGTGTTCATGTATATGTAATGTTTCTCGTTCTAGTATAGTTGTATATGTCCTGTTTCTAGTAAAGTTGTATATGTACTGTTTCTAGTAGTGTCGTATATGTTCTGCTTCTAGTATAGTTGTATATGTTCTATGTTACCCCGATGGTAACTAGCTATTGATGTATTGATAAGTATGAATATGGAAGTACTTTTATGTCTATACATGTATATATGATATATAACTAATATTGAAACGACCCTCGGATAGTCACCCGAAATTCCACTAGACCACATCCAAATCGAGGAAAAGGAAATAGGACAGGTGGCTTTCCTAAGCCCTTTAAACATTATTTATACATCTATACATATATGGACATGCAATTTATAAGTAGTAAAACAAAGTTTAAATAAAAGCATTTGATAAGTAAAAGAGTTTGTAAAACATTTTGAAGTAAAACAGTTTGAACAGTGATAAAATCATTGGTTTCCTAGTTATTAATCACATGTGATTAATGCAATCACATGTGATCGAAGCAATAACTATAAGTATTTAACTTGTATTCCCCCCCACCCCCATAAAGTATTTAAACATTTAAAATCATTTCAAAGGTTGATTTAAGGGGGTATGAACTCACTTGGAAGCTTGAAGATAGCGAGATGGAAAACCGAGCAGAGTTTCGTCTCGGGAAACGGATTTTTCTCGGGATTCTCGGAAATCTCGGGAGTAAAATCGACCCTCGGGACTTGAGCAAAAAGACCAGAGCTTCGGGTTTGAACGGGTACAGAAATCGAGGTAATATTGTGAGAGAAAGAAAGAAAATGAGCAAAATTTTCGGAAGCCCTCGCATCCCTTTTATAGGGGTGCTGAAAGGCCCACGTACGCGGCGCGTACGGGACATCACTGCTGACCGCATCCTCGGCTGCAGCGCGTTTCAGACGGGACGGGGGGTAGGCTCGCATAGGGGCGACGTGGATGATCCGAGGCCGTGGCCTCGAGTACGCGGGGCGTACGAGGGTACGCGGCGTGTACCTCGGCCCTAGGCTGAATCCTCTTCGGAAATTACCAACATTTTTTATTTAAATTTAATTATAATTTATTAAATAAACTTCAAAAAATCATATCTTCTTCATACGAACTCCGTTTTCAACGTTCTTTATATCCCCGCGAAGGTGAGACTACGATCTACAACTTTTGTTTAGATTGCGTTGGCAAATTCCGAAATTATTTTTATTAATTATTTATTAAAATGACGTGATTAAGGAATTTCTTTAAAAATTCATAACTTCTTTATCTGACGTCGGTTTTTGCCAGACTTTTTACCGCTGAAATACCATTGACGAGACCTTCGATTCTCGTTTAGGTCATTCCGGCCAAAAGTCGCTCGATCTCCGATTCGAGTTTTTAGTTGTCTGTTGCTAAGCCGAACTTGGAAAAATCATAACTCCAATATAGGAAGTCGGATTTGGGCGTTCTTTTTACGCACGATCATGGTTTGATGACATTTAAACATAGAAGAAATTTAAATAGGAACTCTTTGGACTTTTTCATATCGAAGTTAATTTTATTAACTCAAAAGTGGTTACAATACTTGACTTTTTAGGTCACTACAAAGAGTTGAAATATCGGGTTGTCACATCATCCCCCCGTTAGAGGGAATTTCGTCCCGAAATTTAAAGTAAGAAAACACTTGTGGATTAGGGAAACAGATGTGGGTACTTGAGTTGCATCTGATCTTCGCATTCCCATGTGAATTCAGGTCCTCGCTTTGCATTCCAGCGGACCTTCACGATAGGGATGCGACTTTGGTTGGTTTGCTTGACCTCTCGGTCCATCATTTCTACTGGTTCTTCCACAAAGTTGAGGCTCTCGTTGATCTCGATCTCGTCGAGTGGGATTACGAGAGTCTCATCGGATAGACACTTTTTCAAGTTAGATACGTGGAATGTAGAATGTACGTTACGAAGTGCGCCTGGTAGGTCGAGTTTGTAAGCTACGGGGCCGATTCTTGCAAGAATCTCGAAAGGCCCTATGTACCTCGGATTAAACTTCCCACACTTGCCGAAGCGTATCAGGCCCTTCCAGAGTGAGACTTTGAGAAGGACTAGGTCTCCCACCTGAAATTCCAAAGGTTTCCTTCGTTTATCTGCGTAGCTCTTCTGTCGGTCTCTAGAGGCTTTCAATCGTTCACAGATTTGAATGATTTTCTCTGTCGTTTCCCGAATGATTTCTGGACTGGTAAGAGTACTGTCGGAAGCTTGCCCCCTTGCTAGTTGGGTATCACCCACCTCAGCCCAGCACAGAGGGGATCTGCACTTTCGGCTGTAGAGGGCTTCAAATGGTGCTGCCTTTATGCTCGTGTGATAACTGTTGTTGTAGGAAAATTCGACGAGGGGTAAATGGGTATCCCACGCTTTTCCAAAGTCAATTACACAAGCACGCAACATATCTTCTAAAGTCTGGATCGTCCTCTCACTCTGTCCGTTGGTCTGTGGATGGTAGGCTGTGCTCATGTCCAGCCTTGTTCCTAGGGAATGTTGCAGTGATTGCCAGAATCTTGAGGTGAACCTACTATCTCTATCGGAGATAATGGACATAGGTACACCATGTAGCCGTACGATTTCCCTAATGTATGTCCTCGTAAGTTTCTCCATCTTGTCAGTTTCTTTGATAGGCAGGAAGTGTGCAGACTTGGTCAATCTAACAACGATGACCCATATGGTGTTAAGTCCACCAGTTGTATTGGGCAACTTGGTTATGAAATCCATAGTGATCCGCTCCCACATCCATTCCGGGATTTCTGGTTGTTGCAATAAACCAGAGGGCTTCTGGTACTTGACCTTAACCTTTGTGCAAGTAAGGCATTTACTCACGAAGGTAGCAATCTCTACATTCATATTCGGCCACCAGTATAGCTTTTTAAGATCCAGATACATCTTATCTGAACCTGGGTGGACGGAATACCGAGTGTTGTGCGCCTCGATCATGACCAAGTCTCGGAAACCACCGTGTTTCGGTGTCCAGATCCGGTTCATGAAATATAAGGCTCCGTCACCCTTGGCTTCTAAATTCTTGTCCATTCCTCTAAGGGATTCATTCATCACATTTTTAGGTTTCATGGCTTCAAGTTGAGCCTCCTGAATTTGCTTAGACAAGTGTGAATGGATGGTTATTGACAATGACTTGATTTTGCGACCAGAATATTCTTTCCGACTTAGGGCGTCTGCTACTACGTTGGCTTTACCCGGATGATAACGAATATCGCATTCGTAATCACTGTGTAGTTAGACCCACCGTCATTGTCTCATGTTGAGCTCCTCTTGATCGAAAATGTGTTGTAAACTCTTGTGGTCGGTAAAGATCGTGCTCTTCATTCCATACAAGTAATGTCTCCAGATCTTCAGAGCAAACACCACTGCTCCTAGTTCAAGATCGTGGGTCGTGTAGTTAACCTCGTGTGTCTTCAACTGTCTCGAGGCGTAGGCGATGACCTTACCTCGCTGCATCAGGACACATCCGAGCCCTTGATTCGATGCATCGCAATAGACTACGAAGTCTTCTATTCCTTCGGGAAGAGATAGTATTGGTGCGGTGCACAAGGCTTGTTTGAGCGTTTGGAATGTTGTTTCTTGTTTCTCTTCCCAGTCAAAGGCCACGCCTTTCTGGGTTAGGGTTGTAAGAGGTTTCGCTATTCGAGAGAAGTTCTGAATGAATTTGCGGTAGTAGCCAGCGAGACCTAGAAATTGATGAATTTATGTAGGCGTCTTAGGTGCTGACCAGTTCTTAATGGCTTTAATTTTGGATGGGTCCACGTGGATTCCCTCTTCGCTTACCACGTGTCCTAAGAATTCGACTCTCCGGATCCAAAATTCACATTTCGAGAACTTCGCATAAAGCTTCTCTTTTCGTAATGTCTCTAGAACTTGTTGCAGGATGTCGTCAATGAAAACGATGACGAACTGATCCAAATAAGGTCGACATACTCTATTCATCAGATCCATGAAGACTGCGGGCGCATTGGTCAATCCGAATGGCATCACCACGAACTCGTAATGTCCGTAACAAGTTCGGAAGGCTGTCTTCGGCACATCCTCCTCTAGCACTCGTAACTGGTGATATCCGGAATTCAAATCAATCTTAGAAAAATAGTTCACCCCTTGCAGTTGGTCGAATAGATCATCTATGCGAGGCAGAGGGTAACGATTTTTGACCTTCAGTTTGTTGAGTTCTCTGTAGTCGATACACATACGGAATGATCCGTCTTTCTTCTTAACGAACAAGACCGATGCTCCCCAAGGTGAGAAACTCGGTCGTATAAAGCCCATGCTGAGCAGTTCGTTAAGTTGACCAGAGAGTTCCTGCATCTCAGCTGCTGCTAAGCGGTAGGGCGACTTGGCTACTGGGGTAGCTCCTGGGACTAAGTCGATTATGAACTCGACCTGTCGTTGTGGAGGTAACCCGGGTAGTTCTTCTGGAAAAATGTCGGGGAAGTCGCTCACTACAGGGATGTTCTTTAGTTCTTTTGTTTGAGGCTCTTGTCGATGATGTGAGTAAGGAATGCATGGTATTCCTTACGCAAATACTTCTGTGCTTGAATACTTGATATGATGCGAAGACCTGCACCGGGTTTGTCACCATAGACTATAAGAGTTTCGTTAGACGGAAGGTTTAGACGCACTGCTTTCTCGTAGCACATGATGTCGGCGCGATGAAGGCTTAACCAATCCATGCCAATGATAACGTTGAAACTTTTTATTAAGACTGGCATGAGGTCGATTGGGAATGAATGGTTATCTAGAGTTAGGGTACAACCTAAGTATATGCTACTTGTACTTTCAGTTTTTCCATTAGCCATTTCTACTGTGAATAGTTCTTTGAGTGCGTGCGGTGGTTGATTAAGCATGCGAGCAAATTTATGGTTTACGAAGCTTCGCTCCGCTCCACTATCGAATAGAATGCATGCATAGGAGTTATCGAGGAGGAACGTACCAGTCCCCACTGTCGGGTCAGCATTTGCTTCCCCGTGGCCTATAGCTAGTACCCTCCCTGCTCCTCCAGCATTCTTCGCTTTGGGGCAGTCCCTCTTAAAGTGGCCTGCTTCGCCACATCCATAGCAGGTTGGGCTCGCGCCAGAGCTAGGGACTTGGTTGATAGGTTGTGTCGGGAACTTACAGAAACGGACGGTGTGTCCTTTCCTATTGTAGTTAGAGCACTGCATTTCACGGCAGGGTCCGTTGTGGTAGTAGTTGCATTTGTTGCACTTGGGAAAACTTCTAGCATACCGACCCACCAGAGCAGTAGTAGCAGCCACAGGGGTTATTGCAGCATGTATTGATACAATTTGCTGCTTTTTGGCAGCCTGTTGCTTCTTCTTTTCACCCCAGAATTTCCGCTTAGTATCGTTGGGTTTGGAGGGTTCCGGGATGGCTAGGGTGGTTGTGGTTGCAGGGGTTTTGACTCCATGGTCAATGAGTCGTTGTGCCAATCGTTTGGCACTATCGAAGGTAGCGGGGTTTGATGCTAGAACATTCCCCTGATATGGAGGCACTAGCCCCCATATGTACCTCTCGATCTTTTTCCCCTCGGTGGGAACCATATTAGGGCAGAGGGCCACCAGTTCGCTGAATCTAGCGGTATAAGCAACAATATTGGTGCCCTTCATGGTCAGGCTCCAAAGCTCATGCTCTAGTTTCTGGATCTCGCCCCTCGGGTAGTATTCCTCAATCATGAGGTCTTTCATTGTTTCCCAACCTATGTTGTTGGCTACAACGAGAGTTAGTGATTGAACGTGGCCGTTCCACCACGTCAGGGCCTTTCCTTCAAAGGTGCATGCGGCATATTTCACTTTGATCGCAGCAGGGCATGAACAAATTTCGAAGACCGCTTCAGTCTTCTCGAACCATTGCGAGAGAGCAATGTCTCCGTCGGTCCCATGAAAGGACTTCGGCTTGCAGTTGGTGAAATCCTTGTAAGAGCACTCTCTCGAGCGCACAGGGGTTTCAACCGGGGTTGATTCCACAGGGGTTCCACCTCTGTTGGCATCAGAAGAGTGATACTTAGCCATGGTAGTTGCCATTGCTGCAGCTACGACAGCATTCAGGGCTACAGTATCGATGACCGGAGGCAGAGGAGGTGGTGGTGCAGGATTATTCCTGGGAGATTTGCGAGGAGGCTTCTTTCAGCTATTAGTTTATAATGATAAGAAAATGGTAAGAATCAATTTGTAAGCAACGTGAGAGTGACACATGGACTAACTAACCATAGCCGAACAGTTGAATGAGTGTTTGAAATCAAAATAAGAAATATTAGTAGGAAAGCACAAGTGTATAGATTTTTCCCACAGATTAGATAGATTTCAAGAATACTAGTATTACTGATGTAATAAGTTCAAGGAAAATCGACCTAACAGTAGGTCTTACATCATACCATATAGAAAAAGTTTGACAATTCTTAGATTCCTAATTAGAGTACTGAAAGTTAGGAATATTTTACAGACAAGTGCTACTTAGAGCATAGATGTTAAAGGCTAATCCTTAACCCAAAAGATAATGATGTACTAGACATCATCTAACGGCGATGAGTATTCCTCGGGAGAACCCTGAGGTCTCTCAGTTGATGGACCACCTCTTGAAGGTGTCGCTCATGAGCCCTTTGACGAGCTCTAAGTTCCATGACCTCTGCTTGAGAGGCAACCAGATGTTGCTGTAGGGTTTCATTAGTTCTTCGGGTCCGTTCCATGTCTTCTTTGAGACGGAGAATGCGTACTGTGTTGACACCTGAGTTGGCATCAATCTCAATGACCCGGTCGATGGCTGCTCGACCTTGCTCGACATTACGAGCTATTCTGCGGATAATGACAGGCAGAGCTCGGTCAGCAGAGCCACCATCGCTGACGTTGTAAAAGCTTCAGTCCCCAAAGTATGGTAAGGGTTGATCTTGTTCATCACTCCAGCGATTCAAGTTGTTTGCCCACAAGGGAGTAGGACCTGGAAAAGCTGGCCGAGGGTTGTTGTTCGGGGCTTGACCTACAAGCGGTAGGTTGTTGACTTCAGGCTCGGAGTCGGATCCATTAGAAAAGCCTTCTGCGAGGTGATCATCCAAAGGGATTGGATGCTCAACTTCGGGCTCTTCATCGATCCACCCGACATTGCCTTCATTTGGAAGGTACGGGTCGCCGTGTTGGAATCTAGCCATTTAGATCTACGCGAGAAGAGAGGCATAAGAATATTGTATACGTGTAACTAGTAGTACAAAATACACCTATAATACTTAAAGTTTAAGTTCTACTGATCTTTTTGTGGCATTGTTGGTAAGTTTTTAGATTTGTTAACACATCACAACCATTCTAGGGCATATGCTAATCACTCCTCAGACCAGCATAGTTGATCAGGCTATGCCAATTCCAGGACTGACCATACATCCCCTAGCTTACCTGTGATATTTAACAATCGTAATACTTTTGTTCTTGTCGTTGTGACACTGGTTTTAGTATGAATGCAGACTAGTATACTTAATTAACTATTTTAGTATTTAAAGTATAGACTCTTGGTCAGAGTGTTTTAAATCCCAAATGGGTTTATAGTTTAGTATATCTTTTATGGGTTGATATACTTGCTTCACTATAAACAATGCTCTGATACCAATCTGTCACACCCCAAAACCAAGAATGGGGGAAACGTTCTGGGGCGGAGGACGTCATGTAAAGTATCACAACACAGTAAATGTAATTAAGCAAACAACATCATCCATTGCATTAAATATATAATTTTAATACAAGCATGTTCTATACAGTTTTAGACACCAAAAATATAATGTAAATTAAAATAATATGATGAGTCTTGAATGCGCTCTATCTTCTCAAAAGCTGGCATCGGTACCTGTCTACTGATGACCTGAGAATACAAGTTATTTTGAAAGAGTTTGTCAGCATTAAGCTGGTGAATTCATAAGTATTTTAGTGTCGATGTTTGTTATCAAAACGTTTGAACCTGTCGCAAGTATGAGTTGTAAATGTATGTAAGTGTTTGTAAAAGTTTGAATCTCTCAGAAAAACCTATATTTTCTGTTAAAGTAGCCTTCTACCAAGGCTTAACTGTTTTGTATGCTCGTTTGATGTAAGAGTGTGTAATTTCCCAAGTGTAACTATCTTTTAACAAAATATAGTTTGTACATTAAAGTTTAAGAGAGGTTTATCACCAAAATGTAATGGGTAAATCGTTGTAGTACTGTAGTTTTGTTTTATAGGAACTACTGATGTACTAACTACCTTTAACCGGATTTATATTAACGTATAATGTGATAATTGCACCATACTATCGACTGATAACAACGACATAAAGAACGGTCGTAATAACGGAATGACGTTTGGCACCCGCAGACCTGCAGGTCCGGCTGTAGCTAGCAGCAAGGTGTAGGATAGTCAATCCAGTATAGATCTATACGCAAACTCAACGCTCTCCCTCAAAGAGAATTTTGGCTACAACTCGGGCCATGACATTTAAGGCATGCTCCGATACAGTGGATCATAATTGTTAACGTGTTCATGTGTATGTAATGTTTCTCGTTCTAGTATAGTTGTATATGTCCTGTTTCTAGTATAGTTGTATATGTACTATTTCTAGTATAGTCGAATATGTTCTGCTTCTAGTATAGTTATATATGTTCTGTGTTACCCCGATGGTAACTAGCTATTGATGTATTGATAAGTATGAATATGGAAGTACTTTTATGTCTATACATGTATATATGTTATATAACTAATATTGAAACGACACTTAGATGGTCACCCGAAATTCCACTAGACCACATCCAAATCGAGGAAAAGGAAATAGGACATGTGGCTTTCCTAAGCCCTTTAAACATTATTTATATATCTATACATATATGGACATGCAATTTATAAGTAGTAAAACATTTTGAAGTAAAACACTTTGATAAACAGTTTGAACAGTGATAAAATCATTGGTTTCCTAGTTATTAATCACATGTGATTAATGCAATTACATGCGATCGAAGCAATAACTATAAGTATTTAACTTGTATCCCCCCATAAAGTATTTAAACATTTAAAATCATTTCAAAGGTTGATTTAAGGGGGTATGAACTCACTTGGAAGCTTGAAGATAGCGAGATGGAAAACCGGGCAGAGTTTCGTCTCGGGAAACGAATTTTTCTCGGGATTCTCAGAAATCTCGGGAGTAAAATCGACCCTCGGGACTTGAGCAAAAAGACCAGAGATTCGGATTTGAACGGGCATGGAAATCGAGGCATGATCGTGAGAGAAAGAAAGAAAATTAGCAAAATTTTCGGAAGCCCTCGCATCCCTTTTATAGGGGTGCTGAAAGGCCCACGTACGCGGGGCGTAATCCCGTACGCGGCGCGTACTCCCGTACGCGGCGCGTACGGGACATCACTGCTGACCGCATCCTCGGCTGCAGCACGTTTCGGACGGGACGGGGGGTAGGCTCGCATAGGGGCGACGTGGACGATCCGAGATCGTGGCCTCGAGTACGCGGGGCGTACGAGGGTACGCGGCGCGTACCTCGGCCCTAGGCTGACTCCTCTTCGGATATTACCAACAGTTTTTATTTAAATTTAACTATATTTTATTAAATAAACTTCAAAAAATCATATCTTCTTCATACGAACTCCGTTTTCGACGTTCTTTATATCCCAGCGAAGGTGAGACTACGATCTACAACTTTCATTTAGATTCCGTTGGCAAATTTCGAAATTATTTTTATTAATTATTTATTAAAATGACGTGATTAAGGAATTTCTTTAAAAATTCATAACTTGTTTATCTGACGTCGGTTTTTGCCAGACTTTTTACTGCTGAAATACCATTGCCGATACCTTCAATTCTCGTTTAGGTCATTCCGGCCAAAAGTTGCTCGATCTCCGATTCGAGTTTTTAGTTGTCTGTTGCTAATCCGAATTTGGAAAAATCATAACTCCAATATACGAAGTCGGATTTGGGCGTTCTTTTTACGCATGATCATGGTTTGATGACATTTAAACATAGAAGAAATTTAAATAGGAACTTTTTGGACTTTTTAATATCGAAGTTAATTTTATTAAGTCAAAAGTGGTTACAATACTTGACTTTTTAGGTCACTACAAAGAGTTGAAATATCGGGTTGTAAAAACTAGTATCTTGAAATTTACCCTCACCTCAACAAGTGTCAACTAGTCTCATTTCAAGAACCAAAGCCTCCTTTATATAGTGTGGAGGATTAGGGTTACATCCCTAAAACCCATGTCTCTTCATTTCCATGAGATCCATGGGTTAAAGCTCCATGGAGTATCCATGGACTTTTCCATGCAAGCCTAGCCCATTCCAAATAAGCTTTAGCCCACACTATATAAATATAGAAGCCCATATTTAATTAGTAATATCTTTGATCTCTAAATTAATCTTAGATTAATTATAGATCACTACTAATTAAATAATATGATCTTATATTAATATATTAGAACTTATAATATATTAATAAATCATAACTTGTACTATTCTGAAATTTTATCCATAAATTCTTCGGGTGAAGTGCAACCTAAATGGACCATGCCGGGTCGGGTCAAGTACATACCAAATATAGTTATGAACTTAGACACTATATCCAACAGTCTCCCACTTGGATAAGTCTAATAACTATATTTGCAAGTATGATTTCAGGAACCGATCAGCAATCGTAGCTCTGTAAACTCTTTTGAACTAGAACGCGCCATTTAAGATAAGTGATCATATAATCCTCTGTTCTAGATATCAGCCGGAAAAATATATGGAACATGGTCTTGCTTATTGTCCAGCATTTGTTTCCCGATTTTCGATTTGTTTTGACATAGAACTTAACTGAACACATCAATTTAGTTCTGACCGGGCCCGGTACATAGGTCAAAACAAAATCATCGAGGGGCCCAGATATCAGATTCTAATCCAAGAAGGAATAGATAAACTTCGACTCATATGTTTGTTCTATCACTCATTGAATTACACACAAAAGCACGTTTTATAACATCGAGTTACCAATGCGTTTTCGTACAATCAATGCATAACCAACTTTAAGTAACAAATCATATCTTTGGGTTTGAAGACTTATATGATATTACCGTCTCACGATCACTCGAGATAGAATTCCATGAAGTGATTCCAGTGAGTGTGGGTTGAGCCCAATGCTCAGAACTTTTGAGCACTCATGATTGTTGTAGCCATGCCCAACACCTTCGACCTCTGCAACCAATCATGACAGTCTTGATTCATACCTACTTCCGACATATTACCGACTGTGGAGGTTTGAATAATATGATATACCAAACATAATTATTCTGGAAGTCAAAACATGCAATAAGAAATAAAGTAAACGATCAACAAGAGATAGCAACACTTTACTCATAAATAAAACACCTTTTATTCATCATCAAATGTCAATTACACTTTACAAATTTCATAATTTATCTAACTACTAAAACTTATATCATCCTTCAACCCTATGCTCCGAGCATGCTGAAGATGCTTAACCCTACTCAGTCCGTTCGTGAGGGGATCTGCTGGGTTCTCATCCGATGATACCCTCTTCGCTACGATGATTCCTTCTTCTATTCGATGTCTGATGAATTGATATTTTCTGTCAATGTGTCTGGATCTCCCATGATCTCTTGGTTCCTTGGCTAAGGCAACCGCACTATTGCTATCACAGAAAATCTCCATCGGCTCTTTTATAGCTGGTATAACTCCAAGGTTTTCGATGAAGTTCTTTAGCCATATAGCCTCCTTTTCTACCTCGCTTGCTGCTATATACTTTGATTCACAAGTGGAATCAACCACTGTCTCCTGCTTGGAACTCTTCCAAGTGATTGCTCCTCCGTTTAAGATAAAGACCCAACCCGACTGAGAGAGGAAATTATCCCTATTAGTCTAGAAGCTAGCATCACTATACCCTACAACTCTCAAGTCATCACTCCCACCGAAGGTAAGGACCCAGTCCTTAGTCCTTCGCAAGTACATGAGGATATTCTTTACCGCACTCCAGTGTTCCTTGCCAGGGTTCCCCTGATACCTGCTAACCATGCTCAAAGCAAAGGCTACATCAGGTCGAGTACACGTCATAGCATACATGATCAATCCTACAGCAGAAGCATAAGGTAGTCGACTCATTTCTGCTATCTCAACCTCAGTACTAGGGCTCTGTGTCTTACTCAATCTGGCATTACTCTGAATGGGTAACTCACCTTACTTGGAGTTATGCATGTTGAATCTTTTCAACACTTTGTCCACATAGGTGCTTTGACTAAGTCCAATTAGTCTTTTACTCTGGTCTCTCAAGATCCTTATCCATAGGATATAGGCAGCTTCACCAAGGTCCTTCATAGCGAAACACTTCCCAAGCCACAACATTACTTCCTGCAGAGCAGGGATGTCATTTCCTATGAGTAGTATGTCGTCCACATACAGTACCAAAAAACTGACTATGCTCCTACTAGCCTTGATATAGACACAAGATTCATCTTCACTCCTTGAAAAACCAAATTCCTTGACTTTCTCATCAAAGCAAAGATTCCACATGCGAGGTGCCTGTTTCAATCCATAAATGGATTTCTCGAGTTTACACACTCTATTGGGGTACTCTGTACTGACAAAACCCTCTGGCTGAAACATGTAAACATCCTCAACCAACTTTCCATTAAGGAAATCAGTTTTGACATCCATTTTCCGTATTTTATAACCATGAAATGCAGCAATGGCTAACAGAACCCTAATAGACTTTATCTTGGCCACTGGTGAAAAGGTTTCATCATAATCAACTCCCGGAGTTTGAGAATAACCTTTTACAACCAGTCGTGCCTTATAAGTGTGTACATTACCATCCATGTCGGTCTTCTTCTTGAAGATCCATTTGCACCCTACATTCTTACGTCCGAGTACATTCTCAACCAAGTTCCAAACTTCATTGTCATACATGGATTGTATCTCACGATCCACAACCTCTTTCCATTTAGCAGCAGGGCCTGCCATGGCTTCCGTGTAGCTGTTAGGTTCATCCAGACCTACTAGTGTCTCATCACTAATAAGTGTCTCACCTTCCACAGTAATATGGAAACCATAATAATGCTCAGGTGCATTCCTAACTCTTGTGGAATGCCTCAGAGGTACAGGCACATCAACTGGCTCAACAGGAGTTTCCTCCTCAAGTTGAGGGCTAGGGTTCGAAGTTCCTTCACCACTTGACTCTTGAATTTCTTCAAGATCAATTTGCCTCCCACTGTTTCCTTGTCTTATAAATTCTCTCTCTCTCGAAAGACTCCTCTTCTTGCTACAAAGACCACATTATCAATAGGTCTGTAGAAGAGGTAACCAAAGGATTGTTGTGGGTAGCCGATGAAAATACACCTCTCGCTTCGAGGTTCGAGCTTAACATGAGTCTCGCGTCTCACGAAAGCCTTGCAACCCCAAATCTTGATGTGGTCTAGTTTAGGTACTTTACCAGTCCACATCTCGTGAGGAGTTTTGGCAACTTTCTTTGTAGGGACTAGATTAAGAATATGGGCGGCAGTCTCTAAGGCATACCCCCATAATGAGATTGGTAGCGTAGCTCGACTCATCATGGAACGAACCATATCTAACAAGGTTCGATTATGCCTCTCAGCTACACCATTCAACTGTGGTGTCCTGGGAGGTGTCAATTGTGAGACAATCCCACATTCCCTAAGATAGTCGAAGAACTCAAAACTAAGATACTCACCACCTCGATCGGATCGAAGCATCTTAATGTTCCTGCCCAATTGATTCTCGACTTCCTGTTTAAATTCCTTAAACCTCTCGAAAGTCTCTGACTTATTCTTGATTAAGTAGACATATCTATATCTACTGTAATCATCAGTAAAAGTCAAATAATAACGATTATCATCCCTTGTGGCATGTTGGAATGGTCCACACACATCCGTGTGTACAAGGTCCAAGAAAACCTTCACCTCTCTCACAAGAACCTGTGAAGGGTGACTTTGTCATTTTTCCAAGTAAGCATGATTCGCAACTATCATCCGACTTTAGGTCAAACGACTCCAAGACTCCATCCTTTTGGAGTTGGCCTATGCGTTTCTTGCTTATATTTCCAAGATGACAATGCCATAATGATGCTTTCTCTAAGTTATTATTATTAGTAGAATCAATACACAAAACATTATTTCCTAAGTTATCTACAACAGATACAGCTTCATACACACCATCACAGGGTAATGCTTTAAAATAAAAAACATTATTAAAGAAAGCATCAATAGAACCAACTTCATTATTAAATGAAAAGGTAAACCCTTGTTTGTACAATGCATGAAAGGAAATAATATTTCTTGCCATTCCTGGCGAATAACTACATTTATTCAAATCTAAACTAAACCCACTACTTAGCGATAAAGTATAAACTCCAATCTTGGTGACTGGTGAAGCTTTCCTATTCCCCATGATCAAGTTTATTATTCCTTGCTCCACATTCTCACTTCTTTTGAGTCCCTGCAAGTCACAACAAATATGAATACCACAACCGGTATCAAGGACCCAAGATTTAGAATGTGGTGAGTTATTAGATAAGATAGTGTGAATACCTGCATGGTTGGGTTTAAATTTCCCATCCTTCACATCCTGCTGGTACTTTGGGCAGTTCCGCTTCCAATGAGCCTTTTCATGGCAATAGAAGCATTCAACCTCTTTTGGGTCAGAAGAAGGAGTGATGAAACCTTTCTTGGTTCCACTTGAAGAAGAGCCATCAAGGGTCCGAGCCTTGGTACCCTTCGAAGAGCTCTTCCTTTTCTTCCCTCGACTTTTCCCGATTGCCAAAACCGGAGTAGAGTTTGGAGTAGGAGTGTTAACAACCGACTTCCCCTTAAGACCTATTTTTGCGGTCTTGAGAAGTCCCTGAAGTTTGTTGAGTGTGACCTCTTCCTTATTCATGTGATATGTCATGCGGAATTGATCATAGCACGATGGTAAGGAGTGCAAAATGATATCTATTGCAAGCTCCTCAGGGAAGTTCACATTAAGCTTCAGCAATCGATCCACATACCTTTGCATTTTCTGCATGTGGCTTGTGACAGATTCCCCGTCCTTCATCATGGCTGTTATCATGGAGCAGATGATTTCATACCTCTCTTGTCGTGCACTTTGATGGTATCTTTCCATCAAATCTTGGTGCATTTCATAAGGGTAGAAATCCTCATAAGACTTTTAAAGTTCCATTGTCATCGTGGCCATCATGATGCAAGCCACTTTCGTAGCATTCCTTTCATGTGCCTGAAAGTCAGCGATCTCCTGGGGAGTTGCAGTGGTCTCATCAATCTCCTTAAGCTCCTTGTCAAGGACATATTCTTTGTCCTCGTAGCGGGTAATCATCTTGATGTTTCTGATGCACTCATTGAAGTTGGATCCATCAAAAGTGACTTTCCCACACAAGTTCATAAGGGTAAAGGAGCCATTAGGATTAGAGCCAGAAGCAGCATTGTTTGAAGACATCTGAAAGATGAGAACAAGATTAGTTTAGATATTAAGAGAGTCCTTAATAAAACACGAAAATGTCATATTAAGGCTAGGATCCAATCACAATATATTATAACTTAGAAGACGTATGCCGTAATCCAAGCTATAACATATTCGAAAGGTAGGTGAATGACCATTCACCAATTCCCACCACGAAAACCGAAATATTTAAATATTAGGTTTTTGATTGGTTCTTAGAAATTCCTAGATTCTTTGAGATTCAATGAACTTTTTAAAGGCATGTTTCAATCTCGAGTGTGCCCTCCAAGTTTTGTGACTGGGATGCCGAGGATCACAAAACGAGGTGTGAAGTAACCATAAAAAATCACTTGGTACCCTTAAAGTTTATCACTCAATCGATGTGCCGGTAAACCACACACACTCCATCGATACTATAATAAACCTTAAGTCACCCTTTACCTACCTTGTTAAGTCTAAGTTAGTGTGCTAGTTAACCACACACGCTCCACCAACGACTTAAACAAAGTGTCAAGTGTAATTTCATGGATTAGCTCCTTATTCACATTTTTCCTAAAGTAACTATGATTGGGAATTTAATACAAAATTTAGTCACTTTATAATATTCATCATACTTTAAATGAGAATTTATAAGTCCTTGTCTTACCCATTCGGCTAACGACCCTCCACCAGTCAGGCAAGCGGTGGGTGAGAGTGGACACCCATTAAGTTGCCATTTTATAGGCAATAAACTTATACCCACCTTATAGACCGGCTTCGTGAATGAGGCGTACTAGCGGTAAGACGACTTTGTTCTTATACATATATATATAATTATTAAATCATAATAATATAAGTATAAGGGTTGAATTTTGACTTTACTTGTCCCAAAACTTGAGGGCAAGTTTTGTAAACTTTCAAAACTTTTCATTTCTTGTAACTTATGAGTTTAATAGAGTAATAAAATGAAGACTCTTCATTTTTCTAACTCTTGTGTTCTTTTAATGGTTTTTAATCCAAGTGACTTTTGGTTTTCCATAACTTGAGGACAAGTTATGGACTCCATTAAAACACATTATGATCAAAATTAATCTACCACATAGGTTACAAATAATTCCTATGATCATCTAAACATCATAAGAACAAGAACATGAATATGAACACTTTCATGAATCAAAATCACACTTAAACTTTGTAATTTTGATAACTAGTTGTTGTAAATGAATTAGCAATGACATTACACCATCTAAAACAAGTTTTCAAGTACCAAAACAATTTAGGGTAATGTTTCTAATCCATTTCAAGAAAACTAAAGTCAAAAATCTGCACTATGTCGACCCTACTCGCCGAGTGCATGAACCTACTCGACGAGTAGGTTGAAGATACAGGTGAACTCGACGAGTCCCCCCATGGACTCGCCGAGTCCAGCAGTCAGACAGCAAGTTTTCGACTTTTTCCAAAATATTGCAACAAGTACCAAACAAACAAGCCTAGGCTCTGATAACACTGTTGGGTTTTGAGCATTTTAACACTTCCTAAGTGTACATGAAACCCTAATAAACCTTGGATCTATGTTTGTCTAAGATACTTGCAAATAATTAATTTTCCAAGGTTTATATCCTAGCTAGCATGGCATGG
This sequence comes from Lactuca saligna, assembly GCF_052625555.1. Taxonomy (NCBI): domain Eukaryota; kingdom Viridiplantae; phylum Streptophyta; class Magnoliopsida; order Asterales; family Asteraceae; genus Lactuca; species Lactuca saligna. Next base: position 154,075,557 of record NC_136419.1, read on the forward strand.
GGAACATGAATCAAATAAAGCTAGAAGAAATACTTACCTTGAAGTTGTAGTTGATTGCTTGGAGTTTCTGAGCCTAGCACCAATAGTATGGATGCCTCAGTGGAAATCACAAATTACCACAAACTTGGAACTTTGAGAGAATAGTCACTACTATCTTGAAATTTGCCCTCACCTCAACAAGTGTCCACTAGTCTCATTTCAAGAACCAAAGCCTCCTTTATATAGTGTGGAGGATTAGGGTTACATCCCTAAAACCCATGTCTCTTCATTTCCATGAGATCCATGGGTTAAAGCTCCATGGAGTATCCATGGACTTGTCCATCCAAGCCTAGCCCATTCCAAATAAGCTTTAGCCCACACTATATAAATATAGAAACCCATATTTAATTAGTAATATCTTTGATCTCTAAATTAATCCTAGATTAATTATAGAGCATTACTAATTAAATAATATGATCTTATATTAATATATTAGAACTTATAATATATTAATAAATCATAACTTGTATTATTCTCAAATATTATCCATAAATTGTTTGGGTGAAGTGCAACCCAAATGGACCATGCCGGGTCGGGTCAAGTACATACCAAATATAGTTATGAACTTAGACACTATATCCAACGTAAGCTACTATGTTGGAGCCCTTCATAGTCAGGCCCCAGAGTTCTTATTCCAGTTTTTGAACCTCGCCCCTCGGGCAATATTCTTTAATCATCAGCCCTTTAAGAGCTTCCTAGCCCATATCATTAGCCAATATTAGAGTAACTGACTTGACATGTCTATTCCACCACATCAGGGCTCTATCGTTGAAGGTGCATGCAACAAATTTGAATTTACTTCCTTTAGTACAGGAACATATCTTAATGATTGATTCCATCTTCTCGAACCATTGCGATAGAGCAATGATTCCACCGATTCCATTGAAGATTCAGGGTTTATAGTTGGTGAATTTTTTATACGAGCACTCTCGCAAGCGCACGATGACATCACCTTGTGTGGAATGAACGACCGTTCCACCTCCGCTAGTACCCTGGTTGTTGTGGTATTGTGCCATGGATGTCGCAACAGCCGCAACTACCGAAACATTAAGAGTTTTCGTGTCGAATTGTGGAGGAGGTGGTGGAGGTGTTTGAGTTAAAGTAATTCGAGGATCATGCCTTGTTCACTTACGAGGAGGAATCTTTCAATTATAAGTTTAAAAAGATGAGCACAAAGATAAGAATTTAATAGTGAAATTAATGAATTAGTCCCATGAACTAAATCACCATAGTTCAACAACTAGATAAGAGTGTACGTTTGAAATATAGACACAATAGTGGAGTAGGGAAAATAGAAGGATAAATATTTTCCAATAGATTAGATAACTATCAATATGACTGGTATTATTGATATAAAAAGTTCGGGAAAAATGACCTAACAGTAGCTCTTACATCAACCATAAGGCAAAATGTTGACAGTTTAGAAGTGTAGTTAAAGTACTTGGAAGATCGGAATATTTTACAGAACAATGCTACTTAGAGCATAGATAAGAAAGGCTATTCCATAAACCAAAAGAAAATATGAGCCAGACATCTTCTACTAGTGATGGATACTCCTTGGGCGAACCCTCAGATCTGCCAGTTGGCGAACTATGTCCTGAAGAGCTAGTTCCTTCTGCAGAGTCTCATTTATTCTCTTAGTCCTTTCTATAGCTTCTTCAATATGGATAATACGGACCGTGTTAACGACTGAATTAGCATCAATTTCCATGACTCGGTCGATAGTTGCTCGACCTTGCTCACCATTCTGAGAAAGCATGCATACCATGGTGGGCAGGACTCGATCAGCTGAGCCTCCTTCGCTAACATTGTACAAGATTCGATCTCCATTGAAGGGTAAGGGTTGACCCTGTTCATTGCTCCATTGGTTCAAGTTTGTCACCCACAAGGGTTTGGGACCTTGAAATACTGGTTGTGGGTTGAGATTTGGGACTTAAGCTTCTTGAGGTAGGTTGTTGACTTTAGGTTCGGAGTAAGAACCATCGGAAAATCCTTCAGCATGGTCATCATCCAAAGGGATTGCATCATCATCTTCTGGCTCTTCTTCAAGCCATCCTGTATTGCCTTTGTTTGGGAAGTATGGGTCTCCAGGAGGATGGAATCCAACCATTATATCTATGCGAGAAAGGGGGTATAAGAATCTAATATGAATAGACGTACTTCTTATGATAATTATAAGATGATCCTTACCAGTTACTTCAATACTTGCATAGTGCATACCAGTTATATGAAATCAAAACAGGAGAGACCTTTGCATAAGTAACCCTAACTCCAAATCCACAACCAAACAAGGAACATGAAGTAAAGCAAAGACCACAAATTCTAAGTCTATGACACCTTAATCTCATATAACCTTAGTGTATCCACTTAGCAACTATTGAACTACTAGTAAAGACTTTTTTACTTATCAAATAAGTAATTATAGTAACACAAAATACTCCTATTGTATTTTAGGTTTATGTTATGTTCTAATGTTCTCAGTGTAGTAGTGTTGGTAAGTTTATAAACTTATTGCAACCTCACAACCATTCTTGGGCATATGCTAACCACTTTTTGGACCAACATAGTTGATCAGGCTATGTCATTCCTAGAACTGACCATTCATCCCCAAGCCTACATGTGATGTTCACCAATCATAATACTTTTGTTTTTTCCGAGTGACACTGATTTTAGTAAGAATACATGTATGTATACTTAGTTAAATATTTTATTACTTAAAAGTATAAACTCTTAGTCAGAGTATTTTAATCCCGTTGTGTTTATAGTTTGTTTATCTTTTATGGGTTGATATACTCGATTCACTATAAACAATGCTCTGATACCAATCTATCACGCCCCAAAACCGGAACGGTGGAAACGTTTTGGGGCGGAGGACGTAATGCATAGTAAGATAACAATTGCAAACTAGTAAAATAAGCAACAAAATTATCCATTGCATTAATACTATACTTTCATACAAGTGTGTTCTTTTCATAGTAATAAGACACCAATAATGAATAATCAAAATAAAAGACGAGTCTTGATTGTGCTCTATCTTCCCAAAACCAGCCATAGGTACCTATTGGTAGCTATAGAATACAAGTTATTTTGAAAGCGTAGATCAGTATTTAAGCTGGTGAGTTCATAAGTATTTAGTGTCAATGTTTGTATAAGTTCGATGAAAATGTTTGTAAATGTTCAATGTAAATGTTTGTATATGTTTGAAAACTCCTATAAAATCCTATATTTTCTACTATTATAAACAGTAGTCATCTACGAAAACCCGACTGTTTTGTTAGTTTTTTTCTCTGTAAAAGTGAATGCTTTTCCCAAATATGAGTATCATTACCAAAATATAGTTTTATATTACCCTTTATGTTAGAAGATTACAATTTGAATATAATGGGAAAATGTATGTGTACTGCAGTATTATTTATATTAACTACTGAAGTAATAACTACCTTACAACCAATGGTTTAATTAACGCAAAATGTGATAAGATTGTTACCATACTAAATTGACTATAACACAACGATGAAAGATGTCGGGAGAAGTAACATTTGGCACCAGTAGACTTGCAAATCCCACTGTAGCGAACAACAAGGGTGTAGGATAGTCAATCCAGTATAGATCTATACGCAACCTCACGCTCTCCCTCCAGGAGATTCTGGTTACAAAACATGACACAACGAAATGGTCGTTGTGTTTTGAAGTAGTATGTGACATTATGTTATTTCTGAACCTTGTTATAGTATACTTGTTATAGTAATAATATTCTATGTATAGTATTCTATGTATAGTATCCTCTGTATAGTATTCTCTGTATAGTATTCTCTGTTATATTATTCTGTGTTATAGTATGCTTTGTTATGGTATTCTCTATTATAGTATTCTCTATTTTATTATTCTTTGTTATAGTATTCTCTGTTATAGTATTTGTATATGATAGTATTCTCCTAAACTATACCTATTATAGTTTACTAGTGATTTCTGTAATTGAATAAATGACTGAATGTATACCTTTGCTACCCAATGGTACTGAACTGATTGATAGCAATTTTACATCAACATATGCATACATGATATATATCTAATATTTAGACATCCTTCAGACAAATTACCGATATCCTAAGTCCACATCCAAACAAGGAAAAAGAAATAACCAAGTTAGCAGTCCTAAGTCCTATAAAAATTATTTATATAATTATACAGATATAGACATGCTTTTAACAGTATATAAGTTTAAAAGAGGTTTTGTAATACATTTAAAGAGTTTTCAACAATAAATAATAATGACTTGATGTTAGATTATAAAATGATTTAAAAGTAGTTTGTTTGATAACACAATTTGAAGTATATGAAATCCTTTGTTTGAAACAAAGTTATAAATCACATGTGATTGATTATATAACTAACATGTTTTCTACTGGTATCCCCCCATAAAAGCATTTAAAATCATTTAAAAGATTAGTTAAGGGGTATAAACTCACCTGTAGTGAGTGATGTAAATGAAAGATCGTTTTGCAGGATTGGTAAGTGTCAAGTGAAGACTTGAGCACAATGGATCCTAAATAGCATATAATGACACATATATGTATCTAATTAGTGTTTATGACATCTAATCATCAAATGGAACAACCTTAGGGACTAGGTAACACTTATATTGAAGTGTCAAACCACATAGGATTGCATATAATGGAAGTATAGCCTCACATAGGAGTTTACGGCCAACATGGAAGTCTTCCATGAGTTTACGGCCAAAGGGAGTTCATGATACTAAGAGTTTATGGTCATAAACTCATGGTATTTTGTACCAAATTGTGTGCTAAGGTCTTACATGTCATTTGGAAGTGTTCTGGGTTCAAGTCTAAGCCTTAGGATGTCACACCCCAAAACCGAGATCGGCGGAATATGTTCTAGGGTGGAGGACGTCATGTACAGTATCATAACAATGCATAATAGTAAAAACAAGCAACAACATCCATTGCATTAATATAGTAATTGTAATACAAGTGTGTTCTGTACCCTTTGTTAGACACCAAAAAGTATAATCAAAATAAAGAGGAGTCTTGCATGTGCTCCGTCTTCTCAAAAGCTGCATCTGTACCTGTCTACTGATGACCTGAGAATACAAGTTATTTTGAAAACGAGTATCAGCATAAAGCTGGTGAGATCATAAGTATTTAGTGTCTTTGCTTGTATAAAAGTGTTTACAATCATGTAAAATAAAAGCTATTATCAAAGTTTGAAAATAGTGTGAAACCCTAGAAAATCCTATATTTTCCAGTAAAAGTAGTCTTCTACTAAGACTTGATTATTTGTAAGTTTGATCCTTTGAGTGTGTAAAAGTTTTCCCAATGAGACTATCAGGTATAAAAATATAGTTTTAGATTTCATTCATGTAAAGTAAATGGGTAAATAATGTTTTATACCAAGAGTTTTATTGTCGGCTGAATGAAATAGAAATGCAGACTCCAAGTAGTAATAAGTGTACAATATACCTCGGGGAGTCTATTTTACCTTTAATTCTATATTTATTAATTAGAGGTCCGAATGTGAACTCGTATGTAATCATGATGATAGACGATCGAGTGGCTGATGACCCTCCAGGTCACCCGTAGTGTGGTGACATTTTGTCATCACTAGGCCTAGTCGGCTCGGACTGTAGCTAGCAGTCGGGATGTGAGAGTGTCTGCCCCATATAGATCTATACACATAATGCTCTCTCTCCTTCCAGGAGACTCTGGTTACACAGTAAAGGGACCGTAGAGAGCCGTATAGAGGAAGAGTGTGTCACATTCTGTTTTAGTGTATTCTCTTGTATTATAGTATAATATACTTTTTAGTATAGTGTGTTAAGTGTTCTATTGTATAATATATAGTATTCTCCTTATATAGTATTTAACATGTAGAGACTTATAACAGTACTAACTATAGTAAGTGTCATATTAATGGTAGAAATGAGCGTTATACCTTAACTATACCTATTATAGTTAAATAGAATGTTGGTTGCATGCCTTTGATACACAAAGGTATTGAACTGAGTGAAGATTTTCATATCTAACACAAATATATACAATATATAACTCAGAATTCAACGACAGTTAGACAGATGACAATATAACCTATGTCCACAATCAAACAAGAACGGGAAGTAAGGCGAGCTATCAGTCCTAAGTCCTTGAAGTGTTACTTATATAAATATATTGGTGTAGTTATAATTTGGGAACAAAAGAAGTTTTTAAAGTGTTTAAAAATAGTTTTTATAACAATTTAACACGAAAAATGAGTTTGATAAACATTTAAAGCAGTTTTGATGGAAAATCCATTAAAAGTATAGAAATCCTTTTTGATTGCAAGTTACAAATCACATGTGATTAATACTATAATTTGTTGGATTCAACTTGTATTCCACCCATAAAGCATTTAAAAACATTTAAAATGTTAATTAATGGGTACGAACTCACCTGCAGTGAGTGGAGTGGATGGGATTGCCAGGTAGGATGCTAGGTGTCAAACGAGGACTTGAACACACATGCGGCTCCTATGTAACATGTAGTGATACATAATTGTATCTAATTAGACATTTAATCACTAATTAGGTAATTAAAGACTCTCTAATGCATGAAAACACCTTGTTTCAAGTGCTAGGAGTGTTAAGGGTTGCATCTAAGGAGAGTATAGTCTCACTTTGGAGTTTACTCCTCAAATGGTAGTACCTAGGGGTGTTAACGGTTTTAGAAGCATATCTTCCATGATTTTACGGCCATAAACTCATGGGAGTGGTGTATTTGTGTGCTATAAGGCTTCATGCTTCACAAAGAAAGGTTCTACGGTTGATTCAAGGGCTTAGGAAGTGGTTAGGGTTTGAATTTCCAACTTTTTGGAGTTTACGATCTTTGGACCATTTTTGGGGAGTTTACTACTGTAAACCCATGAGTTTACGGTAGTAAACTCATGGTTACTGAATCCACTTTGAGTTTTGGGGTTCATAGATCATTCAAGCAAGTTTCTAGTCCATAAGTCATGCTAGAAAGGGATTTAGGGCATCAAAACTCCCTTTTGGGGTGTTTACGGTTTTACGAGATACCCAAACCGTAAAAACTTGTTCTTGATGTTTATTCCATAAATTTTCAAGCATACTAGGAAGATAACTAGGTAGGAGGAGTATACGTACTTATATGAAGCTTGTAGGCGGTTTTTAAGACCCAAAAACACTAGTGTGTTCTTGGTGATTTGAAGATGCTGGAAGATCTAAGTAAAAATCAAAATCCATGGATGAAAATGATGTATAAACACTAGATTTAGTGTTTTCTAAACGAATTTAGAGAGGAAACACTTACATTTGGCGGATTTGGAAGGATGAATTTATGATAGTTGAAAGAAAAACCTTGTGTTCTTGAGTGGAAAGTGTAGAAATAAAGGCAAGGGGTGTAAATTCATACTATATGAATGAGTCTTGGGGAAGAGGGTGTTTACGGCCCAAACACCCCTTGTTTGGCCGTAAACACCTAGCTAAGGTGTTGGGTTGTTTTACTCGTCACACTACACTAATAACGACCCTACTTTTATTTAATCGTTTGACGAAAAATAAAATTAAACACCAAATGGACTTAAATCCAGCCAAAAATGTATTAAGAATATTTTTGACTAATATTTGAAATGTTTGGATGCGGGAATTTTACAAATGAAAATTTCGGGTTGTCACATAGGAAGGAGTGGTGGCACAATTGCACCACAAATTAGGGTTTACGGCCCAAGGAGATTGTCTTGGCGGTAAACAACTTTTGTTCTTGATTTTCTTGATGTGTTCTAGTTGTTTAACAATTGATTCTATCATATAAAAAGCTAAGGGTAGTGTACTTACTCATAAGAATCTTGTAAGGGTGTTTAAGGTCAAAGAACACTATTGTGTGTTCTTGGTGTTCTTGGTAAAATGAAGAGCACTTGAAACTCTATCAAAATGAAGATATATCATGGATGAAATCATGTACAATCACTAGATAAAGAGATGTAATAACAAATTAAAGGAAAGAATTCTTATATTTTTGGAAGATTAAGATGAAGATCATATGATACTTGAGAGAGAAATTGGGTTTCTAGTCTTGAAAGGGAAGAGAAATGAGGAAAATGATGAAAACTCATGTATTTAACATGAGTTCACTTCCAAAAGATGAGTTTACGGCCCAAACGTGAAGGTTTGGCCGTAAACTCCTCATAATGGGTTTAAAGCATGATTAAGGTACAATGGATTCAAGTAGATACTTCCTAACACCCGATTCTTGAATATACTAGACTTAGAACACTCAAACAGACTCTAAACAGTGCTAAAAGCTAGCAGAAACAAGTATGAATTTGATTGAATTGGTTGAATGTACAAGATAGAAATTTTGGGTTGTCATAAGTAAAATTTAACTAGATAGAAGTGTGGGGCTCGTCAATACCTTTCTGTGGATTTAAAGATCAGTGAAAACAAAGTTTAAACGAAAAAGTTGTCGTTGTTTGAAGTTGAGGTGGATTTGGGTGAAAACCATCACCACAGAGTGGGGATTAGAGCCTACGGCATGGCAGTCACCACAACATGGCGAAACATTGCCACGACACGGCAATTAGTCAGGCCCAAGCCCATGATATTTAGGGTTTTTAACGTATTTAAGCATAAGGTTCCAAAATTTTGTCCATTTTTTCAGCCTCCATCACCTCTACAACCCCTTAGGAGAAACCCTAGCCTCCACCTTCAAGATTTGAACATCTCCTTTCTTAACTCTCCTCTGTTGGATGCTTTTATGATATTTTGATGAAGTTTAAAGATTAAGAAGCTTCTTTTGGTTGCAAGGAATGATGCCCCAGGTTTAGATCCATCAAAGACACTACATTTCAAGACTTTTGTAAGTACAAACTGTTAGGTTTTGAGCATTCTAACAATTCCTAAGTGTACATGCAAACCTAATCAACCTTGGATCTATGTTTGTCTAAGATACATGCATATAATTAATTTTTCCAAGGTTTATATCCTAGCTAGCATGGCATGGGGAACATGAATCAAATAAAGCTAGGAGAAATACTTACCTTGAAGTTGTAATTGATTGCTTGGAGTTTTTGAGCCTAGCACCAATAGTGTGGATGCCTCAAGTGGAAATCACATATCACCACAAACTTGGAACTTTGAGAGAATAGTCACTACTATCTTGAAATTTTCCCTCACCTCAACAAGTGTCAACTAGTCTCATTTCAAGAACCAAAGCCTCCTTTATATAGTGTGGAGGATTAGGGTTACATCCCTAAAACCCATGTCTCTTCATTTCCATGAGATCCATGGGTTAAAGCTCCATGGAGTATCCATGGACTTTTCCATGCAAGCCTAGCCCATTCCAAATAAGCTTTAGCCCACACTATAAATATAGAAGCCCATATTTAATTAGTAATATCTTTGATCTCTAAATTAATCCTAGATTAATTATAGATCACTACTAATTAAATAATATGATCTTATATTAATATATTAGAACTTATAATATATTAATAAATCATAACTTGTACTATTCTCAAATATTATCCATAAATTGTTCGGGTGAAGTGCAACCGAAATGGACCATGCCGGGTCGGGTCAACTACATACCAAATATAGTTATGAACTTAGACACTATATCCAACAGTCTCCCACTTGGATAAGTCTAATAACTATAGTTGCAAGTATGACTTCAGGAACCGATCAGCAATCGTAGCTCTTTAAACTCTGTTGAACTAGAATGCACCATTTAAGATAAGTGATCATATAATCCTCTGTTCTAGATATCATCCGGACAAATACATGGAACATGGTCTTGCTTATTGTCCATCATTTGTTTCCCGATTTCCTATTTGTTTGACACAGAACTTAACTGAACACATCAATTTAGTTCTGACCGGGCCCGATACATATGTCAAAACATAATTATCGAGGGGCCCAGATATCAACTTCTAATCCAAGAAGGAACAGATAAACTTCGACTCATATGTTTGTTCTACCACTCATTGAATTACACGCAAAAGCACGTTTTATAACATCGAGTTACCAATGTGTTTCCGTACAATCAATGCATAACCAACTTGTAAGTAACAAATCATATCTCTAGGTTTGAAGACTTATATGATATTACCGTCTCACGATCACTCGAGATAGAATTCCATGAAGTGATTCCAGTGAGCGTGGGTTGAGTCCAATGCTCAGAACTTATGAGCACTCATGATTGTTGTAGCCATGTCCAACACCTTCGACCTCTGTAACCAATCATGACAGTCTTGATTCATACCTACTTCCGACATATGACCGACTGTGGAGGTTTGAATAATATGATATACCAAACATAATTGTTGTGGAAGTCAAAACATGCAAAAAGAAATAAAGTAAACGATTGACAAGAGATAGCAACACTTTACTCATAAATAAAACACCTTTTAGTCATCATCAAATGTCAATTACACTTTACAAATTTCATAATTTATCTAACTACTAAAACTTATATCATCCTTCAGCCCTATGCTCCGAGCATGCTGAAGATGCTTAACCCTACTCAGTCCCTTCGTGAGGGAATCTGCTGGGTTCTCATCCGATGATACCCTCTTCGCTACGAGGATTCCTTCTTCTATTCGATGTCTAATGAAGTGATATTTTCTGTCAATGTATCTGGATATCCCATGATCTCTTGGTTCCTTGGCTAAGGCAACCGCACTATTGTTGTCACTAAAAAATCTCCATCGGCTCTTTTATAGCTGGCATAACTCCAAGGTCTCCGATGAAGTTCTTTAGCCATATAGCCTCCTTTGCTGCCTCGCTTGCTGCTATATACTCTGATTCACAAGTGGAATCAGCCAATGTCTCCTGCTTGGAACTGTTCCAAGTGATTTCTTCTCCGTTTAAGGTAAAGACCCAGTCCGACTTAGAGCGGAAATTATCCCTATCAGTCTGGAAGCTAGCATCACTATACCCTACAACTCTCAAGTCATCACTCCCACTGAAGGTAAGGACCTAGTCCTTAGTCCTTCGCAGGTACTTGAGGATATTCTTTACCGCAGTCCAGTGTTCCTTGCCAGGGTTCCCCTGATACCTGCTAACCATGCTCAAAGCAAAGGCTAAATCAGGTCGAGTACACGTCATAGCATACATGATCGATCCTACAGCAGAAGCATAAGGTAGTCGACTCATTTCTGCTATCTCAGCCTCAGTACTAGGGCTCTGTCTCTTACTCAATCTGGCATTACTCTGAATGGGTAACTCACCTTACTTGGAGTTATGCATGTTGAATCTTTTCAACACTTTGTCCACATAGGTGCTTTGACTAAGTCCAAATAATCTTTTACTTCGGTCTCTCAAGATCCTTATCCCTAGGATATAGGCAGCTTCACCAAGGTCCTTCATAGCGAAACACTTCCCAAGCCAGGACTTTACTTCCTGCAAAGTTGGGATGTCATTTCCTATGAGTAGTATGTCATCCACATACAATACCAAGAAGCTGACTGTACTCCCACTAGCCTTGACAAAAACACAAGATTCATCCTCACTCCTAGAAAAGCCAAATTTCCTGACCTTTTCATCAAAGCAAAGATTCCATCCGCGAGGTGCTTGCTTCAATCCATAAATGGATTTCTCAAGCTTACACACTCAATTAGGGTACTCGTTGCTGACAAAACCCTCTGGCTGACACATGTAAACATCATCAGCCAACTTTTGTAACAACCCGAAGTTGTTCATCGCCAAAACCCGTTCTACCCGAAAAATTCACCGTTATCAAATTCGTTCCGTTTTCACTTTGGGTCAAATTATTTAAACTTATATGTTAATTATAATTTAATGAGTGTCTAAACCACTCAGGAACTCATGTAATTAGCCCAAAATATTTATTTCATAAGTTATAGAAACGTCCCCGCCGGGTGACGGAAACTTAATCGAGTGCGACCAAAAGCCGCGTTTAACGTTGGTATCGGGTAGAATTCCACCGTGTCCAAGTTTTAGGACCTATATAAACGTGTTTAAGCACTCATTTGAAGCTTTTTCTTTCTCTCTCTACTCTCTCTCTAACCTCTCTCCTAAATCCAAGTTTAACGGTCCAAAACTCAAATTTAAGGCCTCAAATCTCTAAGGTACTTTCCCTAGCTTGTATTGTAACCTTCTTAGCTTTCAAATTCGAGTTCAAAGCATGGATTAAGACATCATTCATGAGTTTACGGCGCTAGAACGCTCTTACGCCGTAAACTCATATATAATGGGGTTTTTAAGCCCTAAAACCCTTCCTAAACAAAAATGGACTTTAGATATGGCTTAATGGCTTCATGGAAAGGACTTATAACATTTAAAACATGATTTTTGATGGATTTGAAGGAGTTTATGGCCAAGGAACAAGATTGGGCCGTAAACTCATATTTATGGGGTATTCTTGATCTTAGACCCTTCCAAATCACTAATATGGCTTAGATATGAATTATAGAATATTGGTATTAGCATTTGGACACTTGAAACATGATTTTTGGGGGACTTATATGAGTTTACGGCCAAGGCTCGTGCTTGGGCCGTAAACTCCATGAAACATGGTGCAAATCCATTTCTAAGGTGTTTGAAAGCCATCCAACACCACCAAAAGTCTTGGAATAAATCAAAGGACCAACCAAAAATAGTTTAAGGGCCTTAAACACAGCAAAACCCTTTCATTTGAGAGTTTACAGCCATAGCATGTGTTCCATGGCCGTAAACTCCAAAAAGTGTGTCATAATGTGCCCCAAATTCACTTCAAGGGTTTAAGGGAATTTTAGAAGTCCTTTCAAACAAGTTTTTGGCTTTAAAACATATGGAATCACTCTCTAAGAGAGTTTACGGCCATGAGATGGGTCTCATTGGCCGTAAACTGCAAAAATCCCTTCAAAACTTCAAGTAAATGCATGTAAGGCCTTGAAACAATTTTAGCAATCACATGTGATTAGTTTGGAATCCAAAAACACAACTTTTCATGTGTTTATAGGAGTTTACGGCCATGAGACCATGCTAGGCCATAAACTCCCTAAAATGTGTCATTTTGGTGTTTAATATTTATTCCAAACCCTTAAATCAAATCTAGAAATTGTCCCCTAAGTGTTTGAAGTCCAAATTGCACCATAAACCACCCATCATGAGTTTACGGCCGTAAACTCATGAGGAATGGGTGTTTAGGTGGTAAACACCATTTGGAAGTGTACTCTTGGGGAGTAAACTCATTTCCTAAGTCCCTCGCATCATTACATGTCCATAAACACCACTCGGGTCCCTCCAAACACTTGTATCGGAGTGTTTTCGCGACTTGAAGCAATTGTCCCTATCCAATAATCAATCTAAGTCCTAATTAGATACAAATGTGTATCTTTACATTATACTTAGGAACCTCGTGTGTTTACAAGCCTCGGATGAACTCTTAGCATCCAAATCGTCACATTTCTCGTTCTGTGAGTTCATACCCCTACGCCCTTTTTTATGTTTTTCAATGTTTTCAGGGGGGGGGGGAATACAAGCAAACTATAACTGTTTTCAAATCAAAACATTGATATGTTCCAAATATATCTGACAAACTTATAAACTCTTTTACTCCTTATGTATTATGCTGAGCATAAGGAATGATTTATCAACTACAACTAAATGAATTTTAGTTAAGGAAATGACCAAACTAATCAAATTATTATGGGAATAATTTGGGGTTCTTTACTGTTCTTTCTATCATATATTGATATCTATATAAAATTATTAGATAAACTATGTCTGATTCAGTTTATCTCCGTATCATTTGAATGTATTGTCAGATAATTTCATTGTATGTATCTATAATCGCTGTATTACGTTTCATAATCTTCTGTATGTTGATATCGTATGAGAACCCTATGAATAGTTTAGTACTAGTTTGTGAGATAGTCACTACCCTTTATGGATGATCAGTAACTCCTCCTTGGAAGTGTAACTAGAGTCTCCTAGAGGGAGAGCGCGGAATTTGTGAATAGATATATTCGGGACTGACAATCCCACACCTTAACTGCTAGCTACAGTTAGGCGGGCACGCCTGGGGTGACAAATTTCTGGATATCGTTTCGACGTCTGACAAACATCAAGTAGGTCTCGTTGTCGTATTAGTATGGTTACCCGACTCATAACATGTATTAATATTAGTTTATTCACAGCTTAGGTTTTAGAATCTATATCTAGTTCGGGATAGTGATCCCATGGTATTATCAAACTATTTTGTATCTAGTTGGGGATAGTGATCCCATGGTATTATCAAACTATTTTGTATCTAGTCCGGGATAGTGATCCTATGGTTTTCAAATATACTTCTTAGTATATCAAACTACCTTGTAATTAGTTCGGGATGTTAGTCCCAAGGTTATCAAACTACTTTCTATCTACAATTCGTGAATATTATGGTATTTCATATCTAATTCAGGATGTTTGCCCCATTATTTTGAATCTATAACTATTACGGGATAGTAATCCCAAGGTTTACACTTATATCTTGTCTGGGATAGTGATCCCATGGTTTTTATTCTATATCTATTACGGGATAGTAATCCCATGATCTCAATCTATATCAAGTACGGGATGATAATTCCATGGTCTAAATGTATATTTTTGACTATATCTTATACGGGATAGTAATCCCATGGTTTTGAATCAATAATCATTTCGGGATAGTGATTGCAAGACTTTCAATATATATTTTTGTGTATTAAACTATACTCTGTGTTATAAAATCTTGCAATTAGGAAAATATGGGACTTTCCTGGGGTAAAATACATCACATCATCGAATTGGTAACAAATGATAACTAAACTAACTTTACATAAGAAAATATGGGATTTTCTTGGATAACAAACCTTTTCGGAAAACTAAAGGAAACCGATATATTTTCATAAAACAAAACCGCTTATGAACTCACCAGCTTTCTGCTGATTTTCAAACCGCTTGTATTCTCAGGTCCAAGTTAGACAGGTACCCCGGTGATCTCTTTTGGTGAAGACGGAGTGCTCGGAAGACTCGTCTCAACTTTTGTTAATATGATGCATATGTACATCTTGTATAACTTTACTTTTGAAACAAATGTAAACTTTCATATATATGTAATATAATGGTTGTTTACTGCGATTACTATGTACATTCGATTTGATACACAACGTGGGAGTCCACCCCGGAAATGTTTCCGCCTTTGATTTTCGGGGTGTGACAGATTGGTATCAGAGCCCTTGTTTATAGTGAACGGAGTATACCAAACCTTACATCGTATAAAACTATAAACACTAAAGGGCCTCAGTGCTCTGAACTAAAAGTATCTTCAAAACTATAAGTATTTTCAAAAGTATACAAGTATACCGAATCGTCGAAATCCGTAACTACAAGTAGAACAAAACATAAGTAAATGGGTGTTGTACACTGCGGTTAAACCTTGGCAGTTCTGTAGTCGTGACTAGGATTAATATAGCCTGGCCAACTATATTCATTCGAGACACGACCAACATGTGCTTGGGAGTGACTGTGGTACACAACATGCCTAAAACTTACCCAATATCTCAAAAAATGAGACATCGTTGCAACGAGACAAGAAATACTATGGGAGTATTTCTCGAGCCAATCCTTCGTAGAAAATCCTCGTATACGCGATATTACTTGACTATTCCACTAGCGATAAAATGTTCTGTCTTGATAACTCTTTCCTGCTTTATCGCTTAGTATGATGCTATATCTATCTTGATGAGATATCCCATGTTCCATATCTCTTGATTCAATTCAGAGGACTTATGATCCTCTCTTTCCTGATCTTTTTAGATCAAAATGCCTCCGAGAAAGAGACCCAGCTCGAAGAACAACGACAATCCTCCTCCGCCACCACCTTCTCCTCAATTTGATCTCGCATCACTTTAAACAGTTCTGACTGCTGCAATGGTGGCAGCCATGTCACAAATGAATCCCGGTGGATCTGGAGGTGGTCCCCAACCCCAAAATCAAGAAGACAACCAAGAACACCGAAGAGGGGGTTCCTATAAAGACTTCATGAACGCGAAACCCACAATCCTTGATGGCACTGGAGGAGTCATTTCCTTAACTCGATGGTTCGAGAAAATCGAATCAATCTTCGAAATATGTGCCTGTTCGAAGTCTGATAAAGTAAAGTTTGCCACCTGCACCTTCCTTGACAAAGCCCTGACTTGGTGGAACGACCAAGTCAAATCCTTAACCTTACCTGTAGCAAATGCCATGGGTTGGGAAGCTATGAAGGAGCTTCTGCTTGCAGAGTATTGCCCTCGGGGCGAAATTCAGTAACTAGAACACGAACTCTGGAACCTTAAGATAAAGGGTTCCAACATAGCAGCTTATACCTCAAGGTTCGATGACCTAGCATTACTCTGTCCGGGAATGGTTACCCCAAAGAGTAAAAAGATCGAGAGATTCATCTGGGGATTGACCCAGCCAACCAAATGGAATGTCTTGGCTGCTAAGCCAGACACCTACGACAGCGCTATATGTCTTGCGAAAATCTTGATCGATCACGAAGACAACTCTGATGAGGAAGCTACTACCCCCGACCCATACACCAGTGGAGACGGAAGCAAAAAGAAATCTCGGAACAAGCGGAAGGCCCTGAGTACGAAAGGGTCTTCTAAGAAACAGCAAACGGTAGCAGTCCATGCTGCTACTGCCCCTATTATTGTTTCAGCTATCGGTTCTACAGCCCAAACTCCTACCAGTGGATACACTGGTGCCCTTCCTTGGTGTGGTAAGTGCAACTACCATCACCGCATTCCTGGTCCATGTCGCGAAAGGATCTGTGACAACTGTGGCAAGAAGGGCCATCTTGCTCGAACCTGTAGAAAACCAGCCAAATCAACGAACCAACCATCCGGAGCGGGAATCAGTCCATACTGCTACAATTGTGGTGAAGCAGGGCACTTCAAAAGGAATTGCCCCAAAGCAGTTACAACCACTGATCCCTCTGTCGCCGCAGGTATACTTCTCTTTGATAAATCTTATACCTGCAACTCTTTTCGATTCCAGTACAAAGAGGGAAACCTGTTAACTATCTACTCGAACATTTTTCTAAGCTCCACCCTTCGTATGTCATCGAAACGTGTATCATCGAGACGACTAACCAATGATATAGAGAACACTAACTTCGTACCTATAGATTACATTCTCAGTCCGGAGAATTATTCTGTTCCATTCGATTAAATGGGAAACTTTTCACGAAAATGCTTTGATGCTACGTTCAACATGGAATGACTGAGCCTCATTCATGTTGTTATCTTGGTTTCGAGAGGGTCGCCTGTCTATATCTTTTCCCCGACCTAACTCTCATGATCTTCGGCATCAAACCTTCATATTGTTTCATTCTATAAAACTCAAAAGTTTTCCTGATACAAATTACCACACATCCCTCGTTTCTGTGATCATTGAGAAACGGGAAGTTAGTAGCTCTTTCTACTAAATGTCTGTCCCGAAGAGTTTCTGGGAATTTCTTTCGAACGTCTAGTTAAGTTCCACATCAGATCTTTCGAGATATTCGTAGAAATCGATTTTGCAATCTTAGATTTCGGATGACGTCAGAGCTTGGTAACATCTACCCAATGAGACCCTAGAGAATCCTTTGAGGAAACCGAAGTCGTCCAGGGTTGGAACCTCTACGAGAAAACCGATTGATATCATAGATTGAGAGAGAGTCAAGGCACGAAACAAAGACACGTTCCGGTAGTGAGAATTCACTAGAACGCCCAGTAGAGACCAGATTCCACTTGAGAAAGTGAAGATCCGAAGTAACAAATCCATTCGTGTCTCATTTCAACTTCATGATCTATATCTTATTCTTTGAATTTCGGGACGAAATTCCCTCTAACAGGGGGATAATGTAACAACCCGAAGTTGTTCATCACCAAAACCCGTTCTACCCAAAAAATTCGCCGTTATCAAATTCGTTCCGTTTTCACTTTGGGTCAAATTATTTAAACTTATATGTTAATTATAATTTAATGAGTGTCTAAACCACTCAGGAACTCATGTAATTAGCCTAAAATATTTAATTCATAAGTTTTAGAAACGTCACCGCCGGGTGACAGAAACTTAATCGGTTGCGACCAAATGCCGCGTTTAACGTCGGTATCGGGTAGAATTCCACTGTGTCCAAGTTTTAGGACCTATATAAACGTGTTTAAGCACTTATTTGAAGCTTTTTCTTTCTCTCTCTACTCTCTCTCTAACCTCTCTCCTAAATCCAAGTTTAAGGGTCCAAAACTCAAATTTAAGGCCTCAAATCTCTAAGGTACTTTCCCTAGCTTGTATTGTAACCTTCTTAGCCTTCAAATTCGAGTTCAAAGCATGGATTAAGACATCATTCATGAGTTTACGGCCCTGGAACCCTCTTAGGCCGTAAACATATATATAATGGGGTTTTTAAGCCCTAAAACCCTTCCTAAACACAAATGGACTTTAGATATGGCTTAATGGCTTCAAGGAAAGGACTTATAACATTTAAAACATGATTTTTGATGGATTTGAAGGAGTTTACGACCAAGGAACAAACTTGGGCCATAAACTCATATTTATGGGGTATTCTTGACCTTAAACCCTTCCAAATCACTAATATGGCTTAGATATGAATTATAGAATATTGGTATTAGCATTTGGACACTTGAAACATGATTTTTGGGGGAATTATATGATTTTACAGCCAAGGCTTGTGCTTGGGCCGTAAACTCCATGAAACAAGGTGCAAATCCATTTCTAAGGTGTTTGAAAGCCATCCAACACCACCAAAAGCCTTGGAATAAATCAAAGGACCAACCAAAAATAGTTTAAGGGCATTAAACACAGCAAAACCCTTTCATTTGAGATTTTACGGCCATAGCATGTGTTCCATGGCCGTAAACTCCAAAAAGTGTGTCATAATGTGCCCCAAATTCACTTCAAGGGTTTAAGGGAATTTTAGAAGTCCTTTCAAACAAGTTTTTGGATTTAAAACATATGGAATCACTCTCTAAGAGAGTTTACAACCATGAGAGGGGTCTCATTGGCCGTAAACTCCAAAAATCCCTTCAAAACTTCAAGTAAATGTATGTAAGGCCTTGAAACAATTTTAGCAATCACATGTGATTAGTTTGGAATCCAAAAACACAACTTTTCATGGGTTTATAGGAGTTTACGGCCATGAGACCATGCTAGGCCGTAAACTCCCTAAAATGTGTCATTTTGGTGTTTAATATTTATTCCAAACCCTTAAACCAAATCTAGAAATTGTCCCCTAAGTGTTTGAAGTCCAAATTGCACCATAAACCACCCATCATGAGTTTACGGCCGTAAACTCATGGGGAATGGGTGTTTAGGCCGTAAACACCATTTGGAATGTACTCTTGGGGATTAAACTCATTTCCTAAGTCCCTCGCATCATTACATGTCCTTAAACGCCACCCGGGTCCCTCCAAAGACTTGTATCGGAGTGTTTTCGCGACTTGAAGCAATTGTCCCTATCCAATAATCAATCTAAGTCCTAATTAGATACAAATGTGTATCTTTACATTATACTTAGGAGCCTCGTGTGTTTACAAGCCTTGGATCAACTCTTAGCATCCAAATCGTCACATTTCTCGTTCGGTGAGTTCATACCCCTACGCCCTTTTTTGTGTTTTTCAATGTTTTCAGGGGGGGGGGGGGGAATACAAGCAAACTATAATTGTTTTCAAATCATAACATTGATATGTTCCAAATATATCTGACAAACTTATAAACTCTTTTACTCCTTATGTATTATGCTATCAACTACAACTAAATGAATTTTAGTTAAGGAAATGACCAAACTAATCAAATTATTATGGGAATAATTTGGGGTTCTTTACTGTTCTTTCTATCATATATTGATATCTATATAAAATTATTAGATAGACTATGTCTGATTCAATTTATCTCCGTGTCATTTGAATGTATTGTCAGATAATTTCATTGTATGTATCTATAATCGCTGTATTACGTTTCATAATCTTCTGTATGTTGATATCATATGAGAATCCTGTGAATAGTTTAGTACTAGTTTGTGAGATAGTCACTTCCTTTATGGATGATCAGTAAATCCCCCCCGGAAGTGTAAGCAGAGTCTCCTAGAGGGAGAGCGCGGAATTTGTGAATAGATCTATTCGGGACTGATAATGCCACACCTTAACTGTTAGCTACAGTTAGGCGGGCACGCCTGGGGTGACAAATTTCTGGATATCGTTTCGATGTCTGAAAAACGTCAAGGAGGTCTTGTTGTCATATTAGTATGGTTACCCAACTCACAACATGTATTAATATTAGTTTATTCACAGCTTGGGTTTTAGAATCTATATCTAGTTCGGGATAGTGATCCCATGGTATTATCAAACTATTTTGTATCTAGTTCGGGATAGTGATCCCATGGTATTATAAAACTATTTTGTATCTAGTCCGGGATAGTGACCCTATGGTTTTCAAATATACTTCTTAGTATATGAAACTATCTTGTAATTAGTTCGGGATGTTAGTCCCAAGGTTATCAAACTACTTTCTATCTACAATTCGTGAATATTATGGTATTTCATATCTAATTCGGGATGTTTGCCCTATGTTTTTGAATCTATAACTATTACGGGATAGTAATCCCATGGTTTACACTTATATCTTGTCTGGGATAGTGATCCCATGGTTTTTATTCTATATGTATTACGGGATAGTAATTCCATGATCTCAATCTATATCAAGTACGGGATGATAATTCCATGGTCTAAATCTGTATTTTTGACTATATCTTTTACGGGATAGTAATCCCATGGTTTTGAATCAATAATCATTTTGGGATAGTGATCCCAAGATTTTCAATATGTAGTTTTGTGTATTAAACTATAATTTGTGTTATTAAATCTTGCAATTAGGAAAAAATGGGATTTTCCAGGGGTAAAATACATCACATAATCGAATTGGTAACAAATGATAACTAAACTAACTTTACATAAGAAAATATGGGATTTTCTTGGATAACAAACCTTTTCGGAAAACTAAAGGAAACCGATATATTTTCATAAAACAAAACCGCTTATGAACTCACCAGCTTTATGCTGATTTTCAAACCTCTTGTATTCTCAGGTCCAAGTTAGACAGGTACCCCGGTGATCTCTTTTGGTGAAGATGGAGTGCTCAGAAGACTCGTCTCAACTTTTGTTAATATGATGCATATGTACATCTTGTATAACATTACTTTTGAAACAAATGTAAACTTTCATATATATGTAATGTAATGGTTGTTTACTGTGATTACTGTGTACATTGGATTTGATACACAACGTGGAGTCCACCCGAAAATGTTTCCGCCTTTGATTTTCGGGGTGTGACAACTTTCCATTAAGGAAAGCGGTTTTGACATCCATTTTCCATATTTCATAGTCATGAAATGCAGCTATGGCTAATAGAACCCGAATAGACTTAATCTTGGCTACTGGAGAAAAGGTCTCATCATAGTCCACTCCAGGAAATTGAGACAAGCCCTTTGCAACCAGTCTAGCCTTATAAGTGTGTACTTTACCATCCATGTCGGTCTTCTTCTTGAAGACCCACTTGCACCCTACAGTCTTACGACCTGGTACATTCTCAACCAAGTTCCAAGCTTGATTGTCATACATGGATTGTATCTCTCTATCGATAGCCTCTTTCCATTTCGCAGACTCGGGGCCTGCCATGGCTTCCACGTAACTGTTAGGTTCATCCATACCTACTAGTGTCTCATCACTAATAAGTGTCTCACCTTCCACAGTAATATGTAAACCATAGTAGTGCTCAGGTGCATTCCTAACTCTCGTGGAACGTCTCAGAGGTACAAAATCGTCAATTGGCTGAACAGGAGTTTCCTCCTCAAGTTGAGGGCTAGGGTTTGAAGTTCCTTCACCACTTGACTCTTGAAGTTCTTCAAGGTCAATTTGCCTCCCACTGTCTCCTTGGGGTATAAATTCTCTCTCTCGAAAGACTCCTCTTCTTGCTACAAAGACCACATTATCACTAGGTCTGTAAAAGAGGTAACCAAAGGATCTTTGTGGGTAGCCGATGAAAATACACCTCTCGCTTCGGGGTTCTAGCTTATCATGAGACTCGCGCCTCACAAAAGCTTCGCAACCCCAAATCGTGATGTGGTCTAGTTTGGGTACTTTACCAGTCCACATCTCGTGAGGAGTTTTGGCAACTTTCTTTGTAGGGACTAGATTAAGGATATGGGCGGCAGTCTCTAAGGCATACCCCCAGAATGAGATTGGTAGCGAAGCTCGACTCATCATGGAACAAACCATGTCTAACAAGGTTCCATTACGCCTCTCAGCCACACCATTCAATTGCGGTGTCCTGGGAAGTGTCAATTGTGAGACAATCCCACATTCACTTAGATAGTCGAGAAACTCTGAACTAAGATACTCACCA
The DNA here is from genome assembly GCF_052625555.1 of Lactuca saligna. Taxonomy (NCBI): domain Eukaryota; kingdom Viridiplantae; phylum Streptophyta; class Magnoliopsida; order Asterales; family Asteraceae; genus Lactuca; species Lactuca saligna. The sequence continues at coordinate 154,098,016 of NC_136419.1, forward strand.
CCACGATTGGATCGAAGCATCTTAATGTTCCTGCCCAATTGATTCTCGACTTCCTGTTTAAATTCCTTAAACCTTTCGAAAGTCTCTGACTTATGCTTGATTAAGTAGACATATCCATATCTACTGTAATCATCGGTAAAAGTCAAATAATAACGATTAGCATCCCTTGTGGCATGTTTGAATGGTCCACACACATCCGTGTGTACTAGGTCCAACAAACCTTCACCTTTCTCACAAGAACCTGTGAAGGGTGACTTTGTTATTTTTCCAAGTAAGCATGATTCGCAACTATCATCTGACTTTAGGTCAAACGACTCCAAGACTCCATCTCTTTGGAGTTGGCCTATGCGCTTCTTGCTTATATGTCCAAGTCGACAATGCCATAACGATGCTTTATCCAAGTTATTATTATTAATAGAATCAATACACATCACATTATTTCCTAAGTTATCAACCAATGATACTGTTTCATACACGCCATCACAAGGTAATGCTTTAAAATAAAGAACATTATTAAAGAAAGCATCAATAGAACCAACTTCATTATTAAATGAAAAGGTAAAACCTTGTTTATACAATGCATGAAAGGAAATAATATTTCTTGCCATTTCTGGCGAATAACAACATTTATTCAAATCTAAACTAAACCCACTACTTAGCGACAAAGTATAAACTCCAATCTTGGTGACATGTGTAACTTTCCTATTCCCCATGATTAAGTTTATTCTTCCTTGCTCCACATTCTCACTTCTTCTTAGTCCCTGCAAGTCACAACAAATATGAATACCACAACTGGTATCAAGGACCCAAGATTTAGAATGGGGTGAGTTATTAGAAATGATAGTGTAAATACCTGCATGGTAGGGTTTAACTTTCCCATCCTTTACATCTTGCTGGTACTTTGGGCGGTTTCGCTTCCAGTGTGCCTTTTCATGGCAATAGAAGCATTCTGCCTCTTTTGGGTCAGAAGAAGGAGTGATGAAACCTTTCTTGGTTCCACTTGAAGAAGAGCCATCAAGGGTCCTAACCTTTGTACCCTTTGAAGAACTCTTTCTCTTCTTCCCTCGTCCTTTCCCGATTGCCAAGACAGGGGCGGAGTTTGTAGAAGTAGGAGTAGTAACAACCGCCTTACCCTTAAGACCACTTTACGCGGTCTTTAAGAGTCCTTGAAGTTTGTTGAGTGTGACCTCTTCCTTGTTCATGTGGTATGTCATGCGGAGTTGATCATAATATGAAGGTAAGGAGTGCAAAATGATATCTATTGCAAGCTCCTCAGGGAAGTTCACATTTAGCTTCAGCAAACGGTCCACAAATCTTTGCATTTTCTGCATGTGTCCCGTGATGGGTTCACCATCCTTCATGCGAGTTGTTATCATGGAGGAGATGATTTCATACCTCTCTTGACGAGCACTTTGATGGTATCTTTCCATCAAGTCTTGGTGCATCTCATAGGGGTAGAAATCTTCATAGGATGTTTGGAGATCCGCGGTCATAGTGGCCATCATGATGCATGCCACTTTGGTGGCATCCCTTTCATGTGCCCTAAACTCAGCGATCTCTTGAGGAGTAGCAACTATCTCATCAATCTCCTTAAGCTCCTTATCGAGGATATATTCCTTGTCCTCATAGCGAGTAATCATTCTGATGTTTCTGATCCATTCATTAAAGTTGGATCCATCAAAAGTGACTTTCCCACATAAGTTCAGAAGAGTAAAGGAGCCATTGGGATTAGAGCCAGAAGCAGTAGTGTTTGCAGACAACTGAAAATGAAGAGGTATGTTGTAGTCTAAGTAATAACATATTTGAAAGGTAGGTGAATGACGATTCACCAATTTCCACCAAAAAACGAAATAGTAAATATTAAGTTTTTTTTTTTTTGATTTGGTACTTAGAAATTCCTAGATTTTTTTGAGATTCAATGAACTTTTCAAAGGCATGTTTCAATCTCGAGTGTGCCCTCCATGTTTTGTGACTGGCATGCCGAGGATCACAAAACGAGGTGTGAAGTAACCATTAAAACTACATGGTACCCTTAATAAATTACCCCTCAATCGATGTGTCGGTTAACCACACACGCTCCATCGATACTATGATAAATATTAAGTCACCCTTTACCTATCTTGTTAAGTCCAAGTTAGTGTGCCGGTTAACCACTAATGCTCCACTAACGACTTAGACAAAGTGTAAAGTGTAATTTCATGGATTAGCACCTTATTCACATTTTTCTTAAAGTAACTAAGATTGGGAATTTAATAAAACATTTAGTTACTTTATAATATTCATCATACTTTTAATGAGAATTTATAAGTCCTTGTCTTACCCGTTCGGCTAACGACCCTCCACCGGTCAAGCAAGCGGTGGGTGAGAGTGGACACCCATTAAGTTGCCATTTTATAGGCAACAACCTTATACCCACCTTATAGACCGACTTCGTGAATGAGGCGTACTAGCGGGAAAACGACTTTGTTCTTTATATATATATATATATATATATATATATATATATATATATATATATATATATATATATATATATATATATTAAATCATAATAATATAAGTCTAAGGGTTGAATTTTAACTTTTAAAATTCTAAGGGTTGGAACTAAAGTTTTTAATATGACTTTACTTGTTCCAAAACTTGAGGGCAAGTTTTGTAAACTTTCAAAACCTTTCATTTCTTGTAACTTATGAGTTTAATAGAATAATAAAATGAAGACTCTTCATTTTTCTAACTCTTGTGTTCTTTTAATGGTTTTTTAATCCATGTGACTTTTGGTTTTCCATAACTTGAGGACAAGTTATGGACTCCAATAAAACACATTATGATCAAAATTAATCTACCACATAGGTTACAAATAATTCCTATGATCATCTAAACATCATAAGAACAAGTACATGAATATGAACACTTTCATGAATCAAAATCACACTTAAACTTTGTAATTTTGATAACTAGTTGTTGTAAATGAATTAGCAATGACATTTGTGACAACCCGAAATTTTCATTTGTACGAACATCATCTATTCAATAGAAGGTAGTCCAATTTCTGTAAATTTCAGACTTGTCCGAACAAGTTTGTGTACATTAGGGTTTACGTTTCTGGACACATCCGGAGAATGGATGCTCCTGTGATCGTGAAACTTGAACATTGTAAGTTTCACAATGTTATAGTCCGACTTCTGGAATAAAAATATTTTCTTTCAAAATATTCCAGGACTATAAATAGTTTTCTGAACTAAATTAATTCATTATTTACAATTCCAACTAGAGAAAAGCCAATTCTCTCTGACGGATCTTCGGGTTTTCATCCCGGATTGTGAGTCTGCTTTCCTAAACATGTTTTAATACTTGCTATGTGCTTTATAACATCATTTATATGTCCAAAAACACAATATTAGAGGAGTTTACGGCCAAAGAACTCTTGGGCCGTAAACCCCTTTCAAATGGACAAACATGCCCTAACTTGCCTCCTTGAGCCTTAAGACTTTAACCACTAGTTCTTGTGCTTGTTTTGGACTTGAAAACACTTCCAAATGATAGAGTTTTAGGAGTTTACGGCCAAGGAAAGGATCTTGGGCCGTAAACCCCTCTTTCTTAAGTAAAAATCATTCCAAGCACACCTAAGGCCTTAAGACAATTTACCTTGCATACTTGGGACTAGAATGGAGAGTAGAACACATCAAAAAAACTCCTTGAAAGGATTTTACGGCCAATGACATATCTTGGGCCGTAAACTCCAAGTGATGCCCTAAATGTGTGCATCTTGTCCCCATAAGCCTTAGATAAATTCATGGAAGCCATCCTTGATGTCTAAGGGCCTCAAAACAATTAAAAGCCATCACCCCATAGGAGTTTATGGCCGTAAACTCTAGGGTGAGAGGACTTTGGGCCGAAAACTCCATTAAGAAGTATACTAGAGCCTTAAACTACTTCATATGTTATTCCAACAAAGCTAGGAGTGAGCTAATACCAAGATAGCACCATAAAACACCCAAAACCAACCTTTGAGGAGTTCACGGCCATAAACCAATGAGTTTACGGCCGTAAACTCCAAGGTGTGGGGTTTGTTGGGTGGTGAACTCCTATGCAAGGCCATTTGATGTTTCAAACCCTTTTGCCTTGTCCCGTAGCAACTTAGATGCCACCATTTGAACCTTAAACACTCATAAGAGTGTTTACATGTTCCTACTTGTATTAACCTACTTTGTTAAGTTATTATGTGGCTAATTAGTTATATATATGCTTATTATATGATAACTAGGCTCGAACGTGTGAACAAGTCTCCGTTTGACACTTAGCACGGTACCCGATACCTCAATTCAAACGACTCACCACATGTGAGTTCATACCCCTTGAATCAACCTTTGAAATGATTTTAAAAGTTTTAAATACTTTATGGGGGGGATACAAGTCAAATACTTATAGTTATTGCTTCCATCATATGTGATTGCATTTAATCACATGTGACTAATAACTAGGAAACTGACGATTTTTACCAATGTTCAAACTGTTTATCAAACTGTTTCACTTCAAATGTTTTACAAACTCTTTTTACTTATCAAATGCTTTTATTAAACTTTGTTTTACTCCTTATAAATTGCATGCCCATATATGTATATATATATAAGTAATGTTTAAATGGCATAGGAAAGCCATCCGCCCTATTTCCTTTTCGCGCATTGAGATGTGGTCTGGTGGGACTTCGGGTGACCATCCGAAAGTCGTTTCAACATTAGTTATATATAATATATACATGTATAGACATAAAAGTACTTCCATATTCATATTTAGCAGTACATCAATAGTTAGTTACCATCGGGGTAACACAGTACAATACATATACAATGATGCTAGAAACAATACATATACATATACTAGAAACAATACATATACAATGATGCTAGAAACAATACATATACAATGATGCTAGAAACAATACATATACATATACTAGAAACAATACATATACAATGATGCTAGAAACATTACATATACATATACTAGAACGAGAAACAGTACATATAAATGAATACTTTATTATTGTGATTTAAATCGGAGCATGACTTAAATGTCATGGCTCGAGTTGTAGCCAGAATTCTTTTGAAGGGAGAGCGTTGAGTTTGCATATAGATCTATACTGGATTGACAATCCTACACCTTGCTGCTAGCTGCAGCCGGACCTGTAGGTCTGCGGGTGCCAAACGTCATTCCGTTATTACGACCATTCATTTGTCGTTGTTACTAGTCGATAGTATGGTGCAATTTATCACGTAATGCCTTAATATAAATCCGGTTTAAGGTAGTTAGTACCACAGTAGTTCTTATAATACAAGGCTACAGTACTACATTAATTTACCCATTACATATTTTAGTGATAACCTCACTTAAACGTTTATGTACAAACTATATTTTGTTAAAAGATAGTTACATTTGGGAAATTACACACTTTTACATCAAACGAACATACCAAAACAGTTAAGCCTTGGTAGAAGGCTTCTTTAATAGAAAATATAGGTTTTTCTGAGAGATTCAAACTTTTACAAACAACTGCAAACTTTTACATACATTTTACAAACTTATACTTGATACATGTTCAAACATTTTTGAATGACAAATACAGACACTAAAATACTTATGAACTCACCAGCTTAATGCTGATAAACTCTTTCAAAATAACTTGTATTCTCAGGTCGTCAGTAGATAGGTACCGAGGCCAGCTTTTGAGAAGATGGAGCGCATTCAAGATTCATCTTATTATTTTGATATACGTTATTTTTGGTGTCTACAATGTACAGAACACACTTGTATTAAAATTATATATTTAATGCAATGGATGATGTTGTTTGCTTATTTACATTTACTGTGTTGTGATACTTACATGACGTCCTCCGCCCTAGAACGTTTCCGCCGTGCTTGGTTTTGGGGTGTGACAGATTGGTATCAGAGCATTGTTTATAGTGAATCAAGTGTATCAACCCATAAAAGATATACTAAACTATAAACCCATTTGGGATTAAAACGCTCTGACCAAGAGTCTATACTTAAAATTACTAAAATATTTAATTAAGTATACTAGTCTACATTCATACTAAAACCAGTGTCACAACGACAAGAACAAAAGTATTATGATTGTTAAATATCACAGGTAAGCTCGGGGATATATGGTCAGTCTTGGAAATGGCATAGCCTGATCAACTATGCTGGTCCGAGGAGTGTTAGCATATGCCCTAGAATGGTTGTGATGTGTTAACAAGTCTAAAAACTTACCAACAAATACCACAAGAAGATTCAATAGAACCTAAACTTAAAATACTATAGGTGTATTTTGTACTACCAACTACTTGTATACTATATCTTTATACCTCTCTTCTCGCGTAGATTTAGATGGCTAGATTCCATCACGGCGACCCGTACTTTCCAAATGAAGGCAACGCAGGATGGCTCGAAGCAGAGTCTGACGATGAACACCCAATTCCATTGGATGATCATCAAGCTGAAGGCTTCTCAGATGGATCAGACTCTGAGCCGGAAGTCTACAACCTACCTCTAGTAGGTCAAGCCCCGAACAACAACCCTCGACCAGCTTTTCCAGGTCCCACTCCCTTGTGGGTAGATAACTTGAATCGCTGGAGTGACGAACAGGGTCAACCCTTACCATACTTTGGGGACCGAACCTTTTACAACGTCAGCGATGGTGGCTCTGCTGGCCGAGCTCTACTTGTCCTTATCCGGAGGATATCTCGTAATGTCGAGCAAGGTCGAGCAGCCATCGACCGGGTCGTGGAGTTTGATGCCAACTCTGGTGTCAACACAGTCTGCATTCGCCGTCTCGAAGAAGATATGGAACGAACCCGGAGAGTCAATGAAACTCTATAGCAACGTCTGGTTGCCTCTCAAGCTGAGGTCATGGAACTTCGAGCTCGTCAAAGGGCTCATGAACGACACCTTCAAGAGGTGGTACGTCAAATGAGAGACCTCAGGGTTCTCCCGAGGAATACTCATCGCCGTTAGATGATGTCTAGTACATCATTATCTTTTAGGTTAAGGATTAGTCTTTTAACATCTGTTCTCTAAGTAGCACTTATCTGTAAAATATTCCTAACTTTCAGTACTCTAATTAGGAATCTAGGAACTGTCAAACTTTCTGTATGGTATGATGTAAGACCTACTGTTAGGTCAATTTTCATTGAACTCGTTACATCAGTAATACCAGTATTATTGACAACTACCTACTCTGTGGGATAAATCTTTACATTTGGATTTTCCTACACATCTTTCTGGTTATGAACACAAACACTCATTCAATTGTTGGGCTATGGTTAGTTAGTCCATGGGTCATTCGCACATTGCTTACAAATTGATTCTTAGTACTTTTCTCATCTTTATAAACTTATAGTTGAAAGATGCCTCCTCGCAAATCTCCTAGGGCTAGGAATAATCCTGTACCTCCACCGCCTCCTCCACCTGCAGTCATCAATACTGCCGCTCTGAACGCTGCCGTACCTGCAGCAGTGGCAACTGCCATGGCTCAGTATCACTCATCAGATGCTAGCAGAGGTGGAACCCCGGTTAACTCCATTCCGGTTGAAACTCCTGTGCGCTCGAGAGAGTGCTCTTACAAGGATTTCACCAACTGTAATCCGAAACCCTTTCATGGGACCGGCGGAGTCATTGCTCTTTCGCAATGGTTCGAGAAGATTGAATATGTCTTCGAAATTTGTTCTTGCCCTGCTGCGTGCAAGGTCAAATATGCCGCATGCACCTTCGAAGGGAAGGCACTGACGTGGTGGAACAGCCACGTTAAATCTCTAACTCTCGTCGTGGCCAACGACATAGGCTGGGATACGATGAAGGACCTCATGATTGAGGAATACTGCCCGAGGGGCGAGATCCAGAAATTGGAACAGGAACTTTGGAGCCTGACCATGAAGGGCACCAACATTATCGCTTACACTGCCCGGTTTAGCGAACTGGTGGCCCTCTGCCCTAACATGGTTCCCACTGAAGGGAAAAAGATCGAAAGGTATGTATGGGGGCTAGTGCCTCCTTATCAGGGAAATGTCTTAGCATCCAACCCCGCTACCTTCGACAGTGCCAAGCATTTGAAACAACGACTCATTGACCATGGAGTCAAGACCCCCGTAACCACAACAACCCTAGCCATCTCAGAACCATCCAAACCCGCTGACACCAAGCGGAAGTTCTGGGATGACAAGAAGAGGCAGCGAGCTGCCAAGAAGCAGCAAATTGTGGCTGTACATGCCGCAGTAACCTCTGCTGCTACTACACCGACGAAGCAGTATGCTGGAAGTTTGCCGAAGTGCAACAAATGCAACTTCCACCACAACGGCCCCTGCCGTGAAATGCAGTGTTCTAACTGCAACAGGAAAGGACACACCGTCTGTTTCTGTAAATTTCTGGCACAACCGATCACGCAAGTCCCTGGCTCTGGCGCGAGCCCAACTTGCTATGGATGTGGCGAAACAGGCCACTATAAGAGGGACTGCCCTAAAGCGAGAAATGCTGGAGGAGCAGGGAGGGTACTAGCTATAGGGCACGGGGAAGCAGTCGCTGACCCGACAGTGTTGACTGGTACGTTCCTCCTCGATAACTCCTATGCATGCATTCTGTTCGATAGTGGAGCGGAGCGAAGCTTCGTAAACCACAAATTTGCTCGCATGCTTAAACCACAACCACACGCACTTAAAGAACAATTCACAGTAGAAATGGCTAACGGCAAAACAGAAAACACCAGGAGAATATACTTAGGATGTATCCTAACCCTAGATAACCATTCATTCCCAATCGACCTCATGTCGGTCTCAATAAAAAGTTTCGACGTCATCATCGGCATGGATTGGTTGAGTCTTCATCGTACCGACATCATGTGCTTCGAGAAAGAAGTCCGACTAAACCTTCCGTCTAACGAAACTCTTATAGTCTACGGCGACAAACCTGGTGTGAGTCTTCGCATTATATCAAGTATTCAAGAACAGAAATATCTGCGCAAAGAATACCACGCATTCCTTGCTCACGTCGTCGACACGAACCTCGAAACGAAAGAACTCAAGAACATTTCTGTAGTGAGCGACTTTCGCGACATTTTTCCAGATAACTACCTGGATTACCTCCGCAACGACAGGTCGAGTTCCAAATCGACTTAGTCCCAGGAGCTACCCCAGTAGCCAAGTCGCCCTACCGATTAGCACCAGCAGAGATGCAGGAATTATCCGGTCAACTTAACGAACTGCTCAGCAAGGGCTTCATAAGACCAAGCTTCTCACCTTGGGGAGCACCGGTCTCGTTTGTTAAGAAGAAAGACAGATCATTCCGTATGTGTATCGACTACAGAGAACTCAACAAACTGACGGTAAAAAATCGTTACCCTCTACCTCGCATAGACGATCTATTTGACCAACTGCAAGGGGCGAACTATTTCTCCAAAATTGATCTAAGATTCGGATATCACCAGTTACGAGTGCTAGAGGAGGATGTTCCAAAGACAGCCTTCCGAACTCGTTACGGACACTACGATTTCGTGGTGATGCCATTCGGATTGACCAATGCGCCAGCAGTTTTCATTGACCTGATGAACAGAGTATGCCAACCTTACTTGGATCAGTTCGTCATCGTTTTCATTGACGACATCCTGATCTACTCCCGAAGTAAGGAAGAGCATGGCGATCACCTCCGACTAGTTTTAGGAACCTTACGAATGGAGAAACTCTATGCGAAGTTCTCGAAATGTGAATTTTGGATCCGAAGAGTCGAATTCTTAGGACACATGGTAAGCGAAGAGGGAATCCACGTGGACCCATCCAAAATTAAAGCCATTGAGAACTGGTCAGCACCGAAGACGCCGACAGAAATTCGTCAATTTCTAGGTCTTGCTGGTTACTACCGCAGATTCATTCAAAACTTCTCCCGAATAGCGAAACCTCTTACAACCCTGACCCAGAAAGGCGTGGCCTTTGACTGGGAAGAGAAACAAGAAAGAGTGTTCCAAACGCTCAAACGAGCCTTGTGCACCGCGCCAATACTATCTCTCCCCTAAGGGATAGAAGACTTCGTAGTCTATTGCGATGCATCGAACCAAGGGCTCGGGTGTGTTCTGATGCAACAAGGTAGGGTCATCGCCTATGCCTCTCGACAGTTGAAGACACACGAAGTTAACTATACGACACACGATCTCGAACTGGGAGCAGTGGTGTTTGCTCTGAAGATCTGGAGACATTACTTGTATGGAACGAAGAGCACTATCTTTACCGACCACAAGAGTTTACAACACATATTCAATCAGAAGGAGCTCAACATGAGACAACGATGGTGGGTCGAGCTACTCAGTGATTACGAATGCGATATTCGTTATCATCCGGGTAAAGCCAACGTAGTAGCAGACGCCCTGAGTCGGAAAGAATATTCTGGTCGCAAGGTCAAATCATTATCAATAACCATCCATTCACACTTGTCTAACCAAATTCAGGCGGCCCAACTTGAAGCCATGAAACCTGAAAATGTGACGAGTGAATCCCTTAGAGGAATGGACAAGAATTTAGAAGCCAAGGGTGACGGAGCCTTATACTTCATGAATCGGATTTGGACACCGAAACACGGTGGTTTCCGAGACCTAGTCATGACCGAGGCGCACAACACTCGGTATGCCGTCCACCCAGGTTCAGATAAGATGTATCTGGATCTTAAAAAGCTATACTGGTGGCCTAACATGAAAGCAGAGATTGCTACCTTCGTAAGTAAATGCCTTACTTGCGCAAAGGTAAAGGTCGAGTACCAGAAGCCCTCTGGTTTACTGCAACAACCAGAGATTCCAGAATGGAAGTGGGAGCGGATCACTATGGATTTCATAACCAAGTTGCCCAAGATGACGGGTGGACTTGATACCATATCGGTCATCGTTGATAGATTGACCAAGTCTGCACACTTCCTGCCTATCAAAGAAACCGACAAGATGGAGAAACTTACGAGAACATACATTAGGGAAATCGTACGACTACATGGTGTGCCTATATCCATTATCTCCGATCGAGATAGTAGGTTCACCTCAAGATTTTGGCAGTCACTGCAACATTCCCTAGGAACAAGGCTAGACATGAGCACAGCCTACCATCCACAGACTGACGGACAGAGTGAGAGGACAATCCTACAACAACAGTTATCACACGAGCATAAAAGCAGCACCATTTGAAGCTCTCTACGGCCGAAAGTGCAGATCCCCTCTGTGCTGGGCTGAGGTGGGTGATACCCAAATAGCTAGAGGGCAAACTTCCGACAGTACTGTCACTGGTCCGGAAATCATTCGGGAAACGACAGAGAAGATCGTTCAGATTCGTGAACGGTTGAAAGCCTCTAGAGACCGACAAAAGAGCTACGCTGATAAACACAGAAAACCTTTGGCATTTCAGGTGGGACACCGAGTCCTTCTCAAAGTCTCACCCTGGAAGGGCTTGATACGCTTCGGTAAGCGTGGGAAGCTTAATCCTAGGTACATAGGGCCTTTCGAGATTCTCGCAAGAGTCGGCCCCGTAGCTTACAAACTTGATCTACCCGACACACTTCGTAACGTACATTCTACATTCCACATATCTAACTTGAAAAAGTGTCTGTCCGACGAGACTCTCGTAATCCCATTCGACGAGATCGAGATCAACGAGAGCCTCAACTTCGTAGAAGAACCTGTAGAGATCATGGACCGTGAGGTCAAGCAGACGAAGCAAAGTCGTATCCCTATCGTGAAGGTTCGCTGGAACGCCAAGCGAGGACCAGAATTCACTTGGGAACGCGAGGATCAGATGAAACTGAAACATCCTCATCTCTTCGCTTAGTTATTTGTAACTTCTTATTTGCTTAAATTCTAATTTCGGGACGAAATTCCTTCTAACAGGGGGATGATGTGACAACCCGAAATTTTCATTTGTACGAACATCATCTATTCAATAGAAGGTAGTCCAATTTCTGTAAATTTCAGACTTGTCCGAACAAGTTTGTGTACATTAGGGTTTACGTTTCTGGACACATCCGGAGAATGGATGCTCCTATGATCGTGAAACTTGAACATTGTAAGTTTCACAATGTTATAGTCCGACTTCTGGAATAAAAATATTTTCTTTCAAAATATTCCAGGACTATAAATAGTTTTCTGAACTAAATTAATTCATTATTTACAATTCCAACTAGAGAAAAGCCAATTCTCTCTGACGGATCTTCGGGTTTTCATCCCGGATTGTGAGTCTGCTTTCCTAAACATGTTTTAATACTTGCTATGTGCTTTATAACATCATTTATATGTCCAAAAACACAATATTAGAGGAGTTTACGGCCAAAGAACTCTTGGGCCGTAAACCCCTTTCAAATGGACAAACATGCCCTAACTTGCCTCCTTGAGCCTTAAGACTTTAACCACTAGTTCTTGTGCTTGTTTTGGACTTGAAAACACTTCCAAATGATAGAGTTTTAGGAGTTTACGGCCAAGGAAAGGATCTTGGGCCGTAAACCCCTCTTTCTTAAGTAAAAATCATTCCAAGCACACCTAAGGCCTTAAGACAATTTACCTTGCATACTTGGGACTAGAATGGAGAGTAGAACACATCAAAAAAACTCCTTGAAAGGATTTTACGGCCAATGACATATCTTGGGCCGTAAACTCCAAGTGATGCCCTAAATGTGTGCATCTTGTCCCCATAAGCCTTAGATAAATTCATGGAAGCCATCCTTGATGTCTAAGGGCCTCAAAACAATTAAAATCCATCACCCCATAGGAGTTTACGGCCGTAAACTCTAGGGTGAGAGGACTTTGGGCCGAAAACTCCATTAAGGAGTATACTAGAGCCTTAAACTACTTCATATGTTATTCCAACAAAGCTAGGAGTGAGCTAATACCAAGATAGCACCATAAAACACACAAAACCAACAGGAGTTCACAGCCATAAACCAATGAGTTTACGGCCGTAAAATCCAAGGTGTGGGGTTTGTTGGGTGGTGAACTCCTATGCAAGGCCATTTGATGTTTCAAACCCTTTTGCCTTGTCTCGTAGCAACTTAGATGCAACCATTTGAACCTTAAACACTCATAAGAGTGTTTACATGTTCCTACTTGTATTAACTTACTTTGTTAAGTTATTATGTGGCTAATTAGTTATATATATGCTTATTATATGATAACTAGGCTCGAACGTGTGAACAAGTCTCCGTTTGACACTTAGCACGGTACCCGATACCTCAATTCAAACGACTCACCAAATGTGAGTTCATACCCCTTGAATCAACCTTTGAAATGATTTTAAAAGTTTTAAATACTTTATGGGGGGGAGCACAAGTCAAATACTTATAGTTATTGCTTCCATCACATGTGATTGCATTTAATCACATGTGATTAATAACTAGGAAACCAACGATTTTTACCAATGTTCAAACTGTTTATCAAACTGTTTCACTTCAAATGTTTTACAAACTGTTTTTACTTATCAAATGCTTTTATTAAACTTTGTTTTACTCCTTATAAATTGCATGCCCATATATGTATATATATATATAAGTAATGTTTAAAGGGCTTAGGAAAGCCATCCGCCCTATTTCCTTTTCGCGCACTGAGATGTGGTCTGGTGGGACTTCGGGTGACCATCCGAAAGTCGTTTCAACATTAGTTATATATAATATATACATGTATAGACATAAAAGTACTTCCATATTCATATTTATCAGTACATCAATAGTTAGTTACCATCGGGGTAACACAGTACAATACATATACAATGATGCTAGAAACAATACATATACATATACTAGAAACAATACATATACAATGATGCTAGAAACAATACATATACATTTACTAGAAACAATACATATACAATGATGCTAGAAACAATACATATACAATGATGCTAGAAACAATACATATACATATACTAGAAACAATACATATACAATGATGCTAGAAACAATACATATACATATACTAGAACGAGAAACAGTACATATACATGAATACTTTATTATTGTGATTTAAATCGGAGCATGACTAAAATTTCATGGCTCGAGTTGTAGCCAGAATTCTTTTGAAGGGAGAGCGTTGAGTTTGCATATAGATCTATACTGGATTGACAATCCTACACCTTGCTGCTAGCTGCAGCCGGACCTGCAGGTCTGCGGGTGCCAAACGTCATTCCGTTATTACGACCATTCATTTGTCGTTGTTACTAGTCGATAGTATGGTGCAATTTATCACGTAATGCCTTAATATAAATCTGGTTTAAGGTAGTTAGTACCACAGTAGTTCTTATAATACAAGGCTACAGTACTACATTAATTTACCCATTACATATTTTAGTGATAACCTCACTTAAACGTTTATGTACAAACTATATTTTGTTAAATGATAGTTACATTTGGGAAATTACACACTTTTACATCAAACGAACATACCAAAACAGTTAAGCCTTGGTAGAAGGCTTCTTTAATAGAAAATATAGGTTTTTCTGAGAGATTCAAACTTTTACAAACAATTGCAAACTTTTACATACATTTTACAAACTTATACTTGATACATGTTCAAACATTTTTGAATGAAAAATACAGACACTAAAATACTTATGAACTCACCAGCTTAATGCTGATAAACTCTTTCAAAATAACTTGTATTCTCAGGTCGTCAGTAGACAGGTACCGAGGCCAGCTTTTGAGAAGATGGAGCGCATTCAAGATTCATCTTATTATTTTGATATATGTTATTTTTGGTGTCTACAATGTACAGAACACACTTGTATTAAAATTATATATTTAATGCAATAGATGATGTTGTTTGCTTATTTACATTTACTGTGTTGTGATACTTACATGACGTCCTCCGCCCCAGAACGTTTCCGCCGTGCCTGGTTTTGGGGTGTGACAACATTACACCATCTAAAACAAGTTTTCAAGTACCAAAACAGTTTAGGGTAATGTTTCTAATCCATTTCCAGCAACTAAAGTCAACAATACGCACTCTGTCGATCCTACTCGCCGAATGCATGAACCTACTCGACGAGTAGGTTGAGGATACAAGTAAACTCGACGAGTCCCCCCATGGAATCGACGATTCCAGCACTCAGACAGCAAGTTTTTCGACTTTTTCAACTATATTGCATCAAGTATCAAACAAACAAGCCTAGGCTCTGATACCACTGTTGGGTTTTGAGCATTCTAACACTTCCTAAGTGTACATGAAACCATAATAAACTTTGGATCTATGTTTGTCTAAGATACATGCATATAATTAATTTTTCCAAGGTTTATATCCTTGCTAGCATGGCATGGGGAACAGGAATCAAATAAAGCTAGGAGAAATACTTACCTTGAAGTTGTAGTTGATTTCTTGGAGTTTTTGAGCCTAGCACTAATAGTGTGGATGCCTCAAGTGGAAATCACAAATCACCAAAAACTTGGAACTTTGAGATAACAGTCACTACTATCTTGAAATTTGCCCTCACCTCAACAAGTGTCAAGTGGTTTCATTTCAAGAACCAAAGCCTCCTTTATATAGTGTGAAGGATTAGGGTTACATCCCTAAAACCCATGTCTCTTCATTTCCATGAGATCCATGGGTTAAAGCTCCATGGAGTATCCATGGACTTTTCCATGCAAGCCTAGCCCATTCCAAATAAGCTTTAGCCCACACTATAAATATAGAAGCCCATATTTAATTAGTAATATCTTTGATCTCTAAATTAATCTTGGATTAATTATAGATCACTACTAATTAAATAATATGATCTTATATTAATATATTAGAACTTATAATATATTAATAAATTATAACATGTACTATTCTCAAATATTATCCATAAATTGTTCGGGTGAAGTGCAACCCAAATGGACCATGCCGGGTCGGGTCAAGTACATACCAAATATAGTTATGAACTTAGACAGTATATCCAACACAAACTTCAACTCTTTCCATCTAGTTCTTTATGTCATTTTGGATTTTGGCACTTTTAGTCCATTTTATGGATGATCTTGGAGCTAAAGTTGACTCCAATGCCTTCCATTTTAGCCATGCAAGTTATCTTAGTCCTTTAGGAAATTTTGGTGTATTAAAGTTTAGAACTTGAATGATTGTGGCATTATTATGGATAAAACTGGAAACTTTATCCCTCCAGACTTCTTTTTATTCATATCTGAAAGTGGAAGTCTTGCATTTAATGGATTAAGTTGAGAAATATGGGTTCCTTTGTGACCTAAAGTCTAGATCTTTGTGGTTTGGACCTTCCTAATGGATAAATTTACAAACTATATCTATTAAGCTGTGGAAATAATCAGATCTGAGCTTTGGAGCTCTTGAAATTGGCACAGAATAGAGTAAGCTTGTTTGAGTTGTTCATACCAATACCCGTGGCATGGCCTTAAGCAGCCACGACGTGGAGATTAGGGAACCATCGCGGTTTTAGCATTTTGTGGCAACGACATGGAGGGCTTCTTTTAGCAATTTTGACCTAAGATTTGGCCATTGACTTTTTGATAGGTTTGATTTTCGGTCAAACATGGGTAGAATTGAGTATTTGACTAAGGGTTACTCTTGGTTTGGATTTCAGGATGATTGGTTTGGCTGTGTTGTTGTTGAGGTAGCTGTTGAGCTTCTGTTGAGTAGTTCAAGTGAGTCTTCTCGCTGTACTTGTGGGTCAAAGGCACTAATGTCGTCCCACTGGATTGTGTCGTGTAGGATGCTAGCTGTCTTTATGATACTTGCGTGTAATATTGGGCTGAAATATACCCCAAGATTGGGCCCATGATTGTATGATTGGGTTGAAATAAACCCCAGGGTTGGGCCCATTATTGAATGTTCGGGTTGAAACATACCCCAGGATTAGGCCCATGATTGTATGTTAGGTTGGAATATACCCTAGGGTTGGGCCCAATGGTATGTATGGTATGTAGTATTTTTGGGAGCTCACTAAGCTATGTGCTTACGGTTTGTGGTTAAATGTTTTCAGGTACTTTTGGTTTTAAAAGGAAGGGCCCGACTTCATTGCACTGCATCCCTTGAAGATTTTATTCAACAATGATTATTTACGATTTATCTCTGATTTTTTGAGAATACTTTTACTTTGACCGTCTTTTGGGATAATGAATGAATGTTTTGACTTATTTAAAATGAAATTTTTACTCGGTATTTTGGGGCGTTACATCGTCATTCGCCCCTTCAGATGACTCATCATCCTCTATGGATTCCTCCTCCTCGAGCTCCTCCTCCTCAAATAACTCCTTTGGCAATATAGGTGAAGGCGACACTGACATCCATGGATCATAATGGTCGTTTGGCTCTGGTGTGCTACCTGATCTTCTTTCGGTAGGGGAAGTACCCTGAAAATATCCATGTCGGCCATCTATCTCCAGCGAACATGCATAAGACATCAAACGAGTTAGATGTTTATGAAAGGTTGCATAGGAATACATATAATATTTGATTATAATATATACCAGATAATATTGGGTCTCCTTGACCCTCTTTACACAACTATGTTGGACAGAAAACTCTAGACCATCTATACATGCAGTCTTGAAAGCAAAACTCAAACGAGACGTTGAATCCTTGAGTATTGGTTCTCGATCTAATCCTTAAATCTAAGATTCTCAACTAATTGAACTAGGCTATTGATCCATAAATCCTCAAGCGTTTAGATTGTCAACTACCATATCCAGGTTTGGGCGTGTGTCGGTCGGACCATAATAAAACTTATTTGCGCATTCTAGGTCTAGTCGTAGTACAGCCAATGTACTTTACTAACCATATGTATCGTTTTTAACCTAAAATCTTTAGCTATGATTTATATGGATGTTTTGTATGATATCATATTTAGGAATATTTATATGAGTTTATATAACTCTATATCTGATTATTGTTTTATTAAAGGTATTTTATTAAATCTATGTTTTGTACTTCAAGACTATCAAGTAAGGATTGGCTAAGTGAGAAGTGTCGGAGGGCAGAACATTTTAGCATATAGCCGGTTTGAAATCTAGCAACCCAAGCGACAATTCATACTAGACAACTCTCCCATAAGTAGTCTATCGGTAGTATAATTAATAGTAATACTTTTCTTCATTAGAGTATTTTCCCTAAGTTATAGTCCTAGTTCCTAAGGAATTACTAATTCACTATAACTTATAGCTCTAATACCAACCTATCACACCCCCATCCGGCGACATAAACGTTGGGTTGTGCGACGTTCTAGAATGTTGGATCTGAAGACAAGTATATTGAACAATACATGGAAATATAACACAAATACTTTTTTTTATTCATTATTGAAAAGGATTAATTTTTGTGGATTCCAACACTCCCTAAACATAAACAAGACAAGAAGAAAACAAAACAAAACTTCCATCAACCAGATGATGACTTCCTTCGACACTCTGCTTCCACTACGACTCATTTCTCTAGAATACATGAGTTTTAAAATTTCCAACGTAATGTTGGTGAGTTCACAGGTTTTTATGGTTTTATACTTTTTAGAATAGTCTTATAACTCTTTTAAAAAGGGTTTATATTCTTTGTATTTTGTTTCTACTAGGATAGACTACTCTTTTAGTATTTATCATATAGTCTTCTCTTTTGTATATTTATATTTCCTTTACTTATCTTTTCGTACTTTAATTACTCTCTAGACATTCTCCTCTAGGTATATTTACTTGAAAAGGTTGAAGAATGGTGTTACAATGAGCCCCTATAAGCGAACTATATGACTTAAAATTTCCCCCGCCACGACACTTCATCCGACGTCATGAAAAAGACTATAAAGTTATGCCTGTCGGGGCTGTAGCTAGCAACTACATGTATGAGTGCCAATCTCGTATAGATCTATACATACCTTTAACGCTCACTTAAAATTAACGATTATAGGTCTAGGGTAGCCAAATATCAATCAGTAGTGGATGAATAATACATATCATTTAATAATTATTGTTTTAACCTTTTAAGTATGTTTATTTATCTTTGTTCTTCTTTCTTTAGTTTCCTTTAATATACTTTTCCTTACTTAATTATTCATATCTATACTTGACCCAATATATCTAATAATTATCTTTGTTTTGGTAGGTTATGTTACAATCAAGTACATTGCCTTAAGTTTTCTTTTGGTCTAGTTTTATTCCATAATTATTATGATATATATATATATATATATATATATATATATATATATATATATTTATATATATATATATATATATATATATATATATATAAATATACTATATCTATAAAATAATGTCACACCCCCAGCCGAGGCAAGGGAACATGTCGGGTTGTGCGACTTACTTCATGGATCACAAGTAAAATGAATATATAACACAAGTACAACAATAAAGAAAATAACATTTGTATTTCATCTTTGTATTTGAATACATAGTTCTTACAGATAATAATATAGTACATGAATTTCCTTAAACAGATAGACACACATAACAGAAAATAGTAAACCAGATATACTTAAATCCGTGACTAATTTGTCGTCTGAATTGCTTGATTACTAATTTCGTGAGAATACATGTAATTTTGAGTGTCAACATAAGGTTGGTGAAAGTTACAGGTTTTCTACTAACAATAGTGATACTTTTAAAAAGTCTAAAAAATATTTTCTTTGTAAGTAAAACCATACTTAAAACTATGTTTGTAATGATTCTTTAAATGACCACTAAAAACCAAAAGATTTCTTTGCATAAGTAAATCCATACTTAAAACTGTGTTTGTAAAGAATCTTTGAATAACCATTAAAAACCAAAGATGTCTTTGCATAAGTAAATCCATACTTAAAATTGTATTTGTAAAGATTCTTTTAATAGCCATTGAAAACCAAAAGATGTCTTTGCATAAGTAAATCCATACTTAAAATCATGGTTTTGTAGTGAGAGAGAGCGAGAGGGAGATTCTAGTTAATGTTTCTAGTGAGACCTATAACCAAGCTATGTTACTAAATGTACCCCCTACAACGCTTCATTGTACGTCATAGTAACGATTGTAGATACTTATCACCCGGTTTGATTAATAGGTCGAGGTTGTAGCTAGGAAGCGCAGGTGGGGACGTCAACCCTGTATACATACATTCATATATATATATATATGTGTGTATGTGTGTGTGTGTATATATATATATATATATATATATATATATGTGTGTGTGTGTGTGTGTGTGCGTGTCTGTGTGTATCTCGCTCCGAAGATTAACACTTATAGTAGCGTGGGTATTGTAACAACCTAAAATCTAGGTATTCTTCTATTTGGCCCTGCATCTTGGTTATGTTGTCATTTTAGGGTTTTCATGATAAGCGAGTATGCTGGGCGTACAAGTTGTACATTGCGCATACTCGCGCGCCTCATTTGGACGCGTTGACTCTCAGGTATGCTGGGCGTACCCAAGGTTACGCTTGGCGTACCTGGTCTAGACCTAAAAACCCTAATTCCTTTGGAGGGCTATAAAAGGAATGTGCGGCTGGACTTCTCAGCCACCATTCCTCAGAGAGAAACCCTAAAAAGAGTGTGCATTCGTTCTTAAGCCATTTTTTGAGTATTCTAAGCTTGGTGGTGCCATTCCAAGGTTGGAAAGGAGAAGAAGAGCTCATTAGAAAGACTCAAAGTGGTGTTCAAGTGTAGATCTGAGCTTTGCAAGGGTTAAAGCTTCATTATCAGGTAAAAAGTTCAGATCTTGTCACTTGGTTCACGTTATATGCTTCAAGTACCATTTTCTAGGGTTTTAGTTCCAAAGGTGGAGACTTTTTGTGCAAATGGTCTCCATAAGCTTAGATACTTCGTATTTCTGATCTATTGGAGTTGTAGACTCATAAAAATGACATCTTGGACATGAATATTGCACCATGCATGAGATCTAGGTCCTTTAGTTGGAATAGGATGATGTAAAGAAGTGTTGGAGACTTTACAGCCATGCCAAGGCTTAAAGGTCTCGACTTTATGGGTTTAGACACATTAATAGAGTCGGATCTAGAAGTTGGAGTGATGGCTTAACCGATTAAGACTAGAAATGAAGGGTGTTATAATCTGATGGTTACGTTGGGCGTAACTTCCAGTACGCGCAGCGTACTGGGTGGAGACACCGATCCATGGGTTGGCGATGTACGCCCGGCGTACATCTAGCAGTACACCCCGCATACTCACAGGGTTGACTTTTGTTCGGTTTTAGGGTTTTGGCCAACATGAGGACTTTAGGTCAAGGAAGGGTAAAATGGTCTTCCACAACTAATTGTGGAAGTCTTTGTTTATTAAATGATATTTTTATGATTAGGCAAGGTAGGCTCATCGTTGGGATTTGGAGATAGCGAGTACGCACGATCTTAGACTTTCCACGAGGTGAGTTTTCTCACTATATTGTACCTGGAAGGGTTTTTATTGTGTGACCAGAAGGTCGGATATGTTATGAGTTATATGCATTGTATATGATAAGTTAATCGTTTATATGTGCTATGTATGATATGTTTGATATGGGCCGGAAGGCATTATGTTATGGGCCGGAAGGCGTATATGTTATGTGCCGGAAGGTGTTGTGATGTGGACCGTAAGGTTGACATGGGTAGGACCGAAAGGTTTACCTAGTTGGTACGGAAGTCTCCTAAGACACATGGACCAGAAGGTCAGGGCCTTGAAAGGCGTATGTGCGTAAGTTGTATTTTGGGGAACTTACTAAGCATTTATGCTTACAGTTGTTGTGTTATGTGTTTCAGGTACTAGCGCGCACCGTAAGAAGGCGTCGGCGTGATCGTACACATTGTCAGACAAAAACTATTTTATGATCATTGGAATGTATTTTGTTATGATAATATTGTTCATGTTTGAATTTGGAATATTAATCGATGGTTTTTGATGTTTACAAAAATGAAAAATTTGTTTTAAAATTTACGTTGTTACAAGTTGATATCAGAGCCTTGGTTTGAGGGATTCGGATACACCTTCGGGCGTAACTGAACTCAAACTGGGGATTTGAGAAAATTTTTAATTAATAAAAGCAATAAAAATCTGATAAGAGATTTCGAAACAACCAAAGGAGAAGCAGTGTGTACGGTCAGCAAGTGCCCGAATGGTAAACTCCCCAAAATACTCTTACAAAATTGTGTTATGAGATATGTTATGATATGATACGCATGCTAGTAGACTAGGTGTTAATACTAGGACTAGAGTGGCCTGATTTGTGATGCCTTAGTCTAGGGAGCACTGCTGCTATGAGACGCTTTGAGAGCGGGTGGGTAGCTAGTGCATAGCGAGAATAGAGTACTAATGATCTGGGGTTCGGGGAGGAGGACTTGGGGTGAATACTGATGCGGTGTAGTTGGTAGTATTGGGCCCGTACCACTGAAGACACCAAGTCAGTGGGCAAACCAAGTAAGAATCCTTGGGTATCGGAGACCGAGTAGGTTTGCGTTATCATGTGCGATTATGCTCGATGGAGTCTCTGATACTTTGATGTTGTATTTCAGAGGCGTCATGGTTGGACCATGCCATAGACCTGGTACGAGCGGTGTGAGTGACGAGGAGCTTCGTCACATGATTCACGAGGAGGTGGCTGCGGCGATCCGGGCCGAGATTCCGGAGATGTTTGGGTCTATTAAGACCACACTGATGGAGACTTTTGATGAGCGGTACGGCGTGGTGATTGAGGGCACAGCCGCTGCAGCTACCGCAGCTGTGGCCGCTGCCAGATCGTAGGGAGGTGACTAGTTGCTGTTCCAGGAGTTCAGCAACACGAAGCCACCCGAGTTTGACGGGATGTAGGATCCGAATGCTACGATGAGATGGATTACTGATATCAAGGGATGCTTCTACACTTGTTCATGTCCGGAGCATCTGAGGGTACGGTTCGCTTTGAACCAGCTCCGCCTAGGAGCAAAGGATTGGTGGAAGTTCGTGACGGTGAACTTCACTCTTACGGAGGTTTTAGACGTGACTTGGGAGAGATTTACTGCTATGTTTAGAGACGAGTATGTTCCCTGGTGGAGAGGGAACGGTTGGTTCAGGAGTTCTTGACCCTCAAGCAGGGTAATAATTCTGTTACGGTGATCACTCGGAAGTTTGATGAGAGGGAGATGTTTTGCCGTGAGCAGGTGTCCACTGAGTAGGCTCGAATGAGCTGATATTCGGGTGTACTGAGGAGGGATATCCGGGTGTTCGTATCGAACTCATCATACCAGACCTTTGTTGAGCTCCAGGCGAATGCCAGGAAGCGAGAGATCGAGTTGGAGACCCAGGCCAGGGAGGAGTTCGAGTCTCAACGGGTGGATCGGCGGCCGGCTCAGTCCCAGCCGGCAGCCAAGCCGACCAAGTCTGCCGATTCGAGGACGAGATGTCAGAAGGGCCGCACTTGCGGAAAGTGCGGCAAGGGTCATGAGGGGACATGTCGATCGGGTACTTGCCACAAGTGTGGCAAGGAGGGGCACATTGCTAGGGATTGCCCCAAGGGATTTATGGTTTGCTTTCATTGCAACCAGACCGGCCATCGGAAGGCCGAGTGCCCCCAGCTTCGCCAAGGATCTGCGCCTGCTGCCAGGGTTACCGAGACTCGGCCGGTGAAAGCCGAGGCTTCGAAGGCTCGTGGGAGAGCTTTTCAGTTGACTACGGAGGAGGTCCGCACGGCGCCCGATGTCATAGCTGGTATGTATTCTTTCTTGTATTTACTTTTATGCTAAGATATTGTGCTTATATTATGATATGTGTAGGAACTTTTCTTGTGAATTCTGTACCTGCCTTGGTATTATTTGACTCGGGTGCGAGTCGGTCTTTTGTATCGTTGGCCTTTAGCCAGCACATCGGTATTGAACGGGAGGTGATGAGTCGACCCTTGCGAGTTTCTATAGTGGATGAGAAAGCGGTAAACGCCACTGACGTGATTCGAGGATGTGTGCTTGAGATTTTTGGGGTCAAGTTCCGTATAGACTTGGTTCCTATAGCGATGGGGGATATCTGCGTGATCGTGGGCATGGATTGGTTGAGTAAGATTGGGGCAGTCATTGACTGCGAGAGACAGCTGGTGACTATACGAGACCCTAGTGGGGGAGTGTTTACTGTGTATGGCGAGGGGACCCCGTGTGGGTCAGCGTTTTGTTCGGCTGCCAGTGCGAGGCAGATTTTGCAGCAGGGCTGCAATGGATTCATAGCCCACGTGATGGACACTCGAGTGGCCGCGGGGAGGCCCAATTCGGTTGACGACGTTCCAGTAGTATGCGAGTTTTCGGATGTGTTCCCCGAAGAGTTGCCAGGTGTGTCTCCAGAAAGGAAAGTGGAGTTCCGTATCGATCTGGTTCCGGGAGCGGCGCCCATCGCCAAGGCGCCTTATCGCCTCGCTCCACCAGAAATGCAGGAGTTATCCTCGCAGCTTCAGGAGTTGTTAGGAAAGGGTTTTATTCGACCGAGTAGCTCACCTTGGGGAGCGCCGATTTTATTTGTCAAGAAAAAGGATGGTTCACACCGGATGTGTATCGATTACCGGGAGTTGAATAAGTTGACGGTTAACAAGCGGTATCCGTTACATAGGATCGATGATTTGTTCGATCAGTTGCAGGGGGCATCTTGGTTCTCCAAGATAGACTTGAGGTCGGATTATCATCAGATGAGGGTTCGGGATGAAGATATTCAGAAGACTGCATTCATAACTCGTTATGGACATTATGAGTTTGTGGTGATGCCTTTTGGACTCACCAATGCCCTGGCTGCGTTCATGGATCTTATGAACAGGGTGTGCAGGCCGATGTTGGATCGGTCGGTGATCCTATTCATTGATGATATTTTGGTATATTCGAGGTCTAGGGAGCAGCATCAGGAGCATTTGAGGGAAATTCTTGGAGTATTGAGATCGGAGAGGCTGTATGCCAAATTCTCCAAGTGTGATTTCTGGTTACAAGAGGTCCAGTTCCTTGGGCACCTCCTTAACCAGAAAGGGATATTGGTCGATCCGGCCAAGATCGAGATTGTGTTGAGATGGGAAGTCCCGAGATCGCCCACTGTGATCAGGAGTTTTCTGGGATTGGCCGGCTATTTTCGAAGGTTTATCAAGGATTTCTCCAAGATCGTCGTTCCACTTACTAAGATGACCCGGAAGGGTGTTGCATTTTCATGGGGACCGGAGCAGCAGTCCTCATTCGAGACCCTGCATCCAAAATTGTGCGAGGCCCCGGTGCTTGCACTCCCGGAAGGGATGGAGGATTTTGTGGTATACTGTGATGCATCTATATCGGGTTTAGGGGGTGCTTATGCAGAGGGGACACGTTATAGCGTATGCTTCAAGGCAATTGAGCCTCGTGAGTCGAGATATCCCACCCATGACCTGGAATTGGGCGCTATGGTGTTTGCCCTCAAGATCTGGCGGCACTATCTTTATGGGGTTCGGTGTACCATTTACACGGACCACAAGAGTCTGAAGTACTTGATGGATTAGCCAAATCTGAACATGCGTCAGAGGAGATGGTTGGATGTGGTTAAGGATTATGATTCTGAGATCCTGTACCACCCGGGCAAGGCTAATATGGTAGCCGATGCATTGAGCCGTAGGGCGGAAAGCGCCCCGATCTGAGAAATTTGTATGAGGTTGACAGTGATGACCCCGATTTTGGACACCATCCGAGGAGCTCAAGCTGAGGCTGCGAGACTAGAAAACCAGAAGAGGGAGCGGGTTGTCGGTCAGGTATCGAAATTCGTTACAGATGGTCGGGGACATATGACTTTTCAGGGTCGGATTTGGGTACCGTTTGTGGGCGGTACTTGTACTATTTTGATGGAGGAAGCGCATCGATTGAAATTCTCGATTCATCCCGGGGCTACTAAGATGTATTTGGACCTAAGGAAGGAGTATTGGTGGCCCTGTATGAAGAGGGATGTTGCATGGTTCGTCGAGAGGTGCCTGACTTGTCGACAGGTTAAGGCCGAGTACCAGCTTCCGCACGGTAAATTGCAGCCGCTAGAGATTCCCGAATGGAAGTGGGAACAGATTACCATGGATTTTATCACCAAATTGTCGAGGACTGCGAGAGGAGTCGATGCGATTTAGGTGATTGTGGATAGATTGACGAAGAGCACTCATTTTCTAGCCATCAGTGAGAGCTATTATGCGGAGAAGTTGGCAGAATTATATGTGAGGGAGGTGGTATCGTGGCATGGGGTTTCGATGTCGATTGTTTCAGATCGGGATGTGCGTTTTACTTCCAGGTTTTGGAAGAAGTTTCATGAGGAGTTGGGTACGAAGCTGCATTTCAGTACCGCATACCACCCGCAGACGGATGGACAGAGCGAGCGGACGATTCAGACACTTGAGGATATGCTCCGTGCATGTGTTTTGGATTTTGGAGGGAGTTGGGACACCTATTTACCCTTAGTGGAGTTTTCGTACAACAACAACCATCATTCGAGCATTGGTAGGCCACGGTTTGAGCTGTTGTATGGGAGGAGGTGTCGCACCCCCATCTGCTGGGGAGAGGTGGGGCAGCGGGTGATGGGTAGCACGGAGATTGTACTCCAGACGACTGAGCAGATTCAGCAGGTCAGGCAGAGGTTGTTGACCGCGCAGAGTCGCCATAAGAGTTATGCGGACAGGTGTCGGTCTGAGCTTGAGTTTCAGGTTGGTGACCTTGTGCACCAAAAGGTCTCTCCTAGGAAAGGAGTGATACGATTCAGGAAGAGGGGCATGTTGGGACCCCGGTATACTGGACCTTTCAGGGTAATTACTAGGGTAGGCAGGGTAGCCTACCGGTTGGATCTACCTGCTGAGTTGGGGAAGATCCATAATACCTTTCATGTCTCGCAGTTGAGGAAATGTATTGCCGATGAGTCGGCAGTTGTGCCATTAGATGATATTCAGGTGGATGCAGGCCTGAACTATGTGGAGAGACTAGTGGCGATCAGGGATTGGAAGGTTAAGGTTCTGAGGAACAAGGAATTACCCCTGGTACAAGTGCAGTGGCACCATCGGAAGGGGTCCGAGCTGACATGGGAGTCCGAGTCTGAGATGCGGGATCAGTATCCAAAGTTGTTTTCAGTATGAGACTTTGGGGACGAAGTCTGGTTCTAGTGGGGGAGAATTGTAACAGCCTGGAATCCAGGTATTCTTCTATTTGGCGCTGCATCTTGGTTATGCTGTCAGTTTAGGGTTTTCATGATAAGCGAGTACGATGGGCGTACAAGGTGTACGTTGGGCGCACTCGCGCGCCTCATTTGGACGCGTTCATCCTCAGGTACGCTGGGCGTACCCAAGGTTACGCTTGGCGTAACTGGTCCAAACCTAAAAACCCTAATTCTTTTGGAAGGCTATAAAAGGAATGTGTGGCTGGACTTCTCAGCCACCATTCCTCAGAGAGAAACCCTAAAAAGAGTGTGCATTCGCTCTTAACCCATTTTGTGAGTATTCTAAGCTTGGTGGTGCCATTCCAAGGTTACAAAGGAGAAGATGAGCTCATTGGAAAGACTCGAAGTGGTGTTCAAGTGTAGATCTGAGCTTTACAAGGGTTAATGCTTCATTATCAGGTAAAAAGTTCGGATCTTGTCACTTGGTTCATGTTATACGCTTCAAGTACCATTTTCTAGGGTTTTAGTCCCAAAGGTGGAGACTTTTTTTGCAAATGGCCTCCATAAGCTTAGATCCTTCATATTTCTGATCTATTGGAGTTGTAGACTCATAAAAATGACATCTTGGACATGAATATTGCACCATGCATGAGATCTAGGTCCTTGAGTTGGAATAGAATGATGTTAAGAAGTGTTGGAGCCTTTACTGCCATGCCAAGGCTTAAAGGTCTCGACTTTATGGGTTTAGACACATTAACAGAGTCGGATCTAGAAGTTGGAATGATGGCTTAACCGATTAAGACCAGAATGAAGGGTGTTAGAATTTGGTGGTTACGCTGGGCGTAACTTCCAGTACGCGCAGCATACTGGGTGGAGACCCTGATCCATGGGTTGGCGATGTACGCCCCGCGTACATCTAGCAGTACACCCCGCGTACTCACAGGCTTGACTTTTGTTGACTTTTAGGGTTTTGGTCAACATGAGGACTTTAGGTCAAGGAAGGGTAAAATGGTCTTTTACCCTCTGAGGAATGATGATAAAGGTAAAGTGTTAGTTGTGGAAGTCTTTGATTATTAAATGATATTTTTGTGATTAGGCGAGGTAGAGTCATCGTTGGGATTTGGAGATATCGAGTACACGAGATCTTAGACTTTCCACGAGGTGAGTTTTCTCACTATATTGTACCCGGAAGGGTTTTTTATTGTGTGACCAGAAGGTCGGATATGTTGTGAGTTATATGCATTGTATATGATAAGTTAATCGTTTATATGTGCTATGTATGATATGCTTGATATGGGCCGGAAGGCATTATGTTATGAGCCGGAAGGCGTATTTGTTATGGGCCGGAAGGTGTTGTGATGTGGACTTTAAGGTTGACGTGGGTAGGACCGGAAGGTTTACCTAGTTGGGATGGAAGTCTCCTGAGACACATGGACCGGAAGGTCAGGGACTGGAAAGACGTATGTGCGTAAGTTGTATTTTGGGGAACTCACTAGGCATTTATGCTTACAGTTGTTGTGGTACTAGCGAGGACCGTGGGAAGGCGCCAGCGAGATCATACACATTATCGGAGAAAAACTATTTTATGATCATTGGATTGTATTTTGTTATGATAATATTGTTCACGTTTGAATTTGGAATATTAATCGATGGTTTTTGATGTTTACAAAAATGAAAAATTTGTTTTAAAATTTACGTTTTTACAGGTATGGTAAGTGTTTAGACTTAGCTAATGAATAATGTCTCATTGTAAAGCCCTTAACTATGGTATGTGAATATCTCTCAGCCCTAACTTATACGTAGATAAGTTACTAGGCATGATGAATTACATAAAGTTTATAAAAGCCAAGTATGTTTAGTATGAACATAAAAGTGTAATTGTTGAAACATAAAAGTGACCCTTTTAAACTTGAACAAATCTGAAGCCATTTCCTGATCCGCAGTCAAGATCTCCACGACAATCAAGAACCGCATCCGCAGTGAACATCATCAGTCTTTTATATTACTTTTAGTTTTATATGTTATCTAATTTCTTTACTTTTCTTTGCCCAGTTTGCCTTGCATGGCCACCTTAGATAGATTTAACTTTGTAATCCTCGAGGCTCTATATATAGAGCTCTCTCTTATTGAATGAATATCTCGATCAATTATCTCTATCTTCAATTTCATGTTCTACTTATTCTCTCTTACTTTCTCATCCTGAAAGATCCTAATCAACTAAATTGTTATATGAAGATTATAACATCTCTTCGGGGTAAGTTAGTCTTTACTTAATCACCAAGTCTGATCTCACTTACTAACTTGGTTTGATTGCAATCCTCGTTAAGACTCAACTTAAGTGTTTTCTTGATATAATACTTGTTGTCATTTACATTTCCTTATATTTCCGCACCTAACTATCTAACTATCTAATTCTAACTTATTATTTTTGAGCTTTATGATCCACGAAGTTAAACTTAATATCACATTATTACTTGTTCTAACGTATGCTCAAGTGTGTTACTCAAGTTTTCCTCTCAAGAATTGGTATCAGAGCCTAAGTGTTTGCTTTTTAAACAATAACTTTGAATTTAAAAGGCCTTCTATACCACTGGAGCTCATTTCTTAAAAAATCAAAAAAAAAATCAAAATCTTTTCAAAAACAAGGAAATATTTCACAAGCATTATCTCTCAATGTTTCCAATAGTATTGGAGGTTCGAATAGAGCTCCAATACTAGTGGGAATCAAATATCATCACTAGTCTCAAAGAATGGAAATGTATCTAAGAAGACGTGGAAGAGACGTATCGATATTTGTAGAAGAAGGATCTCATGTCCCTGTTCTAACTCCAGTTCAAACCGATGATACTCAAACTAGACTGGGTGGAGGTCAACCAGCTATGAATCGTCCCACCAAAGATAATATTGATAAAATGGAAATGATGATGTTGCCTTTTATGAAATATCTTGAGGAGTTGCTCCTAACAACTTCAACATCATCATAAATTGCAAGTCATCCAAATAAATCTGGGATGTTCTCAAGAACTTGTATGAAGGTACAGAACAAGCTCAAGATAAGAAGCTTACAACCTCACTCAATGAATTCAACAACTTCAAAGCTCATGCTGGTGAAAGTTTGGAAGACTCCTTCAAGAGGTTCAGTTTGATTGTCACAAAGTTATCAAATGTTGGCACCATCTGAAGTAACCATGACACAAATCATCAGTTTCTAAATGGTTTTGGTAGACATTGGACTACGAATAAGATGATAGTCCAAGGAGATAGAAAAATTCATAACTCTTTACAAGCTTTATGATTAAATACAAGGACAAGAATCAACTATACTCAAAGACTGTGCTAACTTCGGAGGACCGCTAGCTCTCGTAGCACAATCACCTCACACTCAATCTTACTCTCCCTCGTATGACAGCCCTCCTCAGTCATACGAAGCCGACTTAGTATACGATGATGAAGAGGAATTCCAAAAGGCCATTGCTCTAGTTTTCCAACAATTCAATAGGCTACCAGCCTCATCTTTTCGAAAGAATAAACAGTTTAATAAACCTCCTTTCAACCGCAACTTCAATCCTCAGAATAATCATTCTCGATACCCCAAAAATCCTCACCCATCACCTCAACCTCCAAACACTCAATCAAAAGAGGCACCACAGCCTGTCAAGCTATCTGATTCCAGTACCTCAACAGAAGATAAGGTTGATGTAGTAATTTGTCACAAATGTAACAAGGAAAACCATTTTGTAAAGGATTGCATAGCCAATGTAGTCAAAGACAGAGCGTTCTACCTTAAAATGGCTCAAGAAATGGAAGAAAAAGAAAAAGCAAGGGCATACGTAGCCCAAGTCAAGAGAGTGTTGGGTTTTGAGCATTCTAACACATCCTAAGTGTACATGCAACCCTAATAAACCTTGGATCTATGTTTGTCTAAGATACATGCATATAATTAATTTTTCCAAGGTTTATATCCTCGCTAGCATGGCATGGGGAACATGGATCAAATAAAGCTAGGAGAAATACTTACCTTGAAGTTGTAGTTGATTGCTTGGAGTTTGTGAGCCTAGCACCAATAGTGTGGATGCCTCAAGTGGAAATCACAAATCACCACAAACATGGAACTTTGAGAGAATAGTCACTACTATCTTGAAATTCGCCCTCACCTCGACAAGTGTTAACTAGTGTCATTTCAAGAACCAAAGCCTCCTTTATATAGTGTGAAAGATTAGGGTTACATCCCTAAAACCCGTGTCTCTTCATTTCCATGAGATCCATGGGTTAAAGTTCCATGGAGTATCCATGGACTTTTCCATGCAAGCCTAGCCCATTCCAAATAAAGCTTTAGCCCACACTATATAAATATAGAAGCCCATATTTAATTAGTAATATCTTTGATCTCTAAATTAATCCTAGATTAATTATAGATCACTACTAATTAAATAATATGATCTTATATTAATATATTAGAACTTATAATATATTAATAAATCATAACTTGTACTATTCTCAAATATTATCCATAGATTGTTCAGGTGAAGTGCAACCCAAATGGACCATGACGGGTCGGGTCAAGTACATACCAAATATAGTTATGAACTTAGACACTATATCCAACTGTAACAACCCGAAGTTGTTCATCGCCAAAACCCGTTCTACCCGAAAAATTCGCCCTTATCAAATTCGTTCCGTTTTCACTTTGGGTTAAATTATTTAAACTTATATGTTTATTATAATTTAATGAGTGTCCAAACCCCTTGGAATTCATGAAATTAGCCCAAAATATTTATTTCATAAGTTTTATAATCGTCCCCACCGAGTGACGGAAACTTAATCGGGTGCGACCTAAAGCCTCGTTTAGTGTCGGTATCGGGTAGAATTCCACCGTGTCCAAGTTTTAGGACCTATATAAACGTGTTTAAGCACCCATTTGAAGCTTTTTCTTCCTCTCTCTACTCTCTCTCTAACTTCTCTCCTAAATCCAAAGTTTAAGGGTCCAAAACTCAATTTTAAGGCCTCAAATCCCTAAGGTACCTTCCTAACCTTAATGTATAGCATCTTTGACCTTCAAATTTGAGATTTAATCATGATTTAAGACCTTGTATATGATTTTACGGCCCTATAAGGAGATTAGGCCGTAAACTCATAATAAGTGGGTTTTTATGCCTTTAAACCCCTCCTAAACAATTTTGGGACTTAGATATGGCTTAATGACTTCATGGAATGGACTTATAAAATTTAAAACAGGGATTTTGAGACATTTGAAGGAGTTTACGGCCAAGGCACATGCTTGGGCCGTAAACTCATATATATATATATATATATATATATATATATATATATATATATGGGGTTTTTATGACCTTAAACCCTTCCAAAACACTAATATGGCTTAGATATGAATTTTAGAATATTGGTTTTAGCCTTGGAAACACTTTAAACATGATTTTTGGGGGACTTATATGAGTTTACGGCCAAGGCTTGTGCTTGGGCCGTAAACTCCATGAAACATGGTGCAAATTTATTTCTAAGGTGTTAGAAAGCCATCCAACACCACCAAAAGCCTTGGAATAAATCATACGACCAACCAAAAATAGTTGAAGGGCCTTAAACACATCAAAACCCTTCATTTAAGAGTTTACGGCCATAGAAGGTGCCCCATGGCCGTAAACTCCAAAAACCCCTTCAAATCATCAAGCAAATGCATGTAAGGCTTAGGAATAAATCTAGTAATCACATGTGATTAGTTTGGAATCCAAAAACTCAACTTTTCATGGGTTTATAGGAGTTTACAGCCATGAGACCATGCTAGGCTGTAAACTCCCTAAAATGTGTCATTTTGGTGTTTAAAATTTATTCCAAACCCTTAAACCAAACCTAGAACTTGTCCCCTATGTGTTTGAAGTCCAAATTGCACCATAAACCACCCACCATGAGTTTATGACCGTAAACTCATGGGGAATGGGTGTTTAGGCTGTAAACACCATTTAGAAGTTTACTCTTGGGGAGTAAACTCATTTCCTAAGTCCCTCATATCATTACATGTCCTTAAACGCCACCCAGGTCCCTCCAAACACTTGCATCGGAGTGTTTTTGCGACTAGAAGTAATTGTCCTTATCAAACAATCAATCTAAGTTCTAATTAGATATAAATGTGTATCTTTACATTATAATTAGGAACCTCGTGCATTTGCAAGCCCCGGACCAAAGTTTAGCACCCGAAATCATCACATTTCCCGTCCGGTGAGTTCATACCCCTACGCCATTTTCCGTGTTTTTCAATGTTTTTAGGGGGGGGGGGGAATACAAGCAAACTATAACTGTTTTCAAATCATAATATTGATATGTTTTAAATATATCTGACTAACATATAAACTCTTTTACTCCTTATATTTTATGCTGAGCATAAGGAATGATTTATCAATTACAACTAA
This sequence comes from Lactuca saligna, assembly GCF_052625555.1. Taxonomy (NCBI): domain Eukaryota; kingdom Viridiplantae; phylum Streptophyta; class Magnoliopsida; order Asterales; family Asteraceae; genus Lactuca; species Lactuca saligna. The sequence continues at coordinate 154,131,484 of NC_136419.1, forward strand.
ATGTATTTTAGTTAAGAAAATAACCAAACTAATCAAATTATTATGGGAATAATTTGGGGTTCTTTACTGTTCGTTTTATCATGTACTGATATATATATATATATAAAGTTATTAGATAAACTATGTCTGATTCAGTTTATCTCCATATCATTTGAATGTATTGTCAGATAGTTTCATTGTATGTATCTATATTCACTGTATTACGTTTCATAATCTTCAGTATGTTGATATCGTATGAGAACCCTGTCAATAGTTTAGTACTAGTTTGTGAGATAGTCACTACCCTTTATGGATGATCAGTAAATCCTCCCCGGAAGTGTAACCAGAGTCTCCTGGAGGGAGAGCGTGGAATTTGTGAATAGATCTATTTGGGACTGACAATACCACACCTTAATTGCTAGCTATAGTTAGGCGGGCACGCCTGGGGTGACAAATTTCTGGATATCATTTCGACGTCTGACAAACTTCAAGGAGGTCTCGTTGTCGTATTAGCATGGTTACCCGACTCACAACATGTATTAATATAAGTTTATTCACAGTATCCTTTTGACTTTGTTTCGATTCTGTATCTACTTTTTATATGGTATCTATAACTTGTACGGGATGTTTTCCCCATGATTTTTAGCTATATCTTATACGGGATAGTAATCCCATGGTTTTGAATCTATAACTATTACGGGATAGTAATCCCATGGTTTACACATATATCTTGTCCGGGATGGTGATCCCATGGTTTTCAATCTATATTTATTTCGGGATAGTAATCCCATGAATTTCAATCTATATCAAGTAGGGGATAGTAATCCCATGGTTTTGAATCTATAACTATTACGGGATTTTAATCCCATGGTTTACACCTATATTTTGTCCGGGATAGTGATCCCATGGTTCCCAATCTATATTTTCATATATATCAAATTATCTTGTGTCTAGTCCGAGATGGTAGTCCCATGATCTTAAATCTGTATTTTTATATGTGTCAAACTATCATATATCTCTTTCGGGATAGTGATCCCAGGATTTTCATTATATAGTTTTGTGTATTAAACTATGCTTTGTGATATACAACTGGTCTTACAATTAGGAAAATATGGGATTTTCCTGGGGTAAAATACAACACGTAATCAAATTGGTAACAAATGATAACTAAACTAACTTTACATAAGAAAATATGTGAATTTCTTGGATAACAAACCTTTTCGGAAAACTAAAGGAAACCGATACATTTTCATAAAACAAAACCGCTTATGAACTCACCAGCTTTATGCTGATTTTCAAACCACTTGTATTCTCAGGTCCAAGTTAGACAGGTACCCGGTGATCTCTTTTGGTGAAGACAGAGTGCGTGGAAGACTTGCCTCAACTTTTGTTAATATGATGCATATGTATATCTTGTATAACTTTACTTTTGAAACAAATGTAAACTTTCATATATATGTAATGTAATGGTTGTTTAGTGTGATTACTATGTACATTGGATTTGATACACAACGTGGAGTCCACCCCTGAAATGTTTCCGCCTTTGATTTTCGAGGTGTGACAGATTGGTATCAGAGCCCTTGTTTATAGTGAACGGAGTATACCAAACCTTACATGGTATAAAACTATAAACACAAAAGGGCCTTAGTGCTCTGAATTAAAAGTATCTTCAAACTACAAGTATTTTCAAAAGTATACAAGTATACCGAACCGTCGAAATCCGTAACTACAAGTAGAACAAAACATAAGTAAATGGGTGTTGTACACTACGGTTAAACTTGGGCAGTTATGTAGTCGTGTCTAGGATCAATATAGCCTGGCCAACTATATTCATTCGAGACACGGCCAACATGTGCTTGGGAGTGACTGTGGTATGCAGCATGCCTAAAACTTACCCAGTATCTCAAACAACGAGTCGTCGCTGCAGCGAACCATGAAATACTATGGGAGTATTTCTCGAGCCAATCCTTCGTAGAAAATCCTCATATACGCGATGTTCCTTGATCATTCCTCGTTTGACCGAGCCCGGTACATATGTCAAAACATAATCATCGAGGGGCCAAGATATCAACTTCTAATCCAAGAAGGAACAGATAAACTTCTACTCATATGTTTGTTCTACCACTCATTGAATTACACGCAAAGGCACGTTTTATAACATCGAGTTACCAATGCGTTTTCGTACAATCAATGCATAACCAACTTGTAAGTAACAAATCATATCTCTAGGTTTGAAGACTTATATGATATTACCGTCTCACGATCACTCGAGATAGAATTCCATGAAGTGATTCCAGTGAGCGTGGGTTGAGTCCAATGCTCAGAACTTATGAGCACTCATGATTGTTGTAGCCATGTCCAACACCTTAGACCTCTGCAACCAATCATGACAGTCTTGATTCATACCTACTTCCGACATATGACCGACTGTGGAGGTTTGAATAATATGATATACCAAACATAATTATTCTGGAAGTCAAAACATGCAAAAAGAAATAAAGTAAACGATTGACAAGAGATAGCAACACTTTACTCATAAATAAAACACCTTTTATTCATCATCAAATGTCAATTACACTTTACAAATTTCATAATTTATCTAACTACTAAAACTTATATCATCCTTCAGCCTTATGCTCCGAGCATGCTGAAGATGCTTAACCCTACTCAGTCCCTTCGTGAGGGGATCTGCTGGGTTCTCATCCGATGATACCCTCTTCGCTACGAGGATTCCTTCTTCTATTCGATGTCTGATGAAGTGATATTTTATGTTAATGTGTCTGGATCTCCCATGATCTCTTGGTTCCTTGGCTAAGGCAACCGCACTATTACTGTCACAGAAAATCTCCATCGGCTCTTTTATAGTTGGTATAACTCCAAGGTCTCCGATGAAGTTCTTTAGCTATATAGCCTCCTTTGCTTCCTCACTTGCTGCTATATACTCTGATTCACATGTGGAATGAGCCACTGTCTCCTGCTTGGAACTCTTCCAAGTGATTGTTCCTCCGTTTAAGGTAAAGACCCAGCCCGACTGAGAGCAGAAATTATCCCTATCAGTCTGGAACTAGCATCACTATACCCTATAACTCTCAAGTCATCACTCCCACCGAAGGTAAGGACCCAGTCCTTAGTCCTTCGCAGGTACTTGAGGATATTCTTTACCGCAGTCCAGTGTTCCTTGCCAGGGTTCCCCTGATACCTGCTAACCATGCTCAAAGCAAAGGCTACATCAGGTCGAGTACACGTCATAGCATAAATGATCGATCCTACAGCAGAAGCATAAGGTAGTCGACTCATTTCTGCTATCTCAGCCTCAGTACTAGGGCTTTGTGTCTTACTCAATCTGGCATTACTCCGAATGGGTAACTCACCTTTCTTGGAGTTATGCATGTTGAATCTTTTCAACACTTTGTCCACATAGGTGCTTTGACTAAGTCCAATTAGTCTTTTACTCCGGTCTCTCAAGATCCTTATCCCTAGGATATAGGCAGCTTCACCAAGGTCCTTCATAGCGAAACACTTCCCAAGCCAGGACATTACTTCCTGCAAAGTTGGGATGTCATTTCCAATGAGTAGTATATCATCCACATACAATACCAAGATGCTAACTATACTCCCACTAGCCTTGACATAAACACAAGATTCATCTTCACTCCTAGAAAAGCCAAATTCCCTGACCTTTTCATCAAAGCAAAGATTCCATCTGCGAGGTGCTTTCTTCAATCCATAAATGGATTTCTCAAGCTTACACACTCTATTAGGGTACTCGTTGGTGAAAAAACCCTCTGGCTAACTCATGTGAACATCTTCAGCCAACTTTCCATTAAGGAAAGCAGTTTTTACAGCCATTTGCCATATTTCATAGTCATGAAATGCAGCTATGGCTACCAAAACCCGAATACACTACTAGAAAAACAGCCTTTTACGACGCTCATTGCGCGTCGTAAATGGCTCAGACGACACACAAATGCGTGTCAAGGAAGGCCCTGTCATAAAGAGAGACGACGCGCATTTACGATGCTCATTTACGACGTGCAGTTACGACGCACCTTTACGACACGCAATGCGTATCAAGGAAGACCCTGTCATAAAGGAAGACAACACGCATTCGCGTGTCGTAACCTTACAACGCGCGTGTTAATGACATGTCATAAATGAAGATGACACACATTTTTGCGTATCATAATTTTAAATGTTTAAAAAATATATTTTTTTTATAGATTTACTAATTTTCAAATTAAATTTACATTTAATGCATCATAATAGAAAATAAAATATCATATACAAAATATATAATCCATTTCATAAAATTTAATGTCATACAAAAATAGAATCCATTGCATAATATTTTATTACAAATTTAACATTTTTTTGTTTCCGTACTTTGACAATTTGTGCTGCTGCTGATTCCGGAGCCAATCTACGACTGCATTCCAGAGCTGATTCAGTGGAAAGAGCATCCCAGACTCCATCACTTGAAATTACAAGCCGCCCACAAGCAGAAGACAGCTGAAGATCATGAATAAATAAAAGTTGTTAATAAAAAGAGGAATAAATTGAGTTTAATTACTAATCACCAACACTCAAACCAATTAATGAAAGTTAAAGCATCTAAATAATATAGCATGGGATGCAAATATATCATGCATCGTACAAACAATGAAGATTTTTAGTTTCTGGAAGATTATTGACATCATTGGGATTAAGAGTTTTCCTTGCTTATCCACTGCACCTCATATGTTTCCATCACATTTGAAGGATTATAATGCTACATAGCTCTATTAAAGATGCTACAATATCTCTCTATTGTTATGCATGAAATCAAGACATATGATCTTCTAATACTAGAAAACAAGAGCTATTCGGAATAATAAAGCTACATACCTGAGTTTGCAAGAGGTATCGCAAGGTGCTGCCGACTCAAAACCAAGCAGTGTTAGGCACTTATCAAGGACTGAACTGAGGATACACATCTGATAGAAAAAAGTTAAAAGTATAATTACAAGGATTAATAAAAGTTATTCTTCAATAATGAGTTTATAAGGAGTTTCAAGATTTTATGACTCTTTTCAGCATCTGTAAAAAGTTTCTCAATTGTAATAGCAGTACTTCTGTTGAATATGTAATAGGTGATATTCGCAGTTGTACCTGTCCCTTGTTCACCAAGGAAAACATAAGAACTAGGGGAGAAGAAAGGAGTGATTAGAACAGCAGAAACAAGAAAAAACAGAGGAACAATATTGGTTGGTGCTATAGATAACTTAACTGAATAAAAATTGGTTCTTAACATATTAAAAGGACAACGGTTACATCTATATATGCTAAATAAGATAGCATCCAAATATAACTTGAGGGGCAGACACAAGAATTTTCAACAATAGTGGCACCAAAGCATGTAACAACAAAAAAGATAACATCAAGGCTTATCTAAAAGAAAACCAAATAAGCTCAGTACACTTTAATAGCAACATGATAGAAGCATATGGCAGTAGAACTAATCAAGTTATGTATAAAACTAGATACATTATAGATTATACATAGATATAAATATAGGGAAATAATTTACATACCTGAACAACATCATTCCTTTGCTTCCTACATTTTTGAGAGGCCTGAACTTGCAACTGGAGTTCCCTTATTGCATTAAGTATTTCTGCAAAGAATTTCCTCTTCCTCGTTTCTACTCTATTCTTTTCTTCCTCCTCTAATTTTGTTAGTATGTGCAGCAAATGATGTTAAAAGAAGAATAAGTATTAAACTAATAACTTCTTTTTCCAAAAGCATACAAAGAAAATTTATAAACTTTTATCAACTAGTCAAAGAAAATATCCATCAAGATTCAAGATTTACCTCAGCATCTCGTTTCTTCTTTTATCAACTTTTATCAAATAGATGAAAGTACACAGTGGTTTCTTGCATTTAACCCATTAAATGTTAATCTTTAGATACAAAAGAGAATATGGAAAAGCAAGATGTTATAGACTACAGTCTACCTTAAGTCCATAGAGTTCAAGCAAACACTTTGACTGAAGGTCTTCACCTATGCTTGTAGGTAATTCTAAATTCATGATAAAGAAACAAATGAGTAAAGTTAAATGATATCTACTAACAACTTCACCTTCCAGTAAATAAAATGTTAAAGTATAATACATATGCTTCTTATGGCATCCTTCAAGTTGTGACAAACGATTTTGGATGTGACTCTCGATCCATTTTTTCCTTGTTTCTGCCATTTCAGAACCAGTTATGTGATTAGATCGATGTTTGACCAAAGCCTCCTCAAGGTCTGCCATTAAATCTCCTCCATTTGGAAATGGAGAGTTATTATTTAACGATATCAAAAAGTTAGGCAAACACACCATGTAATAGTTCTAAGTAGAACATATTTTACTCGGTAAATTCTCCTAAACATGAACAGTAGACCATAGGTCTAAAACTGAAACTGAAATTACTTATCCATTGAACACGGGGCCGGCCCTGTGATTTAGGGGGCCCTGTACAAATTAGGAAAAATAGGCCCTAAGACTGACAAAATATAAAATAATATAAAACAAAAATATGTAGTTTTTCATTCCATCTCATAATGAACCACACACATGTCAAAAGCTACGAGGCAGTTCACGTAGACAAATAGAAAAGTTGAATTCAACTAGAGAGAATTGCAAGAACACGTAAACCACTGCTATCTTCAATGCTCATAATGGTTTCTACACATTCATAAATTATTGCATTCCCTGCATTCTTGTTTGACTCAGTTTTTGTTGCCACCTACACAAGGAATTTCTTAAATTCTTATAATTTTGAATTATATATCACAATTCACAATGAGATTTATTAAAATAAAAGCTAACCTAGGCAAGAATGTGATTCATGGAATCACTAGCATCAGCATCTCCATGGCCCAAAACACGCAAAAGGCGAAGCAGTCTTATATGAAGAAAAGGGTCTGCAATACCTAAAACATCATATTCAGGAGCATATGGGTTGTTGACAACATCCTTCAAAACATTCACCAACACCTCTGTGCATTTCTATACCAATGGAAGAAAAAAGAAAATATATCTCATCACTAATTTTCACTTATAGAATCATATGTCAAACAGTTCTTAGCGCAAATACACAGTAGAAGGATAAAGAAAAAGAACAAGAACTAAAGGAAGACAATCCTAACAAATAATAGAGGATCTTTAACAAGATCAAGTATATTTACCTTCCTGAAAATTTCAAGAGCCTCTTCATTAAGGTTACAGAGATCTGTACAGAGCTGGATTGCTATTAAAAGAACCCCATGATGTTTTTCTTTAAGTAAGGAAACAACAGAGTTAACAAGATTTTCTGCAAGGTTAGGGACCTTCTTTACAATCCTTATTGAGCACAATGTTGCCTGTAAATTGTAAGAACTTATGTGAGTATGATTCTTCATATGAAATGTGAGAATTAGATTAAACATCCTTGAGAGATCATGAAATGAAATAAATGTTAACATCAACTTACTTTCTTTTGAATATTTGGATCTCAAAATTGCTGCAATCTTTCAGCTTCAGGTGTAAGATCACGAGCCATTTCTGCAGAACATGTATTACCCAAAGCACAAAGAGCTAGTCCCACAATGTACTGATTGGTGTGGTTAAGATCTCTGCAGATGATGAAAAAAAAGATTCTCAAGTCAACCATGTTGCTTGAACACAAGATATAGGAAAGATAAGAGTGAAGAAGCACATTCTTTTCTAACAGCAACATGCTCTTCTGCAGCAGTTTTGCAGGCTCGTATTTCCCTAATAATGTCCCTGCAGTAGACCAATAATGTTTCATTTACAGTTTCAGACCCAACTAATTAACAACAAATTACGCATGTGGTATTAAATGTAGTCAAATCTTTTTCAGGTGAAGGATAAACCAAAAAGATGGAAAATCTTAAGTAGAGAGACATATGGTTTGCGAGGGATGGTTCATGACAGAGTTCACGGATTATCTTCAAACCCAGATTAGGATCTTATAAGTTAGTGACAGTGTCTTACTCATTTGAGTGACCCATCCAATTGGGAAATACATGGATGAATTCCATTTAATGTACGCAAATCAAATGCCCCAACTATTAGGAACGCGAACTAACTCTCAATATAGACAACTTGAGATAACGTTAATACAAATTTGGTCGAAATGAAGAACTAGTTCAAAATTGATCACAAGGAAAAGCTTTAAAAGATAAGATCAATTGTAAACAAGCAACTCACCTTAGACACATCCCAGACGAAAAGGGCTTCATGATTAGGTCGGTTTTGAAACCGCGAGAGAGCTCGATCAGATCCTGATATGTTTAGTGCAAAAATGAACTATATAACCGGGTTGTAGACCGGTGACTGTAATTATATGTATGTTTGATCAAATCGAGATCTGGGGAAAGGTCAATTACGAGGATCTGAAGAGGAATTTGAGATCTGTAGCCTATGGATGCTAATGCAAACGTGATGATGATGACCAAAAATCTTGATTTCTCTCGCTAAATTCTTAGTTCAATCCGAGCTAGGGCTTGTAAGGCCCTAAATCGCCGACGCTGTGTGGGATGAGAAGCGGTAAGGTCCTAAATCGTCGGCTCTAGGATATAAGTAGATGGAGCATGTAAGTTCTTCACACTTTCAAGCATAATTGTAACCCAATCGTCAGCTCAAGCATAACTGTAACCCAATCATAGTCACTCAACGCGAAAATATGCGATTTGGGAACGGCGGAACTCTATGGAGAAACCGATAGCAACTTGTATGATTTTGGAGTTTTACTTCTTGAGATATTGTCAAGCGATGAAGGCAAGTGACGAACGAAGGAAGGAGTGTCGATAACTAGGCAAGGCAGCAGTCGAATCTATGGAGGGGGAAGAAAGGATCGTAATTAGGGCAAGAAGGAAACAAAAGTGGAGGATGTGTTCAAAATTTTAGGGATTTCATTTTCCCCCTATCTACTAAACGCGCTTTTCATTAAAATTATAAAGCGACACTCATAGAAGACGCTCATTTAAGATACAGCACCTTCTGTGTTTTTAATTTTTTCTCGTATGACGCTAATTTAAGGGCACGCAATACTACGTGACCTAAATCCTTAAATTTTTTTGAATAGATGACGCTTTTTTAACGTCACTCTCCATTGCGTAACATAAATCAATGAGTGTCGTGGTTTGCGCATCGTAAAAGGCTATTTTTCTTGTAGTGATAGACTTAATCTTGGCTACTGGAGAAAAGGTCTCATCATAGTCCACTCTAGGAATTTGAGAGAAGCCCTTTGCAACCAGTCTAGCCTTATAAGTGTGTACTTTACCATCCATGTCGGTCCTCTTCTTGAAGACCAATTTGCACCCTATAGTCTTACGACCTGGTACATTCTCAACCAAGTTCCAAACTTGATTGTCATACATGGATTGTATCTCGCTATCCATAGCCTCTTTCCATTTCGCAGACTCGGGGCCTGCCATGGCTTCCACGTAACTGTTAGGTTCATCCATAGCAACTAGTGTCTCATCACTAATAAGTTTCTCACCTTCCGCAGTAATATGAAAACCGTAGTAGTGCTCAGGTGCATTCCTAACTCTCGTGGAACGTCTCAGAGGTACGAAATCGTCATTTGGCTCAACAGGAGTTTCCTCCTCAAGTTGAGGGCTAGGGTTTGAAGTTCCTTCACCACTTGACTCTTGAAGTTCTTCAAGGTCAATTTGCCTCCCACTGTCTCCTTGGCTTATAAATTCTCTCTCTCGAAAGACTCCTCTTCTTGCTACAAAGACCACATTATCACTAGGTCTGTAAAAGAGGTAACCAAAGGAGCTTTGTGGGTAGCTGATGAAAATACACCTCTCGCTTTGAGGTTCGAGCTTATCATCTCGCTCCTCACAAAAGCTTCGCAACCCCAAATCATGATGTGGTCTAGTTTGGGTACTTTACCAGTCCACATCACGTGAGGAGTTTTGGCAACTTTCTTTGTAGGGACAAGATTAAGGATATGGGCGGCAATCTCTAAGGCATACCCCCAGAATGAGATTGGTAGCGAAGCTCGACTCATCATGGAACGAACCATGTCTAACAAGGTTCGATTACGCCTCTCAGCCACACCATTCAACTGAGGTGTCCTGGGAGGCGTCAATTATGAGACAATCCCACATTCCCTTAGATAGTCGAGGAACTCTGAACTAAGATACTCACCACCACGATCGGATCGAAGCATCTTAATGTTCCTGCCCAATTGATTCTCGACTTCCTATTTAAATTCCTTAAACCTTTCGAAAGTCTCTGACTTACGCTTGATTAAGTAGACATATCGATATCTACTGTAATCATCGGTAAAAGTCAAATAATAACGATTAGCATCCCTTGTGGCATGTTTGAATGGTCCACACACATCCGTGTGTACAAGGTCCAACAAACCTTCACCTCTCTCACAAGAACCTGTGAAGGGTGACTTTGCCATTTTTCCAAGTAAGCATGATTCGCAACTATCATCTGACTTTAGGTCAAATGACTCCAAGACTCCATCTCTTTGGAGTTGGCCTATGCGCTTCTTGCTTATATGTCCAAGTCGACAATGCCATAACGATGCTTTATCCAAGTTATTATTATTAATATAATCAATACACATTACATTATTTCCTAAGTTATCAACCACAGATACTGTTTCATACACGCCATCACAAGGTAATGCTTTAAAATAAAGAACATTATTAAAGAAAGCATCAATAGAACCAACTTCATTATTAAATGAAAAGGTAAAACCATGTTTATACAATGCATGAAAGGAAATAATATTTCTTGCCGTTTATGGCGAATAACAACATTTATTCAAATATAAACTAAACCCACTACTTAGCGACAAAGTATAAACTCCAATCTTGGTGACAGGTGTAACTTTCCTATTCCCCATGATTAAGTTTATTCTTCCTTGCTCCACATTCTCACTTCTTCTTAGTCCCTGCAAGTCACAACAAATATGAATACCACAACTGGTATCAAGGACCCAAGATTTAGAATGGGGTGAGTTATTAGAAATGATAGTGTAAATACCTGCATGGTAGGGTTTAACTTTCCCATCCTTTACATCTTGCTGGTACTTTGGGCGGTTTCGCTTCCAGTGTGCCTTTTCATGGCAATAGAAGCATTCTGCCTCTTTTGGGTCAGAAGAAGGAGTGATGAAACCTTTCTTGGTTCCACTTGAAGAAGAGCCATCAAGGGTCCTAACCTTTGTACCCTTTGAAGAACTCTTTCTCTTCTTCCCTCGTCCTTTCCCGATTGCCAAGACAGGGGCGGAGTTTGTAGAAGTAGGAGTAGTAACAACCGCCTTACCCTTAAGACCACTTTACGCGGTCTTTAAGAGTCCTTGAAGTTTGTTGAGTGTGACCTCTTCCTTGTTCATGTGGTATGTCATGCGGAGTTGATCATAATATGAAGGTAAGGAGTGCAAAATGATATCTATTGCAAGCTCCTCAGGGAAGTTCACATTTAGCTTCAGCAAACGGTCCACAAATCTTTGCATTTTCTGCATGTGTCCCGTGATGGGTTCACCATCCTTCATGCGAGTTGTTATCATGGAGGAGATGATTTCATACCTCTCTTGACGAGCACTTTGATGGTATCTTTCCATCAAGTCTTGGTGCATCTCATAGGGGTAGAAATCTTCATAGGATGTTTGGAAATCCGCGGTCATAGTGGCCATCATGATGCATGCCACTTTGGTGGCATCCCTTTCATGTGCCCTAAACTCAGCGATCTCTTGAGGAGTAGCAACTATCTCATCAATCTCCTTAAGCTCCTTATCGAGGATATATTCCTTGTCCTCATAGCGAGTAATCATTCTGATGTTTCTGATCCATTCATTAAAGTTGGATCCATCAAAAGTGACTTTCCCACATAAGTTCATAAGAGTAAAGGAGCCATTGGGATTAGAGGCAGAAGCAGTAGTGTTTGTAGACATCTGAAAATGAAGAAGGTTTTAGTTTAGATATAGAGATAGTCCTTAATAAAACACCTAAATGTAGTATTAAGGCTAGGATCTAATCACAATATATTATAACTTAGAAGAGGTATGTCGTAGTCTAAGTAATAACATATTTGGAAGGTAGGTGAATGACGATTCACTAATTTCCACCAAAAAATGAAATAGTAAATATTAAGTTTTTTTTTTGTTTTGGTACTTAGAAATTCCTAGATTCTTTTGAGATTCAATGAACTTTTCAAAGGCATGTTTCAATATCCAGTGTGCCCTCCAAGTTTTGTGACTGGGATGCCGAGGATCACAAAACGAGGTGTGAAGTAACCATGAAAACTACTTGGTACCCTTAATAAATTACCCCTCAATCGATGTGTCGGTTAACCACACACGCACCATCGATACTATGATAAATATCAAGTCACCCTTTACCTTCTTTTTTAAGTCCAAGTTAGTGTGCCGGTTAACCACACACACTCCACTAACCACATAGACAAAGTGTAAAGTGTAATTTCATGGATTAGCACCTTATTCACATTTTTCCTAAAGTGACTAGGATTGGGAATTTAATAAAATATTTAGTTACTTTATAATATTCATCATACTTTTAATGAGAATTTATAAGTCCTTGTCTTACCCGTTCGGCTAACGACCCTCCACCGGTCAAGCAACCGGTGGGAGAGAGTGGACACCCATTAAGTTGCCATTTTATAGGCAACAACCTTATACCCACCTTATAGACCGGCTTCGTGAATGAGGCGTACTAGCGGTAACACGACTTGGTTCTTATACATATATATATATATATATATATATATATATATATATATATATATAATTATTAAATCATAATAATATTAGTATAAGGGTTGAATTTTAACTTTTAAAATTCTAAGGGTTGGAACTAAAGTTTTTAATATGACTTTACTTGTTCCAAAACTTGAGGGCAAGTTTTGTAAACTTTCAAAACTTTTCATTTCTTGTAACTTCTGAGTTTAATAGAGTAATAAAATGAAGACTCTTCATTTTTCTAACTCTTGTGTTCTTTTAATGGTTTTTTTAATCCAAGTCACTTTTGGTTTTCCATAACTTGAGGACAAGTTATGGACTCCATTAAAACACATTATGATCAAAATTAATCTACCATATAGGTTACAAATAATTCCTATGATCATCTAACGTTCATAAGAACAAGAACATGAATATGAACACTTTCATGAATCAAAATCACACTTAAACTTTTTAATTTTGATAACTAGTTGTTGTAAATGAATTAGCCATAACATCACACCATCTAAAACAAGTTTTCAAGTACCAAAACAGTTTCAGGTAATGTTTCTAATCCATTTCCAACAACTAAAGTTGAAAATCTGCACTCTGTCGACCCTACTCGCCGAGTGCATGAACCTACTCGACGAGTAGGTTGAAGATACAAGTGAACTCGACGAGTCCCCCCCCCCCCCATGGACTCGATGAGTCCAGCAGTCAGACACCAAGTTTTTCGACTTTTTCCACTATATTGCATCAAGTATCAAACAAACAAGCCTAGGCTCTAATACCACTGTTGGGTTTTAACCATTCTAACACTTCCTAAGTGTACATGCAACCCTAATAAACCTTGGATCTATGTTTGTCTAAGATACATGCATATAATTAATTTTTCCAAGGTTTATATCCTAGCTAGCATGGCATGGGGAACATGAATCAAATAAAGCTAGGAGAAATACTTACCTTGAAGTTGTAGTTGATTGCTTGGAGTTTTTGAGCCTAGCACCAATAGTGTGGATGCCTCAAGTGGATATCACAAATCACCACAAACTTGGAACATTGAGAGAATAGTCAGTACTATCTTGAAATTCGCCCTCACCTCAACAAGTGTCAACCAGTGTCATTTCAAGAACCAAAGCCTCCTTTATATAGTGTGAAGGATTAGGGTTACATCCTTAAAACCCATGTCTCTTCATTTCCATGAGATCCATGGGTTAAAGCTCCATGGAGTATCCATGGATTTTTCCATGCAAGCCTAGCCCATTCCAAATAAGCTTTAGCCCACACTATATAAATATAGAAGCCTATATTTAATTAGTAATATCTTTGATCTCTAAATTAATCCTAGATTAATTATAGATCACTACTAATTAAATAATATGATCTTATATTAATATATTAGAACTTATAATATATTAATAAATCATAACTTGTACTATTCTCAATTATTATCCATAGATTGTTCGGGTGAAGTGCAACCCAAATGGACCATGCTGGGTCGGGTCAAGTACATACCAAATATAGTTATGAACTTAGACACTATATCCAACAGAGAGACCATCAAGTGTGGTCATCCGGATATGAGGATGAAGACATCAGCAACACCAAGGGTAAAGGAAAATTTTGCATGACAACAACTGGGAATGAGGATGGGTCAAACCTGCATCAAAAGAACTACTACTACATGGGAATGATGGAACTATAAGCATTGTCGAGTAGGTAAAACTCATGATCCGAACTCTTAATTATAGCATGCATGATTGCCAACCATTCATAGATGACATTAATGATACTTGTGTTGCCATCCTTTCAGACTATAACAAAGCCCTAGATGAGAAGAACATTGCTTCCCAATAAATGTTCCATGTAAGAGGACATCTAGAAGATAAATGACTCAAGGTTACCATTATAGAAAAAGAGTTAGGATTAGAGGACGCAAGAATGTTATGTGAAACTCAATTAGACATAGCATTAGATAAAATAGATTTAGCTCAAAATGAAATTGTACGATTAAATCTTTTAATAGAAAAATTGTTCAATGAAAGTGAAGCTATTGAGAATCTTGTGAATAATGGAAATGTAGATAACACATTTCATTGGTGTTGGTCCAATGGGTATTCCACCGCATAGGATTCCTCGCCCCAGTTTAACAAAGGCCGTCTCTATGTCCCTCCGAACCGAGAATTCCATTTTCTAGTCAATGACAAAACCATTCCCGAAGACATCAAATCTCATTTTGGTCGACCTTATAATCTAATTAATAATTGTGTTATTGAGGAAATTCTTCCTGAATTTTCGGGTCACTCATGTGATCAAATTCCTATCTCTAGCATAATTTATCCCAACTCTCAGACTTCATCAATCGTTGATGAAGAAATTATTATGAAAGAACATGAAGTTTGTGTGAACTTCCTATCACTACCTTCAGACTGCAATACCGCTCACTGTAAGTCTGAACCGTAGTCTGATCAACTGCCTCTCATCAAATGCCCCACAAAGAAATTAACTCAAACTTATGTTGTAGTAGTCCAATCTGATCGGTTTTGGTATAATACAACATCCTACGGTGCACATACAACCCTAAATACCTTGGATCTATGTTTTCACTAATTATACATGCAATGGTTTCCAAGGCATTAAACCTATGACTAGCATGCATTTGACATAAACCATATAATATACTAGTTAGGGAAACATACATTTTATGTGGCTTGAAGTCTTGATGTATTTGGCTTTAAGATCTTAGCACCAATAGTATGAAATGCCTCAAATGGAATCACAACACACCTAGGACAAAGGTAGCTCTTGAGAGAGAATTCCATGCACCAAAACACCTCCATATTTCTCTAAGAAAAGAAGTGGTGATTTTGGCTATGGAGTCACCTATTTATATGTAGGATTTCAAGGGTCATGGGTATAACCCATAATCCATACCCATGGGTTTTATGATCCATGGTTCATGTGGCCCAACTCTTTATGTATCCACACATAAACTTGGTCCAACATGGATCATAAGCCCAACACATATAAATATAACTAATTTTCACAATTAGTCCCCACAGATTTAATTAGTCTCTTTTGATCACTAAATTAATTCTAAATTAATTCTTGATCGATACTAATTAAAACATATGATTTCATATCAATATATTATAACTTATAATATATTAATAAACCATAAATAACCTTCTCTCAAAAGTCCATCCTAACAAATTGTCCTGATGATATGCAACCCAAATGGACCATGCTACTCTCGGGTCAAGTACATACCAATAATAGTTATGGGTTTAGACATGTAATCCAACAGTCTCCCACTTGGATAAGTCTAAAACTATTATTGCAAGTACGACTTCATAACCCGACTAGCAATCGTAGCTTTTAAAGCCGCTATCGAACTCTGAACAAATCAATGACGCGTCCATTAGATAAGGAATCATATATTCCTCCATTCTAAATATCGTATGGACTGAGACATGGATTATAATCATTCTCTCTGTCCATTTTTTGTTTCCCGATTTCCGATTTATGACGACTGACTAATTGAACAAATCAAATCAGTCCTGGCCCTGCCGAGCACTTCCATTTGTCATCATCAAATCATCGAGGGGCCCACAGATATCACTTTTATCCCGAAGGTAAAAGGAATGGATAAACTTCGACACATATGGCTTGTTCTACTACTTGCTGAATCATACACAAAGGCACGTTTTATAGCACCGAGTTACCAAATGCGTTTTCGTGCAACCAATGTACAACCAACTCACAGTCACAACTCATATCTCTAGGTTTGAAGAATATAAGATATTATCGTCTCATGAGTCATGATCACTCGTGATAAAATCCATGAAGTGATTCCAATGAGCGCGGGTTGAATCCAATACTCAGAACTTATGAGCACTCATGGGTGTTGTAGCCCTTTTTCCGACATCTTAGACCTCTACAAGCCAACCCATGACAGTCTTGATTCATATCTACTTCCAACATATGCCCGACTGTGGATGGTTTGAATAACTTAGTCATTCTGGAAGAATAACCTAGTTTATTCTGGAAGTCAAAACATGCAAAATGAAACACAAGAACATAAATAAAACACCTTTTATTTATCACCATATGATTACACATTATTCATTGTATACTGTTTCAGCTATCAACTATATTCTTGAATTTAAAACAATTGTTGTACCATGCTCCAAGCATGTACACTATGTTTTCTAAACACTAGTCATGTCATACACCAAGTATGCATACTATGTTTGTCTATGATCTTTACTTTGTGAACTAGATCAATTGAAGATAACTTCAATGATTCTCTTTTCACACTCCCAAATCCTTACTGCAAATACTAGAATTCCAAATTCATGTCATTTACTGAAATCTGTTAGATTCTAAACTTATATGCATTGATCCTCTTGTAATGATTCTGCACAAAGTTAGACAGACTTGACAACAACCATTACAGAGAATTCCAAAAGAGATCAGCTCCTTAGAAACATACTTCTTGCATTAAGTTTCCTAATCTTAAACAGATTGAAAATTCTAACTTTGAAACATTTCCAGATTCCATTTTGACTATCACTTTTGAACAAGAGTTGCCTCCTTACAAATTATGTCAATATGGTCCTTCCAGAATTATCACTATACTTCTAACTGTCCTTGACTAACCAATCTTTAGTAAACCTTAGATTGTCCTCGATAACTGTTTAATCCTTTTAGTGATATCCAGTTCTAAACCTTTTCCCTTCTTAATGCCCCAGACATTTGGAAAATTTTAGAAAGGATGAATATAGCACATGTAATCGATCCTATATCCGAAGCATATGGGACACGATTCATGATGTCTCACATAAAGACTAAACCAATCTTTTGCTATAACATTTACATTTCTATTTGCCAAGTTCTCATAATTCAGATTATGAAAAGGGATGTCGTAATCATAATCGAATTTTAAAACGCAAATAATGGACCCATATACAGAATTTCCTTATGTTGAGCCATTCCAACATGAAATTCATATATATTTCCTTGACTAAATGATTAAAGCCTCACGATCTAAGCTTATAGATTTGAGATGAAGTACAATTTCCTCTCCCTTAATTATAGCAAAACAACTTTTCCCAATTGAAACCTTTTGTTTTCTATAATTAACATTGGTAACTTGCAATACTTATCATAATTATCATGCTCCCACTAACATGATGATTATTAGCATAACACTTATGCTCTCACTAACTTTGACATGTACTCAGAAATCAGCTGACTTTCTTACCAAAGTTCAGATTTCTAATACTAGATTGTTTTGATAAAACTTTATCAAAAACATACACCTTCCCTTAGATAGCATACTTGTGTGTCTAAACAATTATGAAGAGGGATACCGTAATCATAATGGTTAGACCTTTTTGCCACTTCTCACAAGTCCAGGTTAGTGTGCCGGTAAACCACACACGCTCCACTAACGACTTTGAGAATGCAAATATCACAATTGCTATCTAGCTAAAATCTACTTAGTGAAAGTGTTTCCTCACCATCATTTTAATGAATCGGAGAGAAACCTTATGACACTTAGATTTAATGGTGTATGTGTTCTTATCCATGTGAATTGTCAAAACCATAGTCACAAGACAAGGATAATCACAAATTCAAACTCATATGTACTTAACGTAATTTTAACTTCTTGCCACCTGGCAGCTCAAGGGCCTGCCATTGCTTCCAAGTTGTTGTGCAACACATTGAGAACTCTAAGAACTCATTTGCAAAGCCAAATTTAACTGGAACGGGCACAGAATATGTCAACACGATAGGTTACAAACCTCAAGTCGTGTGCTAGTGAAGAACTTCGGGTTCTATTCTTGATTTGTTCTTGAGACTTTCAAGACCATTAAGACTCCCACTGTCCTCTTGACCTATAAGACTCCCTTATCAAACATCCAAGAGATAGTGTGGATTCTAACCAAGACAAACACCTCACACAATTGGCCTAAGTTGGTCTTTCTTTTATCTAAAACTTTTACTCTTACATTTGACAAGTATTTTAAACCTTCTTTGAGACATGTCACTCAAGTTACAATCTTGGAGTATGACTCTAAGAATTGTTTTTGGAACGAAGTATGAATCATCTTCTTGATTTAACCACTTCAACAATTCATAGTTCCTCTTCTTAGCTATAAGAAAGCACTTAGAGGATGAATTGTGATAAGGTCTCTAAATCATTAAGATGATCATAAAAACTGATACGAAAGTACTCTCCCATCTTTTCAGATTTGAGAAACTTCTATCCTTCTGCCTAATTTGATTCTTCTTATTCGCTCTGCCTTACATTGGGACCTTTTTCCAATGTCTCAAAATTACACATAAGCTTGTAAGTATAACCATATTTACTGAACTTTAGTAAATTATGACGAATAATCTTATTGATCTTTTGTGGTGGACTTGACAAGTGCACAAGAATGTGTACTCGATCCCTTAGTCCTTTACTTGACTCACACATCCATGTGAATAAGTAATTAGTCTTAATTTTCCAATACTTTAAAGTTCTCATTCATCATGCTATACAACTTGCATGATTCCAAGTTCCGGTCCAATTGAGACTTGGGTGATTAGAATCTTTCCTTATTTGGTAAATTTAGAGATTATCACAAATGAAGCAATCAATTTCATATTTCCACTCTTGCTATTAATGGAATCATATAAGCAACAATTTTTCCTCAAATGCCATTGTAAGGATATTTTAAAATAAATAAAATCAAAAATTTTCTTTCATTTTAATACTATGCGGAAAAACATATCCTTACAATCCATATGAAAACTTTTTGTTATCTATTCCTAAGCAATATCTCATAACTCCTAAGAAGTAGCTCAAGAATCGACCTTCAAACTATGTGATAGAAATCCATCTATGAGATCAGATTCAGCATATTCTTTCTTTAAGTTTCTTCACTTTTCTTTGATTCCTAAAACATTACCATGTGACCCAGTCACATCATGTATCAGGAATCTAAGAATAGAAACTTAACAGAGTTAGATAGTGGACTTTACCTGAAGTAGAGTCAAACTTATTGACTTTAACCTCCTTAGGTAAATTTGGCAGCTTCGCAACCAATGCCCCTTCCTTTGGCAATATAAACATATAGACCCTTTGATAATGGTACACGGGTCTATCACAGACTTAGCTTTTCTCTTTACCATATGGTCAACCGAGTTGACTATCGCGGATCCCTTTCCTTTGGGTAGAGAGAGCTTTACTGGATATCCAATGTCATCATTGTCAATGTCCATAAAGTTTTAAGGAAGTTGATCTTAACAAATAGATAAGATCATTAAGGGTCTTGTCATAGTCTGTTTCATAGGTGTCCCAAAGGAACTCACTATGTGACTTAGAAAGTGATTGAACCACCAAATTTCTCAAGACTTTGACACCCAACTCTCCCGGCTTGTCAATATGTGACTACATCTCCAAGATGTGACCACACCTAGACCTTGCCTTGCCAATAGGACTTGAGTGATCTTAAACTTTTCAAGAACTTGTGGGTTTGGGAGAATAATTGGAGGAGGTGAAAGAAGTATGATTTCCAAGGGACATCATCTTCATTAGGAAAGCTTGTTTCAAGAGATTTGGGAAGATCATAAATGTCTAAACTAGGCATCTTTTGGGAGATATTCAAGATAGTTGATTTAAAGTCCTTAATATGACACCCAATATGAAATGCTAAGGCTAGGACCGAACAAACTATTTTATAACTTAGAAGAGGGATGCCGTAATCCAAGCTATAAAATATTTGAAGGTAGGTGAATGACGATTCACCAATTTCCACCATGAAAAACAAAATAATAATTAGGTTTTAATTGGTTTTGAAGCTCCTAGATCTTTGAGATTCATCGAACTGTTCAATGGCATGTTTCAATCTCGAGTGTGCCCTTTAGCTTTTGTGACTGGGATGCCAAGGATCACAAAACAAGGTGTGGAGTAACCATGCAAATTACTTGGCACCCTTAAGTGTTTACCCCTCAATCGATGTGCCGGTTAACCACACATGCTCCATCGATACTATGATAAACATTAAGTTACCCTTTGCCTACCTTGTTAAATACGAGTTAGTGTGCCGGTTAACCACACACGCTCCACTAACCGACTTAAACAAAGTGCAAAGTGTAATTTCATGGATTAGCACCTTATTCACATTTTCCTAAGTAACTAAGATTGAGTATTTATAAGAGGTTTAGTTACTTAGTATTTATCTGTAACGCCCCGTTTATTTAAATAAATTAATAGATATAATTCCCTGAATAATTTGTAAAGGAATTGAAAGGGGAGGGTTTAAATGGTAACTTATAGACTTCTTTTGAAGGAATTTCATGGAGGAGGAACCAAAGTGGTCGTTATGGCAAAGATTTGGTGGGGGACGGGGTATATAGCTTCGTTACCAGTCATGCCCTAGCCCCAAGCCTCTTATGTTGCAGTCGCCATCGTCGGGATTCTCCAGCCGCCGATCTCACCCTTCTCCGACGTACATCACCGCCTTCCTCGTCTGTGAAGCCATACAAACAAGACCAATGTGGGGCTGCCATCTCTCTCCTTTGCGTCCATTTTTCGATCAGTTGAGGCCACCAGCGACCACCGTGCCAATGGAACGCCACTGTGACTTCTCGATATCGTGGTTAGAAGAAGCGAACCCACCTCCGGTGAGTACCTCAGCCGCCATACGTGAGCACCCCAGTCGCAGTCGCTTTTTGCTCCCGTTTTTCCGACGAGCCGAGCCGCTGAGCGTAATAGCTTTTATCTCCGAGCGATGGCAGTCGACAGCGTGGCTTCCGGGTGTGTGTGAGTCGTCATCTTTCCGCCATCCTCCTCCTTCTTCTTTTGTTGTTGATGTTCAGGGTCCGACTCGACTGTCCGACGTCGTTTTGACCACCCTTCGCCATCGTTTTCCCAACAGACGAGTGGCCGCCGCCACTCCGAGCAACCGATGTACGACGCTGCTGCCGCCTTTCCGGAGTTCTGCCATCGCCAAGCACCACCAGGTGGTGGTTGTGCTACTTTTCCAAGCATAAGGGTGGGTGTGTGTTTTAGTGGGTGGTGCCCCTCAAGCAAAACCCTAATGGACCTAGCCAAAACCTTAATGGGCTTAAAGATTTATTTTGGGCCTATTGGGCCATATTTGAGTGGAAAACCCTAATTGTGAGTAATTGGGCCTTAGACTTTTATTGGACCTACTTTTGGGCCATTAGGATTAGATTGTGAATTAAGCCCAAAATATTTCATGTCATTTGTTAAGTAGAGTAAAGAACTTAATGGACTAAGTCCTTAATGAGTTAATTGAGAAAATATTAATATTTGGGAATTTATCAGGGCACACGAGAATTATCTAATAAGTGAAATATTAAATAATAATCATTGGCAGAAATTAATCTAAGCAACAATAGACTTAATGGATTAAGTCCCTAGTGGGTTAAGTAAGAAACACTTAACCATAGTTATCATTTGATGTGAAACCCTAATTTCACTTAGGTTTTGTATTGGGCCATCAGAGAATAATCAAATGGACTAGAGTAATTAGTTGGGCTTTAGGGTAAGGCCCATATGAAGGATTGGGCCCAATTTGGAAAATTGGGCCATAGATGGGCCATAGTTGGGGCCTAGATGGTTGTATGATATTGGGCCCTAGAACGATACATGTTGGACTGGACTGATCAATTGGGCCATATGTTGGACTTTAATCCCTAGTTGACTTTGGGCCTATGGATTGGGCCTTGGGCTTGGGTAAGCCAAGATAGGGGTAATGTAGTAATTATCCAAAGCATGTATTTTTAGTTGTGTGTTAGAACCCAATTATTAATTGGGTGTTATTTGGTGTTGACAGTTCGGGAATCTGTCAGCCAGCAGCTGGGGTGGAGTCTGCGGGACTTCAGTAGTGTAGGATTGTGTCAACGGGACTTCAGCAGTGTGGGATTGTGTCAAAGGGACTTCAGCAGTGTGAGGTGAGTTTCCTTCCAGTAGGAATGGGTCTAAGGCCACAATGCCGGCCCGTTTAGTAGCAGTAGTTTCCGGACTTGGGTCCGATGCAGTTGTTAGTTTGTTTGATGCCTTCGTGGCTCAGACAAGATTTATGTGTTAAGTGTTATGGGCTACGGCCTGATGTAGTATGCAGTATATGGGTTTATGATCATGTGTGTTATGCTATTTGATATGTGTTTTGCTATGCTATGCTATGCCCAGTCAGTTCCGGACTTCGATCCGATGCAGTTAGTTCCGGACTTCGGTCCGATGCAGTTAGTTTCGGACTTCGGTCCGATGCAGTTAGTCCCGGACTTTGGTCCGATGCAGGGACCAAGGTCCCAGTCAGTTCCGGGCTTCGGTCCGATGCAGTTAGTTCCGGACTTCGGTCCGATGCAGGGGACAAGGTCCCAGTCAGTTCCGGACTTCGGTCCGATGCAGTTTCCGGACTTCGGTCCGATGCAGGGGACAAGGTCCCAGTCAGTTCCGGACTTCGGTCCGATGCAGTTTCCGGGCTTCGTTCCGATGCAGTGGGCAAGGCCCAATATGTGTTTATATGTTATTGTATGGTATGTGGTGGTTTGGGGGAGCTCACTAAGCTTCGTGCTTACAGTTTCAGTTTTGGTTTCAGGTACTCAGTTTTCAAAAGAGGAGCTCGGGAAGATTGCAGTGCACACACCATTTGTTCAGCCTGGGATGTTTATACTCTGATATATTTGACAGTTGTTATAATATTTTGAGATACATTGCTTATGATTTCTATATGAGGTTTATTGACTATGGTTTTATCATTAAATTAAACGAAATTTTCAGACTGTGTTTTTGGGACGTTACATTATCATTAATACTTTTAATGAAGGGAGAATTATAGTCCTTGTCCTACCCGTTCGGCTAACGACCCTCCACCAGTCGAGGAAGCGGTGGGTGAGAGTGGACACCCATTAAACTGCCATTTTATAGGTAGTAACCTTATACCCCCCTTATAGACCGGCTTCGTGAATGAGGCCTACTAACGGTAAGACTGACTCTACTCTTATACATATATATAAATATTATTAACTTATAATATTATAAAGTATAAGGGTTGAATTTTAACTTTTAAAATTCTAAGGTCTGGTTTGGAATTAAAGTATACATGGGGGTAACTTTACAAATTCCAAAACTTGAAAACAAGATTTGAAACCTTTCAAAAATCTTGGCTTTTTCGTAACTTATGAGTTTAATTAAGGTTTAATGAAAAAAAAAATTCAAGTACCATAACTTGAGGACAAGTTATGGAAGACATTAAATCATTTAATGATGACATTAAAAATAGAGACTCTTCTATTTTCATAACCTATGAGTCTTAATGACACTTTAAAAAGAAAAACTCTTCAATTTCCATAACTTGAGGACAAGTTATGGAGTTCATAAAAACCATTAAGATCAAATATTCCAATTAAAACAATAATCAAATAATTTTTCTACGATCTAGATTAAACTCATAAGTAAAGATAATTCATATCAACAATTTTCAAGAAATTAGATAATCATATAAACTAATATAAATCCTGAAACTTTGATAATTATCTGAAACAACCCAAAAATACGACCCAAAAATTTTGTTTTTCAATATAATCAAAACCATAATATGAGTACCATAACATAGAAAAACATACGCGATGCATCCCAAATCATAATAAAATACTGTGCGGAAAACTGTATCATACTATATCAAATCCAAAACAACTAAAACCATCCCCAGGATAAAAGCTAAGTTGTGGTGTGTGCGATGCTATCACCCCGAGCTCTTCCCTTTGCTTGCAGAAGTACCTGAAACCAAAATTGAAACTGTAAGCACGAAGCTTAGTGAGCTCCCCCAAACTACCACATACCATACAATAACATATAAACACATATTGGGCCCCGCCCGCTGCATCGGGCCGAAACCCGGAAACTGCATCGGACCGAAGTCTGGAATTGACTGGGACCTTGTCCCCTGCATCGGACCAAAGTCCGGAACTAACTGCATCAGACCGAAGTCCGGAACTAACTGGGACCTTGTCCCCTGCATCGGACCGGAGTTCAGAACTAACTGACTGAACATAGCATAGCATATCAACTAGCATGAACACATATACTGCATACTGCATCGGGCCGTAACCCGGAACACATAACATATAACACATAACACATAAATCCTGTCTGAGCCACGAAGGCATCAAACATACCAACTACTACATCGGACCGAAATCCGGAAACTACTGCTAACTGGACGGGCCGGCATTGTGGCCTTAGACCCGTCCCTACTGAAAGGAAACTCACCTCGTAAGCTGGCTAATGAGTGTGTGGCTCGGGAAGCTAACGGTTGCTGCTCCTGAATCTCCTCGGCTGCAAGTCCATCAACACACTCAATCAAATACTAAACACTGCACTTGGGGTAAAATGACTCTTTTACCCTTGGTCAAAGTCAACTCTCTTTGGGCTGACTCGCCGAGTTGGGCCACCCAACTCGCTGAGTCCTACTCTCACTTCTCAGTTCTACACGCTGCTACTCGTCGAGTGTGGCATCGACTCGACGAGTACCCTCTTGATCCAAGAACTCAGACAATCTTCATCCGACTCGCCGAGTCGGATGAACAAACTCGACGAGTTGTTCTTGATCCTAAGAAGATTTCCTTGGACTCGCCGAGTTGTATGAACAAACTCGCCGAGTCCCTCCATCACTGAGTCTACTCTTAACTCGCTGAGTCAACTCCCTAACTCACCTCGTCCACTCGACACTGACAAAACTGAAGGACTCGGGAACTCGCGACCCAACTCGCCGATTCGTTCTTCCCGACTCGCCGAGTTGCCGCCATGCAACTGATTTTTACTCGATTTTGTTTGAATCCAACACATACAACTGATAGATCTGAGTCTAATAAGCTGATTTACCACGTAAAGGTTCCAACTTTACGTGCACAACCTCATGAATAAGGGAAATAAGGCTAAAAGATGCACAAAATGGGTAGATCTATGGTTAATATGCAAAGTAACTCCAAAAAGACAGTAGATCTGGGCTCTACAACACCCCAACATTCAGATCCAAAGATATTTCGACTTATTAAGACATTCATGCAAACATAAGGCTTGGAACAAGCATCAACTAGCTCTTAGGAGAGCTCTAATGGAAGTTTAAAGCATATAACAAGAAGGAAACTCCGAAAATACCTCAATTAACTCAGATTTGCCCTTGGATCCTTGCACTACAACTCTTCTCCTTGCTTCTTTCTTCTTCTCCTTCTTCACACCGGGAACGGGTCGTTACAATTCTCCCCCACTTGACTCAGACTTCGTCCTCGAAGTCTGCTACGGCTGGGTCTGCAAATAACTCTGGGTAGTGCGCTCTCATTTCCTCCTCAGCCTCCCACTTCCATTCAGACCCGTTCCGGTGCTGCCACTGCACCTTCACTAGCTGGATTACCTTGTTCCTCAAGGTCTTGATCTTCCGTTCCAGAATCGCGACCGGCCTCTCGATATAATTAAGGCCGCTATTAACCTGAATATCCTCTAGGGGAACAACTGCCGTCTCATCCACCAAACACTTCCTCAACTGCGACACGTGGAAGGTGTTGTGTATCTGACTAAGCTCCTCAGGAAGATCTAACCGATAAGCAACCCGACCCACCCGGGCCAAAACTCTGAAAGGACCAATAAATTTGGGGCCCAACTTGCCCCTCTTCCGGAACCGGATGACACCTTTCCAAGGTGAGACTTTCAGAAGAACCATATCTCCCACCTGGAACTCCAAGTCCGAACGCCTCCTGTCGGCGTAGCTCTTCTGTCGACTCTACGCAGTCTGCAGCCTACTACGGACCTGCTGGATCAACTCCGTCGTCTTGAGCACCACTTCGGTGCTCCCTATGACTCGCTGACCGACCTCGCCCCAACAAATCGGGGTCCTGCACTTCCTGCCATATAACATCTCAAAAGGAGGTCGATCAATGCTCGCATGATAACTGTTTTTATACGAGAATTCCGCTAACGGAAGATACGTATCCCAACTGCCCCCAAAATCTAGAACATATGCCCTAAGCATGTCCTCAAGAGTCTGAATCGTCCTCTCGCTTTGCCCGTCTGTCTGAGGATGAAAAACGGTGCTGAAATGGAGACGAGTACCCATCTCATCGTGGAACCGCTTCCAGAATCTGGACGTGAATCGAACATCTCGGTCCGACACCACCGATACCGGCACTCCATGACGTGCCACAATCTCCCGCACATAGATATCGGCTAACTTTTCCGCCGATATACTCTCCTGAATCGGAATAAAATGATCACTCTTCGTCAACCGATCCACTACTACCCATATCGAGTCCACTCCACGTGCGGTCCTGGGGAGTTTGGTGACAAAATCCATGGTGATATCCTCCCATTTCCACACGGGAATGTCTAACGGCTGCATCTTGCCGTGAGGTCTCTGATGCTCCGCTTTGACCTTCCGACAGGTCAAACATCTCTCAACATACCAAGCGACGTCTCGCTTCATGCAGGGCCACCAATAATCAGGTCGAAGATCTCGATACATCTTCGTCGCTCCTGGGTGGATAGAAAATCGAGACTTATGAGCCTCGTCCATCAATACTTTTCGTACCCCACCCCAGTACGGTACCCATATCCTACCATGAAGCGTCAACAAACCCCGACTGTCGTAATCAAATGAAGCTACTCGGCCCACTATCCTCTCACACTTCTACCTCTCCTCCTTGAGGCCCTCCATCTGAGCCTCCTTGATCCGCTCCAACAGTGGAGTGATCACAGTCATCCTCATACACAGATCCCTGATAGGGGCCGCCGACACCTTGCGGCTTAGGGCGTTGGCCACAACGTTGGCCTTCCCTGGATGATAAAGGATCTCACAGTCATAGTCCTTCAGCACGTCCAACCATCTCCTCTGCCTCATGTTCAAATTCGGCTGATCCATAAGATATCGCAAACTCTTGTGATCCGTGTATATAGTACAGCGGACCCCATAAAGGTAATGTCTCCAAATCTTGAGGGCAAATACAACTGCCCCCAGCTCCAATTCGTGGGTAGGATAATTAGCCTCGTGAGGCTTCAACTGTCGCGAGGCATAAGCTACCACATGGCCTCGCTGCATCAATACTGCTCCTATACCTGTGATCGAAGCATCACAATAGACTACGAAATCCTCTACTCCCTCTGGAAAGGTAAGGATCGGAGCCTCGCACAATCTCTGCTTGAGAGTCTCGAACGCCGCCTGCTGCTCAGGCCCCCAACGAAAAACCACCGACTTCTTGGTTAGTCGGGTGAGCGGCACTGCTATCTTGGAGAAGTCCTGAATAAATCTCCGATAATACCCTGCCAGCCCTAGGAAGTTCCGAATCTCAGATGGAGACCCCGGGACCTCCCACTGCATCACGACCTCAATCTTGGCCGGATCTACCAAAATACCCTTCTGGTTGACGAGATGACCAAGAAACTGCACCTCGCGCAACCAGAACTCACACTTGGAGAACTTTGCGAAAAGTCTCTCCCTCCTCAAAGTCTCCAACACCTCCCGCAGGTGCTCCTCGTGCTTCCCCTGTGTCTTGGAATATACCAAGATGTCATCTATGAATACTATCACCGACCGATCCAGCATCGGTCTGCACATGCGGTTCATGAGATCCATGAACGCGGCTGGGGCATTGGTGAGCCCAAATGGCATCACCACGAACTCATAATGACCATAACGGGTCCTGAAAGCAGTCTTCTGTACATCCTCATCTCTAACCCTCATCTGATGATAACCAGAGCATAGATCGATCTTGGAGAACCAAGACGCTCCCTGAAGCTGATCAAACAAGTCATCTATCCTCGGAAGTGGGTAACGGTTCTTCACCGTTACTTTGTTCAACTCCCGATAATCAATGCACATACGATGCGACCCATCCTTCTTCCTCACAAATAAGATCGGCGCTCCCCAAGGCGAACTGCTCGGCCGAATAAACCCTTGTCTAACAGCTCCTGAAGCTGTGTAGACAACTCCTGCATCTTAGGGGGAGCAAGTCGATACGGTGCTTTGGCTATCGGAGCCGCACCAGGAACTAGGTCGATCCTGAACTCAACCTGCCTCTCTGGAGGTATCCCCGGCGAATCATCGGGAAACACATCCGGGTAGTCACGAACAATAGGAACATCATCAATCGTCGTCTTGCCCTTCTCCTGGGCATCCAAGACGTAAGCTACAAAACCGGCGCAACCCTGCTGAACATAGCGCCTCACCCTTGCGGCGGAACAAAAGGTCGGTCCTCGCTGGGGCCTCTCGCCCTGAATCACTATCTCTCCCCCACTGGGAGTGCGAACCCTCACTAGCTGAAGCTCACAATCAATCACCGCCCCATTGGGGCTTAGCCAATCCATGCCTACAATAACTTTATTCCCACGCAGAGGAATAGGAACCAGGTCCACTGAAAACTGCTCATCAAATATCTGAAGGGAACACCCTCTATGTACTCTGCCGACCCTCACGGTCCTATCATCTGCTATCTCAACCTCTAATGGGCAATCCAGCTCCCCTGGAGCTCTGCTAAATCTCTTGCTAAGCGCAAGCGATACAAATGATCGGGTAGCCCCCGAATCGAACAATACCAAAGCAGAGATGCCGTTCACCGAGAACGACACTAAATAAAACATATCATCAAGTAATATTCAAACGATATAACAACAATTAAGAGATTGAGGAAAGATACATACCCGTCACCACATCAGGAGTCGCTCGCGCCTGTCATCTGAAATGCCCTGCTCTTCGCCACTGGCGCATCAGATCGGCCCTGCCGGCCATCCGTAATCCTCAAGGTGGCAGGGGCAGGTGCAACCACCTTCCCTGCTGCAACTAAACTGGGACACTGGGACCTTTTATGTCCCCTCTGATTGCACTGAAAGCAAATCAGATCTGATGCTGTAACCGTAGTAGCAGGGGCCGTACAATTCCTACTCAAATGCCCAGTCCGACCGCGCTTGTAGCAGCCGGAACTCCCTGCCTTGCACGCCCCCTCGTGCAATCTCCCACACTTGCCACACCGACCGTGGCTCTGCTGACCCCTGGACCTGTGATCTGAAACCTTGGGCTTTTTGCCCATACTGCCTGAACCCGAAACCGCCTCCGGTTTCCTCTTCTTCTCCATCTCGAGATCAATCTCCCTCTCCCTGGCTCTAGAAATCATATCGTCCAGCGTTTTACAACTGGACCGGCTCACAAACATGCGAATGTCACTCCGCAGCATCTCATGATCACGGGCCTTCTTCATCTCCTCATCGGCTGCGTACTGTGGAACAATAAGAGCCCTCTCCCTGAACTTGGCGGTGATCTCCGCCACTGTCTCGGTAGTCTGGGTAAGGTCCTGGAACTCCCTAGCTAACTGCTGCACCTCAATGACCGGTGCAAACTCCGCCCTGAACCTGGTAGAGAAATCAGCCCAGGTCATGGCATCCAATGCCGCATCATCCCCGATGGCATGTCCGACCTCCTCCCACCAGTCCCGTGCCCTGTCCTTCAGAAGACAGGACGCCAATCTGACCTTGTCCCCCTCGGGACACCTACTAGTGCGGAAAGCGGTGGCCACATCCGCCAACCATCTGGTACTCGCTATGGGGTCCCGCGCCCCATGATAGTCTGGAGCTCCGCATGCCCTGAACTCCCTGAACGTAAGTGTGCGCGACCCCATCACGGCCGCCATCTCAGCACGGAAAGTACTCAATCTCTCATCCATCAGCTCTAAAATACCCTCCTTGATTGAACCGAAGATCACAGGAGTCTGCTCCAGTATGATGCGGGTAACCTCAGAAGAAAGGAACTCTCTAGTCTGCTCATCCATCTGCCCGACCTCCGAGCCTGATCCCGATCCTAATCCCCCTCCGGCATCTGAGCTGCTGACTGCTGGCCTCGGACGCAAAACTACCATTCTGAAACATATCATAACAACATCAGAACACTGAAATATCTCAAGCGATCATGTTACTACTACTAGCTTCCTGGTCTTGTCTCGGCCTTCCTTGATTCGAGTACGGATCCTCTGCTTTCAGTAGTACGGGCCCATACTACCTTCCACATCTATCCGTACTTTCCTCAAGAACTGCCTTGACTCCACCAAGTCACTTCTACTACTGCTATTCTCTGCTGCTCTCATCCTAGGCTTGCCCTAGGAAAACTCAAGCTCAACACGACGGGTCCTCAGCTGTCGTAGGTCTCCTCATAATGCCAGTTAGCCACCACCTAAACACCATCACATGTGATGAGGATCAAATAATCCTTCAAGTAAAAGATCCGTCCCTACAACGGTTGGACTCAAACAAGAGCTGCGCAATAGGGCCAGTTCCAGCACTCTGGGATTATTCAATTCTGATTACATGTGGTGTGGCGTGTTCACCTAATGGCTAACTCCCATTACTCAGAACCCCATCAAGCACGAAGCAAGCAGCATTCAGATAAGGGAAACAGACTCAAGCAAAACTATTCTTATAACAAGAAACTGTACTAGCATAGGATGCTAAACTCATACTATCAGGCATAACCTAAACAGGCTATCCTACTACTGTCTACTCAATTCTAGCATGCAATACTCATAAAGCTGTAACACATAAGCAGGCACATAAGGCATTCTCCTAGATCCTTAGTCCTATTCTAGCATGTTGTTCTACTGAAACTGAAACTGAACAAATAACTTGTATGGGTAATTTGGGAGTACTTACTTGAGCTCGGCTGACCACATGCACACACCTCTATTTTGTTAAAAACAATTCTTTTTCTCTAAGTGCTTTCAAAATTCTTTTTGTAAAACATTTTTATTTTACTAAAATCTTTTATTTCCCTTAGTTTGAGTTCAGATACACCCGGAAGTGTATCCGAATCCCTCAAACCAGGGCTCTGATACCAACTTGAAACAACCCAAAAATACGACCCAAAAATTTCATTTTTCAATATAATCAAAACCATAATATGAGTATCATAACATAGAAAAACATACGCGATGCATCCCAAATCATAATAAAATACTGTGCGGAAAACTGTATCATACTATATCAAATCCAAAACAACTAAAACCATCCCCAGGATAAAAGCTAAGCTGTGGTGTGTGCGATGCTATCACCCCGAGCTCTTCCCTTTGCTTGCGGAAGTACCTGAAACCAAAACTGAAACTGTAAGCACGAAGCTTAGTGAGCTCCCTCAAACTACCACATACCATACAATAACATATAAACACATATTGGGCCCCGCCCGCTGCATCGGGCCGAAACCCGGAAACTACATCGGACCGAAGTTCGGAACTGACTGGGACCTCGTCCCCTGCATCGGACCAAAGTCCGGAACTAACTGCATCGGACCGAAGTCCGGAACTAACTGGGACCTTGTCCCCTGCATCGGACCGGAGTCCGGAACTAACTGACTGAACATAGCATAGCATATCAACTAGCATGAACACATATACTGCATACTGCATCGGGCCGTAACCCGGAACACATAACATATAACACATAACACATAAATCCTGTCTGAGCCACGAAGGCATCAAACATACCAACTACTACATCGGACCGAAATCCGGAAACTACTGCTAACTGGACGGGCCGGCATTGTGGCCTTAGACCCGTCCCTACTGAAAGGAAACTCACCTCGTAAGCTGGCTGATGAGTGTGTGGCTCGGGAAGCTAACGGCTGCTGCTCCTGAATCTCCTCGGCTGCAAGTCCATCAACACACTCAATCAAATACTAAACACTGCACTTGGGGTAAAATGACTCTTTTACCCTTGGTCAAAGTCAACTCTCTTTGGGCTGACTCGCTGAGTTGGGCCACCCAACTCGCCGAGTCCTACTCTCACTTCTCAGTTCTACACGCTGCTACTCGTCGAGTGTGGCATCGACTCGACGAGTACCCTCTTGATCCAAGAACTCAGACAATCTTCATCTGACTCGCCGAGTCGGATGAACAAACTCGACGAGTTGTTCTTGATCCTAAGAAGATTGCCTTGGACTCGCCGAGTTGTATGAAAAAACTCGCCGAGTCCCTCCATCACTGAGTCTACTCTCAACTCGCTGAGTCCACTCCCTAACTCACCTCGTCCACTCGACACTCACAAAACTGAAGGACTCGGGAACTCGCGACCCAACTCGCCGAGTCGTTCTTCCTGGCTCGCCGAGTTGCCGCCATGCAACTGATTTTTACTCGATTTTGTTTGAATCCAACACATACAATTGATAGATCTGAGTCTAATAAGCTGATTTACCACGTAAAGTTTCCAACTTTACGTGCACAACCTCATGAATAAGGGAAATAAGGCTAAAAGATGCACAAAATGGGTAGATCTATGGTTAATATGCAAAGTAACTCCAAAAAGACAGTAGATCTGGGCTCTACAACACCCCAACATTCAGATCCAAATATATTTCGACTTATTAAGACATTCATGCAAACATAAGGCTTGGAACAAGCATCAACTAGCTCTTAGGAGAGCTCTAATGGAAGTTTAAAGCATATAACAAGAAGGAAACTCCGAAAATACCTCAATTAACTCAGATTTACCCTTGGATCCTTGCACTACAACTCTTCTCCTTGCTTCTTTCTTCTTCTCCTTCTTCACACCGGGAACGGGTCGTTACAATTAAGGTGGGTTGCACCTGATCCCACATCGGCTGTGAAGGAGAACTAAGCATTCCTTATAAGGATTGTGGATACCTTCCCTAACACAACGCGTTTTAAAGCCGTGAGGGCAGCAGATCCCATAAGAACTCTGCAGTTAAGCGTGCTCGGGCGGGAGTGGTACCGGGATGGGTGACCCCCTGGGAAGTCCTCGTGCCGAGTGGCCCAAAGCGGACAATATTGTGATACGTGCCAGAGGGGGGTCTCACATTATCCTTTGAAGACTCTTGGACTTCATAACCTAAGGAGTTAATAAATGAGACATTTCACATCGATAACTTATGGAAGTTTCAAAACTCTTAAGATCATAACTTTTAAAAAAAACTTTTGAGTTCAAAAATTTTATGACAAAATTTGTAACTCCTTAAAACCACTTAGTCAAACTTTTAAAAAAAATAAAATAATCAGATCATTCTATCTTTTAATAAATTGATCTAATTCAACTCTTGTAGTAAAGTGACTCAAATTTTACAAATTATTAGTTTTTCATAAAATCAAGTAATTATTATAACATTTGACAAACTTCATGTTTTTTTTCCATCAACTTGAAAAAAAAATACATATGCATCAAATACAGTAGAAAACAACCCATGGCTCTTATACCACTGTTGGGTTTTGGTATAATACAACATCCTACGGTGCACATACAACCCTAAATACCTTGGATCTATGTTTTCACTAATTATACATGCAAATGGTTTCCAAGGCATTAAACCTATAACTAGCATGCATTTGACATAAACCATATAATATACTAGTTAGGGAAACATACCTTTTATGTGGCTTGAAGTCTTAATGTATTTGGCCTTAAGAGCTTAGCACCAATAGTATGAAATGCCTCAAATGGAATCACAACACACCTAGGACAAAGGTAGCTCTTGAGAGAGAATTACATGCACCAAAACACCTCCATATTTCTCTATGAAAAGAAGTGGTGATTTTGGCTATGGAGTAACCTATTTATATGTAGGATTCCAAGGGTCATGGGTATAACCCATAATCCATACCCATGGGTTTTATGATCCATGGTTCATGTGGCCCAACTCTTTATGTATCCATACATAAACTTGGTCCAACATGGATCATAAGCCCAACACATATAAATATAACTAATTTTCACAATTAGTCCCCATAGATTTAATTAGTCTCTTTTGATCACTAAATTAATTCCAAATTAATTCTTGATCGATACTAATTAAAACATATGATTTCATATTAATATATTATAACTTATAATATATTAATAAACCATAAATAACCTTCTCTCAAAAGTCCATCCTAACAAATTGTCCTGATGATATGCAACCCAAATGGACCATGCTACTCTCGGGTCAAGTACATACCAATAATAGTTATGGGCTTAGACATCTAATCCAACACAATCTCCATTGCCACAAACAAAAATTAAGAATTTTGTGACCATTCAGCTAATTCTTCATGAGTTATCTATAAAAATACTTTGAATATGGTCAATGTTCCCAGAATCCTGAACCTTCTAGTTTAGATGAATCAAGTCCGCATTTTTAAAAGCAATCTAAAGATTATAAGAAACCGCAATTGAATCTCAATGACTGCGGTTCTCCAAAAACTCAGGCAAAAATGGTTTTCAAAGAGGAACTACAATCTCGTGGTAAAAAGCGGGAAATCTTTTCAAAAAACAAAAGACAAACCGAAATTTCAAAACCCAAGAGTCCAGAAAAACTTGTTTTCTCCAATTACTTTTCTAAAAACTCTTCAGTCAAGAAAACCAAAAAAAAGGGATGTACAGTTTCTAAAACCTTTCCAAAATCCTCTGACATAATCCAAAAGAAAGTAAAGTCGTCTCGAAGCATTGGTTTTCAGATCTATTCATCAGATGATCCAAAATGGAAGGGGATTTTACAAACTCCAGCACATTTAAAGTCACCTCAGACTTTTAAGAAATCACATCCTAGGAAATCTACACATGCTCACACACTCTCAAATCGTACTTTTTCAACTTCCAAGAGCACAACTTTCAGATCTCACTCTTGCCGGACTAGTCACAAAACAGTTCCCACACCCTTCAGACCGCTGACCAAGTAGAATGTCAGGGTAATGACAAAAAATTTCAAGTAAATGACCGGAAGGTAAGAATACCTTCGAGACTTCAGGCCTATATGTAATGGTGGAAATGTTACATTCGGGAACAATGCGAATGGAATAATAAGAGGTTAGGGTGTGCTTACTACAAGAAACTTCTCCATCCAAAAGGTTGGTTACATAAAAGTTCTCAAACACAATCTCAATAATGTGGGCCAACTATGTAAAGCAGGCCAGTGGGTGGAATTTGATAACGACTACTGCTATATAATGACAAGTGATAGAAGCACCTGTTTGATTAAATCTAAGTCCGAAGGAACCATGTATCCATTGGATGTCTCTTTTATCATTGGGAAACCATAGTTGTGCTTTCTGTCCAAAGCAATATCCAAGGTTAGCTGGTTATGGCATCGCAAACTAGCACATTTGAACTTCCGATATATCAACAACCTTGTCACTGGAGAACTTGTCTAAGGTCTTCCTTTTCTAAAGTACAACAACGTCACTCTTTGTTCTACCTATGAGTGTGGCAAACAATCAAAATCAAGTCATCCTATGATGATTGATTCTTTAATTTCTGAACCACTAGAACTCTTACATATTGATCTCTATGGTCCATCTACCGTAGCCAGTCCCCACCACAAAAAATACATATTGGTTATAGTTGATGACTTTACTCATTTCACTTGGGTCTTCTTCCTTAGACTCAAATCAAAAACTCCGGAGGTGCTGATCAATTTTATCAAATAAATTGAACTCCAAATCAAATTACCAATGCCCCGCATCCAAAGTGATAATGGAACCGAATTCACTAATCATCTCCTAAACAGTTTCTTGGTTTCAAAAGGTATTAGTCATAATTTCTCAGCTCCTTACACACCCTAGCAGAATGGAGTAGTAGAGAAAAGAAACTGAACTCTTGGAGAAGTAGCCACATTTATGCTCAACTTTGCAAACCTTTCTGTCTACTTTGGGCCGAAGCAATGGCCACAACATGCTTCGTTCAAAACCAAAGCATTGTCTACAAAAGTCTCAACAAAACTCCATATGAGGGCCTTAACCACTGCAAACCAAATGTCGTATTCTTTCACATCTTTGGGTGCAGATGTTTTGTGATCAACAACAAGGATCATCTTAACAAATTTGCACCGAACTCAGATGAAGGCATTTTCCTTGGCTACTCAACAAACAAGGTAGTCTATAGGGTTCTCATAAAAGGCACAAGACTAATAGTCGAAAGCTTCGATGTCAAATTCGATGACTATCACGTCTGCAACACTGCTAAATCAAAAGAAACTAAAGCCATTATGGATAGTGATATCCCAGCCTCCTCGGGTCCCATAAACATAGTTGAAATAAATGATGATGATCTTTTTAACCCCGTAGAGACTGATCCACTCTTCGAAGTCCTTATGTCTCCAGAAGCGCAACGGCAGCATGCCAAGGTTTCTGGTCCTACTCTGTACGATAATGTGTCACTCAATACTACCACCTTGTCGGTTGAGGAGGAAAACTCCACTCCAGATCATATGAAAACCATCGAGGTTCCAGTTCGTGCGGAAGCAGCTCCGGTCCCTATCCACAATATTACTCTCCGATTAAATTTATGGGTTTAGAGCATTCTAACACTTCCTAAGTATACATGCAACCCTAATAACCTTTGATCTATGTTTGTCTAATTATCATGCAAAGTTGAATTCCAAGGTTATATTCCTATCTAGCATACATGGGGAACAATTTTTAACTTAAATGAAAGATAGAATAACATACCTTGTTGTTACTTATGATCCTTGAAACCTTTTGAGCCTAGCACCCCAAGTGTGATGCCTCAAATGCTTCACACAACACCAAATGCTTTTGGAATGAATTTAGAGAGAATACACACTTCTAAAATCGGCCTAGCCCTCTTGTTTCTTATGTGTAGCCGATTTTGGTGGAGACTGGGTTCCTTATATAGTGTTGACACATATAGGGTTACACCGTGTAAACCCTAATGTGTCATGACTCTTCATTTCCATGACCCATGGGTTTTTAATTCCCATGGAGCATCCTATAGGTGGAACCCAACTTTATAATCCAAGGAGCCTCTTAGCCCACTATACAAGTATGGATGATTTACATAATCAACCCATATATTTAATTTGTTATCTTTTGATGACTTAATTAATTCTAAAATAATTCTTGATCAAACTAATTAAATAATACTATTAATATATTAGAACTTATAATATATTAATAAACCACAAGTTTTATTTCTCTCATTTAGTCTATCCAATTGCATGGTGCCATGCAACCCAAATGGACCATGCCGGGTCGGGTCAAGTATATACCCGAAATAGTTATGGACTTAGATACCATATCCAACAGTCTCCCACTTGGATAAGTCTAATAACTATAACTGCAAGTATGACTTCAGGAACCGATCAGTAATCGTAGCTCTTTCAAGGTTTCTCGGAACTGAGAAGATGACGATACGGCATTTAATATAAGTGATCATATAATCCTTTGTTCGAGATATCAGTCGGACAAATACATGGAACAATGTCTTACTTATTGTCCAACAGTTTGTTTCCCAGTTTCCGATTTGTTTGAGAAAGAACTTAATTGAACACATCAACTTAGTTCTGACCGGGCCCGGTACATAGGTCAAAACAAAATCATCGATGGGTCTAGATATCAACTTCTAATCCAAGAAGGAACAGATAAACTTTGACTCATATGTTTGTTCTACCACTCATTGAATTACACACAAAAGCACATTTTATAACATCACGTTACCAATGCATTTTCGTACAATCAATGCATAACCAACTCGTAAGCAACAAATCATATCTCTAGGTTTGAAAACTTATATGATATTACCGTCTCACGGTCACTCGAGATAAATTCCATGAAGTGATTCCAGTGAGCGTGGGTTGTGTCCAATGCTCAGAACTTATTAGCACTTATGATTGTTGTAGCCATGTCCAACACCTTAGACCTCTGCAACCAATCATGACAGTCTTGATTCATACCTACATCCGACATATGACCGACTATGGAGGATCGAATAATATGATATATTAAACATAATTGTTCTGGAAGTCAAAACGTGCAAAAGAAATATAGTAAACGATTGACAAGACATAACAACACTTTAGTCATAAATAAAACACCTTTTAATAATCATCTAATGTCAATTACACTTTACAAATTTCAAGGTTATCTAACTACTAAATCTAATATCATCCTTCAGCCCTATGCTTCGAGCATGTTGGAGATGCTTAACCCGAGTCAGTCCCTTCGTGAGGGGATCTAGTGGATTCTCATCCGATGATACCCTCTTTGCCACATGGAGTCCTTCTTTTCTTCGATGTCTAATGAAATGGTATTTTCTGTCGATGCCCCGAAAACCAAGGCGGAAACATTTCCGGGGCGGACTCCACGTTGAGTATCAAATCCAATGCACATAGTAAACAACGATTACATTACATATGAAAATTTACATTTGTTCAAAAGTAAAGTTGTACAAGTGTGATACATATATATATATATAAAAAAAAGTAAGACGTGTCTTCTACGTACTCCGTTTTCACCAAAAGGATCATCGGGTACCTGTCTAATGCGGACCTGAGAATAAACGCATTTTAAAAATCAGCATAAAGCTGGTGAGTTCATAAGCGGTTTTATTTTCTGAAAATGTACGAGTTCCTTTCTGTTTCTGAAAAAGTTACGACCCAAGAAAATCCCATATTTTATTTTTTGTAAAGTTTAGTTATCTGTTATGTTACACGGTTCTGGTTATGTTCAATTGTTACCATAGGAAAATCCCATATTTTCCTAAAAGTTGGCTACCGATCTGAAATGTAATGTGCAAGATGTATACTGAAAACATGGTTATCCTTGTGAAGTGTATGTTAGTTTTAACACGTATAGAAAACTAATAATTCCAAAGTAAACTAGTTACTAAACCCATTATTACTAAAAAGTAAATCTCTGTTATCCGAATTGCGAGTTCCATAACCATACGATAGACTAAATATGGCAATAAGTAGTCCATCTCACTTTATGACTTTCTTCACCCTTGAACCTTTCGGTTCGGCTATAGCTAGCAACCAGGTGCGGGGTAGTCAGCCCCGTATAGATCTATACACTCAAGTCATGCTCCCTATCTAAGAGATTCTAGTTACAGGGGTGGTCCTCCACTCGCGTATCTCTGTGGTGTGTTCTCTGAGGACGTGTCTCCAATTTATAGGAATAACAAATTTACTAGTAATAATACAGAAAGATCAAATGACGATCCTACACTCGCGTATCTCTGTGGAGTGTTACCGAGGACAAAACAATATTCTAAGTTTCATGTTCAAAGTTCAATGTTATGCTTTTAACTGTTATGATGTGGGAAAACCATTTGTGAAAATATAAAATACAACAATTTATAATGTTTTTCACAAATAATATGATAGTGTGTTCTGCAAGTTCAAACGGTTATCTGTTATGATTGCCAGTGTTAAAAGCATATGTAATATGAAACATAACACATATAAAACAAGTTTTGAGT
The DNA here is from genome assembly GCF_052625555.1 of Lactuca saligna. Taxonomy (NCBI): domain Eukaryota; kingdom Viridiplantae; phylum Streptophyta; class Magnoliopsida; order Asterales; family Asteraceae; genus Lactuca; species Lactuca saligna. The sequence continues at coordinate 154,171,445 of NC_136419.1, forward strand.
ACAAGTACTCCTTGTACTTTGCTTGTATTTCCCCTCTGAAAACAGTGAAAAACATTGAAAAAGGGTAAGGGTATGAACTCACCAGACGAGAAAACGTCACAATTTGGATGCTAAGTGTTAGTTCGGGGCTTGATAACGCGCGAGGTTCCTATGTAATAGGAAATGGTATACAAATGTATATAATTAGACTTTAAATCACTAATTAGATATGATTGTGCACTCCAATACAAGAAAACACTTCAAATCAAGTGTTTGGAGTGACTCGGGTGACATCTACGGACGCGTAGGACTTTGGAAAATGTGTTTACTCTTCAAGAGTAAACTCCCTATGGAGTTTTCGGCCCTAAGACCAACTCCACATGAGTTCATGGCCTTGAACTCATGGATGTGGGGTTTTATGGTGCTAAATGGTCAATTAACACTTGGGGAAGGTTGCTATGATTTAATTTAAGGCATATGAATGAGTTTAACCACCAAAGGGAGTTTACAGCCCTAAAATAGGATTTTACGGCCATAATCTCCTATACCCTTCTTATATTAATGATTTGGTGGCCTTAGATCAATCACATGTGATTCAAACCAATTTTACAAGCCTTAGAATGAATTTAGGGCATCATTTGACTAGTGTATATGAGTTTACAGCCCAGGAACCCATTCTAGGGAGGTTTACGGCTGTGAACTCTCAAAGGGATGGGTTTCATCATGTTTAAGGTCCCTAAATCGATTGTGTTTGGTTCTAGAATTTAATCCAAGGCTATTGGTGTGTTTAAGTGGCATTTAAACACTCAAATTTGTGTTTACTCCCCATGAAGATGAGTTTATGGCCCAAGCATGTTCTTGGGCAGTAAACTCATGTTTACTCCTCAAAAGTTAGATTCAAGGTGTTCTAAGTTCGTCCCCTTAAGTCATATAGCCATATCTAAGCTCCAAAAGTGGATTGGAAAGGTTTTAAGTCTCAAAAACCCCTTATATGTGTGTTTATGGCCCAAGCATGTTCCAGGGCCGTAAACACATGAAAATGGTCCTAAATCATAGTTTCAACTCAGATTTGGAAGCTAGAAAGGTTTTACAACAAGTTAGGGAGGTTACCTTGATGAAATGGAGCTTAAATTTGATGAGTTTGGACCTAAAACCTAGATTGGAGGAGAGAGGTTAGAGAGAGAGTAGTGAGAGAGTGCAAAAGCTTCAAATGGAAGCTTAAACCACTTTAAATATGTTCCAAGTTCAGGACACAATGGAATTCTACCCGATACCGACATTAGACGTGGCTTTCGGTCCCACCCGATTAAGTTGCCGATACCCGATATGGTCGATTATAAAATTTTTCCAATTACTAATATGGAGTGTTAATATGAGTTCTAAACATGTTTGGACAGCCATTAAGAAATAATAGAAATCTCAAATTATATGACTTAATTTAATAACGTAAATGGAAATGAAATTGAAACCAACGAATGTATTAACGGAAAGGGTTACAAATGATGGAACGAACTTCGGGTTGTCACAAATTGTATCTTGCTGTCCATTGCCTCTTTCCACTTGGTTGACTCAGGGCCTGCCATGGCTTCCGCATAATTGTTAGGTTTATCCAGACCTATCAGTGTCTCATCACTGATAAGTGTATCGCCTTCCACAGTAATATGGAATCCATAGTAATGCTCAGGTGCATTCCTAACCCTTGTGAAACGACTCAGAGGTAAAGACTTGTCAATTGGCTAAACAGGAGTTTTGTCCTCAAGTTGAGTCTTCACTCTTGAATTTCTTCAAGCTCAACTAACTCACACTATTTCCTTGGCTTATGAACTCTCTCTCTCTCTCTCTCTCTCTCTCTCTCTCTCTCAAGAACGCCCTCCTAACTATAAATACCACATTTTCACTAGGTCTGTAGAAGAGGTAACAAAAGGATTGTTGTGCGTAGCCGATGAAAATACACCTCTCGCTTCGAGGTTCGAGCTTATCATGAGTCTCGCGTCTCTCGAAAGCCTTGCAACCCCAAGTATTGATGTGGTCTACTTTGGGTACTTTACCAGTCCACATCTCAGGAGGAGTTTTGGCAACTTTCTTTGTAGGGACTAGATTAAGGATATGGGCGGCAGTCTCTAAGGCATACCCCTAAAATGAGATTGGTAGCGAATCTCGACTCATCATGGAACGAACCATGTCCAACAAGGTTCGATTACGCCTCTCAACCACACCATTCAAATGCGGTGTCCAGGGAGGTGTCAATTGTAAGACAATCCCACATTCCCTAAGATAGTCGAGGAGATCTGAACTAAGATACTCACTACCTCGATCGGATCGAAGCATCTTAATGTTCCTGCCCAATTGATTCTCGACTTCATGTTTAAACTCTTTAAACCTTTAGAAAGTCTCTGACTTATGCTTGACTAAGTAGACATATCCATATCTACTATAATCATCAGTAAAAGTCAATTAATAACAATTAGCATCCCTTATGACATGTTTGAAGGGCCCACACACATCCATGTGTACAAGATCCAACAAACCTTCACCCCTCTCACAAGAACCTGTGAAGGGTGACTTTGTCTTTTTTCCATGTATGCATGATTCGCTATTATCATTTGACCTAAGGTCAAATGACTCCAAGACTCCATCCTTTTGGAGTTGGCCTATGCGTTTCTTGCTTATATGTCCAAGACGACAATGCCATAATGATGCTTTATCCAAGTTATTATCATTAACAGAATCAATACACAAAATATTATTTACTAAGTTATCAACCACATATACTATTTCATACACACAATCACAAGGTAATGCTTTAAAAGAAAGAACATTATTAAAGAAAGCATTAATTGAACCAACTTCATTATCAAATGAAAAGGTGAAACCTTGTTTATACAATTTATGAAAGGAAATAATATTTCTTGCCATTTCTGGAAAATAACAACATTTATTCAAATCTAAATTAAACCCACTAGTTAGCGATAAAGTATAAACTCCAATCTTGGTGACAGGTAAACCTTTCCTATTCCCCATGATTAAGTTTATTCTTCCTTACTCCACATTCTCACTTCTTCTTAGTCCCTGCAAATCAGAACATATATGAATGCTAGAACCAGTAACAAGGACCCAAGAGTTAGAATGGGGTGATTTATTAGATAAGATAGTGTAAATACATGGTTAGGTTTAACTTTCCCATCCTTCACATCTTGCTGGTACTTTGGGCAGTTCCGCTTCCAATGTGATTTTTCATGGAAATATAAGCATTCACCCTCTTTTGGGTCAGAAGAAGGAGTGATGCAACCTTTCTTGGTTCCACTTGAAGAGGAGCCTTCAAGGGCCCTAGCCTTGGTACCCTTCGAAGACCTCTTCCTCTTCTTCCCTTGAATTTTCCCGATTGCCAAAACCATGGTAGAGTTTGGAGTAGGAGTGTTAACAACCGACTTCCCCTTAAGACCTATTTCTGTTGTCTTGAGAAGTCCCTGAAGTTTTTCCGATTACTAATATGGAGTGTTAATATGAGTTCTAAACACGTTTGGACACCCATTAAGAAATAATAGAAATCTCAAATTATATGACTTAATTTAATAACGTAAATGGAAATGAAATTGAAAATGACGAATGACAAATTGTATCTCGTTGTCCATTGCCTCTTTCCACTTGGCTAACTCAGGGCCTGCCATGGCTTCTGCGTAACTGTTAGGTTCATCCAGACCTATCAGTGTCTCACCACTGATAAGTGTATCACCTGCTGCAGTAATATAGAATCCATAGTAATGCTCAAGTGCATTCCTAACCCTTGTGGAACGCCTCAAAAGGTAAAGACTTGTCAATTAGCTCAACAGGAGTTTCGTCCTCAAGTTGAGTGCCAGGGTTTGTAGTTCCTTCACCTCTTGACTCTTGAATTTCTTCAAGCTCAACTTGCCTCCCACTGTTTCCTTGGCTTATGAACTTTCTCTCTCTCTCTCTCTCTCTCTCTCTCTCTCTCTCTCAAGAATGCCCTCTTAACTACAAATACCACGTTTTCACTAGGTTTGTAGAAGAGGTAACCAAAGGATTGTTGTGGGTAACCGATGAAAATACACCTCTCGCTTCGAGGTTCAAGCTTATCATGAGTCTCGCGTCTCTCAAAAGCCTTGCAACCCCAAATCTTGATGTGGTCTAGTTTGGGTACTTTACCAGTCCACATCTCAGGAGGAGTTTTGGCAACTTTCTTCGTAGGGACCAGATTAAGGATATGGGTGGCAGTCTCTAAGGCACACCCCTAAAATGAGACTGGTAGCGAAGCTCGAATCATCATGGAACGAACCATTTCCAACAAGGTCCGATTACGCCTCTCAGCCACACCATTCAAATGCGGTGTCAAGGGAGGTGTCAATTGTGAGACAATCCTACATTCCCTAAGATATTCGAGGAGCTCTGAACTAACATACTCACCACCTCGATCGGATCGAAGCATCTTAATGTTCCTGCCCAATTGATTCTCGACCTCCTGTTTAAACTCTTTAAACCTTTCGAAACTGTTTAAACTTGTAATTTTGATAATTGTCATTGTAAATGGATTATCATAAACATTACACCATCTAAAACATATTTTCAATTACAAAAACAATTTAGGGTAATGTTTATAGTCTATTTCCAGCAACTAAAATCGAAATTCTGAACACTACAGCCTCTACTCGTCGAGTGCAAGAACAAACTCGACGAGTAGTTTTCATTTTGTCATGGACTCGTCGAGTCACCCCATGGAGTCGGGAGTTCATACGAGCAGAAAGCAGAAAAATGATTTTTTTCAACCAGTTTGTAAAATAACCAACAAACAAGTCTAGGCTCTGATACCACTGATGGGCTTAGAGCATTCTAACACTTCCTAAGTGTACATGCAATCCGAATAACCTTGGATCTATGTTTGTCTAATTATCATGCAAAGTTGAATTCCAAGGTTACATTCCTATCTAGCATACATGGGGAACAATTTTTTAACTTGAATGAAAGATAGAATAACATACCTTATTGTTGCTTATGATCCTTGAAGCCTTGTGAGCCTAGCACCCCAAATGTGATGCCTCAAATGCTTCACACAACACCAAATGCTTTTGGAATGACTTTAGAGAGAATACACACTTCTAAAATCGGCCTAGCCCTTTGGTTTCTTATGTATAGCCGATTTTAGTGGAGAATGGACTCTTTATATAGTGTTGACACATCTAGGGTTACACCATGTAAACCCTAATGTGTCATGACTCTTCATTTCCATGACCCATGGGTTTGTAACTCCCATGGAGCATCCATGGAGCATCCTATGGGTGGAACCCAACTTAATAATCCATGAAGCCTCTTAGCCCACTATATAAGTATGGATGATTTACATAATCAACCCATATATTTAATTAGTTATCTTTTGATCACTTAATTAATTGTAAATTAATTCTTGATCAAACTAATTAAATATTACTATTAATATATTAGAACTTATAACATATTAATAAACCACAAGTGTTATTTCTCTCATTTAGTCTATCCAATTGCATGGTGCCATGCAACCCAAATGGACCATGCCGGGTCGGGTCAAGTACATACCAGAAATATTTATGGAGTTAGACACCTTATCTAACAAAAATGTTGTTGGATTAATGTCTAAGTCCATAACTATATTTGGTATGTACTTGACCCGACCCGGCATGGTCCATTTGGGTTGCACTTCACTGACACAATTTATATGGATAATCTTTTAAGAATAGTATGTTTATGATTAATATTAATATATTATAAGTTCTAATATATTAATATGGAATCATATTATTTATATAGTATTGATCAAGAATTAATTTAGAATTAATTAAGTGATCAAAATGAACTACTTAAATATGGACTCTTGTATATATGGAATGGACCTAGTTCATTTAGGTTGGGCTAAGCTTTCATGGATAGTCCATGGAGTGTTTAACCCATGGATCATATGAAATGAAAGGTCATGGGTTTAACCCTAGTTTCCATACTATATAAAGATGTCCTTGGTTGGTGAAATTGGCACTAGTGTGGGTACACTACAAAGGGCTAGCCAATTTCACTAGAGAGAACAAAGTATCCATATTCTCTAAAGTTTTCCAAGGTGTTTTGGTGATTTGTGATTCCACCTGAGGCTTCCACACTATTGGGGCTAAGCTCTTAAAGCTTGAAGACATCAAGCTACATCAAAAGGTATGTCATCTAACAAGTACTTTGTAGTACAAGTGCTTCATAATATGCTAGTAAGGATTAAAGCCTTGGAAAGTTCTTATTTGGATGTATTATTGTCACACCCCGAAAACCGAAGGTGGAAACATTTCCGGGGTGGACTCCACCTTGAGTATCAAATCCAATGCACATAGTAAGCGAAGTAAAACACAAAACATTACATTACATAGATATCATTACATCAATTGAAAAGTAAAGTAGTACAAGTTTCATTGTTACATAGTTTATACAAAAGAAAGACGTGACTTCCATTCGCTCCATCTTAAGAAAAAGAACGCAGGGATACTTGTCTAAGAAGAACCTGAGAATACAAGCAGTTGAAAATCAGCAAAGAGCTGGTGAGTTCATAAGCGGTTTGTTTTTATGAAAATGTGCAAGATTCCTTTTAAATTCTGAAAAGGTTATGACCCAAGAAAATCCCATATTTTCTTATAAGTAGTTATTAGTTAACTGATTACTCACACGATACTAGATATGCATATTCACTAACCCAGGAAAATCCCATATTTTCCTAAAAGCAAAGTTTTAGTTTTTAAGATCACATTGTAAAGTTTAACTCACAAAACTATTAACTGAAAATTCATGGGATTACTCTCCCGTACCAAATATAAGATAGTTTTATATACACAATACTATAGATAGATGTAGATTTAAAGCTATAGGACTATCACTCAATACTAATTATAGATTCAAACCATGGGATTACCATCCCGTACCAAATATAGATTTAAAACCATGGGATTACCATCCCGTACCAATTATAGATTTAAAACCATGGGATTACCATCCCGTACCAAATATAGATTTAAAACCATGGGATTACTATCCCGTAACAAATATAGATTTAAAACCATGGGATTACTATCCCGTACCGAATATAGATTTAAAACCATGGGATTACCATCCCGTACCAAATATAGATTTAAAACCATATAAAAAGTAGATATGAAATCGAAACAATGTCAAAACGATACTATGAATAGACTTATATTAATACATATTGTGAGTTGGGTAACCATGCTAATACGACAACGAGACCTCCTTGACGCTTGTCAGACGTCGAATGATATCCAAAAATTTGTCACCCTAGGCGTGCCCGCCTAACTGTAGCTAACAGTTAAGGTGTGGGATTGTCAGTCACGAATAGATCTATTCACAAATTCCTCGCTCTCCCTCTAGGAGACTCTGGTTACACTTCCGGGGAGGGTTTACTGATCATCCATAAAGGGTAGTGACTAACTCACAGACTAGTACTAAACAATTCACAGGGTTCTCATACAACATCAAACATACAAAAGATTATGAAACATAATACAACGAATATAGATACATACAATGAAACTATCTGACAATACATTCAAATGATAAGTAGATAAACTGAATCAGACATAGTTTATCTAACAACTTTATATACATATTAATACATGATAAAACGAACACTAAAGAAACCCAAATTATTCCCATAATAATTTGATTAGTTTGGTTAATTCCTTAACTAAAAATCCATTTAGTTGTAATTGATAAATCATTCCTTATGCTCAACATAATACATAAGGAGTAAAAGTATTTATAAATTTGCCAGATATTATTTGAAACATATCAATATTATGATTTTGAAAACAGTTATTTTTTGCTTGTACTCCCCCCCCCCCTGAAAACATTGAAAAACACGGAAAAGGGCGTAGGCGTATGAACTCACCGGACGCGGATATGTGTCGATTTCGGATGCTAAACGTCGAATCGAGGCCTGATAACATGCGAGGTTCCTATGTAAAATGAAATGGCATACAAATATATCTAATAAGATTTACAATCTCTAATTAATATGAAGATACACTCCAACGAACGAAAACACCTCAATAATGGGTATTTGGAGTGACCCGGGTGACATCTACGGACGGAAATTGAGGCGAGGGACTTGGGATTCGAGTTTAATCCCCAAGAGTAAACTCCCTAATGATGTTTATGGTCTAAAAACCCATTCCCCATGAGTTTATGGCTGTAAACTCATGGAGGGGTGGTTTATGGTGTTTAATGGCTCACAAATGGATATGGTCACTTGGAAATGCTTGGAATAATTTTAACTAAGGCTTGGATTGAATTAAAATCATCAAATACAACACTTAAGGGAGTTTACGGCCTAAGCATGGGGTCTTTGGCCGTAAACTCTCATATCCTCTTGAATAAGTGTTTTTAAGGTCATAAAATTAATCACATGTGATTCTAAAAATTCCCACAAACCTAGAAATGAGTTTGGGGCACCAATTGACACTCTTTTAGGAGTTTACGGCCATAGGACATGTTCTATGGCTGTAAACTCTCAAATGTGGGGTTTTGATGTTTTTAAGGTCCTTAAACTATTTTTGGTTGGTCCTATGATTTATTCCAAGGCTTTTGGTGGTGTTGGATGGCTTTCTAACACCTTGAAATTGATTTTACACCAAGTTTTAAGGAGTTTAGGGCCAAAGCACAAGTCTTGGCCGTAAAATCATATAAATCCCTCAAAATCCATGTTTAGAATGTTATAAGTCCATTCCATGAAGCCATCTAGCCATATCTATGGTCCAATTGTGTTTAGGAAGGGATTTTGTGCTCCAAAACCCATTTTATATGAGTTTACGGCCTAGGATGGTTCGATGGCCGTAAACTCATGAATATGGTCCTAATCCATGTGTTGAACTCGAATTTGAAGGCTAGGGAGGTTACATAACAAGCTAGGGAAAGTACCTCAAAGATTTGGAGCCTTAAATGGATGATTTGGACCCTTAAACTTCGATTTAAGAGAGAGGTTAGAGAGAGAGTGTAGAGAGAGAAAGAAAAAGCTTCAAATGGATGCTTAAACAGGTTTATATAGGTCCTAAAACTTCGACACGGTGGATTTCTACCCGATACTGACATTAAACAGGGCTTTTGGTCACACCCGATTAAGTTACCGTAACCCAGCGGGAACGTTTCTAACTTTTTGAAATAAACACTTTTAGGTTTATTTCATGAATTCCAAAGGCTTTGGATACTCATTAAATTATAATACACATATAAGTTTAGATAATTTAACCCAAAGTGAAAACAGAACGAATTTGATAATGGTGAATTTTTCGGGTAGAGTAGGTTTTGGCGATGAACAACTTCGGGTTGTTACATTATCCCACCGTTAGAGGGAATTTCGTCCCGAAATTCAAAGAATAAGATATAGATCATGAATTTGGAATGAGACATAGATAGACTTGTTGCCTCGGATCTTCAGGTTCTCAAGTGGAACCGGGTCTCCACTGGGAGCTCCAGCGAACCCTCAATATCGGGACGCGACTTTGTTTCGCACATAGACTCTCTCTCAATCTACAATCTCAATTGGTTTTCTCATGGGAGTTTCAACCCTGGACGACTTCGGTTTCCTAAAAGGAAATCACTAGGGTTTCATCGGACAAGTGCTTTTAAAGATTCGGAATATTGGAGACAGGATTGACGTTTCTAAGTTCTGATGGTACTCGGAGTTCGAAGGCTACGGGGTGGATCCTAATGAGGATCTCGAAGGGTCTATTGTACCACAAGCTTCACTTTCCTTGCTCTTGATAGTGTGCCATGCGTTTCTAGGGCGAGACCATTAGTAGAACGCGATCTCTAACTTGGAATTTCCCAAGGTTTGCATTGGACATTGGTATAACTCTTCTATCAATTTAGTGAAGTTTTAAATTGTTCTCATAATAGCTAACAAAACCCAAGAATTGACCGGTTTTCTATGGGCGTATTCGGTGCCGATCAATTACCTATTTCTTCGCCCTTATGAGAATCCACGTTTATGTCTTCATTGCTAACTACATGACCAAGGGAGAATGGTTTGACCGAACGGTATCAATACGAACTCCTAGTGATCATATTGAGCCTTGAATGCTGCCTTGAAGCATCACTCTCATGATCTCGTAGCTAACGGTGTGTTGACCTAAGGTATATCTTCGAGGAGTAGCTGGCTCCCTGAAGTTATAGAAGGAGTCATCTATTTGGAAAAGAGGATATCGGTTTTGACGGTTAACTCATTAAGCTGATTGGAGAACTCCTGCATTTCCGCTGGAGTAACACGATACAGAAGTTTGGCTACGAGGATAGTTCCTGGGATTAGATTTACATGAGACTCGACTTGGCGTTTGGAAGAAATTCTCGGGAGCCCTTCGGGAAGATACCAGGGATACTACACTTTTCCGGGATGCTCTAGAGATCTTTAACTTTTTGTTTCTCGCTGATTGCATGGATTAGGAATACCTAACACTCCTTTTTGCAGGAGTTTTTCGAGCTATGATTCAGAAAATGATGCGAAGATTTGGGCCAAGCCTTACACCATATCTCATGAGGGTCCGGTCAGAGGCAAAGGTTGAGACGAATAACTTTTTTATAACAAAGTGTATCAATATGATCAGGACTCAATTGATACATGCCAAAGATAACATCAAAGCTCTTTATTGAAACTGACATCAGGGCAATGAGGAAAGAATGATTACTCAATCTAAGGATGTAGCTCGAGGATAAGTCGCTAGTGCACTCATTCTCACTGGTAACCATATTGACGGAAAATGTTTCGGTTATTAGACGAGGACTATATTTACGAAGATATTTGAGTTAATGACTAATAAAATTTTCTTGACCGTAGATTCGAAAAGGATGCGAACATAAGAATAGTCGGAAAGAAATATACCCGTGATGTTAGTGGGATTGGCGGCTTCTTCCTCCTGCTTCAAAGCTAAAACCATTCTGGCGTTGTTGACATTGTCGGGGGTTGTTGCTTTTGGGCAGTTTCGCTTGAAATGCCCAATTTCTCCACAACTATAATAGACCTGGTTGATACTTGATTCAGAAGTTTTTTGAGGTGTTGGACTAGTGTCCTGTAGCTTCTAGCAAGATGACCTTTCTTGCCACAACGTTTGCAAATCATCTTGCGACATCGGCCATGAATATAATGATGATAACTACACCTGCTGCACCAAGGGAGATTACCCGCATACCTAGTGGTAGGTGCTTGAGTTATAGGCATAGTAACAGGAGTAGTAGCAGCTTGAACTGTAGACACAATGACAGGAGTAGTGACAACTTGAACTGCCACAGTTTCACACCTCTTGGAGGGTCCTTGGGAACTCTGACCTTTCTGCTTTTTACTCTTATCGTTTTCATTTTGATGCTCCTGAACATTTTCATGGTTTTGAGGATAGGGGTTATATCCTGGACCAATGGACTTGTTAGGGTTCAAGATTGGTATTACAGCTGTCCCTGCAGCAGAAACAGCCATCTGGAACATCACAGGGTAGAAGCGAAATGAGGGTGGCGACGGAGGGCGGTTGTTACTTGAATTGGATCCTTTCTTCAAAGACATTTTGATCTAAACTGATTAGCAAAGAGAGGATGGTAAGTCCTCTACATTAAATCAAGAGATATGAAACAAGGGATATCTGTCGATTTCGGATGCTAAACGTCGAATCGAGGCCTGCTAACACGCGAGGTTCCTATGTAAAATGAAATGGAATACAAATATATCTAATAAGATTTACAATCTCTAATTAGATATGAAGATACACTCCAACGAATGAAAACACCTCAAAAACATTGAAAAACACGGAAAATGGCGTAGGGGTATAAACTCACCAGATGCGGATATGTGTCGATTTCGGATGCTAAACGTCGAATCGAGGCCTGCTAACACGCGAGGTTCCTATGTAAAATGAAATGGAATACAAATATATCTAATAATATTTACAATCTCTAATTAGATATGACGATACACTCCAACGAATGAAAACACCTCAAAAATGGGTATTTGGAGTGACCCGGGTGACATCTACGGATGAAAATTGAGGCGAGGGACTTGGGATTCGAGTTTACTCCCCAAGAGTAAACTCCCTAATGATGTTTACGGCCTCAACACCCATTCCCCATGAGTTTATGGCCGTAAACTCATGGAGGGGTGGTTTATGGTGTTTAATGGCTCACAAATGGATATGGTTACTTGGAAATGCTTGGAATAATTAACTAAGGCTTGGATTGAATTAAAATCATCAAATACAACACTTAAGGGAGTTTACGGCCTAAGCATGGGGTCTTTGGCCGTAAACTCTCATCTCCTCTTGAATAAGTGTTTTTAAGGTCTTAAAATTAATCACATGTGATTCTAAAAATTCCCACAAGCCTAGAAATGAGTTTGGGGCACCAATTGACACTCTTTTAGGAGTTTACAGCCATGGGACATGTTCTATGGCTGTAAACTCTCAAATGTGGGGTTTTGATGTGTTTAAGGTCCTTAAACTACTTTTAGTTGGTCCTATGATTTATTCCAAGGCTTTTGGTGGTGTTAGATGGCTTTCTAACACCTTGAAATTGATTTTACACCATGTTTTAAGGAGTTTACGGCCCAAGCACAAGTCTTGGCCGTAAACTCATATAAATCCCTCAAAATCCATGTTAAAAATATTATAAGTCCATTCCATGAAGCCATCTAGCCATATCTAAGGTCCAATTGTGTTTAAGAAGGGTTTTTGTGCTCCAAAACCCATTTTATATGAGTTTACGGCCTAGGATGCTTCCAAGGCCATAAAATCATGAATATGGTCCTAATCCATGTGTTGAACTCGAATTTGAAGGCCAGGGAGGTTACATAACAAGCTAGGGAAAGTACCTCAAAGATTTGGAGCCTTAAATGGATGATTTGGACCCTTAAACTTGGATTTAGGAGAGAGGTTAGAGAGAGAGTAGAGAGAGGAAGAAAAAGCTTCAAATGGGTTCTTAAACACGTTTATATAGGTCCTAAAACTTGGACACGGTGGAATTCTACCCGATACTGACCTTAAACGGGGCTTTTGGTCACACCCGATTAAGTTACCGTAACCCAGCGGGAACGTTTCTAACTTTTTGAAATAAACACTTTTAGGTTAATTTCATGAATTCCAAAGGCTTTGGATACTTATTAAATTATAATAAACATATAAGTTTAGATAATTTAACCCAAAGTGAAAACAGAACGAATTTGATAATGGTGAATTTTTCGGGTAGAGCAGGTGTTGGCGATGAACAACTTCGGGTTGTTACAATTATAGAGAAAACATAGATCTAAGGTTTATAGGGTTTCATGTACACAATAGGAGTGTTAGAATGCTCAAAACCCAATAGTGGTATCAGAGACAGGTTTGTTTTCTATTATACTTGATGCAAGTTGCTGAAAAATGCTGAAAAACTCGATTTTCTGGCTTTCTGGGCACTGGACTCGCCGAGTCCACTGATGAACTCGCCGAGTCCATGAGTAAAATCATCGTACTCACCGAGTAGGTTCATGCACTCACCGAGTAGGAGCCCCAAACAGCATATTTTCGAGGGTTTTTGCTAGAAATGGACTAGGAACATTACCCTAAGTTATTTTTGAACTTATAAACTTGTTTTTGATGTGGTAATGTTCATGCTAATCCAATTTCAAAGATAATTGTCAATAGATTCATGTTTTGAATTAGTTTAGTGATTAGGCTAATTACATGAAAAAGTTTGATTTGAATTATCTTGTTCTTATGAGTTGCTTAGATTAATAGAAAAGTTAATTGATTATGTGTTTTCAATCCAAATTAATCTAAGATTTGATTCTAAAATGTGTTTTTGTAACTTGTCCTCAAGTTATATGAAAAGTCACATTTAAGTTTCATAAAACTCATAAAAGTTGGCAATGGTTACAAAAGATGAAGAGTCTTGTCCTTAAGTTATGGAGGTTCAAGAGTCACTTCATTAAGTAATAAAATATGTAACCTTAATTAATTCCATAAGTTATAAAATAAAGAAAAAGTTAATTCTTTTATTAGTTAAAAGTCTTCCATAACTTGTCCTCGAGTTATGGAACTTGAAGAGTTTTTGGATTAAAACTACTTTGAACACATAAGTTATGGAATTAATTAGTTTTTGAATAGTTTCAAAACTTGCCCTCAAGTTTTGGAATTTGAAAAGTTTTCACTTATGAATACTTTAATTCGAAGTTAGCCCTTAGAATTTTAAAAGTTAAAATTCAACCCTTATGCTTTATAATATTATAAGTTAATAATATATATATATATATATATATATATATATATATATATATATGTATAAGAGTAAAGTCATTCTTACCGCTAGTACGCCTCATTCACGAATCCGGTCTATAAGGTGGGTATAAGGTTGTTGCCTATAAAATGGAAACTTAATGGGTGTCCACTCTCACCCACCGCTTGCTTGACTGGTGGAGGGTCGTTAGCCGAACGGGTTTGACAGGACTATAATTCTCCCTTCATTAAAACTATTAATGATAAATACTAAGTAACTAAACTCTTAATAATTCCTAATCTTAGTTACTTAGGAAAATGTGAATAAGGTGCTAATCCATGAAGTTACACTTTACACTTTGTCTAAGTTGTTAGTGGAGCGTGTGTGGTTAATCGGCACACTAACTTGGACTTAACAAGGTAGGTAAAGGGTGACTTAATATTTATCATAGTATCGATGGAGGGTGTGTGGTTAACCGGCACATCGATTAAGGGGTAAACACTTAAGGGTACCAAGTAATTTGCATGGTTACTTCACACCATATTTTGTGATCCTCGGCATCCCAGTCACAAAACCTGAAGGGCACACTCGAGATTGAAACATGCCATTGAATAGTTCAATGAATCTCAAAGATCTAGGAGTTTCAAATCCAATTAAAACCTAATAATACATTTCGTTTATCTTGGTGGAAATTGGTGAATCGTCATTCACCTACCATCAAATATTTTATAGCTTGGATTACGGCATCCCTCTTCTAAGTTATAAAATAGGTTGTTGGGTCCTAGCCTTAATATTTCATATTGGGTGTATATTAAGGACTTAAGATTAACTATCTTGAATATCTCCCAAAACATGTCTGATTTAGACATTTATGATCTTCCCAAATCTCTTGAAACAAGCTTTCCTAACAAAGATGATGTCCCATGGATATCATACTTCTTTCTCCTCCTCCAATTATTCTCCCTAACCCACAAGTTCTTGAAAAGTTTAAGGTCACTCAAGCCTTATTGGCAAGGCAAGGTCTAGGTGTGATCACATCTTGGAGATGTAGTCACATATTGACAAGCCGGGAGAGTTGGGTGTCAAAGTCTTGAGAAAGTTGGTGGTTCAACTACTTTCTAAGTCACATAGTGAGTTCTTTTGGAACACCCATGAAACAAACTATGACAATACCCTTAATGATCTTATCTATTTGCTAAGATCAACTTCCTAAAACTTTATGGACAATAACAATGATGACATTGGATATCCAGTAAAGCTTTCTCTTCCCAGTAGAAAGGGATTGGCCATAGTCAACTCGGTTGACCAAATGGTAAAGAGAAAAGCGAATTCTGTGATAGTCCCGTGTACCATCATCAAAGGGTCCATATGTTTATATTGCCAAAGAAAGGGGCATTGGTTGCGAAGCTGCCAGATTTACCTAAGGATGTTAAAGTCAATAAGTTTGACTCTACTTCAGCTAAGTCCACTATCTAACTCTGTTAAGTTTTTATTCTGAGATAGTTGATACATGATGTGACTGGGTCACATGGTGATGTGTTAAGAATCAAAGAAAAGTGAAGAAACTTAAAGAAAGAATATGTTGAATCTGATCGCATAGATGGATTTCTATCGCATAGTGTGAAGATCGGATTCTTGAGCTACTTCTTAGGAGTTATGAGGTATTGCTTAGGAATAGATAACAAAAAGTTTTCATATGGATTGTAAGGATAGTTTTTTCCGCAAAGTTTTTAAAATAAAAGGAAAAAAATATGATGATTTTATTTATTTTAAAAATATCCTTACAATGGCATTTGAGGAAAAATTGTTGCTTATATGATTCCATTAATAGCAAGAGTGGAAATATGAAATTGATTCTTTCATTTGTGGTAATGTCTAAATTTACCAAATAAAGGAAAGATTCTCATCACCCAAGTCTCAATTGGACCGGGACTTGGAATCATGCAAGGTGTATAGCATGGTGAATGAGAACTTTCAAGTATTGGAAAATTAAGACTAATTACTTGTTCACATGGATATGTGAGTAATGTGAAGGACTAAGGGATTGAGTACACATTCTTGTGCACTGGTCAAGTCCACCACAAAAGATCGATAAGACTATTCGTCATAGTTTACTGAAACTTAGTAAATATGGTTATACTTACAAGCTTAAGTGTAACTCTGAGACATTGGAAAACGTTCCAATGTAAGGCAGAGCGAATAAGAAGAATTAAATTAGGTAGAAGGATAAAAGTTTCTCAAATCTGAAAAGATGGGAGAGTACTTTAGTATCAGTTTTTGTGATCATCTTAATGATTAAGAAACCATAGCACAATTAGTTCTCTAAGGAAATCTTAGTGCATTCTTATGACTAAGAAGAGGAACTCGAATTGTTGAAATGGTTAAATCAAGAAGATGAGTCATACTTCATTCCAAAAACAATTTTGAGAGTCATACTCCAAGATTGTAACTTGAGTGACATGTCTTAAAGAAGGTTTAAAACACTTGTCAAATGTAAGAGTAAAAGTTTTATACTCTTGTACATTTGAAATTGGTAAGTTGTGATGTTTTGGATAAAACAAAGACCAACTTAGGCCAATTATGTGAAGTGTTTGTCTTGATTAGAATCCACACTATCTCTTGGATGTTTGACAAGGAAGTCTTATAGGTTAAGAGGATAGTGGTAGTCTTAAAAGTCTTGAAAGTCACAAGAACTAATCAAGAATAGAACCTGAAGTTCTTCACTAGCACACGACTTGCAGTTTATAACCTATTGTGTTGACATATTCTGTGCCCATTCCAGTTAATGTTGGCTTTGCATATGAGTTCTTAGAGTTCTCAATTTGTTGCACAACAACTTGGAAGCAATGCCAGGCCCTTGAGCTGCCAGGTGGCAAGAAATTAAGATTGGGTTCAGTCCATATGAGTTTGGATTTATCATTATCCTTGTCTTGTGACTATGGTTTTTACAATTCACATGGATAAGAACACATACACCATTAAATCTAAGTGTCATAAGGTTTCTCTCCGATTCATGAAAATGATGGTGAGGAAACACTTTCACTAAGTAGATTTTAGCTAGATGGCAATTGTGATATTTGGATTCTCAAAGTCGTTAGTGGAGCGTGTGTGGTTTACCGACACACTAACCTGGACTTGTGAGAAGTGGCAAAAAGGTCTAACCATTATGATTACGGCATCCCTCTTCATAATTGTTTAGACACACAAGTGTGCTATCTAAGGGAAGGTGTATGATTTTGATAAAGTTTTATCAAAACAATCTAGTATCAGATTTCTGAACTTTGGTAAGAAAGTCAGCTGATTTCTGAGTACATGTCAAAGCTAGTGGGAGCATAAGTGTTGTGCTAATAATCATCATGTTAGTGGGAGCGATGATAATTATGATAAGTATTGCAAGTTAGCTATGTTAATTATAGAAAACAAAAGGTTTCAATTGGGAAAGAGTTGTTTGCTATAATTATGGGAGAGGAAATTATACTTCATCTCAAATCTATAAGCTTAGATCGTGAGGTTTTAATCATTTAGTCAAGAATTTCATGTTGGAATGGCTCAACATAAGGAAATTCTATATATGGGTCCATTATTTGCGTTCTAAAATTCGATTAGGATTACGACATCCCTTTTCATAATCTGAATTATGAGAACTTGGCAAATTGAAATGGAAATATTATCGCAAAAGATTGGTTTAGTATTTATGTGAGACATCATGAATCGTGTCCCATATGCTTCGGATATAGGATCGATTACATGTGCTATATTCATCCTTTCTAAAATTTTCCAAATGCCTGGGGCATTAAGAAGGGAAAAGGTTTAGAACTGGATATAACTAAAAGGATTAAACAATTGTCGAGGATAATCTAAGGTTTACCAAAGATTGGTTGCTCAAGGACAGTTGGAAGTATAGTGATAATTCTGGAAGGACCATATTGACATAATCTGTAAGGAGGCAACTCTTTTTCAGAAGTGATAGTCAAAATGGAATATGGAAATGCTTCAAAGTTAGAATTTTCAATCTATGTAAGATTAAGGAAACTTAATGCAAGAAGGATGTTTCAAAGGAGTTGATCTCCTTTGGAATGCTCTGTAATGTTTTTTGTCAAGTCTTTATGACTTTGTGCATAATCATTACAAGAGGATTAATGCATATAAGTTTAGAATCTAACAGATTTCAGTAAATGGCTTAAATTTGGAATTCTTGCATTTGCAGTAAGGATTTGGGAGTGTGAAAAGAGAATCATTGAAGTTATGCTCAATTGATCTAGTTCACAAAGTAAAGATCATAGACAAACATAGTATGCATACTTGGTGTGTGGCATGACTAGTGTGTAGAAAAAAAAACATAGTGTACATGCTTGGAGCATGGGACAACTATTGTTTTAAATTCAAGAATAAAGTTGATAGATGAAACAGTATACAATGAATAATGTGTAATCGTATGGTGATAAATAAAAGGTGGTTTATATATGTTCATAGGTTTTGATACCATATTGGATTCAATTATTCTTGTGTTTCACTTTTCATGTTTTGACTTCCCGAATAAACTAGGTTATTCTTCCGGAATGACTAAGTTATTCAAACCATCCACAGTCGGTCATATGTTGGAAGTAGATATTAATTAAGACTGTCATGGGTTGGCTTGTAGAGGTCTAAGGTGTTGGACAAAGGGCTACAACACTCATGAGTGCTCATAAGTTCTGAGTATTGGATTCAACCCGCGCTCATTGGAATCACTTCCTGGATTTTAATCACGAGTGACCATGAGACGATAATGTCTTATATTCTTCAAACCTAGAGATATGAGTTGTTACTATGAATTGGTTGTACATTGAATGCACGAAAACGCATTTGGTAACTCGGTGCTATAAAACGTGCCTTTGTGTATGATTCAACAAGTAGTAGAACAAGCCATATGAGTCTAAGTTTATCCATTCCTTTTACCTTCGGGATAAAAGCGATATCTGTGGGCCCCTCGATAATTTGATGATGACAAATGGAAGTGCTCGGCCGGGCCAGGACTGATTTGATTTGCTCAATTACTCAATCGTCATAAATCGGAAATCAGGAAACAACAAATGGACAGAGAGAATGATTATAATCCATGTCTCAGTCCATATGATATCTAGAATGGAGGAATATATTATCCCTTATCTAATGGACAAGTCATTGACAAAGGTCAGAGTTCATCGACTAGGTCAGAGTTCGACAGAAGCTTTTGAGAGCTACGATTGCCAGTCGGTTCCTGAAGTCATATGTAATAATAGTTTTAGACTTATCCAAGTGGGAGACTGTTAAATTAATGTCTAAGTCCATAACTATATTTGCTATGTACTTGACCCGACCCGACATGGTCCATTTGGGTTGCACTTCACCGACACAGTTTATTTGGATAATCTTTTGAGAATAGTATGTTTATGATTAATATTAATATATTATAAGTTCTAATATATTAATATGGAATCATATTATTTAATTAGTATTGATCAAGAATTAATTTAGAATTAATTAAGTGATCAAAATGAACTAATTAAATATGGACTCTTGTATATATATGGAATGGACCAAGTTCATTTATGTTGGGATAAGCTTTCATGGATAGTCCATGGAGTGTTTAACCCATGGATCATATGAAATGAAAGGTCATGGGTTTAATCCTAGTTTCCATACTATATAAAGATGTCCTTGTTTGGTGAAATTTGCACTAGTGTGGGTACACTATGAAGGGCTAGCCAATTTCACTAGAGAGAACCAAGTATCCATATTCTCTAAAGTCTTCTAAGGTTTTTTGGTGATTTGTGATTCCACTTGAGGCTTCCACACTATTGGGGCTAAGCTCTTAAAGCTTGAAGACATCAAGCTACATCAAAAGGTATGTCATCTAACTAGTACTTTGTAGTACAAGTGCTTCATAATTTGCTAGTTAGGATTAAAGCCTTGGAAAGTTCTTATTTGCATGTATTATAGAGAAAACATAGATCTAAGGTTTATAGGGTTGCATGTACACCATAGGAGTGTTAGAATGCTCAAAACCCAACAAATGTCTCCTCCGAATCAGACATTAAAGATATAGAGAAACTTGACATGGAAACCGATCCTAGGGTTATCACTCCCTCTAAAATCCTGGGGGAACCTTCTCGGGTTCAGGAGGAACTCCCATTTGTAATCCTGGGGGAACTTCTCTCAAATGCTCAAGTAAATGCTAATCCCACTTCCCTAATTCAAGACAATTTTGCGGGCTGCTTACAAGTTCAGGGGGAACTGCCCTCTTCTGCCGTAGAGTCTTCAGATATTGAAGACATTCCCTCCATCGTAGCCGCTGACCATATGCAACCCCGTCTTCATGTATGGACGAAGGACCACCCACCAGGTCAAATCATCAGAAATCCATATGCAGGTATTCAAACTCATTCCTCCAAATATTTAACTGATCACTGTCACTATGTAGCGTTTATGTCCTCTATCGAGCCCAGAACCATCAAAGAAGCCTTAATAGAGCCCGACTAGATTTCCAAAATGCAAGAGCAACTGACATAATTTGAAAAAAACAAAGTGTGGAAACTCATTCCGAAGCCAAAAGGTCACACTATTGTTGGAACAAGATGGGTGTATAAGAATAAATTAGATGAATCCGGTGCGGTCGTCAGAAATAAAGCGAGAATAGTTGCTAAGGGGTATAGTCAGCTTGAAGGTGTTGATTATGATGAAACATATGCCCCCGTAGCTAGGATGGAGGCTATATGCATCTTCTTAGCATATGCTGCTCACAAGAACATCAAAGTACATCAAATGGATGTAAAGAGTGCCTTCATTAATGGTGAATTGAAAGAGGAGGTTTATCATCAACAACCTTCGTGCTTTGAAAGTCATGAATTCCCACATCACTGTTACAAGCTTGAGAAAGCAGTTTATGGTCTAAAGCAAGCACCAAGAGCGTGGTATGAGACCCTTTCAGAATTTCTTGTCTCATCCGGTTACAAAAGAGGACTGATTGATCCCATTTTATTTAGAATGGCAAATAGTAATCACCTTATGCTTGTACAAATATATGTAGATGATATCATCTTTGGACCAACTGTTCAAGGGACGGTGGATGAATTTGCAAAGCTCATGATCAGGAAATTCCAAATGAGCATGAACAGAGAGATTAATTTCTTTCTAGTACTTCAAGTAAAACAAGTTCCCTAAGGGATATTCATCCATCAAGAGAAATACACCTCTGAACTGTTGAAGAAATACTCAATGGACAATTTTTCCTCTGCCAAGGTCCTTATAGCCTTCGGATATAAGATCTCTACTGATTCTTCTTGAGAATCAGTAGAGCACAAAACTTATAGAGGAATTATTAGCTCATTGATGTACCTCACCGCAAGCAGACCAGACATTGTCTTCGCAACAAGCTTATGCGCAAGATACCAGGCAAATCTGAAAGTATCACATATGACTGCAGTTAAGCAAATTCATAGATACTTGAAGGGAAGCAAAGCTCTAGGCCTCTGGTATCCTGCATGTAACATCATCAGTCTTAAAGCATTCACAGATGTGGATCATGCCGTATGCAGATTGGATAGAAAAAGTACTTCCGGTGGCTGTCAATTTCTTGATGAAAGATTCGCCAGCTGGTCATCAAGGAAACAAAATTGTGTCATTGTCTTTCGTAGAAGCTGAATATGTGGCCACAACCAGCTTTTGATCACAAGTCTTTTGGATGAAGACTCAACTTATGGACTATGGATATAGTATGTTGCAGATACCGATTTAATGTGACTCGGGGAGTGCGATAACGGTTTCCCACAATCCCATTCATCACTCTAAGACGACGCATATTAAACTACGGTATCATTTAATCAAAGACCACATTTTGAAAGGTAACATTGAACTACTTTTTGTCAACACTCATGAAGAGATTGATGATGTATTCACAAAAGCACTTGACTCTATAAAACTCAATAGTTTCTTACAAATGTTAGAAATGATGAATCCAGACCCGCAATTCTTTTTGAATTTATAGGTACCGCAGACCACTTCTGGTCTCTGTTGCGGTCCTAGCTAAATATATCTATCATACAAGGTTTCAATATACTTTATGTACCACATTATACTTGGTGTACCGCAACCATATATCATACCTATATTTTTAAGGTCATTATTGTTTGTTATTTCTAATCTTGTTCAAGTGTTTATCTCAGTTCCTTCTACCGCAGTCTTATAACCTTCCACCGCAATGACAAATCTCTCAGCATTAATGTATCAGTTTGCAATGACTGACGAATCTGCAATCACATTGAATGAACCTTCAACTACTTCATAAATTCGAAAAAAAAAATTGTGTGCTATATAATGATCCTTCATTTAACAACAAACATTCTCAAAAAACATTCGTTGTATAGCACATCACCGTTTCAGTTCTTCTTTTTCAAATCATCTTTTCGTCAGACCTATTTTGGGTTTGATACCAAATAAAACAGTTTCCCAATAAAAGAAATCTTTTAAAAATCTTTTTCCTTAACTGTCTAATCCCCCTTGCCCCAAGATGTCAAATCCATTACAAGTTCCACCTTTATTCAATGGATTTTGGCCCCTCGCCACACGATCTTCAGACGTGTGATATTGGGCATGACACTTCACTAAATGCTACATTTTTGTAAAATCAAAACATTAAAAATTTACTTTTCTTTAATATTATTTGTGGTGGTCATTAATTTTCAAAAATAAAAACTCAAGGGTTTTTATTTTTAACTGCCTCATATAGGGTTAAAGCAATAAGCTTTTAAGATCTGCTACTATAAAAACCTTTTTTTCCCTCTTTAAGAAAGCTTTACGCTTTCTGAACTCTCTTTGGTGATCTTCATCTTCCTCATCCTCTTACAGTCAAAGCTTTTCTGCAAGCTCTTCAAATTTTTTTCCGAATGGTGAAATCAGGCATCTCAAAGAAGCAAGCCAAGGCTTCTAGTTCTGCACAACCCACGGGTTTAGACTCCGCTACTTAAAACCAATCTCCATCCATTGCATCAAGCAATTTAAGGGCCATCTTCGAAGATCAGTCATCCTACAATGAGTCTATTCGTCTCATGATCAAGTTCATCAAAAATCACCCTTTATCTGGACCCTTTGACTCTTTCACCGATGTATTACTAATTTCGACCCTATTCAAGTGTGCTATCTCTGCCTTTCACCCCCTCAACAACCTGCATGAAGTTCAAATGAACTTAGTAGATGACTCTTTGGTTATACAGTATCACGGACATCACCACTTCACTCTACCAGATGGGGTACCAGAAAAAGCTTTAGGGAATAGGCGAGTTCAAGAAAAAACAACTCCCTGCTATCTAGCATTTTGTTTTCCATTTTGTCATCCGCAGTTTGTCAGGAAGAACCTGAGTCACTGATAACATGGCCCTCAAACTTCTCGAATTAGTGTGGAGAATCTTCACTGACCATGATGTCAACTGCGGACAGATTATATGGGATGACTTCCTACAGTACATTCCCAAGGAGACTTAGAAATCATACCCCACAGAGCTAGCCTTTGCAAGATTTTGGTTCCTATGCATTTCAAACCTTCACCGTGATGCAAACATCAGCATGGGCAGCGACATCAACTTCTTCGTCACTCGTGATCTCAAAAGGTATCCTCCTTCTAAAGATGAATCTATCTTTAGACCTCTAGGATGTTACCTGTACACATTTTGAGCATTTTTGGACTTGAGACTCATAAAGTCACCAATCACATAGAGCCAGTAGTTGTAAATAATGGTTGTAGGGCTCATAATGTCTTGTTTATGCTTTTGATCTGTATCAGAACATTACATCCCGTGATTTTGATATAAAATGAAAATATATATTTCTGAAAGAAAAGGTTTGATAAATTTTTATAAAGTTTTGTTTTGGGAACAAATTCTACAACATCTTTTAAAAGGATTACTTTGAGTTTTTTTTTAAAAGCATAAATTAAATCGGTCTTCTCCAGCCGAGAGATTCCAAGGTTTTGATATAAAATGAAAATATATATTTCTTGAAGAAAGGTTTTGATAAATTTTTATCATGTTTTGTTTTGGGAACAAACTCTGCAACATCTTTTCAAATGCTTTGGATCTCCGTAGGATTTTTTGGTTTTTCCTTCTTTATCACAGCTTCAATCTTTGCTGGGTCAACCATTATCCTTTCTTGGTTAACCACATGACCCAAAAATTGAACTCCTTGAATCAAAAATTCACATTTGGAGAACTTTGCATACAACTTCTCCTTCTTTAATACCTGTAACACTTCTCGCAAGTGTTTACCATGTTCCTCATGGCTTTTCGAGTAAATCAGAATGTCATTAATGAACACTATCATGGATTTATCTAGGAATGGTTTACAAACCCTATTCATTAAATCCATGAAAGCTGTTGGAGAATTGGTTAGTGCAAAAGACATAACCAAGAACTCATAGTGTCCATATCTTGTTCTGAATGCAGTCTATTCAATAATCTGCTCTCTTACATTTAGCTGATGATATCCTAACCTAAGATCGATCTTCAAGAAATAGCTTGAACCTTGCAACTGATCGAATAGGTTATCAACCCTTGGCAACGAATACTTGTTCTGTATTATTTCCTTATTCAACTCTCTGTAATCGATGCACATTCTCATTCTACCATATTTCTTCTTTACGAATAACATCGAAGCTCCCTAGGGTGATGACCTAGGGTGAATAAAACCTTTGTCCAATAATTCGTGAAGTTGTGTCATAAACTCTTTCATCTATGTTGGTGCTAATCAATACGGTGCTTTTGATATTGGTGTCGTTCCTGGTAAAAAGTCGATACAAAATTCTACTTATTGATCATGGGGTAATCCAAGAAGATCTTCGGAAAAATACTTCCGGATAGTCACACACCACTGGAATATTTTGCACCTCCTTCTTTTCCTTCTGAACATCGATCATGAATGCTAGATATGATGTACATCCCTTGGCCATACATTTTCTGGCTTTCATTAAGGAAATGATTCCAGAGTTTACTCTACGTTTGTCTCCATACACCATAAACAACTCTTTCCCTGGCGGTTTTACTTTTACTATCTTCTTCTTACACAATATTTCGGCATCATTGGCGCTAAGCCAATCCATTCCTAGAACTATGTTGAAACCATTTAACTCGATAGGTAATAATTCCTTGTGGAACTTATTCCCATTCAAGTCAATGAAGATGTTTTTCATATGATGGCTAATAGGTATAAACTTGCCACTAGCAACCTCGACAATTAAAGCATTAGCTAGTCTATCTACAGGAAAACTAGTTTTCTACCAAATTCATGCGAAATAAAGGAGTAATTGGCTCCAGAATCAAAAAAAAATTGGGCAGGCAATTTATTTACGAGAAAGGTACCTGAAGCAACATCGGCTTCTTCTTTCACATCTTCAAGTGTCATCTCAAAGGCTCTCGCCTTCGGCTTTGGTGGAAGATTGGTATTTGCTGCATCCTTCTTCTTAGGCAATCCTTCAACATGTGCCCCTCTTCATTTCACCCAAAATAGACTTTCTTAACAAAGTTGCATTCATTGGCATAATGCCCAGGAATTCCATATTTGTAACAAGTGACTTCCTCACTGCATTTCCCAACATGTTTCTTCTTACACTTGTCACACCACTTGGCTTCGGCTCCTCCTCCGAATTTCCTCGAACCAGTCTTCGAGAATTTGTTCTTTCTATTGGAACTTCAAGTTCCTTCAAACTTTCTCTTTTCGCCAACTTCAACCTTGTTGGTGGCTCTCCCCTTAATCATATCTTCAACAGACTTAACAGCCCAGACAGTTGCCTCCAATGTAAGTGCCTGACGTACTGGCACCGTGTACTCCAATGGAAGTCCCTTTGCATACCTGTCAATTTTTGTCAGTTCATCTAGAACAATACGCAAAGCAAACTCCATTTTGTCTGTGAAGCTATTTGTGTATTCATCAATGGTCATACTTCCCTTCTTCAATGTTAGAAATTGGTTCTCTAGCTCAAGCACATTTTGGGTCGAGCAGTACTTGCACTTAAAGTGCACCAAGAACTCTGCCCAAATCAGTTGCAGTGGCTCATTAGGGCTTAGGTTTTTCCCCAGAGTGTTCCACAAATGAGCAGCGCTACCTCTGAACTGACACACTGCAAATGTGGTTTGTAACTTGCCTTGGTAACCACACGTCATGAAAGCCAACTCCATTTCCGAGATCAAATCCATTACTCCGATGGGATCTGCTTTTCTAGTGAAGGTTGATGTCTTCCAAGTCATAAAATCTTTATACTTGCACCCATTTCTCTCCACTCTATCTTTGTGGTTATTTCTCCCAACCACAAGCGGTTTACTATGACCAACAGATGTAATGTTGTTTCCTTCTTCAAATTTATCATCATTTAATTCAGGTTGTTCAACAGGGTTTAAGGGTTCACTCCTGTTGTTTAGCAATACTTGCCTCATTTCCTCCCTTTGTTCAGCCATCATTATCTGAATCATGGCTCGTACTCCAGCCATAGTGATGGGTTCTGATGCAGCTCCTGCTATAGGCACCTGTTCCATCACTTGGGGTTGAGGTTGTTGGTTTCTATTGCATTTCCAGCTCCAGTTCGGGTTCTTGCCTTTATAATCTATATACCAAATAAGGCGAATTTAGATCTTTAACCTCGATAGATATTTAAATTCTCCATATCACTCCGACACGTTTACATGTTGGTTCTAATATCATAATCCTACGCTTAGAATCCTACACACATAAGGTTTCCGGATCCGGTCGGCATCACACCATAGATCCGAACAAATAATGCCATATATGGCAAACATATAGCATTTAGAAAATAAAAGCATTTTAGGCATCTTTCCTAATATAAACAAGTGCTCATGTCTAAAATATGGTAGACACTCATCTCACAATCATTACTTAGCATTCTAAGTTTAAGTCTAGAAATCCTACAAATTCTTAGTTCACTTAAACTAATGCTCTGATACCAACTGTGAAATCCCGTAATTTCTCGGCGGAAAAAGACCGATTTACTTTATGCTTTTAAAATAAACTCAGAGTAATCCTTTTAAAGATGTTGCGGAATTTGTAACAAAACATGAAAAAAATTTATTAAAACCTTTCTTTAAGAATATATATTTTCATTTTATATCAAAACCTCGGGATGTCATGTTCCACTACACATCAAAAGCATAAATAAGACAATATAAGCCTTACAACCGTTATTTACAGCTACTGGCCTATAATCCAAAAATCTCTCATCATCATCCGACTATGCTCGGGGTCCACCACCTGTAATATAAAAAGCTGAGTGGGTCAAGCTTGGGATCCTGGTGTGCATATAGGGTTTTCAACCCACATAATAATAAATCTATTAGATTCACCAATCAACAATAACCCTGATTACCCATTCCCGTTATCCTCATTTTACGTCCCTAAATATCTATCACAAGGGACCTAGCCTAAGGAATATCATCGGGATGGACACTACTGCTAAGGGGATACCTCATCCATACATGTCCTAAAGGCAACCATGAGAGGGATGGAGTACACCAATGAACATGTAGTTCACCAACACCTACAAGTTGCGAACCTGCTAGTGTTCCACTAGACTGACTAGAATGGTCTGTGGTCGTCATCTATATTTCACTAGATTACTACAACAACAACAACAACAACAACATCATCGAGACCTCTCATCATTTTAACACACATCGACTATTTCGTCTACCTATGTTTTACCTACTATATTTGTAGATAAAGTACATATATTGTTTAAAACTTGTATAAAACATCTATTCAACAGTCACCTCAAATAAACAATTAATATAATTACACATAGCATGTATTTTATAGAAAATACTTGATATCTATGTGTGAAATGAAGGTGACTACACACTCACATGATTTAATGATAATCGGGTAGCACTTCGTTTCCTAAAACGATCATTTCTAATAAAACAGAGAGTTTTATTAAGAAACCGGGCTCTGCGAGGGTTGGGCTTTAAAACCGAAAAGATAAATTTTTCCGGGTCTTGGGCACTTCGGAACGTATTTTGGGAGCTTGGTATAATATCAGGGCTTTGGTGGAAGTTGGAATGGAAGATATGTTGTTTAAGGGGTGAAAAATCACACTTATGTTGGCTTTTGATTGGACCGAGGTCTAGGTCTGAGGGGTTCAAGGTGACGTACCTGCGAAGCTAGGACACATCAGGAGGGCACACATCAGATGGAGGCGAGGTGGCTTCAGATGCGAGGAGTCACCAGGATGATGGGTTTTTGGCCATAAGAACATCCTATGTGGTCATACAAACCCTAATGCTTGGATCTAGGTTTCTTTATTGTACATGCAATTCATCCAAGACTTTAAAACCTAGATCTAGCATATGATAATCAATATTAACATAACAATGGATTTAAGATATTACCTTGATTGGTATGTAGCAATAACAATCTCAAATCCTCCTTGTAATGACTTTAGAAAGCTTAGAGTCACAAATGTCACTCCTCTAATGGTTCACAAACACCAGGAGCAAGAGGATGAAGAATAAGGTGAGGGGAGGCTGCCCTAAACGTGTGGAAACCCTAAGGAATAATTTCACCACGTTTTTGAGTCTCAAGGGTCCTTTAAATAGTGAGGCTATTAGGGTTATCTAACAAGGAAACCCTAATTTGGATGCTTAGGCCCTAAGCAACCCATCGAATCCCTCCTTAGAGGCCTTGGAGGATTTCTAATGGGTTTCCCCCATATAATTTGTCCACTCCATCCTCTATGGCGTCCATTAGCCTAATATTCAACTATCACACAATTGACAGTTCTAGTCCCCTTCATTTAATTAATGTCTTTTAGCCACAAAATTAATTCTTATTAATTTTTGACTAATACTAATTAAACAATATGATTTCTCCTTTAATATATTATTCTAATAATATACTAATAGATCATAATTAACCCTTTCTCTCCATAATTCATCCTATCAAGTTGCTTTGGTGAAGGCAACTTGATAGGACCATGCACCATTGGGTAAAGTACATACCAAAATAGTTATGGACTTAGACACCAATCCAACAGTCTCCCACTTGGATAAGTCTAACAACTATTTTGCGTATGACTTCAAATCCTGATCTACAATCGTAGCTTTCAAAACTCGATGTCAACTCTTATCTTATCAGGTACGCGTGTCATTTAGATAAGGGATCATATATTCCTCCATTCTAGATATCGTATAGACTGAGACATGGATTTAACTCATTCTCTCTGTCTATGTGTTGTTTCCCGATTTCTGATTTATGATGACTGGCAATAGACTACAATTGAACACATCGATTTAGTCCCGGCTTGGCCAAGTGCTTAGGTGCCATCACTAAATCATCAAGGGGCCCACAGATATTACTTTCATGCTACTTTGGATAAAAGGAAGGGATAAACTTTCACTCAATGCTCGCTTACACTCACTCACCCAATCACACACAATAATAAGTTTTATGACACCAAGTTACTAGTGGGTTTACAAATTATCAATGTGCAACCGATTCGCAAGATACAACTCACACATCTCGGTTTCAAGAATATAAGATATTATCGTCTCACCAATCACTCGTGATAAAATCCATGAAGTGGTCCAAGTGAGCGTGGGTTTAATCCAATGCTCAAATCATATTCATAAGCACTAATGAATGTTGCAACAAACATTTGCTTATGTCTAATACACTTTAGACAATCCACACACCAATTCGTGACAATCTTCATTCATACCTACTTCAAACATATGAACGAATGTGGTCCGTTCGAATAATTTGATTGTGCTGAACCAATTAAATTATTCAGGAAGTCAAAACATGCAAAGTGAAATATAAGAATAATACTAATCCCATACGGCCCCAAACCTTTGAGTATAAATAAAACACCTTTTATTTATCACCATATCGATTACCCATTATTTGTTGTTTTAGTTAATCAACTTCTTTCTTGAATTATAACTACACTTGTCCCATGCTCTTAGCATGCACACAATGCTAACTTACAGTCCTTACTTTGTGAAATAGATAAAATGAACACATTTCCAATCATACTTATTCCACAACTCCCAATCCTTATCACAAGTGTAAGAATATCAAATTCTTGCCACTTATAGAATATTTTAGATTCTAACATTTTATGCAATGATCCTTTTGTAATGTCACTGCACTAAGGTCACAATGACTATTGCCAATGAATTACAAATCTCTCTATCGGAAATTGTTACAAGATAATTCCATAGATGTGATGTCTCTCACTCAAAGTACATTCCTTTCAACATCCTTTTGCATAAAAGTTTCTAATCTAGACATAGATTCTCAATATCCAACTCCCAATATGGAAACCTTTCCATACTTACCATATGACAACTTATTCTTAATAGAATCTTATATATTCATAATAATGTCAATATGCTCCATCCAATATCATACTTCCAACTACTCACAAGCGACCAATCCTTATCAAGCTTTGGATCGTTGTTTGATAGTTGTTTAATTATCTTAGTCAAAACCGATTTGTCATACCCCCAAAGCGGAACGGCGGAAACGTTCGGTGGCGGATGACTTCATGTGGTAACGTAACAAGTGAATACATAGTATAGAAAGCAATACAACCATCATATATATAATTGAAAGTTTACATTGTTTAAAAGAGTACATGTTCAAAACCAATTACAATATGGTGTCAAAATATGAATTTCAACTAGTGCCACAACGTTCCTTCTTCAAAACTGGTTTAGTGCCTATAATTACTGAGTCCCTGGGACATACAAGTAGTTTTGAAAGAGTAGACCAGCATTTAAGCTGGGGAGTTTCATAAGCATTTAATGATAGTATTTGTATGAAAATGAAATGGTTCGTTTTTGTTCGTTAGTCTCTAGAAAATCCCATATTTCCTACTGGTATAAATGTAGCCTTAAATCAAGACCAATATATGTTAAAAAGTTTATGTTTTTCCATCTGTGAGTAGTGGTTAGAAGTTCCAAACTTATATCACAATTGGGTTTTTCATGCATAAAATAAATGAAATTATGTATGTATAAAACCTCCATTATATCTGAAAACCCCCGTAAATCCATGTGTTTTTAATACTCTATGTGAGTTTTATAACCATGCTATTGACAAGGAATGCCTATAGACAACGTTCTTCAGGCATTGGAATGTTCTGACGTTTTTCACCCCAAATGGTGTACTGTAGCTAACAGTCAGGGTGCGGGGTTGTCAAGCTCGTATAGATCTATACACAAACACCATTCTCCCCCTCCAAAGGGTTCTGGTATATAATACAGGAGTTGAAATGTGTACTCGTGCGTACGTGAAGTTTAATGTCTCACCAAACTTAGTATAAAACAAATTTACGTGTGAAAATGTTCGTTTGTTATTGTATATGAAAGTAGCTTATTGAAATAGGATTTCCATGTGCGTAAAAGTTCGTAGTATTCTCGTGAAACTATACCTATTATAGTTTCCTAAAAATGTGTTTCGTTTATATAACAAACCCTTAGTGAAAATGCTCACTTGTTACGAAAAATATAGTTTTTGTAGTGCCAAAACCGCCACACATAAATATAGTATAAGCAGAGTGTCTGATTTACATGAATACATAAATCTTTTCTCATTTCAAAAGATAAAATGTTGTCGTGGTATAATTTGCATATGAAAGTTTCCTTATAATAGTTATAAATCACATATGATTCTGTTGATAAAACGCGTATAGTGAAACTTTATATAACACATAATAATAATCGAGTGTTTTACTTGTATTTCCCCCCCCCCCCCCCTTAAAAGCATATAAAAGTACTCATAAAACATTTAAAAGTGTGAATTATAGGGGTATGAACTCACTTGAATGACCGGAGGAGGCGGGATGAAAACTGGACAGAATTTCGACTCGAGAAAGCGGATTTTCTCGGGATTCTCGGGAATCTCGGGAGCACAAACGACCCTCGGGACTTGAGCAATGTGACCGGGACTTCGGGATAGCACGGACATGTAAAACGAGGGAAAAACGCAAGAGAAATGAGAGAGAAAGGCCCTTTTCTTTGGAACCCTTGCATCCCTTTTATAAGGGGTGTGAACCGCCCTCGTACGCGGGGCGTACGAGCGTACGCTGGGCGTACCCGTGCGTCACGCATGAGCGCATCCTCGACTGTTTCGGACTCCGGATGGGACGGGGCATAGCCTCACATAGGGCGCGACGTGGATGATCCGAGGCCAAGGCCTCGAGTACGCTGGGCGTACTCGCGTGACTCAGCCTTCGGATAATACCGAAGTATTCATAAAAATAATATATATTTAATATTTAGTAAACTTCAAAAATTCATATCTTCTTCATACGAACTCTCTTTTCGATGTTCTTTATATCCACGTGTAGGTGAGACCATACTCTACAACTTTCATTTAGATCCCGTCGAAAAAATTTTGAAATTATTTTTATTATTTATTTTTAAAAGGTCGCGGTAAGAAAATTTCTTTAAAAATTCATAACTTCATTATCTGACATCTGTTTTTGCCAGACTTTTTACCGTTGAAAAACCATTGACGAGACCTTCGATTCTCGTTTAGGTCATTCTGGTCAAAAGTTGCTCAATCTCTGTTTCGAGTTTTTAGCTGTCCGTTGCTAAGCCGAACTTGTAAAATTCCTAACTTTCTTATACGAAGTCGGATTTGGGCTTTCTTTTTACGTACGATCACGGTTTATTGACATCAAACATAATAGGTAATTTAATTACTGATTTTTGGATATTTTATTTTCGAAGTTAATTTCATTATAATGAACGTGGTTACAATACTTGAATTTTTAGGTCGTTTACATATAGTTGAAATATCAGGTTGTCACATCATCCCTTTGTTAGAGGGAATTTCGTCCGGAAATTTTGAAGGAAGAAAGATACAAGTGAATCAGAGAAAAAGATGTGGGTACTTTTGTTTCATCTGATCTTCACGTTCCCATGTGAATTCAGGTCCTCGCTTGGCGTTCCAACGGACTTTCACGATGGGTATGCGACTTTGTTTCATTTTTTGACCGCTCGGTCCATGATTTCTACTGGTTCCTCCACGAAGTTGAGGCTCTCGTTGATCTCGATCTCGTCAAGTGGGATAACAAGAGTCTCATCGGACAGTCACTTTTTCAAATTCGATACGTGGAAGGTTGGGTGTGTGTTACTAAGTTCCCGTGGTAGATTAAGTTTGTAAGCTACAGGGCCGATTCTGGTGAGAATCTCGAAAGGCCCTATGTACCTTGGATTTAGCTTTCCACGCTTTCCAAAGCGTATTAAGCCTTTCCATGGCAAGACTTTCAATAGAACACGGTCTCCTACTTGGAATTCCAAAGGTTTTCTCCGTTGGTCAGCGTAGCTTTTCTATCGGTGTCTAGATGCTTTCAACCGTTCATGAATCTGAACGATCTTCTCTGTCATTTCTGGTATGATTTCCAGACCGGTGAGAGTGTTTTCAGTATCTCGTCCTTTAGCTAGTTGTGTGTCGCCAACTTCGGTCCAACATAGAGTGGATTTGCACTTGCGGCCATAGAGGGCTTCAAATGGAGTAGCCTTTATGCTCGTATGATAACTATTGTTGTATGAAAATTCGACAAGAGGTGAATGGATATCCCATGCCTTTCCGAAGTCAATCACACAGGCTCTCAGCATATCTTCCAAATTTTGTATCGTTCTCTCACTTTGCCCGTTTGTTTGTAGATGGTAGGCTGTACTCATGTCTAGTCTAGTCCCTAGGGAACTTTGTAGTGACTGCCAGAACCTTGATGTAAATCTACTATCTCTATCGGAGATAATGGACATCGTAACCCCATGCAATCGTACAATTTCCCTTATATAAGTTCTTGTAAGCCTTTCCATCTTGTCAGTCTCCTTGATTGGTAGAAAATGCGTGGATTTCGTCAATCTGTCGACGATGACCCATATGGTATCAAGTCCACCCGTTGTCTTGGGCAACTTGGTTATGAAATCCATAGTAATCCGTTCCCATTTCCATTCCGGTATCTCTGGTTGTTGTAGTAATCCTGAAGGTTTCTGGTACTCGACCTTAACCTTAGCGCAAGTAAGACATTTACTTACAAAGGTAGCAATCTCTGCTTTTATTTTAGGCCACCAGTACAGTTTCTTAAGATCCAAATACATTTTATCTGAACCTGGGTGAACGGAATACCTCGTGTTGTGCACTTCAATCATGACCACATCCCTGAAACCACCATGCCTTAGTGTCCAGATACGGTCCATGAGATAATAGGCTCCGCCACCCATGATTTCTAGATTCTTTTCCATTCTTCTCAGGGATTCACCCGTCACATGCTCGGGTTGTAAAGCTTCTAGTTGAGCCTCCTTAATTTGTGTGGATAAGTGGGAATGGATGGTCATATTTAGAGATTTGACTCTCCGACCAGTGTATTCTTTTCGACTGAGGGCGTCAGCTACTACATTGGCCTTGCCAGGATGATAACGAATCTCGCATTCGTAATCATTGAGTAACTCGACCGTACAGGTAGTGTCTCCAGATCTTTAAAGCAAATACCACTGCTCCTAACTCAAGATCGTGTGTTGTATAGCTTACTTCGTGTGTCTTAAGCTGACAGGAGGCATAAGCAATAACCTTTCCTCATTGCATAAGAACACAACCAAGCCCTTGATTCAATGCATCGCAATACACTACAAAATCTTCTATCCCTTCAGGGAGGGATAGTATTGGTGCGGTGCATAAGGCTTGTTTCAATGCTTGGAACGCCTTCTCTTATTTTGCTTCCCAATCAAAGACCACGCCTTTCTGGGTTAATGTAGTAAGAGGTTTCGCGATGCTAGAGAAGTTCTTTATGAATCTGCGATTGTAGCCAGCTAGAACTAGAAATTGACGAATCTCTGTAGGTGTCTTTGGTGCCGACCAGTTCTTAATGGCCTTAATTTTGGAGGGGTCCACATGTATCCCTTTTTCGCTAACAACGTGGCCCAAAAATTCTACTCTTCGAATCCAAAATTCGCATTTAGAGAACTTCGCATGGAGCTTCTCCGATCGTAGTGTTTCTAAGACTCTTCGTAGGTGCTGACTATGTTCTTCCTTACTTCGGGAGTAGATAAGTATATCATCAATGAATATGATGATGAATTGATCCAAGTAAGGTTGACATACTCTATTCATTAGGTCTATGAATACAGCTGGTGCGTTGGTTAATCCGAACGGCATCACTACAAATTCGTAGTGTCCATAACGGGTTTGGAAAGCTGTCTTGGGAACGTCGTCCTCTAGCACTCGTAATTGGTGATATCCGGATCATAGATCTATCTTCGAGAAGTAGCTCGCTCCTTGAAGTTGATCAAATAGGTTGTCAATGTGGGGCATAGGGTAACGATTTTTGACAGTGAGTTTGTTCAGCTCTCGGTAGTCGATGCACATCCGGAACGATGTGTCTTTCTTCTTCACAAACAAGACCGGTGCTCCCCAAGATGAGAAACTTGGTATAATGAATCCTTTTTGGTGAAGTTCGTTAAGCTGACTGGAATGTTCTTGCATCTCTGCTGGTGCCAGACGATAAGACGATTTTGCTACAGGGGTATCCCCTGGAATTAAATCGATTCTGAACTCGACTTGGCGTTGTGGTGGTAATCCCGGTAGTTCTTCTGGGAAGATATCGCGAAATTCACGTACCTCTGGAATGCTGTTAATATCCTTTACTTCCCGACTCGTATCAACGATGTGTGCAAGAAATGCCTGATAATCCTTCCGCGAACACTTTCGAGCTTGGATGCACGAAATGATGCGAAGGTTTGTACTTGATTTGTCGCCGTAAATCACTAATGTTTCATGGTTAGGGAGATTTAGACGAACGGATTTTTCAAAGCACATGATGTCGGTGCGAAGAGGACTTAACCAATCCATGCCAACTATAACGTCGAAACTTTTTATTTGGACTGGCATGAGGTTGATTGGGAAAGAGTGACCGTCTAAAGTTAATGTACAACCCATGTATATGCAATTAGTGTTTTCCGTTTTTCCATTTGGCATTTCTACAGTGAATGATTCCTCTAACATGCTAGGTTTACGTTTAAGTAAGTGAATAAAGTTTTGGCTCACAAAGCTTCTCTTTGCTCAGCTATCGAATAGGATGCATGCATATGAATTATCGAGAAGAAATGTACCAGCAATGACTTTATGATCAACTACGGCTTCCTCGTGACCAATAGCTAATACTCGTCCCACTCCACCGGTATTTGCTGCCTTTGGGTAGTTTCTTTTGTAGTGGCCCACCTCGCCACAACCGTAGCATTCTTGGCCTACACCAGCATTGGGTACTTGAGTGATCGGCTTTATGGGGGCCTTGCAGAAACGGACAGTGTGTCCCTTTCTATTGCAGTTGGAGCCCTGCATTTCTCGACAAGGTTTGTGGTGGTGGTAATTTAACTTGGTGCACTTTGGGAGGTTGCCCACATAAGGCTTTGTTGGGTAGAGATTTGTAGGAATAGTAGTAGGTACCGTCGCAGCGTTTACGGCAACCAGTTGCTGTTTCCTTGAGGATTCTTGGGAAGACCCACCCTTTCCCATATTCCACCTTCTCTTGTTGTTGTTGTTGTTATTGTTGTTTCCCTTTTGTGGTTCTGGTGCAGAAGTTGTTGAGTTTTGATGATTTCCGTGATCAATAAGCAATTGTGCCAGCTCCTTGGCACTTTCAAAAGTGTCAGGTTTTGAAGTTAACACACTTGACTGAATTTGGGCGACAGTCCCTAAATGTATCGCTCTATTTTCTTGCT
Source organism: Lactuca saligna (assembly GCF_052625555.1). Taxonomy (NCBI): domain Eukaryota; kingdom Viridiplantae; phylum Streptophyta; class Magnoliopsida; order Asterales; family Asteraceae; genus Lactuca; species Lactuca saligna. The sequence continues at coordinate 154,208,425 of NC_136419.1, forward strand.
CTCAGGAGCAATCATATCTGTGCAAAGGATTTCCAAATCGCAGAATCTGTTGGTATAAGTTGCTATGTCAGTACCAATCAACCCCAGAGTCCAGAGTTCGTGCTCGAGTTTTTGAATCTCTCATCATGGACAGTACTCCCTCGTCAGCATGATTTTCAAGCTCTCCCAGCTTATTGAGTTTCCCACTATCAGGGTAAGTACCTTAAAGTGGTCATTCCACCAAGTTAAAGCCCTATCAGTAAGTGTGTAGGTTTCAAACTTGACTTTGTTGTGCTCGGGGCAGGAGCAGATTTCAAATACTGATTCCATCCTTTCAATCCACTGCCATAAAATCATCACACCACTCGTTCCATTAAACATCCGGGGCTTAGCATTTGTAAAGTCTTTATAGGTGCACTCCCGGGGTTGCCCATGACTATCGCCATGGTTGGAAGGATGTATGCCAATTCCTGAACCAGTAGTAACAGGGGTATTGATCTATGACATGGCAGCTGCTACAGCATCAAATTGAGGAGGTGGAGGTGGTGGTGGTATTGGTGCTTCCCCACCGTTGTTTCGTCTCGGATTTCTATGCGGAGGCATCCTTCAAAGATTGAAAAGACAAGGGTAAGAAGTCCTTAGTATAGAAATTGTATGTGTCTCATGAACTAAATTGTTATAGTTCAACAACAGATGATAGTATGAGTCTCAAAGATAGAAGAACGAAGGTTATTCGTAAATCCGAACATATGAACAAGCGTATGGTTTTTCCATAATATTTTAAAGATTTAACGAGATACTCAACGTAGTAATAATAGCGTGCGAATTATATTAATATAATAGATGATACAATGATCACGAAAATTTGACCCTTAAAAGCGTTTCCGATTACAAGAATTTTAAGAAAGTAAAAACTTTTAGCCGAGGTCCTATCTTATAACAAAATTTGAGGTTTTCGCAAGTACTACTTGCGACGTGTGTTGCGCATGGAGCTTGACTCCACATCCGATTACTTTGACTCCATAAGACGCCTTGTCACACCCTGAAAACCGAAGGCAGAAACATTTCCGGGGCGGACTCCACGTTGAATATCAAATCCAATGCACATAGTAAGTAAAGTAAACAACCATTACATTACATATAGAAATTTACATTTGTTTCAAAAGTAAAGTTATACAAGTGATATACATATGCATCATATTAATAAAAGTAAAGATGAGGTCTTCAGTACGCTTCATCTTCTCCAAACGGATTGTTGGGTTTCTGTCTATCACTGACCTGAGAATACAAGCAGTTTGAAAATCAGCATAAAGCTAGTGAGTTCATAAGGTGTTTGTTTTCTGAAAATGTACCAGTTTCCTTTAGTTTACCAAAGAGGTTGTTATCCAAGAAAATCCCATATTTTATTATGTAAAGTTATTTTAGTTATCTCTTGTTACCAATTCGTTTATGTATTAAATTTTACCCCATGAAAATCCCATGTTTTCCTAAATGTAAGACCGGTTGTGTATTACAGAGTATACTTTAATACGTAAAACTATATATTGAGGATCATGGGATTACTATCCTGAACTAGATATAAATTAGCTTGAAATGTGCGATCTAAAGATGGAAAGTAGTTTGAAAACCATGGGACTCACATCCCGTACTAAATACAGAACAGTTTGATATACATGAAAATATACTTTGAAAACCATGGGACTACCGTCCCGTACTAGATATGATATGGTTTGATATTTATGGAAACATGGATTGAAAACCATGGGACTACCATCCCATACTAGATACAATATAGTTTAGTATTCATGGAAATATAGATTGGAAACCATGGGACCACCGTCCCATACTAGATATAGATTCAAAACCATGAGATTATCATCTCGTATTAGATATAGTTTGAATACCTTGGGACTACCATCCCGTATAAGATATAGATTGAAATCATGGGATTACTATCCCGTACTTGATATGAGTTAAAGACCCTAGGACTACCATTCCGCATTAGATATAAGATCAATAGACTGAAAACCATGGGATTATCAACCCGAACTGGATATGGAAACTATAGATAGAAGGTAGCTATGGAATCGAAACATAGTCAAACCGAACCCAAAGGGATACTGTGAATAAACTTATATTAATACATATTGTGAGTCGGGTAACCATGCTGATACGACAACGAGACCTCCTTGACGCTTGTCAGACATCGAATGATATCCATAAATTTGTCACCCCAGGCGTGCCCGCCTAACTATAGCTAGCAGTTAAGGTGTGGGATTGTCAGTCCCGAATAGATCTATTCACAAATTCCACGCTCTCCCTCCAGGAGACTCTGGTTACACTTCCGGGGAGGATTTACTGATGACCCAGAGGGTAATGACAAAACTCACAAGCTAGTACTAAATAATTCAGAGGGTTCTCATACGATATCAAATATACAAAAGATTATGAAACATAATACAGTGAATATAGATACATACAATGAAACTATCTGGCAATACATTCAAAATGAAATGGAGATAAACTGAACCGGACATAGTTTATCTAATAACTTTGTATACATATCTGTACATGATGAAACAATAACTAATGAACCCCGAATTATTCCCATAATAATTTGATTAGTTTGGTTATTTCCTTAACTGAAATTCATATAGTTATAGTTGATAAATCATCCCTTATGCTCAGGATAATACATAAGGGGTAAAGGTATTTATAGGTTTGCCACATATTATTTGAAATACATCCATGTTATGTATTGAAATCATTTATAGTTTGTTTGTATCCCCCCCCCCTGAAAACATTGAAAAACCATTGAAAAAGGGTAGGGGTATGAACTCACCGGACGAGAAATGTGACGATTTCGGATGCTAAACTTTGGTTCGGGGCTTGCAAACATACGAGATTCCTATGTATAATGAAAAGATACACATTTGTATCTAATTAGGTATTAGTTTATTTATTTGTTAGGGACAAACACTTCTAGTTGCGGAAACACCTCATTTCAAGTGTTTGGAGGGACCCGGGTGACATCTACGGACGTGTAATGGCACTAGGGACTTGGAATTTGAGTTTTCTCCCCAAGAGTAAACTCATACAAGAGTTTCTGGCCCATAACACCCATTCCCCATGAGTTTACGGCCGTAAACTCATGGTGGGGTGTTTTTGGTTGTTAAATGGCTTCATATGACTACGGAAAATTTCCTAGGATTAAATCAAAGCATCGGAATGGATTAAACTCACATATGGACCATATAATGCAGTTTACGGCCTAAGAAGATGTTCTTGGGAGGTTTATGGCTGTAAACATCCATGGGGTAGTGTTGGCACGATTTAAGGTCCTTTACTTGATTGAGTTTGTTTCTAGACTCATTTCTAAGGGTCATGGTGTGTTTAAGTAGCATCTTAACACACAAAAGTGAGTTTAAGGTCTAAGGAGGTGAGTTCATGGTCCAAGAATGTTCTTGGGCCGTAAACTCAAGCTTTCCCCCTTGAAACAAGTTTTGATGCATTTCTTGAAGGATTTTAGGGTTCTATACACTCATGGAAGCTTGTTGGGGGTGTTTAGGGACAAACTAACACCAAAAATTAAGTTTACTCCCTAAGAATAGGTGTTTACGGTCCAAGCATGTGCTTGGGCCATAAACTCATGTTTATGCCCTAAATCATGAGTTTAAGGTATTATAATTCCATGCATGCAAGTCCTTTAGGCATATCTAGGCTCGAAATGAAGTTTGAAAGGGTTTTATGGCAAAAAACCCCCACATTTTATGTGTTTACGGCCGTGAACACATATTCATGGTTCCAAACCCCCATAATTTTCATGAATTTAAATGCCAAAAAGGTTAAACTAAAAGCTAGGATAGATACCTTAGAGATTTGGAGCTTGATTTGGATGATTTGGCTTGATTTCGATTTCTAGAGAGAGAAAGTTAGAGAGAGAGAGGGAGTAGAGAGAGAGTGGATAAGCTTCAAATGAGGCTCTCTCTCAACTTTATATATGCTCCAAGTTTAGGGCACGGAGGAATTCTACCCGATACTGACGCTATACGATGCTTTTGGCCGCACCCGATAAAGTTGCCGTAATTACGATTTAGACGAAACTAAATATTTTCTAAATGAAAATAGAAAATATTTTAATGAATTAAAATATATCCCAACACTTATGAGATTTAAATGGAAGTCGCAATTGATTAAATTAATCCAAAGTTAACGGAAAAATTTGGGACGAGAAGGTTTTACTAACGGAACCGATTTAAAGCGACGAAATAAATTACGGGGTGTTACACGCGTATCGAAGGTGGCTTGTTGTTCCCTCAACTCTGCAAGGGTTGCATTCATTTGTGTTTGGAATGCATCAGCGTGGAGGTGGGTGTCATTTTGCAACATATCCAGACAATGGATATCGGCCGCGTAAACTTGTACTTCCACGTTGACTTCGCGGATTCGATCATTCCTCGATATACATTAGTCTAATTTCGGATAAATATAATTGATCAGGCTATATTCATCCCAAATTTGATTACATATCTCGAGAACTAATCGTAGTCTCCAACTTTTCTTAATACTTTTGTATAGTTCTAATCATGAAAATATGTCGTTGTATGCATGTATTTTGGATTTTCATGACCTAAAATAATCTATTTAAATGAAATAAGGATTTTGGGTATGAAAACTTTTGTTAGAGATTTTGAGTCCCTAAGCATTTATAGTTTGTATGTCTTATGAGGTTCGATATACTTAATTCACTATAAACATTGCTCTGATACCAATCTGTCACACCCCCAAACCGGAACGGCGGAAACGTTCGAGGGCGGATGACTTCATGTGGTAACGTAACAAATGAATACATAGTAAAGAAAGAAATACAACCATCATATGTATAATTGAAAGTTTACATTGTTTAAAAGAGTACATGTTCAAAACCAATTACAATATTATGTCAAAATATGAATTTGAACTAGTGCCACAACGATCCTTCTTCAAAAGTGGTTTAGTACCTGTAATTACTGAATCCCTGGGACATACAAGTAGTTTTGAAAGAGTAGATCAGCATTGAAGCTGGTGAGTTTCATAAGCATTTAATGATAGTATTTGTATGAAAATGAAATGGTTCGTTTTTTTTCGTTAGTCTCTAGAAAATCTCAAATTTCCTACTGGTATAAATGTAGCCTTAAATCAAGACCAATATATGTTAAAAAGTTGATGGTTTTCCATCTATGAGTAGTAGTTAGAAGTTCCAAACATACATCACAATTGGGTTTTTCATGCATAAAATTAATGAACTTATGTATGTATAAAACCTCCATTATATCTGAAAACCCCCATAAATCCATGTGTTTTTAATACTCTATGTGAGTTTTATAACCATGCTATTCACAAGGAATGCCTATACACAACGTTCTTCAGGGGTTGGAATGTTCTGACGTTTGTCACCCCAAATGGTGTACTATAGCTAACAGTCAGGGCGCGGGGTTGTCAAGCCCGTATGGATCTATACACAAACACCATGCTCCCCCTCCAAGGGATCCTGGTATATAATACAGGACTTGAAATGTGTACTCGTGTGTACGTGAAGTTTAATGTCTCACCAAACTTAGTATAAAACAGATTTATGTGTGAAAATGTTCGTTTGTTATTGTATATGAAAGTAGCTTCTTGATATAGTATTTCCATGTATGTAAAAGTTCGTAGTATTCTCATGAAACTATACCTATTATAGTTTCCTAAAAATGTGTTTCGTTTGTATAATAAACCCTTAGTGAAAATGCTCACTTGTTATGAAAAATATAGTTTTCGTAGTGCCAAAACCCCCACACATAAATATAGAATAAGCAGAGTGTCTGATTTACATAAATACATAAATCATTTCTCATTTCAAAAGATAAAATGTTGTCATGGTATAATTTGCACATGACAGTTTCCCTATAATAGTTATAAATCACATATGATTCTGTTGGTAAAACGCGTATAGTGAAACTTTATATAACACACAATAATAATCGAGTGTTTTACTTGTATTCCCCCCCCCCCCTAAAAGCATAAAAAAGTACTCATAAAACATTTAAAAGTGTGAATTATAGGGGTATGAGCTCACTTGAAAGATGGGAGGTGGCGGGATGAAAACCGGAAAAAATTTCGACTTGAGAAAGCGGATTTTCTAGGGATTCTCGGGAGTACAAACGACCCTCGGGACTTGAGCAATGTCACTGGGACTTCGGGATAGCACGGGCATGGAAAACGAGGCTAAAACGCAAGAGAAATGAGAGAGAAAGACCATTTTCTTCGGAACCCTCACATCCTTTTTATAGGGGGTCTGAACCGCCCTCGTACGGGGGGCGTACAGGCGTACGCTGGGCGTACCTGTGCTTTACGCATGAGCGCATCCTGGACTGCTTCGGACACCGGATGGGACGGGGCATAGCCTTGCATAGGGCGCGACGTGGACGATCCGAGGCCAAGGCCTCGAGTATGCTGGGCATAACCGTGTACACTGGGCGTACTCGCGTGACTCAGCCTTCGAATAGTACCGAAGTTTTCATAAAAAAAATATATTTAATATTTAATAAACTTCAAAAATTCATATCTTCATACGAACTCCGTTTTCGACGTTCTTTATATCCACGCGTAGGTGAGACCATACTCTACAACTTTCGTTTAGATCCCGTTGGCAAATTTTGAAATTATTTTTCTTATTTATTTTTAAAAGGTCGTGGTAAGAAAATTTCTTTAAAAATTCATAACTTCATTATCTGACATCTGTTTTTGCCAGACTTTTTACCGTTGAAAAACCATTGACGAGACCTTCGATTCTTGTTTAGGTCATTCTGGTCAAAGGTTGCTAAATCTCTGTTTCGAGTTTTTAGCTTTCCGTTGCTAAGCCGACCTTGTAAAATTCCTAACTTTCTTATACGAAGTCGAATTTGGGCTTTCTTTTAACGTACGATCACGGTTTATTGACATCTAACATAATAGGTAATTTAATTAGTGATTTTTGGATATTTTATTTTCAAAGTTAATTTCATTATAACGAACATGGTTACAATACTTGACTTTTTAGGTTGTTTACATATAGTTGAAATATCGGGTTGTCACACGATTCTTGTCCTTTTTCCCTCTAAATGCGCTAGACATTTAGAAAATTTTAGAATGGTCAAATATTATAGCACTTGCAAGCGATCCAATATCTGAAGCATATGGGTCACGATGCATAATCTCTTACATAAAGTTTTGATACTTTATCAATCTTCTGCCTTAATATTTTATGTGTTGTGTTCTTACAATTCGAACTATAAGAGGAAAGCCGTAATCATAATCGAAATTTAAGAAGACGCTATGTATCCTTCACTATGTTTATTAACATTCAACAACCTAAGCCTTTAGTTTTTAAATGAAGCATAATATTCTCTCCCTTAATTATAGCAAAGCAACTATTCAATCCTTACAACTTTGCAAAGTATAACTCCTATTTTCTATAATTAGTATTGCTAACATGCAATACTTGTCTCATTTATGCTCCCACTATCATGATGATTATAATAGCATAACACTTATGCTCCCACTAGCTTTGACATGTATTCAGAAAACAGCTTAACTTCCAGAAAAACAATACATATTGAATTTCTTAAGTTCATATTTCTAATACCTAATACTTTGATAATCTTTTATCAAGCTTCTTAGTCTTATACACCTTTTCCTTATATAGCTCATATGTGTGTCTAAACAATTCAGACTAATTGCCAAATCTCACAATTCGAATCATGGAAAGGGATACCGTGACCATAATCGAATTCGAGAATACAATTTCACAATCACTATCTTCTTAAAATCTCTCTTAGTGAAAGCATTTCCTCACAGGCATTTTCATGAAGGAGGGGATCATATGACACTTACATTTTAATGGTGTACGTGTTCCTATCCATGCGAATTTGTCAAAACCAAAGTTTGCAACAAATCCAAACTCATATGGACCGAACTTTCTCAATCTTGATTTCCTGCCTTATGGTAACACGAGTGCCCACCATATCTTCCAAGTAGTTAAGCAGCTCACCCTTTTCTATCAATTTACTTTTCATTGACCAAAGTGCTTTCCTTTTATGCATTCAAATGATAACTTATAGAACTCACATGCATAATTAACTCAATTGGAACTGCATAGAAACAAGATAGTGTCAACACGATAGGTTCTAAACCTCGAGTCATGTGCTAGTGATGATTGATAAGGTTTATTCTTGATTAGTTCTTGAAACTTTTCAAGACCATTAAGACTCCCACTGACTCCTTGACATATAATATTCTTTTGTCAATAAACATTTCTCGACAAACAAATATTCAAGAGTTAGTGTAGCTTTTATCAAGATAAATCACTTCACAAAATTGGTCCTAGTTGATCTTTGTCTTATTCAAGACATTACAACTTTCCAATTTCAAATGTGCAAGAATAAGAAAACCTTTTCCATATTCCACATTTGATGAATGTTATAAACCTTCTTGATACTTGTCACTCAATTCACAATCATAGCTCTAAGACTTGCTTTTGGAACGAAGTATGATTGACTTCTTGATTTAACCATTTCTTCAATTCTCGATTCCTCTTCTTAGACATACAATTGCACTAAGACTCACTTAGAGGATCAACTGAGATATGGCTCTTAATCATTAAGACATATCATAAAACATAATAAAAAGTACTCTGACTTCTTAGAATATAGAAACTTTTATCTTTCTGCCTACTCGATTCTTCTGATTCGTTCTGCTAGTGATTAAAACTTTTCCAATCAATTCAGAATTACACTTAATCTTATATGTATGATCATATTTACTAAACCTTTAGTAAATCATGACGAATATCTTTATCACTCTTGTGGTGGACTTGAACAACACACAACTCTGTGTACTCGATCTGCTAGTCCTTCACTCAACACTTTGTCAACAAATTAGTCTAAATTTCCCAAATGTGAAAGTTTTTCATTCATCATACAATACTTGTTGCATGATTCCAAGTTTCTATCCACTTGAAACTTGGATGATAAGAAACTCTCCCTGTTTGGTAAATTCTTGACATTTCCACAATTAACATAATTAAGAATCACATCCATTCATTGTAGAAATATGCAAACATCAATTTTTCATAACGATTTCATTGCAAGGAAAAAAGTAAATAATTAAATACGTCAAACTAAAATTTATTTTATTCATAAAAGCAGCAGATAACATTTGTCCTTACAATGCAAAATCAACTGAAAAACTATGTAATCATATATTCCTAACAACTCTATCATAACGTTCTAAGCTCAAAATCTAATCTTTGAATCCATGTGATCGGGATCCATCTCTTCGTGATCAGAATCATCTTGCTTTTCCATCAGGCTTCCTCTCTTTTCACTGATCCTGCAAAACATTTAAATGCAATCTTATTACATTATGTATTAAGAATCAATGAATAGGAACTTAATGGAGTTAGATAGTGGATTTTACCAGAAGCACATCCATACTTTTTGACACTCCGATCATCTGGATTCTTCAGGCTCTTAGGGCAGACTTGTATCCAACGCCCTTTCACTTGGCAGAAAATGCAGGTCGGTTCTCCTAGAATGTCCTCGGAAGCATGGTTGGTTGACTTTCCCAACAAATATGCTCCATTGCTTTGCCAAATCATTTATGATTTAGCAGCAATGAGCATGTAAGTTAGGTCAATGAGGTTTGCGTCATGATCTATCATATAATACTTTCTTTTGAACTCATTATATGATTCAGGGAGTGACTGTAGAACCCATTCTACAGCCAACTTATCAGGGAATGACGTACCCAACATAATCAACCTATCGATGTGTGATTTCATTCCTAGAATGTGGGCACACACGGGCTTACCATCTTCATGTTTCATTGCCAATAGGGCTTTAGTGATATTTGTGACAACTGCCAATTCAGATCATTCTTAGACTCATGCATCTTTATAATAACCATTCATGCACAACATGCCATGACCTAGTAGTATAAATTAGGTCAAAAATCTTGCATAAACTAGGATCCAACTAAGGTCTAGGACTAATATACTTGATACTTACAATTCTAGTAAGTTGCTTAGCTACAATAGGAAATGCCAATACTATAATTAGAATAAAGCTTCAAGCTTTGTTATAATTGAAATAGGGTATAAAACTCTAAAAATAAATTAAAACATTCTAATTATACTTCAACATGTTGTTGAATATCAAACAATATTCCAAAAACCCTAAAGAGCCAAAAATCCAAAGTTATAAATTATAAAGCTTAAAAACTTTATAAAATTTGGCTATAAACTTCCTAATATCAAATTTTATTAATCAAATTATGGATTATACCAATGAACTAGAAATATAAATTACAAGTATTAATCATAAATTATTTGTTGAAAACAAGATTTTTAAATAAATCAAATTGCTTAATAAACATTTTATAAAAATGAATGTTTTTATATAAAATATAGGAGGGAAGTTTATAAAGTTTAAAATTTAGGAGAGAGGAGGCCAAAATGCATGCAAAAACCGGCCATCACCTCTCCCCATGCCCTCTCTCTTCCCCAAAACAAAATCATTAAGCTTAAACCCTTACTCCACCTCTTCCCTCTTCACTCTCTCACTTCACTCTCTTCACACACTTCACTCTCTTCTTCCCTCTCTCTAAACTCACGAAAATCCTCTCATTTCTCTGCAAAATTTCGAGATTGTGAAGCCCTTGAAGTGTTCTTACTTCTCTCAAGGTCAAAACCAAGGTAAACAACAACATCTTCTTCCATAGTTTCATGGTTAAACCTCTTTTTCTTCTTAGTCTTCTCTACTTTTCGGATTCTATGCCTTTCCATGGCTAGAAATCTTTATTCTCCCATTGTGGTTTGTAGATTCTTACCATAACACAATGCATGTGTTAGAGATGGTGAAAATCCGGGATCAAACCCATGCAAGGAGTGGAAAAGATGCACATATGATCATGTGACATCAAAACCTAATATTTCATGTTCTTCTCCATTTCTTTTGTGTTCATGCATGAACAAAAGCATTTAAACCATTTCTAGTACATCTTGGATGCTCATTCATCCCATGCATGTGTTACAAATCGGGCCTTACCAAAGACATGCATGATGTTCTTGTTGAAATACCCTAATAATGCACACAAGCAAACATGCAATCTGCCAGATTACTTTGTTCGACTTTGAACAGTCATAACTCTGTCATTTCGTAACCAAATCATGGTATTCGTTTTGTATTGCTTAGTTCCACGAGCTAACTTTCAAACCCAACTGGTCTCACTGTAAAATATTAAATATCCGATTTTTAGCAGATTTTACAAAAAGGTTGCGCATACAGCTCTTTTTCTGTGATCACTATTTTTATCTTGCTTAAACAATGGCCTTAAACCCAACCATAAATCTGAGGAAAAATACCTTAGAAACTTAACATATCTAGTGAATTATGGTTGAAACTTCGTGGCTTAAAACCTCACTGAATGGGCTACACAAATTCATGAACTTCAGCCACATTTACACTTCATGCATTATTGCATGCAACTTTTCTTAAATTGTTTGAAATCATTACCCTCATTTCTCTTCTGAATACATTTTTTTACATTTTTCCTTTTGAAAGCCGTTGCATGCATGAGATAATCTGGAAAATGTCAAGGGCTTTTGTTATTTCTTTGATTTATTAGAATTATTGCTAAAACCAAGGGCATAAATCATATAAAATACTTCCAGAGGTCAATAAATCCTAAATAAATTCATGGATGATCCTTATGGGGAATAATGACCCCTCACCAAATTTCAGCAATTTTTGTTACAGTTTCATATGATTTCTAATTTTCTTTTATTTAGGACATGATAAATTACAAAACCGCTTTATAGGATGTGAAAATTGTATCTAACAATTTTCGCATACCTTACCTGTGGTGGGTGACTCCAGAAAATAATTTCAAGATTTTCCATCATGTTTTACTATTTTTCCCAATTTTTGGTAATTATAATAGTCTAAAAAGGGAGAAATAGTTCTGATTATCCAAAATTGATGAAAATTTACCAGGATATAATATTATAGAGTAGGAGGTTACATAAAAATTTTGAATATTTTTCTCTACAGTAAACTATTTTTCTCTTATTTTCTAAAGTTAATTGCACTAAAATACACTTAAATATACATAAATACCCAAAACCAGTTTATACATTATGAAAACCACTTTTGATATTTTTCCCAGGATATTTATACTGTAAATGATGTTACAAAAATTTCTGGTGATTTATTTTAACTGTTTAATATTATTTCTTTAATTAATGACTATTTAAAGGAATAAAGCAAGGAAAAATAGAAATACCCACTGAAAAATATCTTTTATATTTTTCCCAGCCTATTTATGTATAATAACAATTAAATAAAAAGTTTGGGTAATTTTGGAAACTGTTTTCTATTTATTTCAATTTTTATTGAAATAAATACTCAAAAATCATAAAATATAATTAAACAGCTTGGAAATCCATTTTTATAATTTTCCCAGCTTAGTATTGTGTAATAACAGTTAAATAAAAAGTTTGAGAATTTTTATCCCTCGAATGCTATTTTCGTGAATTTATGTTGTAATAAGGACTTAAAAATTTGGAAAGTTTATATTCCAAGGTTGTAATTAATCGCCCGATATATAGAATTTCATTACTTCAGAAAAAGTGTAACTAATTGATATAAAATCCAATACTAAAACATAAATTGGCATTTCCCTATATGTAGAGTTTAGTATATTAGCATTAGATATCGACATGGAAACTCACTAGTGCGTGTGTTTGATGTCGTAGGATCCCGGTAGTAAGACGTTGGTGCATACCGAAGTACCGCTTGTGTCTACACAGAACATCGTGAGTATTCACGCACTCCCCTATTTTCGGTTTTTATGTTTTGGGGTGGAAAAGCATGTCCAGAAAACTATTGTTTGCATGATGTATTTAAATTGTTTATTATCGAACATGATTGCTATTGTATTGCTATGTATCTTTATGTATGTTTATGCAACACGGAACATGAGAACTTATCGTACTAAGGGCCTTCCCTTATCTCTAACCATTAACTCTTTGAGCCAACGGTCGTTATGGATAGCGCTATTAGGAATTGACAACTCCTCACTCGCCCGAATCGCTGGAGTGCATGATACCATATTCATCTATGGAACGATAAGCATAGATCTTGATAGGGCTTCAGTCATAGGTTTGGTTGAGACTCATTGTTTGCTCATACACATACAAACTCGTTTCTCGTTATAGCAATAAACTTGTATTCATTAATAGCAATCAACTTGTTTATCATTGAAGCAATGTACTTGTATTTACGAAAAGCCTTATTGTACGCTCGATTTTTATAAACTTGTGATACTCACCAACTATTTTCATAGTTGACGCTCGTTTTACATGCTTTTTCAGGAAGTAATTAGTAAGTGGATGTAAAGATTCATCATCATAGAGCATGCTGCATCGTGTTGAAGCTATTATGAAGCTATATTTTGAACAATGTTATTTTGAAAAACTTGTATTTTGTTTCTTTTGAAGCTATGGGTTGTAAACTTTTAAATAATGCTATGGTGATGTATCTTTATCTTTTGCATTGTAACCGTTATCGCTGTCATACCTTGCGTTTCCGCTTTAGCGGGGTGTGACAATATTGAACCTTTCAATTCTTCGATCTTTTGGGTTAGGGAGAAAAATGGAAGGAGGAGGAGGAATTTAAATCAACCTAGTCCACCTTGATTCTTCACTTGAATAGCGAAACAACTCATTTTCAGCAGGAACACCTTTTCCTTGACATTTGGTAAGACCATGATTGTCATACTTTGACTTCTACAAAATGGGAGAAAATAAATTCAAGTTAGGTTATTTATTGAGTCCTTAGTAAATCACCCAAATGATATACTAAGGCTAGGACCCAACATAATATTCCACAACTCAGGAGAGGGATGGTGTAACCCAAATTGCAGAACATTTGAAGGTAAGTGAATGACGATTCACTAATTTTCCACCATGAAAAACGAAAAACCGATTAAGTTTTAAATGTTTTGAAAACTCCTAGATCCTTGGAGATTCATTGAACTTTTCAATGGCATGTTTAAATCTTGATATGTTGTAACACCCCGAAAAACCGAAGGCGGAAACATTTCCGGGGCGGACTCCACATTGAGTATCAAATCTAATGTACATAGTAACACAGTAAACACAAAACATTACATTACATAGAATTGTTTACATCAGTTCAAAAGTAAAGCATTACAAGTGTTATACATATGTATATATGAACAAATGTAGAGACGAGTCTTCTGTATGCTCCATATTCTCCAAAAGGATCGTTGGGTACCTGTCTAATATGGACCTGAGAATACAAGCAGTTTGAAAATCAACATAAAGTTGGTGAGTTCATAGGATGTTTGTTTTTTGAAAATGTACAAGTTTCCTTTGGTTTTCTGAAAAGTTTGTTTAGCTGTTTTATTACACGAATCTGGTTATGTACAATTGTTATCCCAAGAAAATCCAATATTTTCCTAAAAGTAAGTTTAGTTATTGAATCCCAATGTAATGTTTGATTATCTATCATACTTGTTATATTAGCTAGGTATTCTGATATCCTATTTGTTTTACACTTGAATGTACCTAGATGTGTGCCTTCGTATTCGTATTCTTATTCTTAATAATATTCATATTTATATTTTATACTTGTATTCTATTTATATTTGTAGTCCTATTCGTATTCGTATTCACATTAGTATTCCTATTCCTATTCCTAATCCTAGTCCTATTTGTATTCGTATTCGTATTCGTATTTGTAACAGCCCGAATCCAGGTATTCTTCTATGTTGGATTAAGTTGTTAATTTAGGGTGTCCATGGTGGGCGACTACGCTGGGCGTACAAGGTGTACGCTGCGCGTACTCGCGTGCCTCATTTGGACGCGTTCCCCCTCAGGTACGCGGGGCGTACCCAAGGTTACACCTGGCGTAACTCATTTAGACCCAGACCCTAATTTCCTTTGAAGGGGCTATAAAAAGAATGTGTGGCTGGGCTTCTCAGCCACCATCCCTCAGAGTGAAACCCTAAAAAGAGTGTACCTTTGTTCTTTAGCCATTGTGTGTGTATTCTAAGCTTGGTGGTGTCATTCCAAGGTTGCAAAGGAGAAGAAGAGCTTATTGGAGAGGCTAGAATTGGTGCTCAAGTGTAGATCTGAGCTTTGCAAGGGCTAAAGCTTCATTTTCAGGTATAAAGTTTGGATCTTGTCACTTGGTTCATGTTGTATGCTTTAGATGTCATTTTCTAGGGTTTAAGTCCCAAAGGTGGAGACTTTTGTGCAAATGGCCTCCATAAGCTTAGATACTTCGTATTTCTGATCTGTTGGAGTTGTAGACTCATAAAACTGGCATCTTGGACATGGGTATTGCACCACGCATGAGATCTATGTCCTTGAGTTTGAATAAAAGGTTGTTATGTGATGTTGGAGCCTTTACAGCCATGCCAAGGCTTAAAGGTCTCGACTATATGGATTTAGACACACCAAAGGAGTCGAATCTGGAAGTTGGAGTAATGACTTAACCAATTAAGACCAAAAATGAAGAGTGGCTGATTCTGATGGTTATGCTAGGCATAACTTCTAGTACGCGCACCGTACTGGGTGGAGACCCCGATCCAGGGGGGTTGGCGATGTGTGCCCCGCGTACATCTAGCAGTACGCTCCGCGTACTCTCAGGGTTGACTTTTGTTGACTTTTAGGGTTTTGGTGAACAGGAGGACTTTAGGTCAAGGAAGGGTAAAATAGTCTTTTACCCTTTGAAGAATGATGATAAGGGATAAAGTTTTAGTGGTGGAAGTCTTTGCGTATTAAATAATAATATTTTTATGTTTAGGTGAGGTTGAGTCGTCATTGAGATTCGGTGATAGCGAGGACACGAGATCTTAGACTTTCCATGAGGTGAGTCTTCTCACTATACTGTACCCGGATGGGTTTGACTGTGTGACCGGAAGGTCGGATATGATATGAGATATATGTAATATGTGTGATAAGTTATTCGTTTTATGTGCCATGTATGATATGCTTGATATGGGCCGGAAGGCATTATGTTATGGGCCGAAAGGCGAATACGTTATGGGCCAGAAGGCGTTGTGATGTGGACCGTAAGGTTGATGTGGGTAGGACCGGAAGGTTTACCTAGTCGGGAAGGAAGTCCCCTGAGACACATGGACCGGAAGGATAGGGCCTGGAAAGGCGTATGTGCGTAAGTTGTATTTTGGGGAACTCACTAAATATTTATTCTTACAGTTGTTGGGTTATGTGTTTCAGGTACTAGCGAGGACCGTGGGAAGGCGCCGACATAATCGTACACATTATCGGGGGAAAACTATTTTTATGATCTTTGTGATGTATTCGGTTGTGACAATATTGTTTACGTTTGAATTTGAAATATTAATCGATGTTTGATGTTTGCAAAAATGAAAAATTGGTTTTAAAATTTACGTCGTTACAAGTTGGTATCAGAGTCTTGGTTTGAGGGATTCGAATACACCTTCGGGCGTAACTGAACTCAAACTGGGGATTTGAGAAATATTTAATTAATAAAATCAATAAAAATTTGATAAGAGATTTTGAAACAATCATGGGAGACGAAGTGTGTACGGTCAGCCAGCGCCCGAACGGTAAACTCCCCAAAATACTCTTACAATATTTGTTATGAGATATGATATGATATGATACGCATGCTAGTAGACTAGGTATTCATATTAGGACTAGAGTGGCCTGATTTGTGATGCCTTAGTCTAGGGAAATTTGCTGCTGTGAGGTGCTTTGAGAGCGAGTGGGTAGCTAGTGCATGACAAGATTAGAGTACTCATGATCCGAGGTTTGGGGAGGAGGACTTGGGGTGAATGCTGATGAGGTATAGTTGGTAGTATTGGGCCCGTACTACTGAAGACACCGGGTCAGTGGGAAACCCAAGTAAGAATCCCTGGGTATCGGAGACTAAGTAGGGTTGCGTTATCGAGTGCGATTATGCTCGATAGAGTCTCTGATATTTCTATGTTGTATTTCAGAGGCATCATGGTTGGACCACGCCACAGACCTGGTACGAGCAGTGTGAGTGACGAGGAGCTTCGTCAGATGATTCATGAGGAGGTGGCTGCAGCGATCCGGGCTGAGATCCTGGAGATGTTTGGGTCTATTAAGACCACACTGATGGAGACTTTTGATGAGCGGTACGCTGCATTGACTGAGGCTGCAGCCGCTGCAGCTACCACAGCTGTGGCCGCTGCCAGACCATAGGGAGGTGACTCATTGTTGTTCCGGGAGTTCAGCAACACAAAGCCACCTGAGTTTTATAGGACGCAGGATCCGATCGTTGTGATGAGATGGATTGCTGATATTGAGGGATGCTTCTACACTTGTTCATGTCCGGAGCATCTGAGAGTACGGTTCGCCTTGAACCAGCTCCGCTTGGGAGCAAAGGATTGGTGGAAGTTCGTGACGACAAACTTCACTATGGTAGAGGTTTCAGCTGTGACTTGGGAGAGGTTTACTGCTATGTTCAGAGACGAGTATGTTCCCCCAGTGGAGAGGGAGCGGTTGGTTCAGGAGTTCTTGACCCTCAAGCAGGGTAATGATTCTGTCACGGTGATCACGCGGAAGTTTCATGAGAGGGCGATGTTTTGCCCTGAGCAGGTATCCACAGAGCAGGCTCGGATGAGCCGGTACTTGGGTGTGCTGAGGATGGATATCTGGGAGTTCGTATCGAACTCTTCATACCAGACTTTTGTTGAGCTTCAGGCGAATGCCAGGAAGCATGAGATTGAGTTGGAGACCCAGGCCAGGGAGGAGGCCGAGTCTCAACGGGTGGATCGGCGGCCGGCTCAGTCTCAGTCGGTAGCCAAGCGGACGATGTCCGCCGATTCGAGATCGGGTGGTCAGAAGAGCCGCACTTGCGGAAAGTGCGGTAAGGGTCACGAGGGGGCATGTCGATCGGGTGCTTGCTACAAGTGTGGCAAGGAGGGGCACATTGCTAGGGATTGCCCCAAGGGATTTATGGTTTGCTTTCATTGCAACCAGACCAGGCATCGGAAGGTCGAGTGCCCCCAGCTTTGCCAGGAATCTACGCCTGCTGCCTAGTTTACCGAGACTCGGCCGGTGAAAGCCGAGGCTCCGAAGGCTCGAGGGAGAGCTTTTCAGTTGACTGTGGAGGAGGTCCACTCAACGCCTGATGTCGTAGCTGGTATGTATTCTTTCATGTATTTACTTTTATGATATGGTATTGTGCTTATTTTATGATATGCGTAGGTACTTTTCTTGTGAATTCTGTACCTGCTTTGGTATTATTTGACTCGGGTGCGAGTCGGTCTTTTGTATCGCTGGCTTTTAGCAAGCACATCGGTATTGATCGGGAGGTGACGAGTCAACCCCTGCAAGTTTCTATAGCGGATGAGAAAGTGGTATACGCCACTGATGTTATTCGAGGATGTGTGCTCGAGATTTTTGTGGTCGAGTTCCCTATAGACTTGGTTCCTATAGCGATAGGGGATGTCTGCATCATCGTTGGCATGGACTGGTTGAGTAAGTTTAGGGCAGTCATTGACTGCGAGAGACAGCTGGTGACGATTCGAGACCCTAGTGGGGGAGTGCTTACGGTGTATGGCGAGGGGACCCGGTGTGGGTCGGCGTTTTGTTTGGCTGCCAGGGCAAGACAGAGTTTGCAGCAGGGCTGCAATGGATTCATAGCCTACGTGATGGATACTCGAGTGGCTGCGGGGAGGCCCAATTCGGTTGATGATGTTCTTATAGTATGTGAGTTTTCGGATGTGTTCCCTGAAGAGTTACCAGGTGTGCCTCGGGAAAGGCAAGTGGAGTTCCGTATCGATTTGGTTCCGGGAGCGGCGCCCATTGCCAAGGTGCCTTATCGTCTCGCTCCACCGGAAATGCAGGAGTTATCCTCACAGCTTCAGGAGCTGTTGGGGAAGGGGTTTATTCGACCAAGTAGCTCACCTTGGGGAGCACCGATTTTGTTCGTCAAGAAAAAGGATGGTTCACACCAGATGTGTATCGATTATCGGGAGTTGAATAAGTTGACGGTTAAGAACCGGTATCCGTTACCTAGGATCGACGATCTATTTGATCAGGTGGAGGGGGCATCTTGGTTCTCCAAGATAGACTTGAGGTCGGGTTATCATCAGATGAGGGTTCGGGATGAAGATATTCAGAAGTCTGCTTTCAGAACTCGTTATGGACATTATGAGTTTGTGGTGATGCCTTTTGGGCTCACCAATGCCCCGGATGCATTCATGGATCTTATGAACCGTGTGTGCAGGCCGATGCTGGATCGTTCGGTGATCGTATTCATTGATGATATTTTGGTATATTCGAGGTCTAGGGAGTAGCATCAGGAACATTTGAGGGAGATTCTTGGGGTATTGAGATCGGAGAGGCTGTATGCTAAATTCTCCAAGTGTGATGTCTGGTTACGAGAGGTCCAGTTCCTTGGGCATCTTGTTAACCGGAAGGGGATATTGGTCAACCCGGCCAAGATTGAGGCGGTGTTGAGGTGGGAGGTGCCGAGATCGCCCACTGAGATCAAGAGTTTTCTAGGATTGGCTGGATATTATCACAGGTTTATCAAGGATTTGTCCAAGATCGTCGTACCACTTACTAGGATGACTTGGAAGGGTGTTGCATTTTCGTGGGGACCGGAGCAGCAGTCCTCTTTCAAGACCCTTCGTCAGAAATTGTGCGAGGCCCCGGTGCTTGCACTTCCGGAAGGGATGGAGGATTTTGTGGTGTACTGTGATGCATCTATATTGGGATTAGGAGTGGTGCTTATGCAGAGGGGGCATGTGATAGCCCTCAAGATCTGGCGGCTGAAGCCTCATGAGTCGGGATATCCCACCCACGACCTGGAATTGGGGGCTGTGGTGTTTGCCCTCAAGATCTGGCGGCATTATCTTTATGGGTTCGGTGTACCAACTACACGGACCACAAGAGTCTGAAGTACTTGATGGATCAGCCAAATCTGAATATGCGACAGAGGAGATGGTTGGATGTGGTGAAGGATTACGATTGTGAGATCCTGTACCACCCGCGCAAGGCTAATGTGGTAGCCGACGCGTTGAGCCATAGGGCGAAAAGTGCCCCGATCCGAGATATTTGTATGAGGTTGACGGTAATGACCCCGATTTTGGATACTATTCGAGGAGCTCAGATTGAGGCTGCGAAACCAGAAAAGCAGAAGAGGGAGCGGGTTGTAGGTCAGGTATCAGGATTCGTCACGGATGGTTGGGGGCTTTTGACTTTTCACGGTTGGATTTCGGTACCGTTTGTGGGTGGTGCGCGTACTATTTTGATGGAGGAAGCGCATCGATCGAAATTCTCGATTCATCCCGGGGCTACGAAAATGTATTTGGATCTAAGGAAGGAGTATTGGTGGCCCTGTATGAAAAGGGATGTTGCATGGTTTGTTGAGAGATGCCTGACTTGTCGGCAGGTTAAGACCGAGCACCAGCATCTGCACGGTAAATTGCAGCCGCTAGAGATTCCCGAATGGAAATGGGAACAAATTACCATGCATTTTATCACCAAATTGCCGCGGACTGCGATAGGAGTCGATGCGATTTGGGTGATCGTGGATAGATTGACGAAGAGCACTCATTTTCTAGCCATCAGCAAGAGCTCTTTTGCGGAGAAGTTGGCGGAATTATACGTGAGGGAGGTGGTATCGCGGCATAGGGTTCTGATGTCGATTGTTTCAGATCGCGATATGCATTTTACTTCCAGGTTTTGGAAGAAGTTTCATGAGGAGTTGGGTACGAGACTGCATTTCAGTACCGCATACCACCCGCAGACAGACGGACAGAGCGAGCGGACGATTTAGTCGCTTGAGGATATGCTCCGAGCATTTGTTTTGGATTTTGGAGGGAGCTGGGACACCTATCTACCTTTAGCATAGTTTTCGTATAACAACAGCCATCATTCGAGCATTGGTATGCCACCCTTTGAGCTGTTGTATGGGTGGAAGTATCGCACCCCCATCTGCTTGGGAGAGGTGGGGAAGCGGGTAATGGGTAGCACGGAGATTGTACTCCAGACGACCGAGCAGATTCAACAGGTCATGCAGAGGTTGTTGACCGCGCAGAGTCGCAAGAAGAGTTATGCGGACAAGCGACGGTCCGAGCTCGAGTTTCAGGTTGGTGACCTTGTGCTCCTAAAGGTATCTCCTTGGAAAGGAGTGATACCATTCAGGAAGAGTGGCAAGTTGGGGCCCCGGTATATTGGACCCTTCAGGGTATTTGCTAGGGTAGGCCGGGTAGCCTACCGGTTGGATCTAACTTCTAAGTTGGGGCAGATCCATGATAACTTTCATGTCTCGCAATTGAGAAAATGTATTGCCGACGAGTCGGCAGTGGTGCCATTGGATGATATTCAGGTGGATGCAGGCCTGAACTATGTGGAGAGACTAGTAGCGATCAGGGATCAGAAAGTTAAGGTTTTGAGGAACAAGGAAGTACCCCTGGTACAAGTGCAGTGGCAGCATCGGAAGGGGTCCGAGCTGACATGGGAGTCCGAGTCTGAGATGCGGGATCAGTATCCAAAGTTGTTTTCAGTATGAGACTTCGGGGGAGAAGTCTGATTCTAGTGGGGGAGAATTGTAATAGCCCGAATCCAGATATTCTTCTATTTTAGATTAAGTTGCTAATTTAGGGTTTCCATGGTGGGCGAGTACGCTGGGTTTACAAGGTGTACGATGCGCGTACTCGTGCGCCTCATTTGGACGCCTTCCCCCTCAGGTACGCGGGGCGTACCCAAGGTTACGCCCAACGTAACTCATTCAGACCCAAACCCTAATTTCCTTTGAAGGGGCTATAAAAGGAATGTGTGGCTGGACTTCTCAGCCACCATCCCTCAGAGTGAAACTCTAAAAAGAGTGTACCTTCGTTCTTTAGCCATTGTGTGTGTATTCTAAGCTTGGCGGTGCCATTCCAAGGTTGCAAAGGAGAAGAAGAGCTTGTTGGAGAGGCTAGAAGTGGTGCTCAAGTGTAGATCTGAGCTTTGCAAGGGCTAAAGCTTCATTTTCAGGTATAAAGTTCGGATCTTGTCACTTGGTTCATGTTATATGCTTTAGATGTTATTTTCTAGGGTTTAAGTCCCAAAGGTGGAGACTTTTGTGCAAATGGCCTCCATAAGCTTAGATACTTCGTATTTCTGATCTTTTGGAGTTGTAGACTCATAAAAATGGCAACTTGGATGTGGGTATTGCACCATGCATGAGATCTAGGACCTTGAGTTTGAATAAAAGGTTGTTATGTGATGTTGGAGCCTTTACAACCATGCCAAGGCTTAAAGGTCTCGACTTTATGGATTTAGACACACTAAAGGAGTTGGATCTGGAAGTTGGAGTAATGACTAAACCGATTAAGACCAGAAATGAAGAGTGGTTGATTCTGATGGTTACATTGGGTGTAACTTCCAATACGCGCAGCGTACTAGGTGGAGACCCCGATCCAGGGGGTTGGCGATGTACGCCCCGCGTACATCTAGCAGTACCCCGCGTACTGTCAGGGTTGACTTTTGTTGACTTTTAGGGTTTTGGTCAACAGGAGGACTTTAGGTCAACGAAGGGTAAAATAGTCTTTTACCCTTTGAAGAATGATGATAAGGGATAAAGTTTTAGTGGTAGAAGTCTTTGCGTATTAAATAATAATATTTTTATGTTTAGGCGAGGTAGAATCGACGTTGAGATTCGGTGATAGCGAGGACACGAGATCTTAGACTTTCCACGAGGTGAGTCTTCTCACTATACTGTACCCGGATGGGTTTGACTGTGTGACCGGAAGGTCGGATATGATATGAGATATATGCATTATGTGTGATAAGTTATTCATTTTATGTGCCATGTATGATATGCTTGATTTGGGCCGTAAGGCATTATGTTATGGGCCGGAAGGCGAATACGTTATGGGTCGTAAGGCATTGTGATGTGGACCGTATGGTTGATGTGGGTAGGACCGGAAGGTTTACCTAGTCGGGACGGAAGTCCCCTGAGACACATTGACCGGAAGGTCAGGGCCTGGAAAGGTATATGTGCGTAAGTTGTATTTTGGGGAACTCACTAAGCATTTATGCTTACAGTTGTTAGGTTATGTGTTTCAGGTACTAGCGAAGACCGTGGGAAGGCGCTGGCGTGATCGTACACATTATCGGGGGAAAACTATTTTTATGATCTTTGTGATGTATTCGGTTTTGACAATATTGTTTACGTTTGAATTTGAAATATTAATCGATGTTTGATGTTTGCAAAAATGAAAAATTGGTTTTAAAATTTACGTCGTTACAGTATTCGTATTCACATTCGTATTCGCAGTCGTAATCGTATCCCTATTCCTATTCCTAATACTATTCGTATTCGTATTCGTATTCGTATTCCTATTCATATTCGCATTCGCAGTCGTATTCGTACTCCTAATCCTAATCATATTCGTATTCGTATTCGTATTCGTATTTGTATTCGCATTCGTAGTCGTATTCCTATTCCTAATCCTAATTCTATTCCTATTCGTATTCGTATTCGCATTCGTATTCGCATTATTACTTTAGTATTCCTATTCGTTCTATTACTAGTTATATTTTTGTATTCGTTATGTACCTAGTTGTACTTACGTATTCGTTCTGTTCCTAGTTGTACTTTCGTATTCGTATTCATTCTAATTGATGATTAGTACAAATTATTTGTAGATTACGAAATATAAGTTAAATTGTTACATTTTATCAAGAAATCTATGATTAGTCTGAAAGCTAACTTCGTAATTCGAACTATTTGATAAACACAGTTTTCAATATTAAAACATACAAAATAAAAACATTTGAACTGAAAATAATAAGTTTGAGTACAACATTTCCTTGTACTTTTGCTTGTATTCCCCCCCCCCCTGAAAACATTTGAAAAAGAGTAGGGGTATGAACTCACCGGTTGAGGAACGCATCGGTTTGGATCCTAAATGTCAGTTCTGGGTTTGCAAACGCACAAGATTCCTATGTATTATAAAAGGATACACATTTGTATCTAATTAGGACTTGAATAATTTATTTGTTAGGGACAAACACTTCTAATCGCGAAAACACTCCATTACAAGCGTTTGGAGGGACCCAAGTGGCATTTAAGGACACATATGGCTTGGAGGTGGAGTTTACTCTTCAAGAGTAAACTCATACTAGAGTTTTCGGCCCTAATGTCCCATTCCCCATGAGTTTACGGCCGTAAACTCATGGTGGGGTGCTTTTGGTTGCTAAATGGCTTCATATTAGTTGAGGGAAAATTCTAGGGTTAGATTCAAGGCATGGAAAAGTAATTTGGACAAATTAGGGACCACTTGAAGAGTTTATGGCAGTAAACTGTATGTTTACGACTGTAAGCTCTTATACACATATCCAAAATTGTGACAACCCTATATTTTCCAAAAGCATTGTAACGCTCACAAGTCAAATACAACTAAATTAACCTTGAAAATAAAGTGTTCAAATATCTAAGTTGGGATGCTTCAAATATTAGATAACCTGTCAAGGTTTCTGAAAACATAAAGAACGCTCAAAACCGGGTTATATTGAAGAAATTATAACCACTCGTATATTTACGACAAGACATTAAAACATTATTTGACGTAAAAAGTAAAATCTCAATAATGTGCATTTTAGCCTTAAGTATCTAAACAAAACTCGTAGATCTCGTTGAAAGGTGAGCGTGCATAAAAAGATCCCCCAAATTAGACCTCGTATGAAGAAGTTACGAATTTTCAAAGTTTCGTAACAGTAGTAGAGGGCTAAAAACTCGAATTGAAGATCGAGTGTAAATTAGCTAACGCAATCTAAATGAGAGTTGAAGATCTCCACAATAGGAGTAAATTGATAAAAAGACAAACGAAAACCGACGCCAAATAAAGAACCTATAAATCTTTAACGAACTTTAGGAGGCCCGACCTATTTAAACTTATGTCATTAAAAATAAAGTCAAAACTAGCCGACGGAGTCTAAAGGAAAGTTGTAGAGCATAATCTCACCTACGCGTGGATATAAAGAACACGAAAAACGGAACTCGTACGCGAAAGTTATAGAATTTAGAAGAGGACAGGCCAGATTACGCCCCGCGTACTAGACCCAGAGTCGAGTCCCATCGGCCAGCCCACTCTACGCTTAGCTAGCCAGGAGTCGTAAGCCATGACGCATTGTTACGCCCCGCATAGCCGAGGTACGCTCCGCGTACTGCCTACGCCCCGCGTACTTTGGAGGTACGCGCCGCGTACGGGGTTTCCAGCCCTATAAATAGATGGCATAAGCTCGAGTTTTTGCACACCATTCACAATTCCTCAGTAATTCTCTCATAATTCTAAGCTCCAGAGACCCTCCCCTCACCTCGGTTTCCGCACTCGAGCCCCCGATGAAAGATTTACGCTGCAGAGATCCCTGAAGAGCCCGACGACGCAACCATCCGCGATCGAAGTTCTACTTAACTCTAGCCTCTCTCTTCAAACTTAATAAGTGTGTTCATACCCCTACTTTTCAATTCTGTCCCATGTTTTAGGGGGAAATACAAGTACATTACACGTTAAAGTATCGTTTTATAAACATAAATGAAATTTCTATCTTCGAATATCGATACAAACAACTTATGTATACAAGAGCTATTATATCACTAAGTTATTTTCACCAAATGGAACATACTATCTGAAAAACTATAATGGGTATAGTTAACGAGTCAGTCGTACATTTTACATATACATCTTGAAAAACGAAACACTTTCAAAAGAAGTAAGGTCATTTCATTGTAAATCTATTTATACTAAGCAATGTGAGATATTCAAACTTCAACGTACATTTTTGTATGCATTTAAAGTCCTGTATTATATACCATAATCTCTTGGAGGGAGAGCGTGATACTTGTGTATAGATCTATACGGGATTGACAATCCCGCACCTAAACTACTAGCTATAGTTAGACCGGCAGGTCTGGGGTGACAAATGTCATAACACTGCAACACCTGAAGAATTTTGTTACAGGCCGTCAGTGTCAATAGCATGGTTATAAAACTCACATAAAAAGTATAAAACAGGATTGATTTACGAGATTCATATGTGCATTGCAGCTTTCTACATTAGTTTTCATACAAAGTTGTTTTTATTCATTCAAGTATAAAAGATACCAACACATTCCAACTTTGGAAACTTTTTGAATCACTTACAAGAAAATATTGGATTTTTCTGAAAAACCTCATTTACCAATTTACTACCAAAAAGGATATACTTTTCAACTCGAAACACTCATGAACTCACCAACTTAACTGTTGACACTTTTCAAAACCACTTGTATATCTCAGGGAATCAGTGATACAGGTAACTACCAGCTTTTGGGAGAAGGAACACTAAGGATGTTTTTATTATTGAACATTTAACATCATATTGTAATATTCTTTTGATAACATGTATAACGCAACAATGTACGTTTTCATTTTATATATATGATGGTTGTGTTACTTTCTTTACGATATTCAATTGTTGTGATACTACGTGAAGTCATCCACCCCCGAATGTTTCCGCCATTCTGGTTTGGGGGTGTGACAGATTGGTATCAGAGCATTGTTTATAGTGAACTAAGTATATCAAACCACATAAGATATACAAACTATAAATACAACGGGAACCAAAAACCCTCTAACAAAACATTTTCATAGAAATATATTTTTCTTTAAATATATACGTTTTTACCCGCATGTATCAGTCTCGTATCATGACAAGTTTTTCTAAAAAATAGTATGGCAAGTTGCGATACCACGATTGGGCCTTGGGGTATGTAATCAAATCGAGAATAAATATAGCATGATCAATTATATTTATCCTGGATGTGACCAATGTACGTCGAGGAACGGTCGTAGTAGTCAACAAGCCAAAAACTTATAAAATCTAGATTCGCTAAATTGAAATACTATAAGTCTATTGTTAAAAATAATTGAACGATAAAATATTGCGCTCCGTAAAAATATAGATGGGCTTAGGAAGTCGTTAAATGAAAATTTCTTTTCTTATAAAAATCTCATACCTCTATCCCAGTACAGACAAATGGCCGGATTTCCTTTACCAGGAGACCCCAACTACCTAAACCAAGGTAACGGCGGCTGGACAGAAGAAGACCCGGAGGAAGACCCAGAGGAAATCGAAGAAGCGGTCTAAGAAGAGTTCGAGGAGGGAGTCGAAGAAGAATTCAAAATCGAAGTCGGAGAAGAATACGAAGTCGACGAGGAGATCGTGGAAATTTCTAGCGGGACAGACTCTGAACCGGAAGTAATCGACCCTCCCATCCCCCATCCTCCCGTAATCAGACCATATCAACCGAGACCCATCCCCATCTGGGGAAGCCACCTCTACTACTGGAGCCGTCAGCAAGGTGTACGCCCTCCATTCGGCATGTGTCGGGATTTTTACAACGTCAGTGGGGGAGGCTCAGCTGATAGAGTACTTCCTGTTGTCGTGAACGCTATAGCTAACCAGAACTACCAGGCAGACCAACAAGCAGCCAGAGTTCGCGAGATCAATGCTGCTACCCAAGGTAACGCCGCTGACATCCGCCGTTTGGAAGGACTACATGAGAATACCCAAATCTACACGGGGACACTTCAGAACCAAATGATAACGGCTCTAGATGAAATAAGAGATGTGAAAGAACAACAAGCAGATCTCGAGAGGCGACTGATGGGAGTCAAACGGTCAGATGCCGAATCCAGCTCCAAACGCCACAAGTAGAGCTTGTTCAAGCTCCAACAATTTTGATATAGACTAGGGCCTCAGATAAAGTTTTTCCCTTATTTTCTTTTGTATCTGTAAACGGAGACCTCTAGATAGGTCAAATTTTCCTAAAACTAGAAACATAATGTAACACACCTTAGGTGTGACATATATATAAATATGAAGTACTTCTTTATATACCTCTCGAAACCTATGAAATTAACTAAATTGTTGTATCTAATTTGAAACCAAAAACTAAAGTCAAAACATATTACAAGATACGACTAACCCTCAACTACACGATTGTCAAAACATTAGAAACTTATAGTATTCGTTCTTATTTTCTCTACCAGAACATGCCTCCTCGTAGATCAACACGCAGAAACTCAACTCCAGCACCACTTCCACCACCCCCTCGAACTATGGATGCAGCTATGTTCCAAACTGCTGTAACAGCCGCTGTAACCGCGACGATGGCTCAAATGAGCAACAATGGGTCAGGAGGAGGAATAAACAGCTTTACAAATGGCCCAAGCCAAGGCCATTCCGGAGTCTGCACTTACAAAGACTTCACCAATGGAAAACCTATTCCCTTTTATGGGACTAGGGGAGTATTGGCTCTGTCCCAATGGATAGAGAAAACGGAAGCCGTATTTGAAATTTGCGCATGCCCTGAAGAAAGCAAAGTAAAATTTGCTGCTTGTACATTCTCTAAACGCGCCTTGACATGGTGGAACGGCCATGTCAAGACACTAACCCTAGTGGTGGCGAACTCCATGGGTTGGGAAAACTTGAAGCGAATGCTCCTTCGGGAATACTGCCCAAGTGGCGAGATTCAGAAGCTTGAACAAGAATTGTGGAACCTTTCGATGGTAGGCTCGGACATCGCAGGCTACACCAACAGGTTCAGTGATTTGATAACACTTTGTCCAGGGATGTTGATTCTAGAAAGCCAAAAAGTGGAGAGGTACATTTGGGGGTTATCACCCCAACTGCGAGGAAGTGTGTTAGCTTCCAAGCCCATGACCGTCGACAGCGCCAAGGAACTGGCGCAATCTCTCGTTGATCATGGCGTCTGCCAAGGAGTCACGACTATCATAGCTGAACCAACCAAAGGGAACAACGACAACAATAACAATGCCAACAACAACAGCAAGAAGAAATTCTGGAACAAGAGAAAGGGGAAAACCTCGCAAGAACCTTCAAAGAAACAAATGGTGGCGGTTCATGCTGCTACTGCTCCCACCACAACTCCTACAACCCCGGCGCCAACAAAACAATATGCAGGGAACTTGCCCAAGTGCAACAAATGCAACTACCATCACCACGGTAATTGCCACGAGATGTACTGTAAGAACTGCGACAGGAAAGGGCACACTGCCCGTTTCTGTAAAGCGCCATCGCGACCAGTCACTCAAGTTCCTGGTACTGGGGTAAGCCAAGCATGTTATAGATGTGGAGAAACTGGGCATTTCAAGAGGGACTGCCCCAAGACAAGGAATGTTGGTGGTATTGGGAGAGCGCTGGCGATAGGTCAAAATGAAGCAATAACTGATCCAACAGTAGTTACAGGTACGTTTCTCCTCGACAACAGTTATGCATGCATACTCTTTGACTGCGGTGCGGAGAGAAGTTTTGTGAGTCATAAATTCAAACACCTACTTAACCAAAGACCCCAACCACTTAATAAAATATTCACTGTAGAAATGGCTAATGGAAAAACAGAAAGCACGAGTGATATGTACATAGGGTGCACATTAAATTTAAACAAACACTTATTTCAAATCAATCTTATGCCCATTTCTATAAGAAGTTTTGATGTAATCATCGGTATGGACTGGTTGAGTCTTCACCATGCCGACGTTCTTTGCCATGAAAAGGCCGTTCGTCTCAATCTGCCCAACGGTGAAAATCTTATCATATATGGCGACAAACCTAGTTCAAATTTGCAAATCATCTCCTGTATTAAAGCACGAAAATATCTTCGCAAGGAATACCATGCCTTTCTAGCCCACGTAGTAGACCAGAAATAAGAATCAAAGAACATTAAAGACATTCCGGAAGTCTGCAACTTCCCAGACATTTTCCTAGAAGATCTTCCAGGAATTCCACCGGAACGTCAAGTCGAATTCAGAATCGACTTAATCCCTGGAGCTACCCCAGTAGCAAAGTCACCTTACCGTTTAGCTCCAGCCGAGATGCAGGAACTGTCCAGTCAATTGAACGAGCTGTTGAGCAAGGGATTCATCAGACCAAGCTTCTCACCATGGGGAGCACCAGTCCTGTTCGTGAAAAAGAAGGACGGGTCTTTTCGCATGTGCATCGATTATCGAGAGCTGAACAAACTGACAATCAAGAATCGATATTCGTTACCACGCATAGACGATCTGTTCGACCAACTACAGGGAGCGAGCTACTTCTCAAAGAACTACCTAAGATCTGGTTATCACCAACTGCGAGTACTGGAAGGAGACATCCCCAAAACGGCTTTCCGAGCACGATATGGTCACTACGAGTTTGTAGTAATGCCCTTCGGATTGACAAATGCTCCAGCGGTGTTCATGGATTTAATGAACCGAGTATGTCATCCCTTCCTGGACAAACTCGTGATCGTGTTCATAGATGATATACTCATCTATTCTAGAAGCCAGGGAGAACACAACCAACATCTCCGCCAGGTTCTAGAAACATTAAGGGTAGAGAAACTTTACGCAAAATTTTCCAAGTGCAAATTTTGGATTCGGGAGGTGGATTTCCTAGGACACGTAGTAAGCAAGGAGGGAATACACGTGGATCCCTCGAAGATCAAGGCAATAGAGAGTTGGACGATTCCAAGAACCCCTACAGAGATCCGACTATTTTTGGGACTCGCCGGGTATTACCGAAGGTTCATACAAAATTTCTCCAAGATTGCCAAGCCACTCACCACACTAACTCAGAAGAATGTGACCTTCGACTTGGGAGAAAAACAAGACACCGCGTTTCAAACACTAAAACGAGCATTATGTAGTGCGCCCATCCTAACCCTGCCAGAAGGAACGGAGGACTTCGTGGTCTATTGCGATGCATCAAACCAAGGACTCGGGTGTGTCCTGATGCAACGAGGGAAGGTCATCGCCTATGCCTCAAGGCAACTAAAGACGCATGAAGTGAACTACACAACGCACGATGTTGAGCTTGGAGCAGTCGTCATCGCTCTAAATATATGGAGACACTACCTCTACGGCACAAAATGTACGATCTTCATTGACCATAAAAGCCTTAAACATATCCTCAACCAGAAAGAACTCAACATGAGACAAAGAAGTTGGGTAGAACTACTAAGTGATTACGAATGCGAAATTCGATATCACCCCGGAAAGGCTAATATAGTGGCTGATGCACTCAGTCGGAAGGAGTACTCAGGTCGCCGAGTGAAGACCCTAACTATGACGATCCATTCACACCTGTCCACGCAAATCAAGGAAGCCCAAATAGAAGCCTTGAAATCCACAAATGTGGCAGGAGAAGCCCTAAGAGGAATGGATAAGAACCTTGAAACCAAGAGCGATGGAGTTCGTTATTTCATGGATCGAATATGGACACCGAAGTTTGGTGGATTCAGAGAAATAGTCATGGACAAAGCCCATAAAACACGATACTACATACATCCCGGATCCAACAAGATGTATCTCGACCTCAAGAAGTTGTACTGGTGGCCGAACATGAAAGCCGAAATTGCTACCTACGTGAGTAAATGTCTGACGTGCGCTAAGGTCAAAGTAAAATACCAAAAGCCTTCGGGTTTATTACAACAACCAGAAATACCCGAATGGAAGTGGGAGCGGATAACCATGGATTTCATAACCAAGTTACCCAAAACGACAAGCGGACTCGACACCATTTGGGTAATTGTCGACAGGTTAACTAAATCAGCACATTTCCTACCGATCAAAGAGACGGATAAATTGGAGAAGTTAAGAAGGACATACCTCAGAGATATTGTACGACTGCATGGTGTGCCCGTATCCATTATCTCGGACCGAGATAGTAGATTCACCTCAAGGTTCTGGCAGTCGCTACAAAAAGCTTTGGGGACAAGACTAGACATGAGTACCGCTTATCACCCACAAACCGACGGCCAGAGCGAGAGAACCATACAAACCCTAGAAGACATGTTGAGAGCTTGCGTAATCGATTTTGGCAAAGCATGGGACACACATCTACCCTTGGTCGAGTTCTCGTACAACAATAGCTACCACACCAGTATCAAAGCTGCCCCGTTCGAAGCCCTCTATGGCCGCAAGTGTAGGTCACCTTTATGCTGGGCCGAAGTGGGGGACACACAACTAGCAAAAGGACAAGCAACTAACAACACGCTCACTGGACCAGAAATCATAAGGGAACCTACGGAGAAGATTGTTCAAATCCGAGAACGTCTAAAGGCATCAAGGAATAGACAAAAGAGTTATGCAGACAAGAGATGAAAACCCTTGGAATTTCAAGTTGGAGACCGTCTCCTACTAAAAGTCTCGCCTTGGAAAGGGTTAATACGCTTCGGAAAACGTGGGAAACTGAACCCCAGATACATCGGACCATTCGAGATCCTTTCCAGGATCGGTCCAGTGGCTTACAAACTTAGACTACCTCAGGAATTCCACAACGTACACCCTACCTTTCACGTATCAAACCTAAAGAAGTGCTTATCCGATGAGACCCTTGTCGTCCCTCTAGACGAAATTGCAATAAATGAAAACCTCCAATTTGTAGAGGAACTAGTAGAGATCATGGATCGGGAAGTCAAAAGGACTAAACAAAGCCGCATACCTATCGTAAAGGTCCGATGGAACGCCAAGCGAGTACCTGAATACACCTGGGAATGAGAGGATTAGATGAAACAAAAGTACCCGCATCTTTTTCCTAAACTGTAAACTCTATCTTAGATTAAATTTCGGGACGAAATTCCCTTAACAGGGGGATGATGTGACAACCCTATATTTTCCAAAAGCATTGTAACGCTCACAAGTCAAATACAACTAAATTAACCTTGAAAATAAAGTGTTCAAATATCTAAGTTGGGATGCTTCAAATATTAGATAACCTGTCAAGGTTTCCGAAAACATAAAGAACGCTCAAAACCGGGTTATATTGAAGAAATTATAACCACTCGTATATTTACGACACGACATTAAAACATTATTTGACGTAAAAAGTAAAATCTCAATAATGTGCATTTTAGCCTTAAGTATCTAAACAAAAATCGTAGATCTCGTTGAAAGGTGAGCGTGCATAAAAAGATCGCCCAAATTAGACCTCGTATGAAGAACTTACGAATTTTCAAAGTTTCGTAACAGTAGTAGAGGGCTAAAAACTCGAATTGAAGATCGAGTGTAAATTAGCTAACGCAATCAAAATGAGAGTTGAAGATCTCCATAATACGAGTAAATTGATAAAAAGACAAACGGAAACCGACGCCGAATAAAGAACCTATAAATCTTTAACGAACATTAGGAGGCCCGACCTATTTAAACTTATGTTATTAAAAATAAATTCAAAAATAGCCGACGGAGTCGAAAGAAAAGTTGTAGAGCATAATCTCACCTACGCGTGGATATAAAGAACACGAAAAACGGAGCTCATACGTGAAAGTTACAGAATTTAGAAGAGGACAGGCCAGATTACGCCCCGCGTACTCTGGGAGTACGCCCCGTGTACTAGACCCAGAGTCGAGTCCCATCGGCCCGCCCACGCTACACTTAGCTAGCCAGGAGTCATAAGCCATGACGCATTGTTACGCCCCGCATAGCCGAGGTACGCTCCGTGTACTGCCTACGCCCCGCGTACTTCGGAGGTACGCGCCGCGTACGGGGGTTTCCAGCCCTATAAATAGATGGCATAAGCTCGAGGTTTTGCACACCATTCACAATTCCTTAGCAATTCTCTCATAATTCTAAGCTCCAGAGACCCTCCCCTCACCTCGGTTTCCGCACTCGATCCCCCGACAAAAGATTTACGCTTCAGAGATCCCCGAAGAGCCCGACGACGCAACTATCCGCGATCGAAGTTCTACTTAACTCTAGCCTCTCTCTTCAAACTAAACGAGTGAGTTCATACCCCTACTTTTCAATTTTTTCTCATGTTTTAGGGGGAAATACAGGTACATTACACGTTAAAGTATCGTTTTATAAACATAAATGAAATTTCTATCTTCGAATATCGATACAAACAACTTATGTATACAAGAGCTATTATATCACTAAGTTATTTTCACCAAATGGAACATACTATCTGAAAAACTATAATGGGTATAGTTAACGAGTCAGTCGTACATTTTACATATACATCTTGAAAAACGAAACACTTTCAAAAGAAGTAAGGTCATTTCATTGTAAATCTATTTATACTAAGCAATGTGAGATATTCAAACTTCAATGTACATTTTTGTATGCATTTAAAGTCCTGTATTATATACCATAATCTCTTGGAGGGAGAGCGTGATACTTGTGTATAGATCTATACGGGATTGACAATCCCGCACCTAAACTACTAGCTATAGTTAGACCGGCAGGTCTGGGGTGACAAATGTCATAACACTGCAACAACTGAAGAATGTTGTTACAGGCTGTCAGTGTCAATAGCATGGTTATAAAACTCACATAAAAAGTATAAAACAGGATTGATTTACGAGATTCATATGTGCATTGCAGCTTTCTACATTAGTTTTCATACAAAGTTGTTTTTATTCATTCAAGTATAAAAGATACCAACACATTCCAACTTTGGAAACTTTTTGAATCACTTACAAGAAAATATTGGATTTTTCTGAAAAACCTCGTTTACCAATTTACTACCAAAAAGGATATACTTTTCAACTCGAAACACTCATGAACTCACCAACTTAATTGTTGACACTTTTCAAAACCACTTGTATTTCTCAGGGAATCAGCAACACAGGTAACTACCAGCTTTTGGGAGAAGGAACACTAAGGATGTTTTTATTATTGAACATTTAACATCATATTGTAATATTCTTTTGATAACATGTATAACGCAACAATGTACGTTTTAATTTTATATATATGATGGTTGTGTTACTTTCTTTACAATATTCAATTGTTGTGATACTACGTGAAGTCATCCACCCCCGAATGTTTCCGCCATTCTGGTTTGGGGGTGTGACAAAAATGTTTCTTGATGGTCCTTGATTAATCACATGTGATTTTAAGCTATTACACAAGCCTTGGATGGAATTGAAGGTGTTATTTGGCCATGATTTGGGAGTTTACGGCCCAGGATCCCCTTTTGGGAAGGTTTACGACCGTGAACTCCTAAGGGAGGTGTTTTGATTGAGTTTAAGGCTTCCAATACGTTTGTGGTTGATTCTAGAATTTATTCCAAGGCTATTGGTGTGTTTAAATGGCAATTTAACACTTAAACATGAGTTTACTCTCCATGATTTGGAGTTTACGGCCCAAGCATGTTATTGGGCAGTAAACTCATGTTTACTCCTCTAAATTGATATTCAAGGTGTTCCAAGTCCAATTCCGTAATTCTATAAATCATATCTAAGCCTCAATGGTGTTTTGGAAGGG
The DNA here is from genome assembly GCF_052625555.1 of Lactuca saligna. NCBI lineage: Eukaryota > Viridiplantae > Streptophyta > Magnoliopsida > Asterales > Asteraceae > Lactuca > Lactuca saligna. The sequence goes on from NC_136419.1 coordinate 154,243,759, forward strand.
TTAAAAGGCATAAAACCCCCCTTTATGTGTGTTTAAGGCCCAAGCATGCTCCAGAGCCGTAAACACATAAACATGGTCCTAAATCATAGATAAATCACGAATTTGAAGGCTAAGGATGATATACTAGGAGTTGGGGAAGATACCTAGATGATTTGAAGCCTTAAACTGATGTTTTTGGACCCTAAGATTTTATTTGAGGAGAGAGGTTAGAGAGAGAGAGTAGTGAGAGAGAGAGGAATGGCTTCAAATGAAGTCTTTTGAACTTTAAATAGGTCCTAATTTCGGAACATGGTGGAATTCTACCCGATACCGACGTTAAACGGGGCTTTTGGTCGCACCCGATTAAGTTATCGTAATCCGGCGGGATAGAATTTGGAAAATTTTCAATTCAATGATTTTGGGCCATGTTCATGAGTTTCTAAGGGAATTAGACACTCATAAGATTATAATAAACATATAATTTTAAATAACTCATTCCAAAAACGAGAACGGAACGAGTCGCTATAGACGGGTTCTTCGGACGAAATAGGTTTTGGCGATGGAAAACTTTGGGTTGTCACATTATCCCCCCGTTAGAGGGAATTTCGTCCCGAAATTCAAACTTTAGATACGATGTAAGGATTCGGAAAGAAATACGTATAATTCTAATTTGTTGGATTTTTGCGTTCTCAAGTGAATTCGAGTTCTAGTGTGGCTTTCCGGCGAATTTTCACTATTGGGACATAACTTTGTTTCGTACTTTTGTCTCTCGATCTAGGATTTCGATTGGTTCTACCATGATGTTCAGACTTTCGTTGATTTCGGTCTTATCAAAGGAATTACTAGGGTTTCATCGGGTAGATACTCCTTAAGGATAGAGATGTGGGATTTCGGATGGATGCTGTTAAGTCCTGAGGGTAGTCGGAGTTTGTAGACTACGGAATCAATCCTAATGAGGATTTCAAAAAGTTCTATGTTCCTTGGGATATGCGTTTCAGAATGTAACACGCCTTCTTTCTCATTTTTGGCTACCTTGATTGTGGATGTTTCGGTTACTAATTGAGGACTATGATTATGAAGAGGTTCGAATGAATAGGTAACAATTTATCTTTCAGCACTAGAATTGAAAAAGGATTGCAAGCAGAAGGGTTGTCAAAAAGGAATATACCTAAGGCAATTGTGGGATCGGCGGTTGTCTCACCTTGTCTTATAGCTAGGACTCTTCCAGTGTTGCCATTGGTTGTTGTATTGGGGCAGTTTCTCTTATAATGCCCGACTTTACTGCATCTAAAACAGGCGTGACTGATGCCCACTCCGGAAGCTTGATTTGCTGGTGTTTTGCAACTCCACGCAAGGGGACCCTGTTGGCAACAGTTTTTGCAAAATTTCACAGGACAAGGACCGAGGATGTAGTGGTGGTAGCTGAACTAGTTACACCAAGTCAGAACACCGGCATATCCGGTGATATGTGCTTGGGCTCGGAAAGCTACGACATAAACAGTAGCAGGGGTAGTGGCAGCGTGGACCACCACCATCTATTGATTCTTCGAGAACTCTTGTGAAGGCTGACATTTCTCTCCCGCCTCCCAAAACTTTCTTTTATCACCACTTCTTTCTATCGGCTCAAGAGTGGTGGCTGCGTCCTCTACATCCTCATTATGGTTGATCAAGATTTGTGTTAGGCATTTCGCGTTGTCGTATGTATCCAGCTTCGCAGCTAAAACGTTCCCTTTGGTTGGCTGGGTTAATCCCCAGATGAACCTCTCAATCTTTTTTCTCTCTGGGGTAACCAATCCCGGACAGAGAAGTGCTAAGTCATCAAATCTGGATGTGTAGGCGGCGATATCGGAACCCTTCATCTTCAGGTTCCAGAGTTCATGCTCTAGCTTCTAAATTTCAACCCAAGGGCTATACTCTGCGTGCAAAAGTTCCTTCATAACTTCCCAACCCATAGCATTGGCTACAGGTAAAGTTAGGGATTTGACTCGGCCATTCCACCAAGTCAGAGCTTTATTGGTGAGACTGCATGCGGCGAATTTCACCTTGTCGAATTCTGGACAGGTACAGATCTCGAAGATATATTCGATCTTCTCTAACCACCGAGTTAGAGAAATGACACCTCATGTGCCATTGAAGAATGTGGGTTTTCCATTCATAAAGTCTTTATATGAACACTCCTTTCGGTGTCCCTAGCTACCTTCCTAGTTTTGAGGCTGGGGACCACCTCCTGAACTAACGGGGTTCGTTTGCGACATGGCTGTTGTAAATACTGCAGTTAAAATTGTCTGAAGGGTTACTAGATTGATGTGAAGAGAAGGTGGTGGTGGAGGGTTGTTGGTCTTTGAGCTGGGTCTCATTCTTGGAGGCATCTTGATCTAATAAGATCAGGAAAGAGAGGGTGGTAAGTCCTCCGAGTTGAATCAAGAGATATGAAACAAGGGATATCTCTTTATGACATGCATAGAATTCCATTAAGTGATAAAGTAGGAAAGAATTATCAAAACAGATAAATTATCGCTACAGGAATGGTTGAGGAGCAACGCTGGGATAAAGATTTATACAAAGGATTGGTTCAAGAAATACTCCCGTAGTATTTCATGTCTCACTGCAACGACGGCTCATTGTTTGGGTATTGGGTAAGTTTTAGTCATGTCATACACCATAGTCACTCCCAAGAACATGTTGGTTGTGTCACGAATGAATATAGTTGGCCAGGATATATTGGTCCTAGACACGACTACATAACTGCCCAGGTTTAACCGCAACATACAACACCCATTTACTTATGTTTTGTTCTACTTGTAGTTACGGATTTCGAAGGTTGGGTATACTTGTATACTTTTGAAAATACTTATATTTAAGGTATACTTTTCGTTCAGAGCACTTAGGCCCCTTAGTGTTTATAGTTGTATACCATGTAAGGTTTAGCATACTAGTTCACTATAAACAAGGGCTCTGATACCAATTTGTCACACCCCGAAAACTGAAGGCGGAAACATTTCCTAGGCGGACTCCACGTTGAGTATCAAATCCAATGTACATAGTAACACAGTAACACAAAACATTACATTACATAGAATTGTTTACATCAGTTCAAAAGTAAAGCGTTACAAGTGCTATACATATGTATATATGAACAAAAGTAGAGACGAGTCTTTTGCACGCTCCGTCTTCTCCAAAAGGATCGCTGGGTACCTATCTAATATGGACTTGAGAATACAAGTAGTTTGAAAATCAGCATAAAGCTGGTGAGTTCATAAGATGTTTGAAAATGTATGAGTTTCCTTTGGTTTTCCGAAAAGTTTGTTTAGCTGTTTTATTACACAAATCTGGTTATGTACAATTGTTATCCCAAGAAAATCCTATATTTTCCTAAAAGTAAGTTTAGTTATTGAATCCCAATGTAATGTTTGATTATCTATCGTACTTGTTATATTAGCTAGGTATTCTGATATCCTATTTTTTTACACTTGAATGTACCTAGATGTGTGCCTTCGTATTCGTATTCCTATTCTTAATCATATTCATATTTATATTTTATATTTGTATTCGTATTTATATTTGTAGTCCTATTCATATTCGTATTCGCATTTGTATTTGTATTCCTACTCCTAATCCTAGTCCTATTCGTATTCGTATTCATATTTGTATTCATATTCGTATTCGTATTCGTATTCGTATTCGTATTCGTATTCGTATCCGTATCCGCATTCATATTCGCAGTCGTATTTGTATCCCTATTCCTACTCCTTATACTATTCGTACTCGTATTCGTATTCGCATTCGCAATTGTATTCGTACTCCTAATCCTAATCCTATTCGTATTTGTATTCGTATTCGCAATCGTATTCGTATTTGTATTCCTACTCCTACTTCTAATCTTATTCGTATTCGTATTCATATTCATATTCGCATTTGTATTCACATTATTACTTTAGTATTCCTATTCGTTCTATTCCTAGTTATATTTTCGTATTCGTTCTGTTCCTAGTTGTACTTTCGTATTCGTATTCATTCTAATTGATGATTAGTATGAATTATTTGTAGATTATGAAATATAATTTAAATTGTAACATTTTATGAAGAACTCTATGATTAGTCTGGAAGCTAACTTCGTAATTCGAACTATTTGATAAACACAATTTTCGATATTAAAACATACAAAATAAAAACATTCCAACTGAAAATAATAAGTTTGAGTACAAGATTTCCTTGTACTTTTGCTTGTATTCCCCCCTGAAAACATTTGAAAAACATTTGAAAAAGGGTAGGGGTATGAACTCACCGGTTGAGGAACACATCGGTTTGGATCCTAAACGTCAGTTCTGGGTTTGCAAACGCACAAGATTCCTATGTATTATAAAAAGATACACATTTGTATCTAATTAGGACTTGAATAATTTATTTGTTAGGGACAAACACTTCTAATCGCGGGAACACTTCATTACAAGCGTTTGGAGGGACCCGGGTGGCATTTAAGGACACATATGGCTTGGATACGGAGTTTACTCTTCAAGAGTAAACACATACTAGAGTTTTCAGCCCTAATGTCCCATTCCGCATAAGTTTACGGCCGTAAACTCATGGTGGGGTGCTTTTGGTTGCTAAATGGTTTCATATCACTTGAGGGAAAATTCTAGGGTTAGATTCAAGGCATGGAAAAATGATTTGGACAAATTAGGGACCACTTGAAGAGTTTATGGCAGTAAACTCTATGTTTACGGCCGTAAGCTCTTATACACATATCCAAAATGTTTCTTGATGGTCGTTGATTAATCACATGTGATTTTAAGCTATTACAGAAGCGTTGGATGGAATTGAAGGTGTTTTCATTGAGTTTAATGCTTCCAATACGTTTGTGGTTGAATCTAGAATTTATTCCAAGGCTATTGGTGTGTTTAAATGGCAATTTAACACTTAAACATGAGTTTACTCTCCATGATATGGAGTTTACGGCCCAAGCATGTTCTTGGGCAGTAAACTCATTTTTACTCCTCTAAACTGATGTTCAAGGTGTTCCAAGTCCAATTCCATAATTCTATAAGTCATATCTAAGCCTCAATGGTGTTTTGGAAGGGTTTAAAGGCATAAAAACTCCCTTTATGTGTGTTTACGGCCCAAGCGTGCTCCAGGGCCGTAAACACATAAACATGGTCCTAAATCACGAACTTGAAGGCTAAGGATGATATACTAGGAGTTGGGGAAGATACCTTGATGATTTGAAGCCTTAAATTGATGTTTTTGGACCCTAAGATTTGATTTGAGAAGAGAGGTTAGAGAGAGAGAGAGAGTAGTGAGAGAGAGGAAAGGCTTCAAATGAAGTCTTTTGAACTTTAAATAGGTCCTAAGTTTAGGACATGGTGGAATTCTACCCGATACAGATGTTAAACGGGGCTTTTGGCCGCACCCGATTAAGTTATCGTAATCCAGCGGGATAGAATTTGGAAATTTTCAAGTCAATGATTTTGGGCCATGTTCATGAGTTTCTAAGGGAATCGAACAGTCATAAGATTATAATAAACATATAAGTTTAAATAACTCAGTCCAAAAACGAGATCGGAACGAATCGCTATAGATGGGTTCTTCGGATGAAATGGGTTTTGGCGATGGACAACATCGAGTTGTCACATATGCCCCTCTAGTTTGTGACTGGGATGCCGAGGATCCCAAAGCGGGTGTGAATGACCATGCAAATCTATATGGTGCCCCCACATGTTACAGTCACCTATTCGATGTGCTGGTTAACCACACACGCTTCACCGAACTATGACAAACATTGAGTCACCCTTTTCTACCTTTGCTTAGAATCATTTAGTGTGTCGGTTAACCACACACGCTCCACTAACGTCTTCGCAAGGGCACAAAGTGTAATTTCAGGCAATTGCATCAATTCACTTTTGCCTAAAGTAACTAAGATTGGGAATTTTGTAAAAAAAAAAAAATTAGTTACTTTATACTTCATTGTACTTTTAATGGAAGGTTTGTGTCTTATCCTACCCGTTCGGCTAATGACCCTCCACTAGTCAAGAGTGTGGTAGGTAAGAGTGGATACACATCTAATCGCCATTTTATAGGCAATTTCCTTAAACACCCCTTATAGACCAGCTTCGTGAATGAGGCCTACTAACGGTAAGACTGACTTTTACCCATATATATATATATATATATATATATATATATATATATATATATATATATATATAATATTAGACTTTCAATGTTATATATAGTATAGGGTATATTTTACACTTTTAAAATACTAGTTGGTCTAATTTAAAAATTATACCTTTAATTCAATTAAATGTAAACCAAAAACTCTATGGATTTATTAAATTTCTTTTAATTATACACCTTAATTAATTAATAAAACCACAAGGGTGAGATTTGAACTTTTCAAAACAATACTAGGTTTTAGAATTTAACATCTCTAAGTTAACTTTTAATCACATTTTAAATTCCAAAACTTGAGGGCAAGTTTTCAAACATTTCAAAACATTAGGGTTTAGAATTTAAATATTTCAAAATAAGTTACCCAATTAATACAAATAATCAAACTTTAATCATATAAGGAAGTTATTATCTAATCAATTGGTAATTATCTTTTGTTTAATCAAGGATATGCTCAAAAATATGTTTAAAATCGGATTTTAATGACCCAAAACAATTCAGGCAAGTATCCATGAGTAAAACAGCAAGAAATCCCTAAATTGCCTCCTTCTGACGCTCGAACTCGCCGAGTTCCTCTATGGACTCGCTGAGTTGGAGCCAACTCGCCGAGTCCACATTGGAACTCGCCGATTTCAGCAGTCAGAGAGCCAAAAAATCGATTTTGCAACAAGAATGAATATGCTAGGCATCAATACAATAGAAACCAATCAAGGCTCTGATACCACTGATGGGTTTTTGGCCATAAGAACATCCTATGTGCTCATACAAACCCTAATGTCTGGATCTAGGTTTCTCTATTGTACATGAAATTCATCCATGACTTTAAACCCTAGATCTAGCATATGATAATCAATATTAACATAACAATGGGTTTAAGATATTACCTTTCTTGTTATGTAGCAATAACAATCTCAAATCCTCCTTGTAATGACTTTAGAAAGCTTAGAGTCACAAATGTCACTCGTCTAATGGTTCACAAACACCAAGAGCAAGAGGATGAAGAATAAGGAGAGGGGAGGCTGCCCAAAACGTGTGGAAACCCTAAGGAATAAGTTCACCACGTTTTGGAGTCTCAAGGGTCCTTTAAATAGTGAGGCTATTAGGGTTATCTCACAAGGAAACCCTAATTTGGATGTTTAGGCCCTAAGCAACCAATGGACTCCCTCCTTAGAGGCCTTGGACAATTTCTAATGGGTTTCCCCCCATAGAGTTCGCTCACTCCATCCTCTATGGATTCCATTAGCCTAATATTCAACTATCACAAAATTGACAATTCTAGTCCCCTTCATTTAATTAATGTCTTTTAGCCACATAATTAATTCTTATTAATTCTTGACTAATATTAATTAAACAATATGATTTCTACTTTAATTTATTATTCTAATAATATATTAATTGATCATAATTAATCCTTTCTCTCCATAATTTATCCTATCAAGTTGCTTTGGTGAAGGCAACCCAAAAGGACCATGCACCATTGGGTCAAGTACATACCAATAGAGTTATGGACTTAGACACCAATCCAACACAGGCACGCATCCTACTTTGGTTGGGCCTCCCTTTGTTCGAATCAACAACAAGCACGTGGCATGCATGCAAGAATCCGGGTGACGTGGCCGAAGTCTGTCCATGCGAAATTCCTTGGATTTCATGTTTTTTTCTTGATTTTTGAGCCAAAACATCTAAAATCCATAACTTTCGCATATGGGTTCTATTTTTGACGTTCTTTATATGCACGTGTAGGTAAAAATTACGCTCTACAACTTTCGTTTAGACTTCGTCGGCTAATTTTAACTTCAATAATAATATTATTTTTACCAGACCGGGACAGGAAATCTGTTAGAAATTCATAACTTCTTCATCTGACGTCTATTTCTGTCTGTCTTTTTACTGTTGTATTACGATTGACGAGACCTTCGATTCTCGTTTAGATTGTGTCGGCTAAAAATCACTCGATGTAAAATTCGAGTTTTTAGCTGTCTACTGCTAAGCTGAAACTTAGAAAAATCATAACTTTTTCATACGTAGTCAAATTTGGACGTTCTTTTTGTACATACTCTCGGTTTAACAAACACTATGAATTTTATTTTGATCACCATGGCTAAAAATTAGTTTATCAAAAACTCACTTTTTACGTCATTCGGCGTCGTGCCGGTTTTGTCGCGGAACTTCGACAGGTCATAACTTCTTCGTTATAACTCGGATTTCGGTATTCTTTATATATTTGGAATCCTTGTCGCGACCGCTACAACTTTGTTAACAGATATCAGCTTTATTTAATATTTATTTTCGATGCTGATTTTTATTCTTAATCAATTAATTCCTGATAATTCAGCATAAAACACATAATTCACATAATAATCACATAATTCCCTTTTCATTTCTTCAAAATCAGTTACAGAGGTTGACCTAGACTATTAACATCATCATTAATGTCTATCCTGAAAACACGGGCGTTACATTATACGTTTAGAATCCTAAACATATAAAGTTTCCAAATCAAGGTCAGCAACAGACCTTAAATCTACTCAGGTAATAGCAATCTAGGTAGGCAACCTAAAGCATGCTATAATATAAATCATTTAGCATGTAATAATAATTAAGACACATACCCTAAAGTATTCTAGTGCTTGTGTGAATTCAGGTATACAACCTAGAATAAAATATACACACACCTCATGATTATCACTTAACATTCTAAGTTTAAGTCTAGAAATCCTCAAAATTCCTAATCCACTTAAACTAATTATCTGATACCAACTGTGGCATTCCCATTTTCATAACGCGAAAGGACCTTTTCTTTATGCTTATTGTAAACTAAATTATTCTTTATAAATGTGGATTTTGTCCCATAAAAGTATTTACAAACAAACGGTTTTCATTGATTATTAAAAACTTGGGATGTCATGACCGATATAAGAAACATAAGCATAAACATTGACATCATATGCCTTATGTCATCTTATTATACTAATGGCCCGTATTTCCTCGAATCTCTCATCAGATCTAAACGTCACTATCCAAGTACCTTTGTACTGCTACCTATGATATAGAGAAACTGAGTGGGTCAAGCTTAGGAGTCTAGTGAGAACATAGGGTTTAAAAAATATATCTCATCAAATAATTAATCCAGATTACTCATTCCGATTATTCTCACTCTTTGATTCTAAAATGATAATATCAAGGGACCTATCCTAAAGGATCCCTGTAAGAATGAGTAGACAATACTGCCTTTGGGATTCCGTAGCAATACATATTGATAAGGAAACCATGGGGTGATAGAGTACTAGAATGAACACAGAATCCATACTCCCAAAGCGTGTGGTTCATTAACACCTATAAATTACGAGTCTACTAGTGTTCCACTTGACTGTCTAGAAGAGTCTATAGTCGTCATCAATACACTGCAAGAAAACTGTTCTCGTTAGTACAATAATACAACTTTGGGCATGGCCTCTCACCATTATTTTATATTTGGCATGGTCTCTCACCACTATTTTTGGCATGGTCTCTCACCACTATCTATGTCATGGTCTCTTATCACTATCTTTGGCATGGTCTCTCACCATTATATTGTCTTTAGCATGTTCTCTCACCATTATATTATCTGTTTCTCAACCCTTTTCTACCTAATATTTTTATAAATGTGAAAAACTACATATATAAGTTAATTAAAAATCATATTATATCGTCTTATTTAGCACAAATATTAGGAACATGAATGTAACACCTGTCCCAAGAAGGTTTGTACATTGTGCATACTTAGAGTGTACACATGGCGTACTCATGCATGAGAAAAGTGGGTCTCGCATGCGTATACCCAACGTACACATCCGGTACAGAGTGCGTACACTATTCAGCCCAAAACCCTAGTTTTGAGGGTTTGCACCCTATATAATCCCCGTTATGGTCCTAAGACCTTCACCCTCATTAGTATCCACCTAAAAATCATCCTTCTAGCTAACCCTGAGTGTGAAGAGTGCATCTTTACCTTATTTATGAGTTTTGGTGGTTATCTTGAAGAAGAAGAAGGTGGTAGAAGGACATAGGAGGTTGGAAGAAGCTTGGATATGGGATTCTCTTCTTTTTAGCAACCTTTTGGGGGTAAAAAGCTCCTAGCTTGATCATTTTTTCTAGTGGATCTAGTTATTCCTTCATTTAGGGCATTTTGGTCCCAGCCTTTCTGATTCTTGAGCATGGCATGCTCTTAACCAAATAAGTCATCCTTTCAGACTCAATGGGGGGTCTTAAGTCATAAAAATGAGATCTTGATGCTTCGTTCTTCCACATGCATGCTCTAGAAGGTTTTTAGGTGTTAAGTAGTTAAGTTTGTTGGTATTAAGAAATTAATGGGCATGCGAAGTCATAAAGTTGGAAACTTTAAGACTCCTAGTGGTATTTTGGCCTTGGATATACAATTAGAACATAAGAGCTTAAACCATTAAGCTCTTATTAAGGAAAAGGACTTCAGTGCATACGTCATGTGTAACTCACCATACACTACATGTATGGGGTCAACCACCCAATCCCGGTTAAAGGTTGTATATGCCCAACATACAAGTTGAGTATGCCTGGTGTACTCAGCTGAGTTAACTGATTTGACTCATTGATCTTGACATTTTACCAAAGTTTTGGACAAGTTTGACCTAGGGTTATTTTGGGTATTTTGAACTATTAATTGAGATTAGGTCCTTGGTTTTGGTTAGGTGATCATTGAGTTGATTTTTCAGAGCAGAGATTTATTCAGCTTGCATACAAATTGAGAGGTGAGTTTTCCTCACTGTACCTGTGGGTCGAAGGCACCAATGCTGGCCCATTGGATTATATATCTTGGTTAAGATGGTATTATGCTAGCTTGTAGCTGATTAGTAGATCTTTATGATTATCTTTATTTCCTGGTTATGTGTTTATCTTTATCTGTTACATATTTCGACATATTGTGTTGGGTTGAGGTGGTCCTGCTTTGTGTTATAGGCCAAGACACTTGGGGAAGACCAGATAGGTTGTAGGCTCTACCAAGTAGTCAGTCAGGTCGGCGGCCCGTAGAGTGGTCTAGATAGGTTGTAGGCCTTGGGAGGTGGTCCAATCATGGTGAAGGCTCGTAGAGCGGTCCAGATAGGTTGTAGGCCCTACGAGGCAGTCTAGTCATGATGGTTGCTCATATTTGTATGCTTGTTTTGCTTTGTGGTGTGCTGGTACTTTGGGGGCACTCGTTGAGCTTTGGCTTACAGTTTTAGTTTATTATTTCAGGTACTTCTAAGGATCATGGGATAGCAAAGGCATGATCGTGCACATCTTCCTATTTTATGTCACTAGGTCTTGGGAAAACTCTGATTTTGAAATAATGTTTTTGAAACAATGACTTTTTTTTGTAAAAAATGATTGGTTAATTGTTGATTTTGAAAATTTTAAATTTCTTTGATTTTCGGAGTGTTAAAAGTTGGTATCAGAGCCTTGGTTTGAGAGAATTGGATGAACATTCGTGTAAATCCAGACACAAACTAGGGAAATGTTTTTAAATGTTTTTCGAAATTATTTTCAAAATAACCAAGGAAGGATGTGATGTGTACGATCAACCAGAGCAAAAAAGTATACCCCAAGTTATCCATAATGTTATTTGTTATGATTTGGTAGAATAACATGCTAGTTGTAGGGTAGGGATTTTTAGGAATAGTATGATAGAATTGCCTATTGTATGATGCCTTATTTCCTATAGAGTTTTCTTTCTTATTGTTGTAGGACTCTTTCAGGTGTGAATTAACTACTAATTGAATACGTTAAGTGGCATGCGGCATGGGAAAAATAATTTTACAGTGACGGATTTGGTCCTATTGCAGCACTTGTCTAAATCCAACCGTTGTAGGGTTGAATCTTTTAATCTAAAATTATTCATGTTATGTTTTAAGTGATTGTATTCATGCAGTAGTTAATTGGAACCAATGGGGTTCATTTGGCAGTTGATGATATGGTGAGGTGTGGATCCTAGGATAGCCTAGGAAGTATGTAGTACTCATGATGTGCTTTTTAGCAAGTGTTGGAAGTTCCATGGATGGGTTATGTGTAACCAGCACGCCAGTTGAGGAATGTCGAGCATTCCTCTAGGGAGTGAGAATAGGATATATACATATTCTAGTGTGTGTTGTTAGGTTTTTTGTGATGATCTTCTAAGACAAATGAATGTAGGTGTGGAACGTGGTATGGGCTTGTACTACCGGAAGCACAGAACCCGTACACTAGTAGGGAAGTCACAAACCCTAGGGTTCATTGTTTAGAATAGCTCATATGGTATGAAATGTGTTTTATCAGATATTTTTTGGTTTATTTTCACTATGGTGTTCACGAGGGGATCTGGATCAGGATCTAGATCGAGTAGCCAGGATATGTCGTAGTTGACTGAGCATGAGATTAGGGTATTGATTTCTTCTGAGGTTGTAACTGTTATCCAAGGATAGATACCGAAGTTGTTCGAGTCTATCAATATTGCCATGATTGATTACTTTGACCACCGTTATGTTGCACTTTCTCAAGCTGTTGTTTCCATGATTGAGCCTTCCAGTACTAGGACTTCGATAATACGAAGTCCCGATGTTCGTTGGGGTTTAGGAACCGATCATTGTTATGAGGTGGATGTCCAATGTTGAGGGATGTTTCTTTACTTGCTTCAATCTAGCTGAATAGAAGGTCAAGTGCACCATGAACCTTTTACGGTTGGGGGTGAAGGATTGGTGGAGGTTGGTTACAAGCTCCTACACTCTGGAGAAGAGGGTTGTTTTTTAATGGGAGCAGTTCTCTAAGATGTTCCTCACGAGATATGTTCCATTGGTTGAGAGGGAGAGATTGGACCAGGAGATCACTAAGATGTTTATTAAGAGAGCACTATTTTGTCTGGATTTTGTTGCTTCTTAGCAAGCTTAGATGGCCCAGAACTTGAGTATGCTCAAGACAGACATCCGCCAGTTTGTGTCTACTCTGCATTATGGTACACTTATGGAGCTATAGGAATCCACTAGGAGGCGGGAAATTGAGTTAGAGCTCTAAACGATGGAGCGAAGGCAGGATCCAATGCAGACGCAGCCTGCGACGAAGCGGCTCAAGGTCGCTGAAGGAAAATCTAGGAGTCAGAGGGCCTAAACTTGTGGCAAGTGCAGAAAGATTCATGAGGGTCCTTGTCGATCTACATTTGGGTAACACAAATGTGGCAAGGATGGGCATTATGCCAAGGACTGTTACCAGTAGGTCCCCGCACTGACCACCATGGATATGTTATCACTATGAGTAGGTTGGCCATATTAAGGCCAACTATCCTATTCTCATTGCGGGTCCAACACAGGATCCAGTGCTAGCTACTTTGAGGATCACCGATGGGCGCCAAGGTAGGGCAGAACCCCTAAGGTCTCGAGGTCGCGCTTTTCAGCCTACAACAGAGGAGGCTAGGGTGGCGACAGACGTAGTTACTGATATGTTTCCATTTATCACCCAGTCAATTATTTTATGGTATGATTATGTTTATGTTTTTATACGTACATTCTTAGTGAAGTTTTTGCCTGCTCTTGTGTTATTTGACTCGGGCGCGAATCAATCCTTTGTATCTCAGTCTTTTAGTAGAGATTTGGATATGAACCTTGGTGAGCTCGAGTGTCCGTTGCGGGTTTATATCGCCAAGGAACATGGGATTTCTGCATCCAGAGTGTATCAAGGTTGTGTACCTACCGAGAGGCAGGTTGAGTTCAGGATTAACGTAGTGCTAGGTGCAGCTTTGATTGCCAAGGAATCGTACCATTAGGTACCGCCTAATATACAAGAGTTATCCTCTCAGCTTTAAGAGTTGTTAGATAAGTATTTCATCAGACCGAGCAATTCGTCGTGGGGAGCACTGATATAGTTCGTCAAGAATAAGGATGGTTCACATCGGATGTGCATTGATTACCACGAGTTAAACAAGTTGAAGGTGAGGAACCGTTATCCCCTTTCATGGATTAATGAACTATTTGATCAGTTGCATAGTTCATCCTGGTTCTCAAAGATTGATATGAGTTTGGGGTATCATCAAGTGAGGGTTAGAGAGGAGGACATAGAGAAGACCGCATTTCAGACTTGTTATGGTCATTACGAGTTCGTGGTGATGCCATTTCGGCTCACCAATGCACTTGTTGTATTATGGACTTGATGGATCAGGTATGCATGTTGATGTTCGATCGATCAATTATTGTTTTTATTGATGATATCTTGGTGTACTCGAAGAACAGAGGGCATCATGATGATCACCTTCGAGAGATTTCGGGAGTATTGAGGTCGGAACAGTTGTAGGCCAAGTTCTCGAAGTATGAGTTTTGGTTATGAGAGGTCCAGTTTCTGGGGCATCTCGTTAACCAAATTGGGATTTTGGTCGATCCAGCCAAGATTGAGGCTGTGATGCAGTTGGAGGTTCCGAAGTCCCCCTTGGAGATTAAGAGTTTCTTGGGTCTAGCAGGATATTATCGAAGATTTATTCAGGATTTATCCAAGATTGTTGTACCCCTCACCCGTCTGACGAGGAAGGGCGAACATTTCCATTGGGGCCTTGAGCTGCAGACGACATTTGAGACACTATGTCAAAGGTTATGTAGACCCCAGTGTTGACCCTTCCAAAGAGTGTCGAGGATTTTGTTGTATTTTGTGATGCATCCATCATAGTTTTGGAGCAATTCTTATGTAGAAGGGGCGAGTAATTTTGTATTCTTCTCGGCAGATGAAGCTGCATGAGGCACGATATCCTACTCATGATTTACAGTTGGGGCAGTAGTGTTTTCCCTAAAGATTTAGAGACACTATCTATATGGGGTCCGATATATGTTCTACACGAATCACAAGAGTTTGAGGTATCTCATGGACCAGCCAAACTTGGACATGAGGCAATACAGGTGGCTTGACGTGGTCAAGGATTATGACTACAAGATCCTTTAGCATCCGGGTAAAACAAACGTTGTTGCGGATGCTTTAAGCCGCAATTCGGCTGGCTCTTCTGTTGGGGGTATGTGTATGAGGATATCCACTGATTCTAAACTTTTGGATTTGATAAGAGGGGCACATGAATAGGGAGTCAAGAATGAGATTGGAAACATGAAAGGATCAGGGGCGAGATCCACAGTTTTGTCACCAATAGTCGGGGATTGTTGACACGGTGTAGTCGGGTATGGGTTTTGGCTTCTGGCGGGGTCAGACATATATTTTTGGCGGAGGCACATAAGTTTGGCTTTTGGATACTCGAGGGAGAAACCAAGATGTATCGAGATTTGAGACTAAGTTACTCGTAGTCATGTATGAAGAGGGAGATAGCTTGGTATGATGACAGGTGCTTGACCTATAGGATGGTCAAGGCCATGCACTAGACATCGCATAACAAGCAGCAACCTTTGGAAGTTCCCATGTGGAAATGAGAACATATCACCATGGATTTTATCACCAAAGCTATCGAGGACTACCAAGGGTTTTGATTCTATCTAGGTCATCATGGATCAATTGACCAAGAATGCCCACTTTTTAGACATCCGGGAGAGATCCTCTGCCGAGAATTTGTGAGATTGTTGCTTGTCATGGGGTTTCGGTTTCAATTATATCAGACCGAGATGTTCGCTTCACTTCACGATTCTGGCAAAAATTCCACGAGGAACTAGGTACGAGGCTGCATTTCAGCACTACTTATCATTCGCAGACTGATAGTCTGATTGATCGGACCATCCAAACAATTGAACATATGTTGTGGGCTTATGTGATACATTTTGGTTGGAGTTGGGACTCCTACCTACCTCTTGCGGAGTTTTCATACAACAATAGTAATCACTCCAACATTGGTGCACCGTCCTTCGAGCTTCTATATGGTCGGAGATGACATACCCTAATTTATTAGGGGGAGGTTAGTCACAGAGTGATGGGAAGGACTGAGGTACTCCTACAGACTACAGAGCTCATCCAGCAGATCAGACAGAGATTATAGATAACTCAGAGTCAACAAAAGAGTTATGCAGATGTAACATCCCAAAATTCAAGACCAAAATTTTTATTTTTCAATATTAAATAAAACCATAGTTATCAAAATAATCTCATAAAAATATAAGTCACAGGATCTCAAAACATCATTTCAAATCATATGCCAATATATCAAAGTAAACATCCCAGGCTAAACATCATGGTGTGTACAATGCAGTCTGTAACAACGCAAATTTTTCAAACGAATTTTTCATTTCAAACAAATAGATTATTTTTATTCAAACCCAATATAATTATTTCAAGTGTTATGTCGAAATACAATTCATAAAATTCCCAAGATCTCAAAACATCAATCAGTGTGTACGCATCATGCCGGCGCCTTCCCACGGTCCTCGCTAGTACCTGAAACACATACATAACAATTGTAACCATAAATGCTTAGTGAGTCCCCCAATATACAACTTACACATATACGCCTTTCCAGGCCCTGAGCTTCCGGTCCACAATACAAACGCCTTCCGGCCCATAACATAATCGCCTTCCGGCCCATAGCATATTGCCTTCCGGCCCATAACATATTGCCTTCCGGCCCGTAACACAGTGCCTTCCGGCCCATATAAACATACACAGCACGCATAGCAATTAACTTACCACATATAACACATTTATCACATATATCACATATCATATCCGACCTTCCGGTCACACAGTCAAACCCTTCCAGGTACAGTATAGTGAGAAGACTCACCTCGTGGATACTGTAAGCTAGCAACTCCTGAAATCACTCGTACCCGATCCGCCGAGCTACAAACTCCCTATAATATCATATATCCCTTATTAACACTTTTATCTCTCAAGTTAACTGACCCTAAGAAATCACAAATAGGTCAACTCTGGTCAATGGTCCACGGTCAACTTGACCGGACTCGGCGAGTGCCATGGCGACTCGGCGAGTCAAGACGTCCTCCAATCTTCTAAGATTCCCCTTCTACTCGTCGAGTATCCTCCTTGACCCGACGAGTTACTCCTGGTAGAATCGCGGGGCCACCCCGACTCCACTCGCCGAGTCTGAAGAACAGATCGACGAGTCCCAGTTATTCTGCAAGCTACTCGCCGAGTCTGTTCATCGGACTCGGCGAGTCCATGCCATGCAGTCGATCAAACTGCTTCCTAAGGTCAGAATTGTTCCGACCATTCATAGGTCTGGTCCTTCTAGACTGGTCCATCATGTAAGGTCTTCATTTAGGTGCTCATGCTACACCCCAAGACTTATAATTTACATTTTGACCTAAGGCATAAGGATTCCAATCCAAAACCTCTATTGATTCCCGAAATGCACAGGCATGGGACATTCTGGACCTCTAAAGGTCCCAATACGGGGTTCCAATCGTTTGGGGACTAAGGTAACATTCAATCTAGCCACAAAAAGGGTTCCATAAACCCTAAATCCATATACACATCAACATGGAAGAATGTAATTCGAATTATTACCTGAATAATGTGTTCTCTCGGTGTCCCCAATCCTCAGAACGCGACTTCTCTTGTTGTTCCCTTCACCAAGCCTTCTCTTCCTTGCACAAAAACTCTTCCAAACTCAACAATGGTCTTCAACCTTGCTCCAGATGCACACAATCGAATTAGGGTTCTTCTCAGAAGGCTAAAACGAACAATGATGGCCTATAAGTCCTTTTTATACGTCCCAAAACTGAACGGCTAGGGTTTCCGCTGAACAGCGCAGACTCGCCGAGTCCATATCTGGACTCGTCGAGTCCAATCGCGAACCCGCGACCAGGTCTGCGGTCCTACTCGGCAAGTCTGACTCCAACTCGCCGAGTCCCCTCTTAAAACACACCAAAACACAATTTAAACAATACATGAGATTCCGGGCTGTTACAATTCTCCCCCACTAGGATTAGACATCGCCCTTGAAGTCTCACTCTGAAAATAACTCCGGATGCTGCTCCCGCATCTCACACTCCGGCTCCCAAGTCATTTCCGATCCCTTCCAGTGTTGCCACTGAACCAACACCAGAGGTACCTCCTTGTTCCTCAGAACCTTGATCTTCCGATCCCTGATGGCCACTGGTCTCTCGGCGTAATTCAGGCTCGCATCCACCTGAATATCCTCTAATGGAACCACTGCCGATTCATCGGCTATACACTTCCTCAATTGCGATACGTGAAAAGTATTGTGGATCTGTCCCAAATCTGTTGGCAACTCCAATCGATAGGCTACCCAGCCTACCCTTGCAATCACACGAAATGGACCTATAAACCGGGGCCCCAACTTGCCCCTCTTCCTGAACCGGATCACTCCTTTCCAAGGAGAAACCTTCAGGAGAACGAAGTTGCCAACCTGAAATTCAAGCTCGGACCGGCGCCTGTCCGCACAACTCTTCTATTGGCTCTAGGCGGCAAATAATCCTTGCCTAACCTGCTGAATCTGCTCTGTCGTCTGAAGTATGATCTCTGTACTGCCCATCACTCTCTGTCCCACCTCTCCCCAGCAAATGGGGGTCCGACACCTCCTACCATACAACAACTCAAAAGGTGGCATACCAATGCTCGAATGATGACTGTTGTTGTAGGAAAACTCTGCCAAGGGTAAATACGCATCCCAGCTACCCCCGAAATCTAACACACACGCTCGACGCATGTCCTCCAGTGTCTGAATCATCCGCTCGCTCTGACCGTCTGTCTGGGGATGGTATGCAGTACTAAAATGCAGTTTAGTACCCAGCTCCTCATGGAATTTTTTCCAGAACCTAGAAGTGAAACGTACATCACGGTCCGAAAAATTCGAGATCGGCACTCCATGCCGAGATACTACTTCTCTCACATATATCTCCGCCAACTTCTCCGCTGATGAACTCTCGCTGATGGCAAGGAAGTGTACACTCTTCGTCAACCTATCCACAATCACCCAAATTGCATCGACTCCCCTAGCAGTTCTCGGCAATTTGGTGATGAAATCCATAGTAATCTGTTCCCACTTCCACTCAGGAATCTCCAATGGCTGTAACTTGCCATGCGGTCTCTGGTGCTCGGCCTTAACTCTACGGCAGGTCAAGCACCTCTCAACGAACCAGGCGACGTCTCTCCTCATACAGGGCCACCAATATTCCTTCCTCAAATCCAAATACATCTTCGTAGCACCGGGATGGATCGAGAATTTCGATCTATGAGCCTCTTCCATCAAAGTAATATGCGTACCGCCCACGCATGGTACCCAAATCCGACCCTGAAACGTCAGAAGTCCTCGTCCATCCTTAACGAACTCTGAAATTAACCCAACGACCCGCTCTTTCTTCTGCATCTCGGATCTCACAGCCTCGGCCTGTGCCGCACGAATAGCATCCAATACTGGAGTCATCACAATCAGTCTCAGACATACATCTCGCAATGGAGTGCTCTCCGCCCTGCGGCTCAATGCATCGGCTACCACATTAGCCTTGCCCGGGTGGTATAGGATTTCACAATCATAATCCTTAACCACATCCAACCACCTCCTCTGACGCATATTTAGGTTGGGCTGATCCATCAAATACTTCAAACTCTTATGGTCCGTGTATATCGTACATCGAACCCCATACAGGTAGTGACGCCAAATCTTGAGAGCGAACACTACTGCCCCCAACTCTAAATCATGCGTGGGATATCTCGCCTCATGAGGCTTCAGCTGCCTCGATGCATAAGCTATCACATGACCTCTCTGCATCAATACTGCAACCAGTCCCGAAATCGATACGTCGCAATATACAACAAAATCTTCCATCCCTTCCGGGAAAGCTAATATCGGGGCTTCGCACAGTCTCTGACGAAGTGTCTCAAAGGAAGTCTGTTGCTCGGGTCCCCATGAGAATGCAACACCCTTTCGAGTCAATCTGGTGAGCGGCACTGCGATCTTGGAGAAGTCCTTAATAAACCTCCGATAGTACCCCGCCAACCCAAGGAAACTCCTGATCTCAGAGGGTGACTTCGGTACCTCCCAACTCATCACAGCCTCAACCTTGGCCGGATCGACCAATATCCCTTCCTGATTAACAACATGTCCAAGAAACTGGACCTCCCGCAACTAGAATTCACATTTGGAGAACTTTGCATATAGCTTCTCCGACCTCAATACCTCAAGGACCTCCCGCAAGTGTTCCTCATGCTGCTCTCTAGATCGCGAATACACTAGGATGTCGTCGATAAATACAATCACTGACCGATCCAACATCAGCCTGCATACCCTGTTCATGAGGTCTATGAACACAGTCGGGGCATTGGTGAGCCCGAAAGGCATCACCACAAACTCATAATGGCCATATTGCGTCCTAAATGCTGTCTTCTGGACGTCCTCATCCCGCACTCTCACCTGATGGTACCCTGACCTCAGGTCAATCTTAGAAAACCAAGATGCCCCTTGCAACTGATCGAATAAATCATCGATCCTCGGTAACGGGTAACGGTTCTTGACCGTCACTTTGTTCAACTCCCGGTAATCAATGCACATCCGGTGTGAACCATCCTTCTTCTTGACGAACAGAATAGGTGCTCCCCACGGCGAGCTGCTCGGCCGAATGAATCCC
The DNA here is from genome assembly GCF_052625555.1 of Lactuca saligna. Taxonomy (NCBI): domain Eukaryota; kingdom Viridiplantae; phylum Streptophyta; class Magnoliopsida; order Asterales; family Asteraceae; genus Lactuca; species Lactuca saligna. The sequence goes on from NC_136419.1 coordinate 154,264,446, forward strand.
TTCCCCAACAACTCTTGGAGTTGCGAGGACAACTCTTGCATCTCTGGAGGTGCGAGACGATAAGGCACCTTCGCAGTAGGCGCGGCCCCCGGAATCAGATCGATACCAAACTCTACTTGCCTCGCAGGAGGTACTCCCGACAGCTCCTCGGGGAAAACATCCGGAAACTCACGCACCACTGGGACCTCCTCCACTGACCTCGGTCTCTCAGAAGCCTCCCGCGTATCCATCACATACGCCACAAAACCCTTACATCCCTGCTTTAGACATTGCCTCGCCCTAGCGGCCGAACAAAAAGCTGATCCCGAACGGGTACCCTCGCCGTACACTGTAAGAACTCCCCCACTAGGGTCTCGTATAGTCACCAGCTGACGCTCACAATCGATGACAACGCTGAATCGGCTCAACCAGTCCATGCCCACGATGACACAGACATCACCCATCGCAATAGGAATCAGGTCAATTGGAAACTCAACCCCGAAAATCTCTAGCACGCATCCCCGAAGAACCTCCGTGGCACAAATCACTCTCTCGGCCGCTATAGAAACTCTCAGAGGCCGACTTAACGACTCACGACTAATGCTGATATGCTGACTAAAAGCTAAAGATACAAAGGACCTACTCGCACCCGAGTCAAATAACACTAGAGCAGGCACAGAGTTCATAAGAAAAGTACCTACACATATAATAACATAAGCATACATTTCGACTTTAAATAAATACATGAATTACAGCATACCTGCCACAACATCGGGCGCAGCGCGGACCTCCTCCGCAGTCAGCTGAAAGGCTCTCCCGCGAGCCCTCGGGGCCTCGACCTTCGCCGGTCGAGTCTCAGTAGTCCTGGCAATAGGTGTAGATCCCTGGCGAAGCTGAGGGCACTCGGCTTTCCGATGGCCTGTCTGGTTGCAATGAAAGCAAACCATAAACCCCTTAGGGCAATCCCTAGCGATGTGTCCCTCCTTGCCACACTTGTAGCAAACACCAGCTTGACACGCCCCATCATGACCCTTGCCGCATTTTCCGCAAGTGCGGCCCTTCGGACCTCCCGTCCTCGAATCGGCGGACTTGGTCTGCTTGGCTGCCGGCTGAGACTGAGCCGGCCGCCAGTCCACCTGCTGAGACTTGGCCTCCTCCCTAGCCTGGGTCTCCAACTCGATCTCGCGCTTCTTGGAATTCGCCTGAAGCTCAGCAAAAGTATGATAGGTGGAGTTCGACACAAACTCCTGGATATCCCTCCTCAAAACACCCAAGTACCGGCTCATCCGCGACTGCTCTGTAGACACCAGCTCGGGGCAGAACATCGCCCTCTCATGAAACTTCCGCGTGACCACCGCAACCGAATCAGTACCCTGCTTAAGGGTCAAGAACTCCTGAACCAATCGTTCCCTCTCCACTGGGGGAATGTACTCGTCCCTGAACATGGCAGTAAACCTCTCCCATGTCACTGCTGTAATCTCTACCAAAGTGAAGTTCGCCGTCACGAACTTCCACCAATCCTTCGCTCCCAGACGGAGCTGGTTCAAAGCGAACCGTACCCTCAGGTGCTCCGGGCATGAACAAGTGTAGAAGCACCCCTCAATATCAACGATCCACCTCATCGCAGCAATCGGATCCTGCGTCCCATCGAACTCAGGTGGTTTCGTGTTGCTGAATTCCCGAAATAGCAGCGAGTCACCCCCCTGTGGCCTGGCAGCGGCCACAGCTGCGGTAGCGGCAGCGGCTGCAGCTTCAGTCAGTGCGGCGTACCGCTCCTCAAACGTCTCCATCAGGGTGGTCTTAATAGACCCAAACATCTCCGGGATCTCAGCCCGGATCGCTGCAGCTACCTCCTCCTGAATCAGATGACAAATCTCCTCGTCACTCACACCGCTCGAACTCGTCCCGTGGCGTGTTGTAACCATGATGTCTCTGAAATATAACATAAAATTCTCAAAGACTCCATCAAGTACAATTGTACTCGATAACGCAACCCTACTCAGTCTCCGATATCCAGGGATTCTTACTTGGGTCTCCCACCGACCCGGTGTCTTCGGTAGTACGGGCCCAATACTACCGACCACACCGTATCAGCATTCGTCCCAAATCTTCCTCCCCAAACCCCGAATAGTGAGTACTCTACTTTTGATGTGCACTATCTACCTGCACGCTATCAAGTGTCTCATATCGACAAACTCCCTAGACTAAGGCATCAAAAATCAGGCCACTCTAGTCTTCTAGCATGCATAACAATTCATAATTCATTTCATAACATAACATTGTAAGGTATTTTGGGGATCTTTACCGTTCGGGCGCTGACTGATCGTACACACTGCTTCTTTCTTGTTTACCACACTATCATTTTTAAAAGTTTATGCCTTTATTTTTTTTTTAAAAAGTTTTCCTCAAATCCTCGGTTTGTGTTCGGTTACACCCGAAGGTACACCCGAATCCCACAAACCAAGGCTCTGATACCAATTGTAACAACGCAAATTTTTCAAACGAATTTTTCATTTCAAACAAATAGATTATTTTTATTCAAACCCAATATAATTATTTCAAGTGTTAAGTCGAAATACAATTCATAAAATTCCCAAGATCTCAAAACATCAATCAGTGTGTACGCATCATGCCGGCGCCTTCCCACGGTCCTCGCTAGTACCTGAAACACATACATAACAACTGTAAGCATAAATGCTTAGTGAGTTCCCCAATATACAACTTACACATATACGCCTTTCCAGGCCCTGACCTTCCGGTCCACAATACAACGCCTTCCGGCCCATAACATAATCGCCTTCCGGCCGATAGCATATTGCCTTCCAGCCCATAACATATTGCCTTCCGGCCCGTAACACAGTGCCTTCCGGCCCATATAAACATACACAGAACGCATAGCAATTAACTTACCACATATAACACATTTATCACATATATCACATATCATATTCGACCTTCCGGTTACACAGTCAAACCCTTCTGGGTACAGTATAGTGAGAAGACTCACCTCGTGGATACTGTAAGCTAGCAACTCCTGAAATCACTCGTACCCGATCCGCCGAGCTACAAACTCCCTATAATATCATATATCCCTTATTAATACTTTTATCTCTCAAGTTAACTAACCCTAAGAAATCACACATAGGTCAACTCTGGTCAATGGTCCACGGTCAACTCGACCGGACTCGGCGAGTGCCATGGCGACTCGGCGAGTCTAGACGTCCTCCAATCTTCTAAGATTCCCCTTCTACTCATCGAGTATCCTCCTTGACCCGACGAGTTACTCCTGGCAGAATTGCGGGGCCACCCCGACTCCACTCGCCGAGTCTGAAGAACAGATCGATGAGTCCCAGTTATTCTGCAAGCTACTCGCCGAGTCTGTTCATCGGACTCGGCGAGTCCATGCCATGCAGTCGATCAAACTGCTTCCTAAGGTCAGAATTGTTCCGACCATTCATAGGTCTGGTCCTTCTAGACTGGTCCATCATGTAAGGTCTTCATTTAGGTGCTCATGCTACACCCCAAGACTTATAATTTACATTTTGACCTAAGGCATAAGGATTTCAATCCAAAACCTCTATTGATTCCCGAAATGCACAGGCATGGGACATTTTGGACCTCTAAAGGTCCCAATACGGGGTTCCAATCGTTTGGGGACTAAGGTAACATTCAATCTAGCCACAAAAAGGGTTCCATAAACCCTAAATCCATATACACATCAACATGGAAGAATGTAATTCGAATTATTACCTGAATAATGTGTTCTCTCGGTGTCCCAATCCTCAGAATGTGACTTCTCTTGTTGTTCCCTTCACCAAGCCTTCTCTTCCTTGCACAACAACTCTTCCAAACTCAACAGTGGTCTTCAACCTTGCTCCAGATGCACACGATCGAATTAGGGTTCTTCTCAGAAGGCTAAAACGAACAATGACGGCCTATAAGTCCTTTTTATACGTCCCAAAACTGAACGGCTAGGGTTTCCGCTGAACAGCGTAGACTCGCCGAGTCCATATCTGGACTCGTCGAGTCCAGTCGCGAACCCGCGACTAGGTCTGCGGTCCTACTCGGCGAGTCTGACTCCAACTCGCCGAGTCCCCTCTTAAAACACCCCAAAACACAATTTAAACAATACCTGAGATTCCGGCTGTTACACAGTCATTGCGAGCTCTTCCCTTTGCTACTAGAATTACCTGGAACCAAAATTAAAAACCATAAGCACGAAGCATGGTGAGTTTCCACAAACTACCACAGACCATACACATAATCACATAATAACATATCATGGGCCTCACCCGGCATCGAGCAAATCTCGGTATACATATAAACATATCAACAAATACACATAGAATAATCACATAACATAAGAATATAAACATTCCTCGGGCCCCACCCGACATCGAATCGTAATCCAAAAAGCATACAAACATTCCTCGGGCATCGCCCGACATCGAACTGTAATCCGGAAGCATAAAAATATAGAAACATCAAGTATCATGAAGACATCAAGCATACTAACATTCCGCGGGCACCACCCGACATCGGATCGTAATCCAGATAACATATAAACCTACATCGGGAACCGCCTGACATCGGACCGTAGTCCGGAAGACATACAAATATAGAAACATGCAAGAATCACAAAGATGTCAAGCATACAAACATTCCTCGGCCATCGCCCGACATCGAACCATAGTCCAGAAAGCATATAAACATTCATCAGGCAATGCCCGACATCGGGCCTTAGTCTAAAACATAAAAACATATATACGTGATGACATTGGTGCCTTCAACCCGTTCATACAAGAGGAAACTCGCCTCGCACTGCTAAAGCCCCCCAAATAATTCTCTGGCTGCTGACTGACAAATCCCCGAATTGTTAATCGTTAAAAAAAACCCAATTAACATTCGGGTTTCAATGCACAACCATAAATCCATACTTGGGGTAAAAGGCCCATTTTACCCCTAACCTAGCTTGGTCCAAGACCCAAGCCCAAACTCACACTCTAAAGGCCCAAAAGCCAAATAATCAACCAAGGCCCAATTTGTTGCATTAGGTGTCTAAGTCCATAACTATAATTGGTATGTACTTGACCCGAGAGTAGCATGGTCTATTTTCGATTGCCTTCACTAGAAAAATTTAACAGGATGGATATTTGAGAACGAGGTTATTTGTGATTTAATAATATATTATAAGTATAATATATTAATTAAGAAATCATATTATTTAATTAATATTGGTCAAGAATTAATTTGGAAATAATTCACTGATCAAAAGAGATTAATTAAATTAAGGAGACTAATTTAGTAAATCAGTAATACATATAATTTGGGACAATAATCCATGATTGATTAGTGATGGACTAAATTTATGTGAGATTCCATGAAGTGTTAGTCCATAAGGCTTATCATATAGATTATTGGATTAAAGTGCCAAGGAATGGATTAGGGTTTACAAGTTGAAACCCTAGGAATTCCACACTATAAAAGTAAGCCCATAGCTCCAAATTCACCACCCCAAGGGTTCTAAGAGAACCCTAGCCGATTTTGGTGGTTCTAGCCTCTCTTAAAGTGCTCCATTTGTTCATGGTGTTTATAATTTGTTTGAGGCATCACACTTGAGGTGCTAAGATCTTGAAAGGCCAACAATTACAAGCTATAAATAAGAGTTATTCTTCTAACTAGTTTTTATGATTCATGTACCAAATTTGTATGCTAGATAGGCTTCATGCTTTGGATAATTTTTTGTTGCATGTATAACTAGAGAAAACTTAGATCCAAAGCATTAGGGTTGTATGTTTTCACACCCCAAAAATCAAAGGCGGAAACATTTCCGGGTGGACTCCACGTTGTGTATCAAATCTAATGTACATAGTAATCACAGTAAACAACCATTACATTACATATATATGAAAGTTTACATTTGTTTCAAAAGTAAAGTTATAGAAGATATACATATGCATCATATTAACAAAAGTTGAGGCGAGTCTTCCACGCACTCCGTCTTCATCAAAAGAGATCACCGGGTACCTGTCTAACTTGGACCTGAGAATACAAGCGGTTCGAAAATCAGCATAAAGCTGGTGAGTTCATAAGCGGTTTTGTTTTATGAAAATGTATCGGTTTCGTTTAGTTTCCAAAAAGGTTTGTTATCCAAGAAAATCCCATATTTTCTTATGTGAAGTTAGTTTAGTTATCATTTGTTACCAATTCGATTACGTGTTCTATTTTACCCCAGGAAAATCCCATATTTTCCTAATTGTAAGACCAGTTGTATATCACAATGTATAGTTTACTACACAAAACTATATGTTGAAAATCTTGGGATCACTATCCCGAAAGAGATATAAGATAGTTTGACACGTGAAAATACAGATTTAGGATCATGGGACTACCATCCCGGACTAGACACGAGATAATTTGATATATATGGAAATATAGATTGAAAACCATGGGATTACTATTCCGAACAAGATATAGATTTAGACCTCGGGATTATCATCCCGTACTTGATATAGATTGAATTCATGGGATTACTATCCCGTAATAGATATAGATTAAAAACCATGGGATCACTATACCGGACAAGATATAGGTTTAGACCATGGGATTAGTATCCCGTAATAGTTATAGATTCAAAACCATGCGATTACTATCCCGTATAAGATATAGTTAAAAACCATGGGGAAAACATCCCGAATTAGATATGAAATATCGTAATATGTACGAATTGTAGATAGAAAGTAGTTTGATAACCTTGGGTCTAACATCCCGTACTAAATACAAGATAGTTTTATATACCAGGAAATATAGTTGGAAACCATGGGATCACTATCCCGGACTAGGTACAAAATAGTTTGATAAAACCATGCGATCACTATCCCGAAGCAGATATAAGATTTTAAAACCCAAGCTGTGAATAAACTAATATTAATACACGTTGTGAGTCAGGTTACCATGCTAATACGACAACGAGACCTCCTTGACGTTTGACAGACATCGAAACAATATCCAGAAATTTGTCACCCCAGGCGTGCCCGCCTAACTGTCGCTAGCAGATAAGGTGTGGGATTGTCAGTCCCGAATAGATCTATTCACAAATTCCGCGCTCTCCCTCCAGGAGACTCTGGTTACACTTCCGGGGAGGATTCACTGATCATCCATAAAGGGTAGTGACTATCTCACAAACTAGTACTAAAGTATCCATAGCGTTCTCATACGATATCGACATACAGAAGATTGTGAAATGTAATACAGCGAATATAGATACATACAATGAAATTATCTGACAATACATTCAAATGATACGGAGATAAACTGAATCAGACATAGTTTATCTAATAACTTTATATAGATATCAGTACATGATAGAACGAATAGTAAGGCACCCCAAATTATTCCCATAATAATTTGATTAGTTTAGTTATTTCCTTAACTAAAATACAATTAGTTGTAATTGATAAATCATTCCTTATGCTCAGCATAATACATAAGGAGTAAATGAGTTTATAAGTTTGTCAGATATATTTGAAACATATCAATGTTATGATTTGAAAACAGTTATAGTTTGCTTGTATTCCCCACCCCCCCCCCCCCTTGAAAACATTGAAAACAGTGAAAAGGGCGTAGGGGTATGAACTCACCGGACGAGAAATGTGACGATTTTGATGCTAAGAGTTGATCCGGGGCTTGTAAACACACGAGGTTCCTAAGTATAATGTAAAGATACACATTTGTATCTAATTAGGACTTAGATTGATTATTGGATAGGGACAATTGCTTTAAGTCGCGAAAACACTCCGATACAAGTGTTTGCAGGGACCCGGGTGGCGTTTAAGGACATGTAATGATGTGAGGGACTTAGGAAATGAGTTTACTCCCCAAGAGTACACTTCTAAATGGTGTTTACGGCCAAAAAACCCATTCCCCATGAGTTTACAGTCGTAAACTCATGATGGGTGGTTTATGGTGCAATTTGGACATCAAATACTTAGGGGACAATTTCTAGATTTGGTTTAAGGGTTTGGAATAAGTTTTAATCACCAAAATGACACATTTTAGGGAGTTTACGGCCTAGCATGGTCTCATGGCCGTAAACTCCTATAAACCCATGAAAAGTTGTGTTTTTGGATTCCAAACTAATCACATGTGATTGCTAAAATTGTCCTAAGGCCTTATATGCATTTGTTTGAAGTTTTGAAAGGGTTTTTGGAGTTTACGGCCAATGAGACCCCTCTCATGGCCGTAAACTCTCTTAGAGTTTGATTCCATGTGTTTTTAAGCCAAAAACTTGTTTGAAAGGACTTCTAAAATTCCCTTAAAGCCTTAAAATGAATTTGGGACACATTATGACACACTTTTTGGAGTTTACGGCCATAGAACACATGGAATCAAACTATTTTTGGATGTATTTAAGGCCTTTAAACTATTTTTGGTTGGTCCTTTGATTTATTCCAAGGCTTTTGGTGGTGGTGATTGGCTTTCTAACACCATAGAAATGGATTTGTACAATGTTTTATGGACTTTACGACCCAAGCACAAGTGTTGGCCGTAAACTCACAATAATCCCTCAAAAATTATGTTTCAAGTGTCCAAATGATAATACCAATATTCTACATGAGTTTACGACCCAAGCTTATGCCTTGGCCGTAAAATCCTTTAAGTCATATCTAAGCCTTGTTTGTGATTTGGGAGGGTTTAAGGGCATGAAAACCCCATTTACATGAGTTTACAACCCAAGCTTATGCCTTGGCCGTAAAATCCTTTAAATGACTCAAAATCAATGATTTAAATGTTATATGTCCATTCCATAAAGCCATCTAGCCATATCCAAGGTCCAATTGTGTTTAGGAAGGGTTTTTGTGCTCCAAAACCCATTATATATGAGTTTACGGCCTAAGAGGGTTCCATGGACGTAAACTCATGAATGATGTCTTAATCCAAGCTTTGAAGTCGAATTTGAAGGCTAAGAAGGTTACAATACAAGCTAGGGAAAGTACCTTAGAGATTTGAGGCCTTAAATTTGAGTTTTGGACCCTTAAACTTGGATTTAGGAGAGAGGTTAGAGAGATAGAGTAGAGAGAGGAAGAAAAAGCTTCAAATGAAAGGTTTAACACGTTTATATAGTTCCCAAAACTTGGACACGGTGGAATTCTACCCGATACCGGTATTAAACACGGCTTTTGGTCGCACCCGATTAAGTTACCGTCACCCGGCGCGAACATTTATAAAACATATGAAATAAATATTTTGGGCTAATTACATGAGTTCCTGAGTGATTTATACACTCATTAAATTATAATAAACATATAAGTTTAAAAAAATAATTAACCCAAAGTGAAAACGTAACAAATTTGATAACGGCGAATTCTTCCGGTAGAACGGGTTTTGGTGATGAACAATTTCGGGTTGTTACATTATCCCCCCGTTAGAGGGAATTTCATCCCGAAATTCAAAGAATAAGATATAGATCATGAATTTGGAGTGAGACACGAATGGATTTGTTGCCTCGGGTCTTCACTTTCTCAAGTGCAATCGAGTCTCTACTGGGCGTTCTAGTGAATTCTCACTATCGGGACGTGTCCTTGTTTCGTACCTTGACTCTCTCTTAATCTGTGATATCAATCGGTTTTCTCATGGAAGTTCCAACCCTGGACGACTTCGGTTTCCTCAAGGAATCACTAGGGTTTCGTTGGGTAGAAGCTTCTAAGGATTCGAGACATGATGTACTGGATAGATGTTAACAAGCTCTAAGAGTATCCGAACCCTGAAGATTGCAGAATCAATCTCTACGAAGACCTTGAAAAGTCTGAGGTGGGACTAAACTTTAGACGTTCGAATGAAATTCCCGGAAACTCTTCAGGATAGACAATTAGTAAAAGGAGCTACTAACTTCGCGTTTCTCAATGATCACAGAAACGAGGGATGTGTGGTAATTCACATGGGGAAAACTTTTGAGTTCTAATACATGGAATTGATACGAAGGTTTGATGCCAAAGATCATGAGAGCCAGGTCGAGGAAAAGATATAGACAGGCGACCCTCTCGAAACCAAGATAAAAACATGAATAAGGCTCAGTCATTCCATGTAAAACGTAGCATCAAAGCATTTTCGTGAAAAGTTTCCCATTTAATCGAATGGAACAGGATATTTCTCCAAACTGAGAATATGATCTATAGGTACGAAGTTAGTGTTCTCTATCTCATTGGTTAGTCGTCTCGATGATACACATTTCGATTATATACGAAGGATTGAGCTTAGAAAATGTTCGAATAGATAGATCACAGGTTTCCTTCTTCGTACTGGAATCGAAAAGAGTTTCAGGTATAAGAATTATCGAAGAGAAGTATACCTGCGACAATAGAGTGATCAGTGGTGGTAGCTGCTTTAGGGTAATTCCTCTTGAAGTGCCCCGCTTCACCACAATTGTAGCTGGCCGGACTGATTCCCGCTCCGGATGATTGGTTCGTTGATTTGGCTGGTTTTCTGCAGGTTCGAGCAAGGTGGCCCCTCTTGCCACAGTTATCACAGATCCATTTGCGACATGGACCGGGAATGCGGTGATGGTAGTTGCACTTACCACACCAAGGAAGGGTACCGGTGTATCCACTGGTAGGAGTTTAGGCTGTCGATCCAACAGCTGAGACAGCAACAGGGGCAGTAGCAGCATGGACTGGTACCGTTTGCTGTTTCTTAGAAGACCCTTTTGTACTCGGGGCCTTCCGCTTGTTCCGAAATTTCTTTTTACGTTCACCTCCACTTGTGTCTGGCTCAGGAGTGGTAGCTTCCTCATCAGAGTTGTCTTTGTGATCGATCAAGATTTTCGCAAGAAATTTAGCGCTGTCGTAGGTGTCTAGCTTTGCAGCCAAGACATTCCCTTTGGTTGGCTGGGTCAATCCCCAAATGAATCTCTCGATCTTTTTACTCTCCGGGGTAACCATTCCCGGACAGAGTAATGCCAGATCATCGAATCTTGAGGTATAAGTAGCTATGTTGGAGCCTTTCATCTTAAGGTTCCAGAGTTCGTGTTCTAGCTTCTGGATTTCGCCCCGAGGGCAATACTCTGCAAGCAAAAGCTCCTTCATAGCTTCCCAACCCATGGCATTTGCTACGGGTAAAGTTAAAGATTTGACTCGGCCGTTCCACCAAGTCAGGGCTTTATCAAGGAAGGTGCAGGCGGTGAACTTTACTTTATCAGACTCCGAACAAGCACATATTTCGAAGATTGATTCGATTTTCTCGAACCATCGAGTTAGGGAAATGACACCTCCAGTGCCATCAAAGGTTGTGGGTTTCGCGTTCATGAAGTCTTTATAGGAACCCCCTCTTCAGTGTTCCTGGTTGTCTTCTGGGTTTTCAGGCTGGGGACCACCTCCGGAGCCACCGGGATTAGTTTATGACATGGCTTTCACCATTGCAGCAGTCAGAACTGTTTGATGTGATGCAAGATCAAATTGAGGAGAAGGTGGTGGTGGAGGAGGATTGTCGTTGTTCTTCGAGCTGGGTCTCTTTCTTGGAGGCATCTTGATCTAAAAAGATCAGGAAAGAGAGGATTATAAGTCCTCTGATTTGAATCAAGAGATATGGAACAGGGGATATCTCATCAAGACAGATATAGCATCATACTAAGCGATAAAGCAGGAAAGAGTTATCAAGATAGAACATTTTATCGCTAGTGGAATTGTCAAGTAACATCTCGTATACAAGGATTTTCTACGAAGGATTGGCTCGAGAAATACTCCCATAGTATTTCATGGTTCGCTGCAGCGACGATTCGTTGTTTGGGATATTAGGTAAGTTTTAGGCATGCTGCGTACCACAGTCACTCCCAACGAGATGTTGGCCGTGTCTCGACTGAATATAGTTGGCCAGGCTATGTTGATCCTAGACACAACTACATAACTGCCTAGGTTTAACCGTAGTGTACAACACCCATTTACTTATGTTTTGTTCTAGTTGTAGTTACAGATTTTGACGGTTCGGTATACTTGTATACTTTTGAAAATACTTACAGTTTTGAAGATACTTTTAATTCAGAGCACTGAGGCCCTTTAGTGTTCATAGTTTTATACCATGTAAGGTTTGGTATACTCTGTTCACTATAAACAACGGCTCTGATACCAATCTGTCACACCCCGAAAATCAAAGGCGGAAACATTTCCGGGTGGACTCCACGTTGTGTATCAAATCCAATGTACATAGTAATCACAGTAAACAACCATTACATTACATATATATGAAAGTTTACATTTGTTTCAAAAGTAAAGTTATACAAGATATACATATGCATCATATTAACAAAAGTTGAGGCGAGTCTTCCACGCACTCCGTCTTCATCAAAAGAGATCACCGGGTACCTGTCTAACTTGGACCTGAGAATACAAGCGGTTTGAAAATCAGCATAAAGCTGGTGAGTTCATAAGCGGTATTGTTTTATGAAAATGTATCGGTTTCCTTTAGTTTCCAAAAAGGTTTGTTATCCAAGAAAATCCCATATTTTCTTATGTGAAGTTAGTTTAGTTATCATTTGTTACCAATTCGATTACGTGTTGTATTTTACCCCAGGAAAATCCCATATTTTCCTAATTGTAAGACCAGTTGTATATCACAAAGTATAGTTTAGTACACAAAACTATATGTTGAAAATCTTGGGATCACTATCCCGAAAGAGATATAAGATAGTTTGACACATGTGAAAATACAGATTTAGGATCATGGGACTACCATCCCGGACTAGACACGAGATAATTTGATATATATGGAAATATAGATTGAAAACCATGGGATTACTATTCCGGACAAGATATAGATTTAGACCTCGGGATTATCATCCCGTACTTGATATAGATTGAATTCATGGGATTACTATCCCGCAATAGATATAGATTAAAAACCATGGGATCACTATACCGGACAAGATATAGGTTTAGACCATGGGATTAGTATCCCGTAATAGTTATAGATTCAAAACCATGCGATTACTATCCCGTATAAGATATAGTTAAAAACCATGGGGAAAACATCCCGAATTAGATATGAAATATCGTAATATGTACGAATTGTAGATAGAAAGTAGTTTGATAACCTTGGGTCTAACATCCCGTACTAAATACAAGATAGTTTGATATACCAGGAAATATAGTTGGAAACCATGGGATCACTATCCCGGACTAGGTACAAAATAGTTTGATAAAACCATGGGATCACTATCCCGAAGCAGATATAAGATTTTAAAACCCAAGCTGTGAATAAACTAATATTAATACACGTTGTGAGTCAGGTTACCATGCTAATACGACAACGAGACCTCCTTGACGTTTGTCAGACATCGAAACGATATCCAGAAATTTGTCACCCCAGGCGTGCCCGCCTAACTGTCGCTAGCAGATAAGGTGTGGGATTGTCAGTCCCGAATAGATCTATTCACAAATTCCGCGCTCTCCCTCCAGGAGACTCTGGTTACACTTCCGGGGAGGATTCACTGATCATCCATAAAGGGTAGTGACTATCTCACAAACTAGTACTAAAGTATCCATAGCATTCTCATACGATATCGACATACAGAAGATTGTGAAATGTAATACAGCGAATATAGATACATACAATGAAATTATCTGACAATACATTCAAATGATACGGAGATAAACTGAATCAGACATAGTTTATCTAATAACTTTATATAGATATCAGTACATGATAGAACGAATAGTAAGGCACCCCAAATTATTCCCATAATAATTTGATTAGTTTAGTTATTTCCTTAACTAAAATACAATTAGTTGTAATTGATAAATCATTCCTTATGCTCAACATAATACATAAGGAGTAAATGAGTTTATAAGTTTGTCAGATATATTTGAAACATATCAATGTTATGATTTGAAAACAATTATAGTTTGCTTGTATTCCCCCCCCCCCCCCTTGAAAACATTGAAAACAGTGAAAAGGGCGTAGGGGTATGAACTCACCGGACAAGAAATGCGACGATTTGGATGCTAAGAGTTGATCTGGGGCTTGCAAACACATGAGGTTCCTAAGTATAATGGAAAGATACACATTTGTATCTAATTAGGACTTAGATTGATTATTGGATAGGGACAATTGCTTTAAGTCGCGAAAACACTCCGATACAAGTGTTTGGAGGGACCCGGGTGGCGTTTAAGGACATGTAATGATGCGAGGGACTTAGGAAATGAGTTTACTCCCCAAGAGTACACTTCTAAATGGTGTTTATGGCCAAAACACCCATTCCCCATGAGTTTACGGCCGTAAACTCATGATGGGTGGTTTATGGTGCAATTTGGACTTCAAATACTTAGGGGACAATTTCTAGAGTTGGTTTAAGGGTTTGGAATAAGTTTTAATCACCAAAATAAAACATTTTAGGGAGTTTACAGCCTAGCATGGTCTCATGGTCGTAAACTCCTATAAACCCATGAAAAGTTGTGTTTTTGGATTCCAAACTAATCACATGTGATTGCTAAAATTGTCCCAAGGCCTTATATGCATTTTTTTGAAGTTTTGAAAGGGTTTTTGGAGTTTACGGCCAATGAGACCCCTCTCATGGCCGTAAACTCTCTTAGAGAGTGATTCCATGTGTTTTTAAGCCAAAAACTTTTTTAAAAGGACTTCTAAAATTCCCTTAAAGCCTTAAAATGAATTTGGGACACATTATGACACACTTTTTGGAGTTTACGGCCATGGAACACATGCTATGGCCGTAAACTCTTAAATGAAAGGGTTTTGATATATTTAAGGCCTTTAAACTATTTTTGGTTGGTCCTTTGATTTATTCCAAGGCTTTTGGTGGTGTTGGATGGCTTTCTAACACCTTAGAAATGGATTTGTACAATGTTTTTTGGAGTTTACGGCCCAAGCACAAGTGTTGGCCGTAAACTCACAATAATCCCTCAAAAATTATGTTTCAAGTGTCTAAATGATAATACCAATATTCTACAAGTCATATCTATGCTTTGTTTGTGATTTGGGAGGGTTTAAGGGCATGAAAACCCCATTTACATGACTTTACGGCCCAAGCTTATGCCTTGGCCGTAAAATCCTATAAATGACTCAAAATCAATGATTTAAATGTTATATGTCCATTCCATAAAACCATCTAGCCATATCCAAGGTCCAATTGTTTTTAGGAAGGGTTTTTGTGCTCCAAAACCCATTATATATGAGTTTACGGCATAAGAGGGTTCCATGGCCGTAAACTCATGAATGATGTCTTAATCCAAGCTTTGAAGTCGAATTTGAAGGCTAAGAATGTTACAATACAAGCTAGGGAAAGTACCTTAGAGATTTGAGGCCTTAAATTTGAGTTTTGGACCCTTAAACTTGGATTTAGGAGAGAGGTTAGAGAGAGAGAGTAGAGAGAGGAAGAAAAAGCTTCAAATGAAAGGTTTAACACGTTTATATAGTTCCCAAAACTTGGACACGGTGGAATTCTACCCGATACCGGAATTAAACGCGGCTTTTGGTCGCACCCGATTAAGTTACCTTCACCCGGCGGGAACATTTATAAAACTTATGAAATAAATATTTTGGGCTAATTACATGAGTTCCTGAGTGATTTAGACACTCATTAAATTATAATAAACATATAAGTTTAAAAAAATAATTAACCCAAAGTGAAAACGGAACGAATTTGATAACGGCGAATTTTTCGGTAGAACGGGTTTTGGTGATGAACAACTTCAGGTTGTTACATATGTTGACCATAGGAGTGTTATAGTACTTAAAACCCAATAGTGGTATCAGAGCCTATGATAGTTTTCTGTTATATCGATGCATCATATGGCAGATTGTTTGAGTTTTTTGCCTGTTTTGGATTAGGATCCTTACCACAAAATCTTTTTGCTCATAAAATTCGATTTTACTGATATGATAGTGATTATCCCCATCCAATAACATGATGATTGTCAAATTCTAAGAGAATTACTTGATTTTGTGAAAAACTTATTATTTATTTTATTAATTTATAATTTGAACTAAATGGATTTGAAGAGATTCATAACTTGTCCTCAAGTTATGGAACTTGGAAAATCTCTTTTTATGACTAAAGAGAGTTATAAAACTTGCCATCAAGTTTTGGAACTCAAGTTTTTTTAAGGAGTTACAAAACTTGCCATCAACTTTGGAATTCAATAGTTTTTGAATTTCAAAAGTTTAGTTAAAAGGTTTTAATTTGAAATATTGAATTCTAAAACATCTAGTAGTTAAAAGGTTTCAAAAAGGTGCAACTCTTGGGTTCATAACTTAAAAACTTAATTAAATAGTTTTTAATTTTGAATTTTTATAACCTTGATGCTTTCAATAGTTCAATTACACCTTATGCACTTTATTAAATTATTTAAAGTGTTTAATTAAAAGAGAATTAATAAATCCATAATCATATTGTTTAAAGTTAATTAAAATTAAGAGTATAATTTATTAAGAGATTAAACCACAAAGTATTTTAAATGTGTAAAATACACCCTTATACTATATAACATTAAAATTTTAATACATTATATATGTATAAGTAAAAGGTCAGTCTTACCATTAGTAGGCATCATTCACGAAGCTAGTCTATAAGGCTGTTTAAGAAAATTGCCTATAAAATGACGATTGAATGGGTATCCACTCTTACCCACCACATTCTTCACTAGTGGAGGATCGTTAGTCGAACAGGTTTCATAGGACATTTAAATCTTCATTAAAAGTATAATAAAATATAAAGTAACTAAACCTTTTATAAATTCCCAATCCAAGTTACTTAGGAAAAATGTGAATTTGATGCTAACCCATGAAATTGCACATTGCACCTTATTAGTCGTTAGTGGAGCGTGTGTGGTTAACCGCTACACCAATATGGGACTAATAAAGGATGGAAATAGGTAGCTCGTAGTTTTTCATAGATCAATAGAGCGCATATGGTTAACTGGCACATTGATTAGGTGATAAATGACTTCAAGAGTACCAAGCTAATTTGCATCGTTATTCACACCTTGTTTGTGATTCTCGAAATCCCAGTCACAAACTTGAAGGGCATAATCGAGATTAAACATGCCATTGAAAAGTTCAATGAATCTCAAAGAATCTAGGAATTTCAATTCATTTAAAAAGTAATTTTCTTTTTTGTTTTTCATGGTGGAAATTGGTAAATCTCATTTATGTATGTCACACCCCAAAACTGGAACGGCGGAAACGTTCGGGGGTGGAGGACGTCATGCCAAGTATCACGAGATATGTATATGGTAAGCAAGTAATGAAAAAACATTTCATTTATAAAGAAAGTGTTTACTGTTCACAAAACATATAAGTCATAAACAAATAACAAAACAAGACTTGAAGTTGTAATGCTCCATCTTCTAAATCCCCAACACGAGCACCTGTCTAGTATTCTCCTGAGAATACAAGTTATTTGAAAGAGTTGATCAGAAATTAAGCTGGTGAGTTCATAAGATTTTAGTGATGTGAGTAAGCTGTAAAATGTGGTTGAATATGTATATGCACAAGTGATGTAAGCTGTAAGTTATGTTTTGAAAAGTTCGCATGTTCCTCTAGAAAATCCTATATTTCCTACTTTAATGAAAGTTAAGTAAAATGACACTACAAGTCTTTCTATGGGTACTAAGTGGGTACAAGTTATATATACTTAGAGTAAATAAACAATCGATTGTGCGCATCTTCCCTAAACTTACAACCCAACAGGGAACAAGAAGTTAGGCGGATAGCACACATTCGATTGGTTGTTAGATCGTTGTCATATATAACCTTGGTGTATTCACTTTTTACTCATGGAGTTATTTGTAATGATTCCTTTATATCTAATGGAGAGTTCTTTTAAGAAAACCTATATTTCTTATAGTAAAATAATGACTGCAGTGATTACTTTTATAATACCTTTGTTTATACTGCTATATATAATCTGATATCGGGTAGATAGTTAATTGGGGGAATCTGCCCTAAGCCCACAATCCAACAGGAACAAGACGTCGTGGGAAAACACACATTTAGCTATCTAGTGGATATTAGTTTTATATATAAACATGGTGTATAAACTATGGTGTTATAGAGTTAACTCACCTAAAGTCTCTAAAATTGTACTGGCTTAATAAAATGGATTAAGCCCTTTTATGGGAAATCTCTAGTTTTATATACCAAAAATGTAGACTTTGATAAGTAAGTTTTGTACTAGAATAACTGTGCGTTGACTCTGTGTCTTATGACCTGATCCATACCTCGTACCCTTATGATGACTTAATGTATACTAAGCATAGATATATATAGATTCGGGTAGATAATAGATTGGGTGACCTCGGTGCAAGCCCACATCCAACGGGAACAGGAATTACAGCAAAGAGCACACATCCTATTAGCTCTCAAAATCTACTAGCATATATGTATCCTCTAATGTATACATTAAGGAATCTTAAACTTAGCATCATGATCCTAACCTTTAATCGTAGCCTCCTACCAAGGCATCTTCTGTCCTGAGTTAAACCGTACCGCTCCTTTGTCCAATGTAGAAGTATATTCTCCCTAGTTTATAACTATCTTGACTAGAAAATAGATCAACTTTCAAGTGGTATCGACACTTTATGAAAGTAATGGGAGAAGTAAGTACACAAATGTCGTTTATGATGACATGCGGATGCACTAATAACCTAAAAACATATTTGTTTTATTACGCTCATAACGTGAAAGCGAGAACCCCTACTAAACGCTCTCAATGTAAAGAGATTAAGGGAACCAAACAGGACCCCAACAATTCCTTGCAAGCCGTGTAATTCACATTAAAGTTATATGATCATGTATACCCAATATAACTATCACTAATGTGTTAGTGATTCATTGGTATAATTAGATCCTGTCTGGATGTTCTCATGCTATAGCAACCTAACTTGTTTGTTATGTTCTGTTTTGGTATTGTTTGATTCTCTTCACTATTTGTTTTGTTATGGTAAGGTTTGATTCTCTTCACTGTTTGTTCTGTTCTGGTATTGTTTGATTCTCTTCACTGTTTGTTTTGTTCTGGTATTGATTCCTTGTCTACTTCATTGTACTAGAAGTAATGAATAACATTCTTCTAAACTATACCTATAATAGTTTAATAATGCTCTACTTCGACTGTTACTGAAATGACTCATTTCTCTACTAAGTTATGCTTTTACTTTATTAACGGAGTTTTGTATAACTATAAGGTAACCTAACTTTAAACGAGTTTTGAAACGTTTTGGCAACTGATAAATAACATAAGTAAGATTTTGCAAGATGTTTAACAACAAACATTTACACAATTATCATTGTGTTCAACCTGTATTACCCCCTTAAAATAGTTAAAATAGTTAAAGATTCATTACGGGGTATGAACTCACCTGTTGTGGGTGATTCAAACGGGTATGCACGTACGGATGAGAAGTTCCACGAATGAAGTCCCGAGACACAATAAGTCCTAAAAGATATATATATATATATATATATATATATATATATATATATATATATATATATATATATAAGGACACATATTGACATGAATATAGTGTTTTATAAACAATTACATGAAAGGAAACACCTTCCAGGACTAGGAAAGACCTTGACCAAGTGTTAGAATCACATGTGATTCAACAAAGGAAGGTAAAATGGCACTCACATGAGTTTACTACCATGGGTTTATGGCCCAAGGGAGTTTATGGCCACAGGGAGTTTACGGTCGTAAACTCATGGTTACTCATGTGTAGGTGCAAGTTTGAAGGCTAGGGGATGATTTAGGGACCTTAGCTCTACTCTAGGATGAGGAAAACCACATTCTTTGGAGTTTTTGAGGTGTTTAAGGACCTAATGAGTTTACAACCGTAAATACATGGTCATTTATATTTATGAGGGTTGTTTAGGGTCCTAAAGGTCATAAAGAATCATCCAAAATTCAAGTCTAAGCCTTAGGAAGTGTTTGTGGCATCAAAATACCCCTAACTTGAGGTTTCGGCCCTTGGACCATTTTGGATTGAGTTTGCAACCGTAATCACCTATGGGTGATGGTATTTTGATTGCTTTGTGTCCTAAACACATCAAGGTAAAGTGCTAGGCTAGTCTTTTGGCTTAAGGATGGTGTTTAGGGCATTTTGGCACCATAAAATGGAGTTCACGACCCAAGAACATCCTTGGCTGTGAACTCACTTCTAGACCTTGTTTCTTAATGATTTTTAGGTGTAGACATGTCAAGGGTAGTTCCATGTTCGGTTCCAAGGTCTATAGGGGCATAAGGCACACTTTTGGCCTCAAATTTAGTGCTCACGTTCCAAGAGGATCTTGGGCCGTGAACACCCTTTCCTTGGGTTTTATGGATGATTTCCATGTTATCTAGTCATGTAGTACCCTTTAATACACTCTAGTGTGAATGTACCTACAATTGGTGGTGAACGGATGAAGATCCTTGAGAGAGAAATCGGCTTTTCTCTAGTTGGAAATGTAACAAATGAATAAATATGGCTAACAACCATATATATACCCCTAGGGTTTTTGGCAGAAAATATTTTATTCAGGCATTGAACTCTAATACCAACGAGTTTTGGAAAAACAGAGTTGCACAATACCCTAGTGCATCCTTTCTCCTGATATCTCTTTAAGTGTAAATCCTGAAATACTCAAACTTATCCCAAATGTTTGAAAGTTAGCAGAACGGATTTGCCTTGGATTGTTGTGGATAGTTTTACAGAATGGAAACTTTTGGGTTGTCACATCATCCCCCCGTTAGAATGAATTTCATCCCGAAATTAGCTCTCTTAACACTACTACTGGGGTTGAGCTCTTCTGATTTGTAGAATACTCACTCGTAGACCTGGCAACTTTGCCTTGATGTTCTTGATAGGATTCATACTTGGTCCATCTATCATTAACTCGTGTATACAAGCCGCATATGATTAAGATTAGTAGGACTGTCGGATGTGCAACTCTGCCCCAGGTCCACAACCTACGGGGAACAGGATATAGGGCAGAAACACACATACTAGATCTGTGTAATCACACTCATATACTAACCTTGCGTATACATTCAAAAATAATAGGTGGGTTGTATTCATCCATAGCCTCTATGCTCGAACTTTGTCTGCTGGACGAGTGGTATTTCGTGCCGGTCTGCGGACATCTGATGATAACGCTTCGGAGGACAAAGTACTCGACACACGAGTACTTTGGGGGTTTATAATGCGAAAGATAAAATTTCCGATTCAGGTTGGACTTTCGACACGAATGATGGAAGTTTCGAGAACTTGCCGATCAAGGCGATAGAAACATATGAACTCAGTATGGTGAGGACCACGCCAACTCATGACGAAAGAAAACAACGGACTCTACACCGAACAAAGTTTTGGTCAAATGAAAGAAAGGTCTGATAAATGACAATGTATCCCTGGTATGCTCGATATTGTATTCCTAGTATGTTCAACAATGTACTCCTTGTAACTGTTCTCGAGTTTCCTGTTTTCTATTTTAAAATAAACACTCCTATGCATCGTACCGCTATGTGCGCATATATACAAATAAAAGTGTTGTACTTACTGAAGGGATACTTTTATACCATGATCCCCTATGGTACCACTACCATCGCCCGTCATATACAGGTTGTGAATACTTAAGATGAGCCAGGTAGTCGACTGGGCATCTCTGCCTCAAATCCTCAACCAATTAAGGAAATGGGACCTAATCGGAGTCACTCACTCTATGTCTGCAACATCTTAGTTGCGCACAACCCTGATGTATATGGTGAGTCATAATAGGTTCTCTAAGGGAGCTTTTAGTTCTCTTGAATATTACGACCTATTTCAACATATGAGTTGTTATAGTTACTTTTAAGTTTCATCCCCAAATTTTAATCTTATATGAATATAAATTAATTTTAAAAGTAAATACTATTTTCAAAACGTACCACTACTCGTCGATGACTCTAGGGTAGATTCTCCTGCTGTGATCATCAGAATACGTCCATCCGCGCCTGAGTTCTTGATTACCGGGCAGTTCCTCTGATTGTGTCCAGTCTCACCACAGCCATAGCAGGCTTGGTTTTCTTCAACTCCGAGGACTTAGGAGATCTGTTGAGCTAGTGCCCTGCAATCACGGACTATGTGTCCCTTTATATGGCAGTTCTAACACTGCATTTCTCGGCATACTCCGGTGTGGTGAAAGTTGCACTTTCCACACTTCGGAAGGTTTCCACCATAACGACTAGCATGTGCTGAAACAGTAGGTGTCATAGCGGCGTACATAGTACTCGCTAATTGCTCCTGCGGGGTGTCTTGTGTTGTTCGCTTCTTCTTTCTCTTGTTCTCCGACTCTTGATGACAGTCCTCTTCCCTTGATGACTCGGGAATAGGGACTTTTACGCTGTGGCAGACTCTATGATCGATGAGTCGTTGAGCCAAGCGTTTAGCACTATCGAACGTGGATGGGTTAGAAGACAACACATTTCCTTAGTCGGAGCAGTCAGACCCCAAATGTATCTTTCTATCTTTTTGCTCTCCGAGGTAATCATCTCAGGGCATAGAGTTGCTTGTTCGCTGAACCGGTTGGTGTAGGTCACTATGTCTTAGCCGACCATAATGAGATTCCACAACTCTTGTTCCAGCTTTTGAATCTCGCCTAACGGGCAATATTCTTCCCGCATTAACTCTTTTAGGTTTTTCCAACCTATTGAGTTTGCCATTGATAGGGTCAGTGACTTAACATGGCTGTTCCACCATGTTAGGTCCTTTCCATCGAAGGTGTAGGCAGCAAACTTCACTTTGCTTCCTTCTGGGCATAAATAGATTTCAAAAACCGACTCTGTTTTCTCGAACCATTGCATGAGGGTAATGCCTCCTTCAGTCCCTTTAAAGGACAATGGTTGGCATCTGGTGAATTCCTTGGAGGAGAACTCTCCCTGGTGCACATGGACCTCACCTTGAGTAGAATCAGTAGGCGTTTCACCCCTACTTGTACTGATGGGGTGATATTGTGCCATGGCTGTTGCCACAGCCGCGGCCACTGCAGCGTTCAGAGTTGCCGCATCCATTTGTGGAGAAGGTATTGGAGTTATCGGAGTAGTGTGTATGGGTGATCTATGAGGATGCATCTTTGCTAAAAGAAACCAAATATGAGACTGAACAAGTCTATAACAACGGACACAAGCCAAAAGCTGAAAGGACAAGGTTATCCTAGTTCTGGATGTATCGGGTCCTGACTTCCACAGGGTTCTAGGAACAATTCATAAATGATTCTATAACAAATAAACTCTATGAATTTGAAATAACTATCCTGGAATGATTATCTATATCCTGAATAACTGTTACGAGTTGCATGTAAGAAAATAATTCTAACACATGTAATGTGAGCAGTGTTTCCACTTGCTCGATAAATTAGCCTAACTTATATTTATTAGTGTGACGTGTAAGAAGTTTTGGTTACTTCGGCTGATCTTTCCTTGAAATCTTCTCATGAATTTGTCCTTGTACCTCCTGAACTCTTCAGTTGTCTACTATGAGGGATTGGTTACGTTTATCTAGGCTTGTCGTGTGTAACAACCCGAAATCCAGGTATCCTTCTATTTAGCCCTGCATCTTTGATATATTGCCATTTAGAGTTTGCATGTTAGGTGAGTACGCTGGGCGTACCAGGAGTACGTTGCCCGTACTCATGCGCTTCATTTGGACGCGTTTACCCTAGGGTACGCTGGGCGTAACCGGTCCAGACCTAAAAACCCTAATTCTTTTGGAGGCCTATAAAAGGAATGTGTGGCTGAACTTCTCAGCCACCATAACTCAGAGAGAAACCCTAAAGAGAGTGTGCATTCATTCTTAGGCCATTTTGTGAGTATTCTAAGCTTGGTGGTGCCATTCCAAGGTAGCAAAGGAGAAGAAGAGTTCATTGGGAAGGCTAGAAGTGGTGTTCAAGTGTGGATCTGAGCTTTGCAAAGGTTGAAGCTTCATTATCAGGTAAAAAGTTTGGATCTTGACATATGTTTCATGTTATATGCTTCAGGTACCATTTTCTAGGGTTTTATTCCCAAAGGTGGAGACTTTTTGTGCAAATGGTCTCCATAAGCTTAGATCCATCATATTTCTGGTCTATTGGAGTTGTAGACTCATAAAAATGATATTTTGGATGTGAATGTTGCACCATGCATGAGATCTAGGTCCTTGAGTTGGAATAGAATAATGTTAAGAAGGCATTGTGATGTGGGCCGGAAGGCGTTATGTTATGGGTCGGAAGGCATTGTGATCTGGACCGGAAGGTCGACGCTGGTAGGACTGGAAGGTTTACCGGGTTGGGACGGAAGTCCCCTGAGACACATGGACTAGAAGGTCATGGTCTGGAATGGATATGTGTGTGTAAGTAGTATTTTGGGGAACTCACTAAGCATTTATGCTTACAGTTGTTGTCTTATGTGTTTCAGGTACTAGCGAGAACCGTGGGAAGGCACCGACGTGATTGTACACACTGTCATAGAAACTGTTTTTATGATCATGGGATGTATTTTGTTATGATAACATTGTTCACGTTGAATTGGGAATATTAAACGATGGTTTTTGATGTTTGCAAAAATGATTTTTTTTTTTAAATTTACGTTGTTACATCGTGCGACAATAAAAGTGACTAAAGAACCTATGAGCTTTAAGGTAACTTTATGGGGTGATCCCTAAGGAATCCTCCTATAATTGTACAAGGTATGCCAATTTGTATTGTATATAATTGAAGATCAAATAGACCTTCGAATAATTGTTCCCACCTTAACACTACTTCCTTAAGAGGAATGGGTAACGAAGCGTCGGTCACAGATTATATGTCTATAAAATATTGATTATATATAAAACTTTATGAATATACCCTGTAAGATTATAGACCTATCCGCAAGGCTCTTTTAAGTGATCACATAAGTTATTTATCTTGACTAAAATACTCCTATAGTATTCTAACGTAACGTACTTGGTATGTTCTAAACTTGTTATCGCGCTATCGTATCATAGAATACTCCCATAGTACTCTAACTCTAATTGTACTTGTTTCTGGCGTTCTCTTGCCTGGTGTTTCGGTAAGTCTTAACTCTGTTGCAACACCACATCATTCCCAAACACATGTCAGTCACATCTCAAATGAATATAGTTGATCAGGCTATATTGATCCTAGCTATGATTACATAACTGATCAGGTTGACGACAGTGTCCAACCTTTAAATACTTTTAGTTCTATTCTCCTTGTGACCCTAGTTCTATTACGTACATGTAAGAGCAAGTAGGTATATTTTTATAACTTATAGTTATACTCTAAAATATAACATTATCCAGATCACTTAAGCCCCATTGTATTTATAGATGTATATCTTTTATCGGTTGATATACTTAGTTGACTATAAACAATGCTCTGATACCAATCTGTCACACCCCAAAACCGGAATGGCGGAAACGTTTGAGGGTGGAGGACGTCATGTCAAGTATCACGAGATATGTATACGGTAAGCAAGTAATGAACAACCATTTCATTTAGAAAGAAAGTGTTTACAATATGTGTGTTCACAAAACATAGAAGTCATAAACAAATAACAAAACAAGACTTGAAGCTGTAATGCTCCATTTTCTGAATCCCCAGCACGAGCACCTGTCTAATAGTCTGCTAAGAATACAAGTTATTTAGAAGAGTTGATCAACAATTAATTTGGTGAGTTCATAAGATTTTAGTGATGTGAATGAGCTGTAAAATGTGGTTGAAAATGTATATGCATAAGTGATGTAAGCTGTAAGTTCTGTTTTGAAAAGTTTGCATATTCCTCTAGAAAATCCTATATTTCCTACTTTAATGGAAGTTAAGTAAAATGACATTACAAGCCTTTATATGCGTACTAAGTGGGTACAAGTTATATATATTTAGAGTAAATAAACAATCGATTGTGTGCATCTGCCCTAAACTTACAACCCAACGGCGAACAGCAAGTAAGGCACATAGCATACATTCGATTGGTTGTTAGATTGTTGTCACATATAACTTTGGTGTATTCACTTGTTACTCATAGAATTATTTGTAATGATTCCTTTATATCTAATGGAGAGTTCTTTTAAGAAAACCTATATTTCTTATTGTAAAATAATGACTACGGTGATTACTTTTATAATAGCTTTCTTTATACTGCTATATATAATCTGATATCGGGTAGATAGTTAATTGGGGGAATCTGCCCTAAGCCCACAATTCAACAGGAACAAGACGTCGGGGGAAAACACACATTTAGCTATCTATTGGATATTAGTTTAATATATAAACATGGTGTATAAACTAAGGTGTTATAGAGTTAACTCACCTAAAGTCTCTAAAACTGTACTGGCTTAATAAAATGGATTAAGCCCTTTTCTGGGAAATCTCTAGTTTTATATACCAAAAATGCCAACTTTGATAAGTAAGTTTTGTACTAGAATACAGCAAAGAGCACACATCCAACGGGAACAGGAATTACAGCAAAGAGCACACATCCTATTAGTTGTCGAAATCTACTAGCATATATGTATCCTCTAACGTATACATTAAGGAATCATAAAGTTAGCATCATGATCCTAACCTTTAATCGTAGCCTCCTACCAAGGCATCTTTTGTCCTGAGTTAAACCCTACCGTTCCTTTGTCAAATGTAGAAGTATATTCTCCCTAGTTTATAACTATCTTGACTAGAAAATAGATCAAATTTCAAGTGGTACCGACACTTGATGAAAGTAATGGGAGAAGTAAGTACACAAATGTCGCTTATAATGACATGCGGATGTACTAATAACCCAAAAACATATTTTTTTATTACAGTCATAACGTGAAAGCTAGAACCCCTACTAAATGCCCTCAATGTAAAGAGATTTAGGGAACCAAACGCGACCCCAACAATTCCTTGCAAGCCGTGTAATTCACATTAAAGTTATATGTGACAACCCGATACTTCAACTCTTTGTAACGACCAAAATGGGTCAAGTATTGTAACCACTTACGAGTAATAAAATGTATAAATAAGTTCTACTTAATTTCTTTCTATGATTAAAGGTCTTTGAACCTTGATCGTACGTAAAAAGATCGCCCAAATCCGACTTCATATAGCGAAGTTATGAATTTTCAAAGAAATTCCTTAAACACGATGGGTTTTTATTAAATAATAAAAAAATACTTTTGGAATCTGCCGACGGAGTCTAAACGAAAGTTGTAGAGCGTAGTCTCACCTACGCGAGGATATAAAGACCATCGAAAACGGAGTTCGTATAAAGAAGATATGAATTTTTGAAGTTTATTAAATAAATTAATTATTTATTTTAATCAAAATTCGGATATTATCCGAAGGGGAGTCAGCGCCCTCATCCGAGGTACGCGCTGCGTACTCCTGTACGCCCCGCGTAACCGAGAGGATTGGCCTCTGATCGTCCACATCGCGCTATCCGAAGGAACCGACCCGTCCGACCCGTCCGAAGCCCCGACCCGTCCGACCCGCCGTCCCATCCGACCCGCGTACCCAGCAACCTGTCCCATCCGAAACCGAGGCAGTCGAGGCCTCGGTCATGCATGACGTACGCGTACGCGCTGCGTACGAGCGTACGCCCCGCGTACCGAGGCAGACCAGCCTCACTATAAATAGGCTACGAGGGTTTCCAAAGAAAGGGCTCATTTCTCTTCTCTCTCTCTCAACTTTGCCTCGTTTTCCGTGTCCGTTCAAACCCGAAGCTCTGGTCTTTTTGGCTCAAGTCCCGAAGGTCGATTTTACTCCCGAGATTCCCGAGAATCCCAAGGAGAATCCGTTTCCCGAGACGAAACTCTGCCCAGTTTTCCATCTCGCTATCTCCAAAACTTTCAAGTGAGTTTCATACCCCTTAATCAACCGTTTTAATTATTCTAAATACTTTTATATGCTTTCAAAGGGGGGGATTACAAGTAAAACACACGAGTATTATCGTGTGTTACATAAAGAAACTCTTTTATATACTGTTAAATATTCAAATCACATGCGATTTATAAACCTTTAAAGGAACTTTTATATATAAATATATATCATATGTTACAATAGCATTCGATCTTTTAAAATATAAAGTTGTTGTAATGCATGTATAAAACTAAACTGTTCTTAAATTATTCTTTTCTATCGTAGACTCTACACCAAAAATCTATGCTTTCATAAACAAATGATTCTTTTCCTAAGTATTTCTAAAACAAACAAGGCACACTTTTTGTAAAACTATAATAGGTATAGTTTTACGAACAGATTTCTAACTCTTATGTACTAGAAACATATATTTCAAGAAGTTTACTTTCGTATACAAGAACAAACGTAACATTTTAACAAGTAGATCTGTTTTTATACCACGGGTTTGTGAGACACTAACTTCATGTACGTTCGAGTACAAATTTCAAGTCCTGTATTATATACCATAATCCCTTGGAGGGGGAGCATGGTGTTTGTGTATAGATCTATACGGGCTTGACAACCCGCGCCCTGACTGTTAGCTGCAGTCCACCGTTTGGGGTGACAAATGTCATAACATTCCAACGCCTGAAGAACGTTGTGTATAGGCATTTCGAGTCAATAGTATGGTTATAATACTCACAAGGGGTATTAAAAATGCATTGATTTACAAGGTTTTCAAACTCATTTATTATTTTACATTTACGTACATTTTGGAAACAAACATTGGTCTTGAGTGAAGGCTACTTTTATACTAGTAGAAAATATAGGATTTTCTAAACACAAACAAACAAAGATAAAACATTTCATTTCATTCAAACATTGTCACTTAAATACTTATGAAATTCACCAGCTTAAATGCTGATCTACTCTTTCAAAATTATTTGTATGTCCCAGGAAATCAGTAATTTCAGGTATGCATTTCGCTTTTGATGAAGGGATGCTGCGACGCCAGTTTAATCTCGTATTTTGACATCATATTGTAATTGAGTTTTGAATATGTAAATTTTGACAAATGTAAACTTTCAATTATATATATATGATGGTTGTATTGCTTTCTTTACTATGTATTCAATTGTTACGTTACCACATGAAGTCATCCGCCCCCGAACATTTCCGCCGTACAGGTTTGGGGGTGTGACATTATATGATCATGTATACCCAATATAACTATCACTAATGCGTTAGTGATTCATTGGTATAATTAGATCCTGTATGGGTGTTCTCATGCTATAGCAACCTAACTTGTTTGTTATGTTCTGTTTTGGTATTGTTTGATTCTCTTCACTATTTGTTCTGTTCTGATATTGTTTGATTCTCTTCACTATTTGTTCTGTTCTAGTATTGTTTGATTCTCTACACTGTTTGTTCTGTTTTGGTATTAATTCCTTGTGTCCTTCATTGTACTAGAAATAATGAATAGCATTCTTCTAAACTATACCTATAATATTTTACTAATGCTTTACTTGTACTGTTACTGAAATGATTCATTTCTCTACCAAGATATGCTTTTATTTTATTAAAGGAGTTTTGTATAACTATAAAGTAACCTAACTTTAAAAAAGTTTTGAAACGTTTTGGCAACTTAAAAATAATATAAGTAGCATTTTGCAAGATGCTTTTATTTCATTGTGTTCAACCTGTATTCCCCCCCCCCCCCACGCTTAAAACAGTTAAAATAGATAAAGATTCATTATGGGGTATGAACTTACCTGATATGGGTGATTCAAATGGTTATGCGCGTACGGATGAGAAGTTCCACCAATGAAGTCCTGAGACCCTATTGGCTAGAAAACACTAAGATGGAAGGTTTGTGTGTGTACATGTGTCACACCCCGAAACCGATGGCGGAAATGTTCCGGGGCGGACGATTTACTGATAACCCGCAGGGTTTAATGAAGACAAATCTCATAAGGTTGTATTAAATTATTGACGGTGTACTCGATCGTTATCAAACATCGTAGTCGTTTTGAAACATAATACAGTAAAAACAATTGAATACAAAGAAATTATCTGGCATGGTACTCTAAATTAAACACAGATAAACTGAATCACGCATAGTTTATCTATTAACTTTGCATGAAATCTGCACTCGTAAAATAAGAACTGAAGATCCCAAATTATTCCCATAATAATTTGATTGTTTTGATTGTTTCTCACACTGTAATTGAAATCTACTTAGTTATATTCAGAAAAACATCCCTTATGCTCTGCATGATACAAAAAGGGGTAAAGATATCTAAAAGTTTGCCAGATATTTGTAGAATCACATCAGTCTTAAGTTTCGAAAACATTTATATTTTGCTTGTATCCCCCCCCTGAAAACATTGAAAAATACTGAAAAGGGTGTAGGGGTATGAACTCACAAGACGAGAAATGTGTTGGTTGGATGCTAATTGTCAGTTTGGGGCTTGAGAACATGCGATTTTCCTATGTAATATGAAGACATACATAATTGTATCTAATTATACTTTGAACCACTAATTAGATAAAACATTACACTCCGAGACGCGAAAACACTTCATTCCAAGTGTTAGGAGCGACCCGGGTAACATCTAAGGGTATGTATTGCTTGGATATGGAGTTTGCTCCTCAAGAGTAAACTCCTAATGGAGTTTTCGGCCCCAAATGACCAACTCCCCATGAGTTTACAGCCGTAAAGTCATGGTGGGGGTATTCTTGGGTGCCTAATGGTCTAACAACTCTTGTGGGTTAATGATAGGCTTGGTTTAAGGCATTGGAAGGGATTAAACCACCAAACGAACCATTCAATGGAGTTTACGGCTGAAAACTAGGATTTTACGGCCATAAGCTCCCATATACCCATTCCTTTTATGTTTTGGTGGTTCTAGGTTAATCACATGTGATTCTAACTCATTTTACAAGTCATAGGATGAAGTTAAGGCACCATTTGACCCATTTATAGGAGTTTACGGCCCAGGAACCCATCCTTGGGGGGTTTACAGTCGTGAACTCCTAAGGGGGTAGTTTTTATCAAGTTTAAGGTCACTAACACATTTTTGGTTGCTTCTAGACATTATTTCAAGGCTTAGGAGGTGTTTAAGGGGCATCTTAACACCTTGAAAAGGTGTTTACGGCCTATGAAAAGGGTTTACGGTACAAGCATGTGTTGGATATAGTGTCTAAGTCCATAACTATATTTGGTATGTACTTGACCCAACCCGGCATGGTCCATTTGGGTTGCACTTCACCCGAACAATTTATGGATAATATTTTGAGAATAGTACAAGTTATGATTTATTAATATATTATAAGTTCTAATATATTAATATAAGATCATATTATTTAATTAGTACTGACCTATAATTAATCTAGGATTAATTTAGAGATCAAAGATATTATTAATTAAATATGGGCCTCTATATTTATATAGTGTGGGCTAACGCTTATTTGGAATGGGCTAGGTTTGCATGGAAAAGTCCATGGATACTCCTTGGAGCTTTAACCCGTGGATCTCATGGAAATGAAGAGACATGGGTATTAGGGTTTACATGGATGTAACCCTAATCCACCACACTATATAAAGGAGGTTTTGGTTATTGAAATCACACTAGTTGACACTTGTTGAGGTGAGGGCCGATTTCAAGATAGTAGTGACTATTCTCTGAAACTTCCAAGTTTGTGGTGATTTGTGATTTCCATTTGAGGCATTCACACTATTGGTGCTAGGCTCTAAAACTCCAAGCAATCAACTACTACTACAAGGTAAGTATTTCTACTAGCTTTATTTGATTCATGTTCCCCATGCCATGCTAGTTAGGATATGAACCTTGGAAAAATAATTATTTGCATGTATCTTAGACAAACATAGATCCAAGGTTTATTAGGGTTGCATCTACACTTAGGAAGTGTTAGAATGCTCAAAACCTATCAGTGGTATCAGAGCCTAGGCTTGCTTGCTTGATACTTGATGCAATATAGTTAAAAAAGTCGAAAAACTTGCTGTCTGCCAGATGCACTCGCCGAGTCCATGGGGGGACTCGTCAAGTTCATGTGTATCTTCAACCTACTCGACGAGTAGGTTTATGCACTCGGCGAGTAGGAGCGACAGGTTGCAGATTTTCGACTTTAGTTACTGGAAATGGACTAGAAACATTACCCTAAACTCTTTTGGTACTTGAAAACTTGTTTTAGGTGTAATATCTTTGCTAATCCATTTACAACAACTTGTTATCAAAATTACACAGTTTTATGTGTAATTTTTTATTCATAAAAGTGTTCATATTCATGTTCTTGATCTTATGATGTTTAGATGATTATAGGAATTATTTGTAACCTATGTGGTAGTTTAATTCTTGATCATAATGTGTTTTAATGGAGTCCATAACTTGTCCTCAAGTTATGGAAAACCAAGAGTCACACTTGAATTAAAAAAAAAAAACCATTAAAAGAACACAAGAGTTAGAAAAATGAAGACTCTTCATTTTATTACTCTATTTAACTCATAAGTTACAAGAAATGAAAAGTTTTGAAAGTTTACAAAACTTTCTCTCAAGTTTTGGAACAAGTAAAGGCATATTAAGACTTTCAGTCCAACCCTTAGAATTTTAAAAAGTTAAAATTCAAACCTTATACTTATAATATTATAAGTTAATAATATATATATATATATATATATATATATATATATATATATATATATATATATATATATGTATATGATCAAAGTCGTCTTACCGCTAGTACGCCTCATTCACGAAGCTAGTCTATTAGGTGGGTATAAGGTTGTTCCCTATAAAATGGCAACTTAATGGGCGTCCACTCTCACCTACCGCATGCTTGACTAGTGGAGGGTCGTTAACCGAATGGGTAAGACAAGGACTTATTAAATTCTCATTAAAAGTATGATGAATATTATAAAGTAACTAAATGTTTTATTAAATTCCCAATCTTAGTTACTTTAGGAAAAATGTGAATAAGGTGCTAATCCATGAAATTACATTTTACACTTTGTCTAAGTCATTAGTGGAGCGTGTGTGGTTAACTGGCACACTAACATGGACTTAACAAGGTAGGTAAAGGGTGACTTAATATTTATCATTGTATCGATGGAGCATGTGTGGTTAACCGGCACATCGATTGAGGGGTAATTTATTAAGGGTACCAAGTAATTTGCATGGTTACTTCACACCTCCTTTTGTGATCCTCGGCATCCCAGTCACAAAACTTGGAGGGCACACTCGAGATTGAAACATGCCTTTGAAAAGTTCATTGAATCTCAAAAGAATCTAGGAGTTTCTAAGAACCAAATTAAATATTTTAATATTTTGACTTTGGTGGAAATTTGTGAATCGTCATTCACCTACCTTTCAAATATGATATTACTTAGATTACAACATACCTCTTCTAAGTATAATATATTGTGATTAGGTCCTACCCTTAATACTACATTTGGGTAATTTATTAAGGATTATTCCTATTTCTAAACTAAACATTTCTTCTTCTCAAATGTCTGTAAACACTGCTGCTTCTGGCTCTAATCCTAATGGCTCCTTTTCTCTTATGAACTTGTGTGGGAAAGTCACTTTTGTTGGATCCAACTTCAATGAGTGGATCAGAAACATCAGG
Organism: Lactuca saligna; assembly: GCF_052625555.1. NCBI lineage: Eukaryota > Viridiplantae > Streptophyta > Magnoliopsida > Asterales > Asteraceae > Lactuca > Lactuca saligna. The sequence continues at coordinate 154,297,947 of NC_136419.1, forward strand.
ATGATTACCCGCTACGAGGACAAAGAATATGTCCTCGACAAGGAGCTTAAGGAGATTGATGAGACCACTGCAACTCCTCAGGAGATCGCTGACTTTTAGGCACATGAAAGGGATGCTACGAAAGTAGCATGCATCATGATGGCCACAATGACAGTAGAACTCCAAAAGTCCTATGAGGATTTCTACCCTTATGAAATGCACCAAGATTTGATGGAAAGATACCATCAAGGTGCACGACAAGAGAGGTACGAAATCATCTGCTCCATGATCACAACCATGATGAAGGACGGGGATTTCGTGTGCCTGAAAGTCATATTTGAAAGGTAGGTGAATGACGAGTTATGATATTTTGAGAATAGTACAAGTTATGATTTATTAATATATTATAAGTTCTAATATATTAATATAAGATCATATTATTTAATTAGTATTGATCTATAATTAATCTAGGATTAATTTAGAGATCAAAGATGTTACTAATTAAATATGGGCTTCTATATTTATATAGTGTGGGCTAATGCTTATTTGGAATGGGCTAGGCTTGCATGGAAAAGTCCATGGATACTCCATGGAGCTTTAACCCGTGGATCTCATGGAAATGAAGAGACATGGGTATTAGGGTTTACATGGATGTAACCCTAATCCACCACACTATATAAAGGAGGCTTTGGTTCTTGAAATCACACTAGTTGACACTTGTTGAGGTGAGGGCCGATTTCAAGATAGTAGTGACTATTCTCTCAAAGTTCCAAGTTTGTGGTGATTTGCGATTTCCATTTGAGGCATTCACACTATTGGTGCTAGGCTCTAAAACTCCAAGCAATCAACTACCACTACTACAAGGTAAGTATTTCTTCTAGCTTTATTTGATTCATGTTCCACATACCATGCTAGTTAGGATATGAACTTTGGAAAAATAATTATTTTCATGTATCTTAGACAAACATAGATCCAAGGTTTATTAGGGTTGTATGTACACGTAGGAAGTGTTAGAATGCTCAAAACCCATCAGCATGATCATGGGCCATAAACACATGTTTACCCCTTAAATGATGAGTTTTTGGTGTTCGAAGTCCAGTCTTGAAAGCCCCTAAGTCATATCTAAACTCTAAAGGTGGTTTGGATGGGTTTTAAGGCACAAAAACCCCATCAATGTGATTTTGTGGCTCAAGGGTGTTCCAGGGCCATAAACGCATGTTTATGGTCCTATTGCATAATTTAAACACGAATTTGAAGGCTAAAGATGTTAATCTATGAGCTAGGATAGTTATCTTACCGATTTGGAGCTTGAAAGGGGGTCATTTTTGGATCAAAAGCTTAGATATGTAGAGAGAGAGAGTAGAGAGAGGTTGAAAAAGCTTCAAATGAAGTTATTTCAACTATAAATATGGTTTAAGTTTGAGACACAGTGGAATTCTACCCGATACTGACGTTAAACGGGGCTTTTGGTCGTACACGATTGGGTTACCGTAACCCGACATTGTCGAAACTTATAATTTTTCCAAATAAATATTTGGAATGTTTTCACGCAATTCTAATGTGTTCCGACACTTATGATGTAAAACTGAGAAGTACCAATTTAATTAATTTAAACAAAGTTAACGGAAAATTTGGAACGTAATGGCTTAACAGACAGAAAACGAGTTACAAAGATGGAAAGTTTTCGGATTGGGACATTATCCCCCCATTAGAGGGAATTTTGCCCCAAAATTTAGAGTTAAGATACAAATCATGGAATTTAAAAGAGATGCGGATACTTATGTTTCATCGAGTGTTCACGCTCCTAAGTGAACTCGGGTCCCCGCTTGGCATTCCAGCGAACCGTCAATATCGGGATGCGACTTTGTTTCGTACGTTTGATCTCTCGATCCATGATTTCGATGGGTTCTTCCACAAAGTTCAAGTTCTCGTTGATCTTGATCGCTTCAAGGGGGGTCACGAGGGTTTCATCGGATAGGCACTTCTTAAGATATGAGACGTGGAAGACTGGATGGATGTTACTAAGTTCTTGGGGTAATCGAAGTTTATAGGCTACAAGACCGATCCTAGCGAGGATCTCAAAGGCTCTGATGTATCTCGGGTTAAGTCATCCACGCTTTCGAAAACGTATCATGCCTTTCCAGGGCGAGACCTTCAACAGGACACGATCTCGAACCTGGAATTCTTAATGGTTTTCGTCATTTGCCAACGTAACTCTTCTGTCGGTCTCATGAAGCTTTCAGTCGTTCTCGAATCTGGATGATCTTCTCGGTGGTTTCGCGGATAATTTCAGGACCAGTGAGAGCACTGTCGGGGAATCGACTCTTAGCTAGCTGCATGTCCCCTACCTCGGCCCAGCACATAGGGGATCTGCACTTGCGACCGTAGAGGGCTTTGAATGGGGTAGCCTTGATACGGGTGTGTAGTTGTTGTTATACGAGAACTCGATCAAAGGCAAATGTGTGTCCCACAACTTTCCGAAATCGATGACACATGCTCTAAGCATGTCTTCCAGGGTTTGGATAGTTCTCTCACTCTGTTCGTCTGTGTTAGGATGATAAGTCATGCTCATGTCTAGTTTAATTCCAAGAGTCTTCTGGAGAGACTGCCAAAATCTGGAGGTAAACCTGCTATCTCTATCGGAGATAATGGACACAGGTACACCATGCAGTCGGACTATCTCTTGGATGTAGATACGCGTGAGTCTTTCCATCTTGAATGATTCTTTAATCGGAATGAAGTGAGTGGATTTGGTCAAACGATCGACAATTACCCAAATGGTATCGTACCCACTCAGAGAGCTGGGTAACTTAGTGATGAAATCCATGGTAATCATCTCCCATTTCCACTCAGGTATCTCGGGCTGCTGGAGCAGACCCGAGGGCTTCTGATACTCGACTTTTACCTTGGCGCAAGTCAGACACTTGCCCACGAAGGTTGCGATTTCGGATTTCATGTTCGGCCACCAGTATTGTTTCTTGAGATCTAGGTACATCTTGTTTGAACCTGGGTGAAGAGAGTATTTTGTCTTGTGAGCTTCGGTCATAACAACATCTCTGAAACCTCCGAACTTTGGGGTCCAGATTCTATCCATGAAATAGTTGACTCCGTCACCTCTTATCTCAAGTTTCTTATCCATTCCCCTCAAGGCTTCGTTCGACACGTTTTCTAGCTTCAGGGGTTCCAACTGAGCTTCTCGGATCTGTTCGGATAAGTGAGAATGGATGGTCATCATTACTCTCTTCGTTTTGCGTCTTGAACGCTCCTTTCGGCTAAGGCCATCTGCTACCACATTGGCCTTACCGGGATGGTAGCAGATTTTGCACTCATAATCACTAGGTAGTTCTACCCATCGGTGTTGCCTCATGTTTAAGTCTTTCTAATTGAAGATGTGTTGTAGGCTTTTATGGTGTGTGAAGATTGTGCACCTACTTCCATAGAGATAATGCCTCCAAATCTTCAGTGCGAAGACCACTGCTCCTAGCTCCAGGTCATGAGTCATGTAGTTAGCTTCGTGTGCTTTTAACTGTCTCAAGGCATAAGCAATAAGTTTTCCTCTCTGCATAAGCACGCAGCCTAATCCCTGATTGGATGCATCACAATAGACAACAAAGTCCTATGTCCCTTCGGGCAGGGACAGAATAGGCGCGCTGCACAAGGCTCGTTTCAATGTTTGGAATGCGGTTTCCTGCTTCTCGTTGATTACATGGGCTATGAATGCTTGACACTCCTTTCGTAGAAGCTTTTGAGCTTTGATGCAAGATATGATGCGAAGATTGGAACTGATTTTATCGTCGTAGATCATGAGAGTCTGGCCAGAGGGGAGATTGAGACGGATGGCTTTTTCATAACAAAGAAAATCAGCATGATTGGGACTCAACCACTCTATGCCAATAATAACATCAAATCTCTTAATGGAAACTGGCATTAGGTCGATAGGGAAGGAATGATCGTTCAGGGTAAGGGTAAAGCCTATGAATATGTCGCTAGTGCTTTCTTTCTCACCGTTAGCCATCTTGATGGTAAATGTTTCGGTTAATGGTTGGGGATTATGTTTAAGAAGTTGTTTGAATGAATGGCTAACAAACCTACGTTCAGCACCATAATCGAAAAGGATACTAGCATAAGAGTTGGCGAGGAGGAACGTACCCGAGACAACGGTGGGATCGGCGACTGCCTCTTCTCGTCCCATAACTAGGACTCTCCTAGTGTTACCCGCTATAGCTTCCTTGGGGCAGTTTCTCTTGAGATTCCTTACTTCCCCACATCCGTAGCAGGCCTGACCGACACCCGCTCCGGAAGTTTGATTTGTTGACTGGACTGGTTTTCTGCAGTTTCGAGCAAGGTGGCCCTTCTTGCCACAGTTGTTGCAAAGTCTTTCACGACAGGGCCCGGGAGTACGATGAATATAGTTGTACTTGTTGCACCATGGAAGGGTACTAGTGTATCCGCTGGTAGGAGTCTGAGCAGTGGATCCAATGGTAGAAACAGTAGCAGGGGTAGTAGTAGCGTGGACTACCACAGTTTGTTGTTTCTTAAAGGATCCTTGTGAACCTTGGGCCTTCCGTTTGTTCCAAAATTTCTTTTTACTACCACCACTACCTTTAACCGGTTCAGGTGTGGTGACCTCCTCATCAGAATTGCCTTCGTGATCAATCAGGGTTTGCGCCAGACATTTAGCGCTGTTGAAAGTGTCTGGCTTTGTAGCCAAAACATTCCCTTTGGTTGGCTGGGTCAGCCCCTAGATAAATCTTTCAATCTTTTTACTTTCCGGGGTAACCATTCCCGGACAGAGAAGCGCTAGGTCTTCGAATCTGGAGGTGTAAGCGGCGATGTCAGAACACTTCGGCTTTAGATTCCAAAGTTCATGTTCCAATTTCTACATCTCGCCTCGCGGGCAGTGCTCAGCAAGTAGAAGCTCCTTTGTGGCTTCCCAGCCCATAGCATTGGCTACAGGTAGGGTTAAGGATTTGACTCGGCCGTTCCACCAAGTCAGGGCTTTATCGGTGAAGGTATAGGTGGCAAATTTCACCTTATCCGATTCAGAGCAGGCACAGATTTCGAAAATAGATTTGATTTTCTCGAACCATCGGGTTAGGGCAATGACACCTCCAGTGCCATCAAAAGATGTGGGTTACGTGTTCATAAAACCCTTGTAGGAACACTCCTTCCGGTGTCCCTGGTTACTGTCCTGGTTTTGAGATTGGGTACCACCTCCTGAACCACCAGAGCCACCGGAGTTCATTTGAGACATGGCGGCTGCCACTGCAACAGTAACAGTTGCCTGGAACATCACGGGATCAAATTGAGGAGGAGGTGTGGTGGTGGAGGGTTTTTGTTCTTTGAACTGGGTCTCTTTCTTGGAGGCATTTTGATCTAAAATGATTAGGAAAAAGAGGATGGTAAGTCCTCTGAATCGAATCCAAAGACATGGAACAAGAAATATCTCTTTAAAACAGATATAAAGTTCTAGTAAGCGATACAACATGAAAGAGTTATCAAAGCAGATAATTTATCGCTAAAGAAGGAAGGAGTAGCAACACTCAGAATGAATTTCTATAATGTACTCGGCTCAGGCTAAAATACTCCCATAGTATTTTACGTTTCGCTGCAACGATGATTCATTGTTTGGATATCAGGTAAGTTTTAGGCATGCTGCACACCTCAGTCACTCCCAAGCACATGTTGGCCATGTCTCGAATGAATATAGTTGATCGGGCTATATTGACCCTAGACACGACTACATAACTACCAAGGTTTAACCGCAACATACAACATCCAATCACTTATGTTCTGTTCTACTCGAGATTACGGTTTCCGACGGCTAGGTATACTTGTATACCTTTGAAAATACTTATATTTTAAAGTATACTTTTAGTTAAGAGCACTTCAGCCCCTTAGTGTTTATAGTCTTATACAATGTAAGGTTTGGTATACCATTTTACTATAAACAAGGGCTTTGATACCAATTTGTCACACCCTGAAACCGATTGCGGAAACGTTCCGGGGCGAAGGATTTACTGATAACCCGAAGGGTTTAATGAAGACAAATCTCACAAGCTAGTATTAAATTATTCACGGTGTACTCGGTCGTTATCAAACATCATAGTCGTTTTGAAGCATAATACAGTAAAAACAATTGAATACAAAGAAATTATCTGGCATGGTACTCTAAATTAAACAGAGATAAACAGAATCAGACATAGTTTATCTATTAACTTTGCATGAAATTTACACTCATAAAATAAAAACTGAAGATCACAAATTATTCCCATAATAATTTGATTGTTTTGATTGTTTCTCACACTGTAATTGATATCTACTTAGTTATATTCAGAAAAGCATCCCTTATGCTCCGCATGATACAAAAAGGGGTAAAGATATCTAAATGTTTGCTAGATATTTATAGAATTACATCAGTTTTAAGTTTCGAAAACATTTATATTTTTCTTGTATTCCCCCGTGAAAACATTGAAAAATACTGAAAAAGGTGTAGGAGTATGAACTCACCAGACGAGAAATGTGCCGGTTGGATGCTAATTGTCAGTTTGGGGGTTGAGAACGCGTGAGGTTCCTATGTAATATGAAGAGATACATAATTCTATCTAATTAGACTTTGAACCACTAATTAGATAAGACATTACACTCCGAGACGTGAAAACACTTCATTTCTAGTGTTAGGAGTGACCCGGGTAACATCTAAGGGTGTGTATGGCTTGGATATGGAGTTTTCTCCTCAAGAGTAAACTCCTAATGGAGTTTTCGGCCCAAATGACCAACTCCCCATGAGTTTATGGCCATAAACTCATGGTGGGGGTGTTCTTGGGTGCCTAATGGTCTAACAACTCTTGTGGGTTAATGTTAGGCTTGGTTTTAAGGCATTGGAAGGAATTAAACCACCAAAGGAACCATTCAATGGAGTTTACGGCTGCAAACTAGGATTTTATGGCTATAAGCTCCCATATACCCATTCCTTTTATGTTTTGGTGGTTCTAGGTTAATCACATGTGATTTTAAGTCATTTTACAAGTCATAGGATGAAGTTAAGGCACCATTTGACCCATTTATAGGAGTTTACAGCCCAGGAACCCATCCTTGGGGGTTGTACGGTCGTGAACTCCTAAGGGGGATACTTTTCTTCAAGTTTAAGGTCCCTAACACATTTGTGGTTGCTTCTAGACATTATTCTAAGGCTTAGGAGATGTTTAAGGGGCATCTTAACACCTTGAAAGGTGTTTACAGCCTATGAAAAGGGGTTTACGGTCCAAGAATGATCTTGTCCCATAAACACATGCTTACCCCTTAAATGATGAGTTTTTGGTATTCCAAGTCCGGTCTTGAAAGCCCCTAAGTCACATCTAAGCTTTGAAGGTGGTTTGGAAGGGTTTTAAGGCTCAAAAACCCCAACAATGTGAGTTTGTGGCCCAAAGGTGTTCCAGGGCCGTAAACACATGTTTATGGTCCTATTTCATAATTTAAATATGAATTTGAAGGCTAAAGATGTTAATCTATGAGCTAGGATAGTTATCTTACCGATTTGGAGCTTGAAAGGGGGTGATTTTTGGATCAAAAGCTTAGATATGTAGAGAGAGAGTAGAGTGAGGTTGAAAAAGCTTCAAATGAAGTTATTTCAACTTTAAATATGGTTTAAGTTTGAGACACGGTGGAATTCTACCTGATACTGACGTTAAACAGGGCTTTTGGTCGTACCCGATTAGGTTACCTTAACCCAACGTGGTCGAAACTTATAATTTTTCCAAATAAATGTTTGGAATGTTTTCATGCAATTCTAATGTGGTCCGACACTTATGATGTCAAATTGAGAAGCCCCAATTTTATTAATTTAAACAAAGCTAACGGAAAAACTAGAACGCAATGGCTTAACAAACAAAAAATGGGTTACAAAGATGGAAAGTTTTCGGATTGTGAAAACATGTCTTGGTGATGAAGTCGCACATTGACAGGCTGGAAATGTTAGGAGTCATTATCTCGAGGTAGTTGGCTGTTGACTTGGTTCTTCAATCATTTCCTAAGTTATATAGTGAGTTTGTTAAGGACTACTAGGTGACAGATCACGATATGACCCATATTGATCTTACATATTTGCTAATTCGGCAATGATTTAGCACACTGGTAAAGAAAATGTGATTGGAAGATCTGCTTCCCAAACTTCCATGGACATTGACAATGGAAACATTGGAAGTCCAGAAAAGTCTTCTCTTCCCAATGAAAAGGGATTGGCCATGGTCAAGCCATTTGACCAAAAGGTAAAGAGAAAGGCTATGTCCAAGATTGTCTCGTGTGCCATTCTAAAAGAGTATGTTTGCTTCTATTGCCAAGAGAAGGGGCATCAGATGCAAAGTTGTCGTATTTACTTGAAGGACCATAAGGATTGTAAAGTCAAAATGTATGACTCTGCTTCAGGTAAGTCCACTATTTAACTCTATTAAGCTCTTACTTACAGATTCTTAATAACATGATGTGATAAGATTACATTCTGATGTTTTGCAAAATCAAAGAGAAAGAAGGAAGATTAAAGAAAATAACATGTTGTGTCTGATCATGAAGAAGTGGATTCCGATCGCATGGTTCGATGATCAGATTTTGAGATGCTGCTTAGGAGTTATGATAGATTTCTTAGGAATATTTAGAAACACGGTTTCATATGTATTTTCATTGTAAGGAAAACTTTTCCGCATTTTATAAATAAAAGTAGAATTTTTATTTTATCTTATTTTATATTTCCTTGCAATGGCATTTGTGAAAAATTGATGTTCGTATGATTTTATTTTTAGCAATATGAATTTGATTCTTTCGTTTGTGGTAGTGTCTAAATTTACCAAATAAGGAAAGATTCTCATCACCAAGTTTCAATTAGACAGAAACTTGGAATCATGCCACTTGTATTGTATGATGAATGAGAACATTCATCTTTGGGAAATTAAGACTAATTCCTTGCTCCTATATAGATGTGAGTCAAGTGAAGGACTATGGGATCTAGTACACATTGTTGTGCACTGATCAGGTCCACCACAAAGAACAATAAGACTATTCTTCATGATTTACTAAAAGTTTAGTAAATATGGGTATGCTAACAAGATTAAGTGTAATTCTGAATCATTGAAAAAGTTTCAATGTATAGCTGAATGAATAAGAAGAATCAATTAGGTAGAAAGATAAAAGTTTCTCCAATCTTTAAGGATGAGAGTACTTTAGTATCATGTTTTATGATCATCCTATTGATTATGGAACCATATCACAATTGATCCTCTAAGGATACCTTAGTACATTTATATATCTAAGAAGAGGAATCGGGAATTATTGAAATGGTTAAATCAAGAAGGTGAATCATACTTCATTCCAAAATCAAGTCTTATACTCATACTCCAAGATTGTACATTGAGTGACATATCCTAAGTCAGTGTATAACACATCATGAGATGTGGAGTAGAAAAGTTTTCTTACTCATGCACATTCGTACTTGATAGTTGTGATTTCTTGGATAAGACAAAGACCAACTGAGACCAATTATATGAAGTGTCATTCTTGATAAGAATCCGCACTAACTCTTGGATATTTGTTTGTCAAGGAATGGTTCTTGACAAGAGAATCTTATATGTTAAGAGGTCAATGGGAGTCTTAAAGACCTTGAAAAGCTTAAAAGAGCTAATCAAGAATAAACATACGTTTATCACTAGCACACGACTTGAGGTTTGTACCCTATCGTGTTGACATATTGTTATTTCTATGCCATTCCAGTTAAAGTTGACTATGCATGTGAGTTCTATGAGTGCTCAATTGTTTACACAAGGTAAAGCATCTTGATCAGTGAAAGTTCATTGATCAGTAAGGGTAATCTCAACAACCTAGAAGACATGGTAGGCCCTTATGCTGCTAAGTGGCAAGTAATTAAGATTGAGTAAGTACAGTCCATATGCATTTAATTTTTTCATAGACCTTGTGTAATGATAATGGATGGAAAGGACAGTTTTCACATGGATAGGAACACATACACCATAAAACTTAAGTGTCATAAGGTTTCTCTCCAATTCATGAAAGTTATTGTGAGGAAATGATTTCACTAAGAAGATTTTTAGGAGATAGCAGTTGTGTTAATTGCGTTCTCAAATTCGATTATGATTACGGCATCCCTCTTTATAGTTCGAATTGTGAGAAATGGAAAACAGTTGAACATTCAGAACTTATTGTTTTAAGTTCTGAATAGTTTAGACACGCATATTAGCTTTCTAATAAAAGGTGTATGAGCTTAGATAAAGGCCTATCGAATCATCTCGTAACAGAAAGAAAGTCAACAAGTATTGATTTATAGAAGTCCAACTGATTTTTGAGTGCATGTCAAACCTAGTGGGAGCATAAGTGTTATGCTAGTAAGAATATAATTATTATCATGATAATGGGAGCATGATTATTATGTGAAGTGTTGCAAGTTAGCAATACTAGTTATAGGAAACAAAGATTACAAATTTGCAAAGTTGCAAAGTTTGAAAAGTTGTTTTGCTATGATAAGGGAGAGGATACTTATGCTTTATTTCGAATCTAAAAGTTTAGATTGAAGTATTAATCAAACTTAGTCATTGATATATGAATACCATGTTGAAATATTTCAACATTTGAAATAAAATATATGGAAATATTATAGCAAGATACTGGTCTGGTATCATGTCTTTATGTGAGGCGTTATGAATTGTATTCCATATGCTTTGGTTATAGGATCGATTGCATATGCTATAATATTCACATGTTCTAATTTTCCAAATGCCTAGGGCATGGAGAGCAAAAAGGGACTAGAACTGGTTATGACTGCGAGTCATTAAACAACTGTCAAGGACAATCTGAGGTTTACTAAGGATTGGTTGCTTATGGATAGTTGGAAGTATAGTATTGAATGAACCATATTGATATAATTCCGAATAGATAGGAGTCTATTAAGAATGTATATTCATATGGCAGTTATGGAAAAGTTTCCATAATGGGAGTTGGATATCAAGAATCTATGAATAAGTTCGAAACTTTTATGCAAGAAGGACGTTCAAAGGAATGTGCTTTGAATATGAGACTTCGTATCTTTGGAATTTTCTTACAACCATCTCCAATGGAAAGTTCACTGCATATAAGCTGCATATAAGCTTAGAGTCTAATAGATTATAGTAAGTGGCAAGGACTTGGTATTCTCACACTTACGATAAAGATTTGGAATTATGAAATGAGTGTCATTGGAAATGTTTATAATTGATCTATTTCACAAAGTAAGGACCACAGGCAAACATAGTGTGCATGGTTGGAGCATGAGATGACTATTGCTTTATTTCAAGTATTAAGTTGCTCAGTCGAAACATTATACAATGAATAATGTGTAATCGATATGGTGATTAAATAAAAGGTGTTTTATTTATATTCAAAGTTTTGAGACCATATTGGATTCGATTATTCTTGTGTTTCACTTCGCATGTTTTACTTCCTAAATAACTAGGTTATTCAAACATCCACAGTCAATCATACTTTGGAATTAGGTATTGAGGTAAGAATGTCATGAATCTGTCTGTAGATTGTCTAAAGTGTTAGACATGGCACAAGTTTGTTGCAATATTCATAAGTAATCTTGTAATAACATTTGAGTATTGGATTAAACCCACGCTAATCTGAATCACTTCATGGATTTTTTCACGAGTGATTGTGAGACGATAATATCTTATATTCTTGAAACAGAGAGATATGAGTTGCATTTTACCAGTCGGTTGCACATTGATGATATGAAAATGCACCAGTAACTCGGTGTTATAAAATGTATTGTTGTGTGTGATTTGATGAGTAAATATAGCAAGCATATGATTCGAAGTTTATCTGTTCCTTTTACCCTAAGAGGGATAAAAGCGATATATTTGGGCCTCTCGATGATTTAGTGATGACAACCTTAAGCGCTTGGCCAAGCCTGGATTAATTTGATTTGTTCAATTAGTCGGTCGTCGTAAATCAGAAAATCATCAAAAATCATATTTTTAATGTTTTACATTAAGGCCAACTGTGTTATGCCCTTTTAAAGTTGAGTAAACAAATCTAAGAGAATGTTGAAGAGTTAAACTCATGAAAACATAGTTCAAACTTCTATTTTACCTAATGATTTCATTTTCTTTTGCTTATATTGAGATATAAAAACACTATACTAAATATATTCTGTATAAATACTTGTTTCTAACCATTTGATCTTACATGCAACCATGCTAGATGAGACTAAACTTTTTAAAAATCAATTTTTGGTGCTAGATAAGGCTTGCATGTGCTCACCTTTGCTCTTCACTTTGATTTGAACATGGATCAACACCATTTACAGAACATGCAACATGTTTTTGGTGGTGATCTACAAACATCAAGATCAAACAAAGGTTCTTTGCAAGAACATGCCTTAGAAATCGAAAATATGAAGGAAAAAGTGAGTAGAACGTGTAAAATTTGTTATGGATCTTCAAGAGGTGTATGATGAGAACTTACCCTTTGATATGAAGCTTAAATAATACCCAAAATAAGGCTGGAAATTCTTGGTTGAGAGCCTGATTTTCAGAGAGAGAAAGTGAGGTTTCCAGAAAGAAGGAACATAGAAAGTGAGATTTTGTCTCTCTGGATAGACCATCCTCTCGTCGTCTCTTTAGGTCTATAATACACCAAAATCATCCACAAAACTTTCTAAATGTTGGCTAACATATGAAAAATGAACTAGAAAAATCTTTCCCACAAAAAATGTTTTTATGATCGGTTTTTCTCTATCACATTGACATTCAAAATCTGACCTCATGATTTTTTTTATAAAGGAGCAATAATGAGTGAGAGAGAGAGAGAGGAGGAGTGTAGAGATTGTGTATGGCTGAATTTTTGGGGAGGGGAGAGGGTTATTATGAGGCTTTTCTTGGTAAGGTTACCCTCTTAAAGCCTTCCCTTAAGTTTTATAAAAATTTTGCTTTAACTTTTACAAAAAAATGTAAGTATTTTCATGAACTTCCAAGAGTTTATTTCTTGGTTTTTATTGAACTATTTGTTTTTATAAATAAATTCATCAATTTGAATAATCTTGAATTAAGTTATAAAAATGATAAATTATGATTTGATTTTAATAAAATCAAATTTTTATATTTCATATAAATGAAATAAAGGTTCATAAAATATGAATGTAGGATTAGACAATCCTTGGATTATATTATTGGATGATAATTCAAATTATGATATGTGGATATTATTTCCAACTTGTAATTAAATCAAATCATGATTTAATTAAATTGAGGTTGATAAGCACTTAATCTAGTTAAGCACGTCATATGTGGTGATTAATAAATTAGGGTATTTAACTTATCCTTGAGTTGTGATCTATTGAACATGGTTTCATGTTTAGCTTTGAGATTGAACTTCGGCACGTTACAACCTAGTTGGAGTATTCACATATCAAAATGACTACTTAGTATAAGCTATGTCTTTCAAAGTGTGGATAGTTCATTCGTTGTTCCATACATCTGAGGATGGTAGGTAGTACTTATGTTTAATCGTGTACAAAGGCTTTCTAAAGTGACTACCATATTTATGACACAAGGAGACTTCTTATCCAAAATAATGGAAATAGGTACTCCATGACATACTATGATCTTTTCTATGTAAATCCAGACAAGATTTTGCATTCGATAATCTTCTTGAATGGCAAGGAAGTGTGCAGATTATGCCAATAGATCCACCTCTATCCAAATCGGATCGTTTCCTTTAGCAGTCCTTGTTAAACTCCATTAAAATAATTATATCTACCATCCTGGTGGTTTGAATACCTCATATGAATCGCATAAGGATTGACACCATCTGGACCAACAAGCACTTGGAGTCCTAAAATAATGAATGGTGAAGGATGTGAATACTTCCTTGCTAGTATGGAGAAAACACGCAATTTTATACGAGTATTGTCCAAAATACATGAAACATCTTCTACTGCAAAGATGGTGCACTTGATTCGTTGGCTATGGAACATGAATGTGAAAGGGTAGCTCTGTGACGATTCGTGAGAATAAACACAACTCAGTTACCTCAAGATTGGCCTCTGTTACCATTAGGTTAAAAGACGTAGTCTTGTTATTGACACTATTATCATTTACTTGATAGTTTGTCCAGTACCAGGGCAATAGTTAGCAGCTCCATTAGGGTTGGATAACTAAATATTTACAGCATTCATGATTGGATCCTTGATAAGGACATGTATAGATAGAGTTCCAATGGAAACATCCAAGTCGGGAGGAGATGTTAACTAAACAATGGGAAAGGAATCTCATGATGGAACTCTAACGATGACCAGAGCTTTTGATGTAAGAGTATGAAAGTGGTGAATGTTGCAAACAATTGTCATGATGATGCTATTATTTACTGTAGTAATGCCTGAATAAAGTTCCAATTAATAGGACACGGGTGTCGCTTCCTTCTAGTCATTCTGTTAGTTTCATAAAGAATCCAAAGAACTAAAATGGGATAGTTTGAGTAGCACACAATATAACCTAATGTATCATTCTCATTCGGGATGTGGTCCCCAAATCAACCTTTGGTACAAATTTAGAACTTGCGGGAAGTCAAGTTCTTTCTAGTCCTTAATAAAATGTCGATAAAGGTATATGAACTCGACGGTGAGGGTCACCAAGTTATTTATCGTGGTTAGCCATATAAAGCAACATAAAGAAAATTAGTGTTTTCTGGAGATCATAAACAAGGTATGTTCTGTATGGAGGAAGCTTGTAGATCTGAAGTACATGTTAATGATGAAGTTGATCATAATGGACAGAGTAATGATACTTTACTACATAGAGAGAATGAGTAATAAAGGGTTGATAAGGATGCAAGAACATCAATGGAAGTAAACACTTATAGTTTGACAAGAACGATGCCATAAATTTCATAAGGAAACTAATTAAGTTCTTCTTAAAATTGGAAAGTGAGTATCTTGAAAATGACCCAAGGTTTGATATTATGTTTTGCTTGTCACAGAGAAAATTGCATCTAGGGAAAGAAATAACAAGCCTGTGTCAAGAAGTTAAATGTATAATGTCCAAAAATTTGTATTAATCGTTCAAAATTTAAGCGTGACTTATAAAGATACTAAGAAAAAGAGACAATATACACTTTACATGTCAATTAAAAATAGGTAAGAGCATAATGGTAGTAATTCTATGAAAAAATATCAAAGTTTTAAAACTTTTCTAGTTTTGGAAATTTTGAAGATTTATAATACAAAAAAGTGGAATAAATGACTGAAATAAGAGATATTTTGAAATTGATGTCATGGTAATGTAATATAAACATATTAGGACTGAAAGGTTCTGAAATGACATGCTCAGACTCGAGAAATCATATTTATGCAAAATGGAATAACTAAATGAGAAAATTGCCAAAAATAGAAAAGATGATTATTATGCCCATATTGAGCATATATGAATACTGAAATGGAAATCCAATGCTAATGGAATGAGCAGGAATGAAGCCAAAGATACAATTTCGAATAGTGACTACGCACTAGCAATATAGGAGGAGTTAAGTGATTCACTCGAGTTGGCAATCTTCCAATGAGCTATACTGCCTTTGCAAGCTACTCATTGCCTTTGCCTCATTTTTTAGCATCCTCGCTCTGGGATATGTTGAAGGCCTTTGTGGTCAATATAGATAGTGCATTTGGGTTCATATAAATATTTTCTCTAGATGTTAAGGGCGAATACTAACGTTCCTAACTCTAGGTCGTGTGCGGTATAGTTCTACTCATGCACCATCGATTGCCTCGAAGTGTACGCAATAATCTCACCCTATTGCATCAATGTGTAATCCTAAGATTCGTGTGATGTGCCACTATATTTTGTGGCATTTTCCACGCTCTTTGGTACAATCAAGGCCGATATGTTGCATAATCTGTGTTCTACCAATTTCAATACATCTTCTTATTGTTTTTACCAAAAGAACTTCCTAACTTTTGGATCACTACATTTAGTGGTTGGGCAATCTTAGAGAAGTACGAGGCATTTTATAGTTGGTCGAACATATCGTTGATTCAGGGAAGAGAGTATCCGTGTTTGATCATCAACTTATTCTTATTCAGTTCTTTGTAATCATTGATCGATCCATCTTTCTCTTTAATGGATACCGCCAGTGCACCCCATCATGAAGAATTTGGACGAAAGAACCCTTTTTTGGGGGGTTTCTAGGGTTGAATATATAACTCTTGTATATCAGAAGGGTGCTAAGCGATACGACACTTTAATTATAGGTGTTACCCTACAAATTATGTCAATTTTAAACACAAACTGCCTAGGCACGGAAGGTTTAGGCAATTCCTCTAGAATTATTTTTAAGTCAAAGGTGAGACATCTGACATGTTGGTTTTTCAGTCTACATATTGGATATCAAAAGCTTGGAAAAAAAATAGTTCTCTAGATTGGTTGAGAAGAAGGACATAAGGATGGCTATGCAAATATTAGTAATGGGCATAGAGAGAAATATACTTGATGGTATTCTAAAACTCGCTCGAAAGAAGTATGTCCAAAAATTCCTAAGAAGTTTTTATGGATAGAAGCAAGCCCATACATATGCGTTTGAGAAGTCACTTATGAATTTTAAAGAATCAACCTCTAGAGAGAGAGAACGACCTAGAAGGAGTGGCCAAGGCCTTTTTCAAATTATTAGTTGGCAGCATAATGTATACGACATTATGCACTAGACCAAGCATTCCCCGTACATTGGGAGTAGCGAGTCACTTTATGTATAATCCATGGAGACAATGTTAGGATGGTGTCGATTAGCTGCCATGGTACATAAAGGGTATTTCTAAGGTTTCTTATAATAATAGATCATAGTGACCACACATGCTCCAAATGTAATCGTATATGTGTCAAGTGATGTTCAAGTACATCCCCAAATTGGGATAAGAATGTAACAGTCGTAGATCCGGGCTAGTCAATTTAGAGGTAATAGGGGTCGAAAACGACTTTTCAACAAAAGATTATATAGAATAAATAATCTTAACCAAGTTGTAGAATATGT
The DNA here is from genome assembly GCF_052625555.1 of Lactuca saligna. Lineage (NCBI taxonomy): Eukaryota > Viridiplantae > Streptophyta > Magnoliopsida > Asterales > Asteraceae > Lactuca > Lactuca saligna. Next base: position 154,314,984 of record NC_136419.1, read on the forward strand.
TACAAGGTTTTCGTACATATAAAGAACGCCGAAATCCGATTTATAACGAAGAAGTTATGACCCGTTGAAGTTTCGCGACAGAACCGGCATGATACCGGGAAGCGTAAATAGTGAATTTATGATAGATAAAGATTTAGCCTTAGAGATCCAAACAAAAGTGGTAGAATATGTTAAACTAAGAATACCTATAAAAAGAACGCCCAAATCTGACTTCGTATGAAGAAGTTATGATTTTTCGAAGTTTCGGATTAGCTGTGTACAGCCCGAAATTCGAATATTAGATCGAGTGATTTTTAGCCGACACGACCTAAACGAGAATCGAAGATCTCGATAAGAGTAGCGTAACAAGAAAAATATGGGCGAAAACGGATGTTGGATGAAGAAGTTATGAGGATTTAACGGACCAATCATGTCCCGGTCTGTTAATAATATAAAATTTAAAATCGAATCAAAATTGGCTGACGAAAGCTAAACGAAAGTTGTAGAGTACGTTCCCACATTCGTGCGGATATAAAGAACATCAAAAATGGAGCTCGTATGCGAAATTTATGATTTTTGGAAGTTAAGTGTGCAATTTGCGAAACTGCGATGACGTGGCACAATCCTGACCTTCCCTTGCCCCCCACGGTCTCGCATCCGATGAGGACACATCTCCTCGCCTACGCCCCGCGTCCGAGTTCGGTACGCCCCGCGTACCCTCGCTCTAATATCCTCCGAGTGCAAGACAGCTGGAGGCTCGCTGGCAGCCTCATCCGGAATTACACCCCGCGTAGCCTAGGATTACGCCCAGCGTAATCCGAGGCCTCACAGGATATAAAAGGGGGCCAGGCATCCTTCATTTTCCACACCATTCTCCTTCTCTCTCTATATTTCTTTCTTTCTCTAATGGTTTTAACCCTCCCCTAAGCCTAGGTGATCCCCTAGCACCCTAGGGAAGCCCCGAGGCTCCCGGAGTCCCGAGAAAACGAGCCTTTCGGTTTCGAAACGCTACTCCAATTAAGTTCCGGTTTTCGATAAAATTCACTGTAAGTGTGCTACGCTTACGCAGTTTTTAATATAGCTTTCAAATAATTATAGGAATGTTATTAGGTCCTTAAAATAATTATTTGGGTTATTATTATGAGTTATATTGAGTGTTATTTAATGCTTATATAATAATAATAATAATAATAGTCAGACTATTAATTTGTCGCGGTTATCGTTAGACTAAACCCTAGTGGTATTGGTACTTGGTTTTATCGAAGGAAAGTTGTTTTGAGAGTATCGAAGCGCTGTCCGAGTGCTGAGTCACCACCTATCAAGTGAGTGCATAGTCCCTTTCATGAACATGATTTTAATACAAGTATTGATTGAAGTATTAATTATATGTTTATGTGCGAGTTAATTCATGTTGCCTGAAATACGTGTCAAAGAACATACCTGATTATATTTGATAACTTAGGATAAAGAGTAGACCTAAATTAAATATGAGGAATATTAGGTAGTATATTCTTACGAGTACAAGTGAGTTATACTCAGAGAATAGAATTTAGTATATGTCATTTATCCGGGAGTATGGATTAGACATATTCATTATCCCTAGTCCAAGAGTATGGATTAGGAATAATCATTCATCATTAATCCGAGAGTATGGATTAGTCATTATCCCTAGTCCGAGAGTATGGATTAGGAATAATCATTCATCATTAATCCGAGAGTATGGATTAGTCATTCGTCCCTAGTCCGATAGTATGGATTTGGTAAAATCGTTCATTTTTGATCCGGGAGTATGGAGTAGGTAAAACGACTAATCTTAGGTCCGAGATTATGGATAGCCTCGTTGTGAGGATCGACGGGGTGGGATAAGAGTTGTTTATATATATGGTGAATTTGTATATTTTGTGAGTTTTAAACTATATATATGGTATAACATTGTGGGATTGAAATCCCTATGTACTCACCAGGTTTCCCAACCTGACCCACTCAGTTTATTTACATCACAGGGGTTGATATGAAGTCAGATTACACTGAGAGATTTAAAGAATTGTAGATCACTAGTGTAAATAAATGTAAGTTATGTTTATGCTGATGTTTATGTATTAACGATGACATCCCAAACATTTTGAAATGAATAAAATATGTTTCTTCGAAAATGTTTTAATAACGTATTTATCGTGTTTTTCTGGGAACAAATTCCGCAACATTTTTATTAAAAGAAGAACTCTGATTTTTATAAAGCATAAACAAAATCGGTCTTTTCTGGCCGTGAAAATGGGGATGTCACAAAGAAGACTATGCCATGGTTGTACCGTCCATTGTGAAGTAGTTCTCTATAACGATGCCCGAGAGATAATATCTCCTCCGGATCTTGAATTATGTCGTAATGGATCGATTTCCCTCCACATTATACCCTTTGATTTGGAACAATGTTGGAAGGGATCCGACCTTAGTGGTTGAGGTAAAAGCTCGTTGAAATAAGAGATGTTCTTGTATGTTTTTTAAAAAGATTTTGTATTTAGCTCCCAAAGCGCACAAGGCATTTTAATCTTATGCATTACGTTATATTCCACGTATCTCAAGGGTCTCTAAATTTAGGAGATACTTATTGTGATGCTAGCAGAACACTACAATACAACTAGAGTTTCATCCTTATAGCATCCTTGGGATACTAGTGATATAACTTGGCTTCTCGGTAAGGTATGCGGTGTAAGACGATGAAGATGTTGACCTAAGGAGTCGATGACATAGTTGAATGGTGCGTAGGCCTCGTGGGTAGGTTACTGACTACTAACCTCCTCTCCGGACTCTGATCCCATAGAGGGGTCCTTTTTATCTCATTAGTAGATTAGTTAACTAATTCACATTCTGTAATGTATCCTCACTCGTCGCCCGATCCGGGAACGCAAGACATAGAGTCCAACCTAACTAAACTGTACATAAGGAATCCTAGCGTTTAGAAGAAATTCAGCAACCTAATGTAACTTGGTAGCTATGTGCACCTAAGGGATTCTTATTTTTATTTAGTGTCTAATAAGATCCTACGGAATTGATACCACTCATTATACATAGGTGATCAAGCTATGTATGATTAGGGTCTAGTAGTGCACTACCGAATTTAGTTATACTAGATGGTATGATTATTAACTCGTTGGTTATAGTTTAGGCTTTCCCAAGAGAAAGGGAAAACTGTTATTCTCTATACCCTTCGGCTCTCATACCAAATCTGTCACGCCCCGTTAAAGCGGAAACACGAAGGGTGACAGGCTAACGTCTCATAACACAAGGTAAATAAGATTACCAACCATAATCATTGAGCATTTTTTTTGTTTACATCATATTCTAAACAATATTACATCTTAGTTCCATAATACATAGTCTAGTACATAACAAGAGCAATAAACATAAATCATCCTGGCGTCTTAAACTGGCTCACTGACTGTTTCCTAAAAAGCATGCAAAAATGAGGGTCAACTATGAAATAGTTAGTGAGTTCACAAGCTTGTAAAGGTACATCATTTCAGTAAGAAAATATAGATTTGTTCAACAAAAGTTCCAACTCAAAATGAGTGTTGAATGCCAAGGCACTCCGTTCACAACCAAGCCTAACGACTATTCTTGCCCCATCTCATCATGTCCATGGTTCCCATGATGTCAGTTCACGGAAATATGCACTCACGGTTCTGGGTGATTGGGGGATGTCTACTCCAAATAGCACTATCCATAAGACCGTCAGCTCAAAATATGAGTTAATAGGTTGTAGTTCGGTTCTCGGGGACTTAACATACAAAGTTCATATCACAAAGTTCATATCAAGAGTTCATAACATAAAGTTCATAGCACAAGTTCATAAGAGAATGTTCATGGAATAGTATTGTTCCAAGTTCATAAAACAATATCGTTCCAAGTTCATTAAGTTCATAAAACAATATCGTTCCAAGTTCATTAACTTCATAAAACAAGGCTCAAGCATGTTCACAAAATAAACTTCAACAAGTTCATAAAGCAAAGTTCCACAAGTTCATAAAACAGTACATATATCTCATAAAAACAGTAGCATGCTTTCCAACCCAAAACATGAAAATAGTAAAAAGGGAGTCGTGAATACTCACTATGGAGAGTTTGCGGTTCGAGCTTCGATCTTCGCGGTTCGGTGTTGTAGGGATCAATTACTTCTAGTGCCATATGGAACAAATAGTTTCTAGTGAGATACAATTCACTAAAACGTTATCTAATATCTACCTATCCAACTAGTAGTGTTGCAAAATGCCTAAAGTTTGTTTGGTTCATTATTGGTATGATCGAATTCACGGTGCACTGTGTTCAAAAATCCATAAAATCATGAAAATGAACTCCAAAAATCGTAACAAATTATATTCTAGTTTAAACAGGGGTTATGAGTATCTTGAAATTTTATTGGAATTTTTGAAGCTCATTTGTTATGTATTTCCAATTTAAGTTTAAATAATACGAAAATTATAAATAAATAGAAAAAAGTTGCAAAAATTCCCAATTCAATTTCCACAAGTTCTTATAATGTTCCCTAAGCAGGGAAAAATATTGGTTTGTGCTTTTGAGTCTTATGACCCCATTTTGTAAATTCATGCCCTAATTAAATGAAAATTCCGAATAAAATACCAAACTATGCCGAAATTGTTTGAAAATTTAGGGGGCATCCTTATTATATACATAAACCAGTTCCATAAGTTTTTAGGTTTTTAATTCATCTATAAGTATTTATTTTGAATTTTTGGCTATTAAATCTTCATTTTTGTTATAAAATAACGGATTGGTTTTAACACTTTGGGTTTCACAGAACATCTAGTAATAAGATGAGGTTTCATAAACAAAATTTTTTTAGAATTAATTTGGAGCTTGTTGGGTACTTGATGTTACGTCTTGGGCTCGCTTCCTAGCCCATCTTGTATACGGCATGGGCCTGTCCATCCGTATCTTGTTTTACTAGGGTTAGTGTATTAATAGATGCTTGCATGCATCTTTTTGGTAACTGATAGATCGTTGGTTTTTACGTGTAATTTAGAAGATCTCTTTTGTAACCCTAGAATCCTCTACAGCGGAAGTTCTTTATCGAGCTCTGCTGAGGATTGAACGTTCTAATCATTCGACTCATTCAAATCCATTCTTGAGTATTGTTTCATTATTTTACTTTCATTATCTACCTGTTTCAAAGATCTAATCGATCAAAGAGTTTTTATATCTCATCAATTGGTATCGGAGCAGGAGGCTGTGTAATTCATACATATCTCTTCTGTGAAAGAAGCTATTAGGGTTTATTCCGCATTAACTAATATTTATTGAGCCGTCACTCCATAATTCACGTATCTGATTACTTATTCGTTTTGCCCTAATATTATATATTACAAGTCTGATCTTTCAAACAGGTTATTCGATCAAGCATGTACAAGTCGCAATCCAATCCCATTAATATTTCGAACAACACTGGATCAACAACGAAGATTCCCATCCTTTACACCCAGGATTATGAAGTCTGGGCACATCAGTTTGAAGATTATGTTATAGGATCTGAGGACAATGGATACCTCATCTGGAAAGCAGTCGTATCTGGACCCTTCGCTCATTCTGCAACTTCAAGGATTATTAAAACTCAAAAGGAGTATAATGATCTTTTGAAAGATGTTAAAGATATTGCCCAAGACGAAAAAGATAAATTTTAGTGCAATATTAAAGCATTGAGATTAATCAGATTCGCTCTTCAATCTGACACTTTCAGGCTGGTGAGTTCATGTACAACAGCCAAAGAAGTATGGGACATGCTACGAGAATCGTATTCTACAGACGAAGATCTTGAACACTCCATTCAAACCTTACTCTTGTCCGAGTTTGGTGAATTCAAGCAGGGAGCCAAAGAAACCGTGACTCAAACGTTCGATCGCTTCAATCATCTTCTTAGCAAGATGATTAAACATGACATTGAAAGGAAGCTAATTGAGCAGAAGGTTACGTTTTTGAACGGCCTCAGATCTGAGTGGAGAGCTTCAGTGTCCACAGTTAAAACGCATGAGCAATTCAAATCTTATTCTCTGGCGAAACTGGTAGGCATTCTGAAATCTCAAGAAAAGATCGTACTATAGGAGAAAAATGTAGTTTCAAGCCTGGGTTCATTGGCCCTCCTATCCAAAAGCAAAGCGGTTATGGAAGATGAAGACCTCAACTTGGAGGATTATGACCTTACTTCTGAAGACTATGCTATGATGGTATCAATTCCCCAAGTGGTTCATCAAGAAAAGATTTCCCACCAATAAGAACCAAAATTGGCAGGGAAGTTATAGTTATGAAAAGGTCAAAGACGAACCGAAGGCAGAAGAATCAAAGAAGGAACCGAAACCTGAAGGAGATTCGGGAGTGAGCTGCTATTACTGTGGAGGAAAGAACCAATATGCAAAAGATTGTGTCCTCAAGAAAATGGCAGAAAAGGATGAGGAGAAAGATGAAGAAGCTTTGTTGCTGAAAAAGCTGGATGAGATCAGAAAGAAGAAATCTACTGCTAACCCTTCTATGAATGCTTTAATTGTGCAGGGTTCGGTAGCGAATGATGAGTTCGGAGGAGTGGAGGTCTGGTCATTCGACTCCGAAGATGATGAAGTAAGGAAGCCTTCTCATGGAAAGGCTTATGTGGCGAAAGATGAGGATAGCGGTGGAAAATGCTTGATGGTGTCGGATGTATCCCAAATGAGGGGATACAACACAGACAGTGGGAATAGAGACACGAAGGAGCGAGAGGACTTGTGTTTCACAGCAAAACCTCTCAGCGTGCAATTCAATGAGCTTGATGAATTAATCAAGAAGGTACAATCTATTTTTGTTTTATTCAAAGTCCCACAAAACACATATGAAAAGGAATTAAAAAATATAAATTCAAGAATCTCTCATCTAGATAGCAGTTTAACTCAAACACGGGTCACCAATTCTAACCTAACTGACCAAATAAGCAGGGTCTCTTCAAAGAGTGAAGAACGGAGGATGTGGATAGAGCTGAAGGAGGCGAAGCTGATCAAATCTAAAGACGAAAACATTTATTTGCAAATAGATAATTTGAAACTTTTGAAACAAAGAAATGTGTTTTGTTTGATTGCTAAGCGTCTTTATTCTAACATTACTCAACTTCATCTTAACTGCGAAATAGGACAGAAAATTCATCGCATGATTTTACCCTTCCTTGAGTTTCAGGAAGATGAAATCGACGCTGAAGTATACAATTGCGAAAGTGTAGTTTCATCTTAGGATGTAAATCCGACTTATATGTATGGCCTAGACAAAATCGAATCTTTCATAAAGTCCAAGGACCATAAGGACATGCTGAAAAACCTTTTGGATGAAAATGATAAACTAAATCTAAGGACCGAAACCATACAAAAGTTAACTCATTGAATTCCGATTTGAGCTCAGAAAATAAAATTAATGTTGAAAATGCATCTGAGCTTAATGAGGATGATGATATGAGTGAAATTTCTATAGAGGATGAAGTTGACTGTTCTGAGTTTATAAAGAGCGAACCCGAAAACCACAAAAATCTTATCTCAGAAAATTCTGTGGAGTTTGCTTGGTTGTCCCAAAAAAAGTCCCCGATTCATGAAGAAAATGTTGTTGTATACCAAAAGGTAAGGACAACTCCAAATCAGGTGTATAAGGTCACAGGTGTAACCGAACATCAGACAGCCGAACTCACAGCCATTGTAAACGAAGATAATGCTGATGGTTGTGATGAGTTCTTCTGGTCCACCCTTATCGACAATGCTGATGAAACAGTTGGTCTATCAGAGCGAACATCCTAGTAAACAAAAGGAAGATATATTCCGGAGCCACTGAACAAGCCTGATAACTTTGACGTGCCAAGCACTAGTGGCACTAAAGAAATCCAATCAGATGAAGTCACCGCTTCTGCCGAAAAGCCATCTACAACCAACGAACCTATTGTTCAAAAGCCAAAACAAAAGGAAAATATTCACAGGCAACCCAAACAGGTGAAACTTCATTCCTATCAGTAGCATTCACTGTGTTGTTAGCGCTTCGGTGCGCAAGAACCATGGTTATGGCAGCCACTGCGGCAGCTGTAACGGCCATTTGAAAGGTAGCAGCGTCCATAGGAAAAGTAGAGGTCTCGTTGCTTGGCTGGTTGTTTCCGGATGACGACATGATTTTGTTAATACGAAATAATAAAGGTTTTGTGAGCGATTCTGGTTGACCCTTGATGTAATTAGATTGTTCTTGAAAAGAGTAAGAGTATGATCTCGAAAGTTTGACCTACATCCCTATGATGCAGTCCTTAGTAAAGAATGAAAATATGTTCGCGAAGGTTTGACCTACATCCCTATGATGGATTCCTAGTACGAAATGGGAGTATGTTCGTAGAATGGTCGTAAGACGTTTGTCGTTCGAGCTGAGGTATCATGGGTTGGTTAATAACAAGATCCAACCACGGAAAGAGGCTTGGAAGTGTCTCCGGAGATAAATTGCTATAGTCCAATGACTTGACTAAAGCATGTTTCATATAGAATCCAATGAAAGTATGATAAGAGTACTTGAAAGAAGAATGACACAGAAGTTAGCCGGCTGTCAATATCTTTGATATTCACGATTTAAGGATTCTGGAAAATAACCTTGTAAAGGTCTTACATCATATCCGCAGAAGATAGTTCCTGACAGCCTAAAGACCTAGCTAAAGTACTTACCGAACAAGAAAATTTCCTAGAAAAGTCTACATCAGGTATAGACAGAAAATTACGATTCTTCTTTATAAGGAAATAAAGTAAAGTGTCTACTACTGGCGACGGTCATCACTCTGGTGAACTCTTAGTTCAGCCAATTGACGTTCCATGTCAAGTAGGTGTCTTTCGTACACCATCTGGCGTACTCGGAGCCCTATGACTTCAGCTCGTGATTCAGCCAGTGCTTTGAGCAGGGTTTCATGGTTTCTCTCTAATCTCTCGTGAGCATCTTCTAGATGAATGGCGTGGAGGGTATGCATTCTAGCATAGGCGACTACTTTAGCAATATGATGTAGGTCAGTCCTGCCTTGAATCTCATTTCAGGACAGTCTGCGGACCAAGATTGGCAAGACTCTATCTGCTGAGCCCCCATTGTTCAAGTTGCAAAAGCTTCGGTCGCCATCAAATGGCATAGACTGATCTTGTCCTTGGCTCCCTGTTTCCAAGCATTCCACTCACTCAGGGTCGGGCCATGAAAAGCCGGACGAGGGTTAAGAGTTGGAACGGGAGTTGCTCGGGGTAGGTTCTAAACTTCTAGTTATGAGTTAGCATCATACGAAAAGTCTTCATCATGGTGATCATCCAGGGGGATAGGATGATCATTCACTGGTTCTTCTTCAAACCAACTAGCTATGACTTCGTTCGGAAGATACTGGTTGCTGAGGGGATGGAGTCCAGCTATGATTTCTAAGCGAGAATTTAGGGTAAGAGGATAATTATTTGACGAACTATCTAGATAATTATTTGGAAAACCTTCATTGGTTACATCGCTATTTCTGAAGTGCATACTAGCTATGTGTAATCTAAACAGGATAGACCTTCGAATAAGTGACCTTAATTCCAAATTCACACAGAATAGGGGTAACGCAAACTTATCAGAGATTCTAAGTCTGTAACATCCTAATTACATATAGCCTTAGTGTATCCACTTAGCAACTATCAACTTAGAAATGAAGATCCCGTTTTAATTCTCAAGTATAAAGTACTTAGAGTAACACCAAATACTCCTATAGTATTTTAAAATTTAATGTTATGTTCTATTGTTCTCATTGTGGTAGGGTTGGTAAGATTTTTTCATTGTTGCAACCACACACTTAAGCTTAGGCACATGCTAGTCAACCCTCGGATAATATAGGTGATCAGGCTATATCTTCCCATTTTTGACCATATGTCTCTATGGCCACTTGTGTTGTCCAACAATCGTAATTCTTTTGTACTGTCCTAGTGACACTGATTTTAGTATGAATGCAACACGTATACTTACTTAAATATTTTACTATTTAAAGTATAAACTCTTGGTCATAGTATTTTTAATCCCTTATGTATTTATAGTTAGTATATCTTTTGTGGGTTGATATACTTAATTCACTGTAAACAATGCTCTGATACCAATCTGTCACACCCCAAAACCGAGAACGGCGGAAACGTTCTGGGGCGGAGGACGTCATGTATAATATCAACGACAATGTAAAGTAGTAAACAAGCAACAACATCATCCATTGCATTAATAAAATAATTATTATACAATTGTATTCTGTCAAATTTTAATAAACACTAAAGCCTAAATCAAAATGAAAGATATGTCTTGAACAAGCTCCATCTTTCTTTCTCCTTGCATCGGTACCTGTCTATGATGACCTGAGGATACAAGTAATTTTGAAAGCGAGTATCAGCTTTGAAGCTGGTGAGATCATAAGTATTTAGTGTCTTAATTTGTATGTAAGAATTTGTAAGTCTATGTATTGTAAGAATTTGAAAAAGTTTTAATCTCTCAGAAAAACCTATATTTTCTATTAAAGTAGCCTTCTACCAAGGCTTAACTGTTTTGTATGCTCGTTTGATGTAAAAGTGTGTAATTTCGCAAGTGTAACTATCATCATCCAAAAATATAGTTTGTACATTTAAAGTTTAAGTGAGGTTATCGCTAAAAATGTAATGGGTAAATCATTGTAGTACTGTAGTTTTGTATTATAGGAACTACTGCTGTACTAACTACCTTAAACCGGATTTATATTAAGGTATAATGTGATAATTGCACCATACTATCGACTGATAACAACGACATAAAGAACGGTCGTAATAACGGAATGACGTTTGGCACCCGCAGACCTGCAGGTCCGGCTGTAGCTAGCAGCAAGGTGTAGGATTGTCAATCCAATATAGATCTATACGCACACTCAACGCTCTCCCTCCAAGAGAATTCTGGCTACAACTCAGGTCATGACATTGAAGGAATGCTCCGATACAGTGGATCACAATTGATAACGTATTAATGTAAGGGTAATGTTTCTCGTTCTAGTATAGTTGTATATGTTCTCTTCCTAGTATAGTTGTATATGTTCTTGTCCTAGTATAGTTGTATATGTTCTCGTCCTAGTATAGTTGTATATGTTCTCGTCCTAGTATAGTTGTATATGTAATGTTCTAGAAAGTATTGACTCATGAATGAACTGAATCATTGTATGATATCGCGTTCTAGTAACGTTTCTAGTATCTTCCTAAACTACACATATGGTAGTTTACTAGCAGTCTAACTGGTACGTATGGTCATGGATGTATACCCTTACTAACTAAGGGCATGGGATGAACTGGAAAGACCTTTTATGACTATATATGTACACATGATATATAACTAATATTTAAACGACTTTCGGACGAATACCCAATATCCCACCAGACCACATCTCAAGGCGCGAAAAGGAAATAGGGTGGATAGCCTTCCTAAGTCTTTTAAACATTTCTTATATAACTATACATATAGAGGCATGCAATTTATAATATAAAAGCATAAATAAATTTTGTAAGACATTTGAAACAATCATATTATTTTAAGAAAAGATCGACTTGATGTCGATTTATAAAACAATTTGAAGGCATAAGTATGATAAAACAGTTTTGAGTATAAGGAAACATTTGATTGAAACACAGTTGTAAATAAGTTTGAAAGGTAATGTATGGAATAAGCTGTACAATCTAAAAAAGGAGTTTAAAACATATAAAAGGTTTATAAAAAGTCATTTGAAGGAAACTGTTTGGTAAAACAACTAATGAGTAGCCAAATCTTTTGAATGTTGTATATTAATCACATGTGATTGATGTAATAACTAGCGTAATTCTACTTATTAATCGCATGTGATTGATATAAACTAGCATGATTCTACTTGTATTCCCCCCATTAAACATTTAAAAGTAGTTTAAAACATTAATTAAGGGGTATGAACTCACTTGATTGAAGTGGTCGATTTGAAGTAGTCGAGAGAAGAATCGAGTAGAACTTCGACAGGAAGAGTTGAAAACGCGGGAAAATCTCGGGATTCTCGGGAATCTCGGGAACACAAAACCTTCCTTCGGGACTTGAAGGTGAAAACCGGGGCTTTGGGAGGGTCTCGGGGGCTTAAACGCAGAGTTTCGGCGCGAGAAAGAAAGGAACTGAGCAATGGAGCTCGGAACCCTTGAAATCTAGTTATAGGGGCGTTTTTGGGGTGTGCCACGTCATGGAAAGTGATGGACATCTCATGGGGAGTCAAACTTATCCTCTTCCACTGATTGGACGCCCTCAGTCACTTGCCGGGTCGCGGCAAGCTTGTGCCACATCGGGGCAAGCCTGACAGCCTCGGATTTCGGACCTCGAACTTGTAAAATCCATAACTTTCACGTACGAGCTCCGTTTTCGACGTTCTTTATATGCACACGTAGCGAAAAACATGGTCTACAACTCTCATTTAGACTTCATTGGCAAATTCTGAATTTATTTAAAATTTTTTATTATTAACGGGCCGGGACGCGATAATTCCGTTAAAAATCCATAACTTCTTCATCCGATGTCTGTTTTTGTCAGAATTTTCATCGTTGCGCTACTAATGTTGAGAACTTAGATTCTCATTTAGTTTGTTTTGGTCAAAAGTATCTTGAGCTCTATTTCGAGTTTTTAGTTGTCTACTGCTATACCCGAATCTTGGAAAAATCATAACTTCCTCATACGAAGTCAGATTTGGACGTTCTTTTTATGTATGCTCACGGTTTGAGGTTATTTATAACTTTCATTTAGATACTTAAGGCTAAAAACTATTGTATTGAAACTTCGCGTTTTTCGTTTAATCGGTGTTGCCAGTTTTGCCGAGAATCTTCGGTTGGTCATAACTTCTTCGTTATAACTCGGATTTTAGGGTTCTTTATATGTACGAAAACCTTGATACGATTCCTACTACTTTATTTAACCCAAATAAGATTTTAGGAAAGTTATATTTTGACCTAAATTTGATTGGTTTTACATTACATTGTCTCGAAATATCGGGTTGTCACATTATCCCCCCGTTAAAAGGAATTTCGTCCCGAAATTAGAATTTAAGCAAGGAAGTATGCACGAATGATCGAGTCGTGAGGAGGAAACTTCCTAATAGATTGGTTCTAGTGCACCTAAGTGATAACGGGTTCTCGGTTGGCATTCCAACGAACCTTCACTAACTGGCGATGGCGTTTCTTCGTTTGCTTGACCTCTCGGTCGAGGGTCACTATGGTTCTAATACGAAGGGGAGGATCTCGACGAGTGGACTTGCAAGAGTCCTAACGGAAAGGTATGGTTTCATGATCGAGATGCGAAGAGTGGAAAGTACGTTACTGAGTTCGCGGAGTAGGTCTAGTTTGTGTGAGGCACAGGACCGATTCTGATAAGAATCTCGGAGGTCCTGTCTACCTTGGATTTAGCTTTCCACGCTTTACGAAGCGTATTAAGCCATTCCCAGAGTGAGTTATCCTAATGAACTTGGTCACTCACTTGGAATCTCAAAGGTTCCTTTTCTTGCGTAACCTCCCAGTCAAAGGCCATCCCTTGTTGGGTCAAATTCGTATGAGTTTCTGTAGCTTGCGAGGAGTTCTGAATGAACTAAGGCGGTAGGTCGGTAAGACCTAGAATTTGGCGAAAAAAAAAAAACTGTCGGCGTCTCTGGTGTCGATAAATGCTCAACGGTTTTGACAAATTGCAAGAGTGCTCATAATCTCTCACATTACTAACAGTGTGTCTTTGGAAATTTGACTCTTCAATTTCAAAACTCGTGCTTTGAGAACATCGCTAAAAGTTCCTCTGAAGGAAATGTTTTCCCATGGGCTCCTTCTTACTACAAGGGTAGATAAGTAAGTCATTACATGGAGAAATGACGAACTGATCCAGGTAAGAAAGACGTACCCTACACGTTTAGCTCATAAAAGCTATGGGCGTATTGGTCCTATCCGAAAGGTATCACTACGGACTCGAAGTGTCCGCATCGAGTTCAGGAGATAGTCTTCCGGACATCTTTCCCTAACACTCGAACTGGTGATATTCGGATCCCGGATCCATTCCTGGAAGTAGTTTCTTTCTTTGCGTTTGCTCAACCATTTTTTCTACGCGCGGCAGAGATAACGATTTCTAATGAAAAATCTCAACGGAGTCTTCGATAACCGAGGTACATGCAATGCGATCCGTCGATCTCTGGAAGAATATGACCGAGGTTCTCTAGGTTGAGAAACCTAGTCTTCTAAATCTATTTATGTGTAGTTCGCTAAGTTGTCCAAATTGTTCTTGTATCTTCGTGGGTGTTTAAACTATAAGGTGATCTCTTTATGGGAGTCGTACTGGGTTCTATGCTTGTTCTCATGACGATGTGATTACTCGTACTTAGGCAGTTCTCCGTCCTGAAATTCATATTAGAATTCATACCTAGTTTCACAATCACCCTTTCGTGTATACGAGTCATATGTAATTAAGGTTGAAAAGGTAGTCGAATAACTGGTTCTTCTTTAAGTTCACATCCCATCGGGGAAAAAGAATTTAAAGTGGAATCAGCAATTCTAAACCTGTAGAACCTTGATTATATATCACTCTTATACATACATTCTTTAGTGATAGATCAACCGCATGAATCCCTGGATTAAACTTGACGTACTACACGAGTGGTACTTCGGGGATTTCTTCGGAAAGAAAATAACTAATAGGTACTCTTGGAATGAGTAATTCGGCGTTCTGATGTGACGGTTTCGCTGGAAAAGTGATCTAGAAGAAAGAGATGTACGTATGAAGTTGTTTTCGTGCGGATCAAACTGAATCAATTCGTATGATAATGTCAAAATCATACTGAAACTTAAAGACATTGGATTTGAATGTAAGACGTTTACAAACAAGGCACAACCGTGCAACCATGAATAGAGTTACAGCACTTTAGATTTACCATAAGACTATTGCTGCGAATAAGATATACTACAAAAGACAAGTATACGCAGCATGAGAATTCTTATACAGACAGGATCTCGCAAAAGGTAAGACTCTAGTTGCACTAGTTTTAGATAGTTTATAAGTCTGTTACAACGAAACGCCTAAATTACATTTAACGTGGTTCCGGAGCAGGCTCTCCTGCGGCTGTGATCCTGAGAATCTTCCCGTCTGCGTCAGAGTTTTGTGTTATCGGGCAATCCATCTGGAGGTGTCCAATTTCACCGCATTGGTAACATATATGGACAGCACCCACATTGGTGGTGGAAGTGAAACGTCGAGTAGGAGTTATGGGGACGCGGGTTCTTTCCTTTTTCGGGCAATCTCTCTTATAATGCCCAAACTCTCCAAATTTATAGCAAGTCTGGTTCCCATCGGCGTTGGGCGAATTGTTGATCGGTTTTGATAGGCTCTTGCAGTAACGTTTGGTGTGCCCCTTTTTGATGCAATTTTTGCATTGCAAGGTTCGGCAGATTCCCTCGTGGTGGTAATTGCACCGGTCGCACTTCGGGAGTGTTCCTTTGTATGGTCTGCTCGGTACTGGGATGGCAGAGGTTTCCGCTTGCTGTTGTTGCATGGAAAGTTTTCGGGGTTTATCGCGTTCTTTCTGAGTTTGACGCTTCCGTTTCTTGTTCTTTGGTTTTTGGCTTTGCGGGCCTGAGGCCGTTACCGTTTGGTGACTTCCTGGATGGATACCACGATTGGAAACTTCATTCCTATCAGTAGCATTGACTGTGCTGTTAGCGCTACGGTGCGCAAGAACCGCGGTTACGGCAGCCACTGCGGCAGCTGTAACTGCCATTTGAAAGGTAGCGGTGTCCACAGGAAAAGTAGAGGTCTCGTTGCTTGGCTGGTTGTTTCCGGATGACGACATGATTTTGTTAATACAAAAGAATAAAGGTTTTGTGAGCGATTCTGGTTGACCCTTGATGTAATTAGATTGTTCTTGAAAAGAGTAAGAGTATGATCTCGAAAGTTTGACCTACATCCCTATGATGCAGTCCTTAGTAAAGAATGAAAATATGTTCGCGAACGTTTGACCTACATCCCTATGATGCAGTCCTAGTACGGAATGGGAGTATGTTCGTAGAATGGTCGTAAGACGTTTGCCGTTCGAGCTGAGGTATCATGGGTTGGTGAATAACAAGATCCAACCACGGAAAGAGGCTTGGAAGTGACTCCGGAGATAAATCGCTATAGTCCAATGACTTGACTAAAGCACGTTTCATATAGACTCCAATGAAAGTATGATAAGAGTACTTGAATGAAGAATGACACAGAAGTTAGCCGGCTGTCAATATCTTTGATATTCACGATATAAGGATTCTGGAAAATGACCTTGTAAAGGTCTTACATCATATCCGCAGAAGATAGTTCCTGACAGCCTAAAGACCTAGCTAAAGTACTTACGGAACAAGAAAATTTCCTACAAAATTCCACAACATGTATAGACAGAAAATTACGATTCTTCTTTATAAGGAAATAAAGTAAAGCATCTACTACTGGCGACAGTCATCACTCTGGTGAACTCTTAGTTCAGCCAATTGACGTTCCATGTCAAGTAGGTGTCTTTCGTACACCATCTGGCGTACTCAGAGCCCTATGACTTCAGCTCGTGATTCAGCCAGTGGTTGCAGCAGGGTTTCATGGTTTCTCTCTGATCTCTCGTGAGCATCTTCTAGATGAATGGTGTGGAGGGTATGCATTCTAGCATAGGCGACTACTTCTGCAATCTGATGTAGGGTTGTCCTGCCTTGAATCTCATTTCAGGACAGTCTGCGGACCAAGATTGGCAAGACTCTATCTGCTGAGGCCCCATTATTCAAGTTGCAAAAGCTTCGGTCGCCATCAAATGGCATAGACTGATCTTGTCCTTGGCTCCCTGTTTCCAAGCATTCCACTCACTCGGGGTCGGGCCATGAAAAGCCGGACGAGGGTTAAGAGTTGGAACGGGAGTTGCTCGGGGTAGGTTCTCAACTTCTGGTTATGAGTTAGCATCATACGAAAAGTCTTCATCATGGTGATCATCCAGGGGGATAGGATGATCATTCACTGGTTCTTCTTCAAACCAACTAGCTATGACTTCGTTCGGAAGATACTGGTTGCTGAGGGGATGGAGTCCAGCTATGATTTCTAAGCGAGAATTTAGGGTAAGAGGATAATTATTTGACGAACTATCTAGATAATTATTTGGAAAACCTTCATTGGTTACATCGCTATTTCTGAAGTGCATACCAGCTATGTGTAATCTAAACAGGATAGACCTTCGAATAAGTGACCTTAATTCCAAATTCACACAGAATAAGGGTAACGCAAACTTATCAGAGATTCTAAGTCTGTAACATCCTAATTACATATAGCCTTAGTGTATCCACTTAGCAACTATCAACTTAGAAATGAAGATCCCGTTTTAATTCTCAAGTATAAAGTACTTATAGTAACACCAAATACTCCTATAGTATTTAAAATTTAATGTAATGTTCTATTGTTCTCATTGTTGTAGGGTTGGTAAGATTTTAGCATTGTTGCAACCACACACTTAAGCTTAGGCACATGCTAGTCAACCCTCGGATAATATAGGTGATCAGGCTATATCTTCCCAGTTTTGACCATATGTCTCTAAGGCCACTTGTGTTGTCCAACAATCGTAATTCTTTTGTACTGACCTAGTGACACTGATTTTAGTACGAATGCAGCACGTATACTTACTTAAATATTTTACTATTTAAAGTATAAACTCTTGGTCATAGTATTTTTAATCCCTTATGTATTTATAGTTAGTATATCTTTTATGGGTTGATATACTTAATTCACTGTAAACAATGCTCTGATACCAATCTGTCACACCCCAAAACCGATAACGGTGGAAAAGTTCTGAGGCGGAGGACATCATGTACAATATCAACAACAATGTAAAGTAGTAAACAAGCAACAACATCATCAATTGCATTAATAAAATAATTAGTATACAATTGTATTCTGTCAAATTTTGATAAACACTAAAGCCTATATCAAAATGAATGATAAGTCTTGAACAAGCTCCATCTTCCTTTCTCTTTGCATCGGTACCTGTCTATGATGACCTGAGGATACAAGTAATTTTGAAAGCGAGTATCAGCTATGAAGCTGGTGAGATTATAAGTACTTAGTGTCTTAATTTGTATGTAAGAATTCGTAAGTCTACGTATTGTAAGAATTTGAAAAAGTTTGAATGTCTCAGAAAAAACCTATATTTTCTATTAAAGTAGCCTTTTACCAAGGCTTAACGGTTTTGTATGCTCCTTTGATGTAAAAGTGTGTAATTTCCCAAGTGTAACTATCATCATCCAAAAACATAGTTTGTACATTTAAAGTTGAAGTGAGGTTATCGCTAAAAATGTAATGGGTAAATCATTGTAGTACTGTAGTTTTGTATTATAGGAACTACTGCTGTACTAACATCTTAAACCGGATTTATATTAAGGTATAATGTGATAATTGCACCATACTATCGACTAATAACAACGACATAAAGAAATGTCGTAATAACGGAATGATGTTTGGCACCCGCAGACCTGCAGGTCCGGCTGTAGCTAGCAACAAGGTGTAGGATTGTCAATCCAGTATAGATCTACACGCAAACTCAACGCTCTCCCTCCAAGAGAATTCTAGCTACAACTCGGGTCATGACATTTAAGGAATGCTCCAATATAGTGGATCACAATTATTAATGTATTAATTTAAGAGTAGTGTTTCTCGTTCTAGTATAGTTGTATATGTTCTCTTCCTAGTATAGTTGTATATCTTCTAGTCCTAGTATAGTTGTATATGTTCTCGTCCTAGTATAGTTGTATATTTTCTCGTCCTAATATAGTTGTATATGTAATGTTCTAGAAAGTATTGACTCATGAATGAACTGACTCATTGTATGATATCCCGTTCTAGTAACGTTTCTAGTATCTTCCTAAACTACACATATGGTAGTTTACTAGCAGTCTAACTGGTACGTATGGTCATGGATGTATACCCTTACTAACTAAGGGCATGGGATGAACTGGAAAGACCTTTTATGACTATATATGTACACATGATATATAACTAATATTTAAATGACTTTCGGACGAATACCCAATATCCCACCAGACCACATCTCAAGGCGCGAAAAGGAAATAGGGTGGATAGCCTTCCTAAGTCTTTTAAACATTTCTTATATAACTATACATATAGAGGCATGCAATTTATAATATAAAAGCATAAATAAATTTTGTAAGACATTTGAAACAATAATATTATTTTAAGAAAAGATCGACTTGATGTTGATTTATAAAACAATTTGAAGGCATAAGTATGATAAAAAACTGTTTTGAGTATAAGGAAACATTTGATTGAAACATAGTTGTAAATAAGTTTGATAGGTAATGTACGGAGTAAGCTGTACAGTGTAAAAAAGGAGTTTAAAACATATAAAATGTTTATAAAAAGTCATTTGAAGGAAACTATTTGGTAAAACGGCTAATGAGTAGCCAAATCTTTTGAATCCTGTATATTAATCACATGTGATTGATGTAATAACTAGCGTAATTCTACTTATTAATCGCATGTGATTGATATAATACTAGCATGATTCTACTTGTATTCCCCCCATTAAGCATTTAAAAGTAGTTTAAAACATTAATTAAGGGGTATGAACTCACTTGATTGAAGTGGTCGATTTGAAGTAGTCGAGAGAAGAATCGAGCAGAACTTCGACAGGAAGAGTTGAAAACGCGGGGAAATCTCGGGATTCTCGGGATTCTCGGGAATCTCGGGAACACAAAACCTTCCTTCGGGACTTGAAGGTGAAAAACCGGGGCTTTGGGAGGGTCTCGGGGGCTTAAACGCAGAGTTTCGGCGCGAGAAAGAAAGGAACTGAGCAATGGAGCACGGAACCCTTGAAATCTAGTTATAGGCGCGTTTTTGGGGTGTGCCACGTCGTGGCAAGTGATGTCCACGTTGTGGGGAGTCAAAATTATCCTCTTCCATTGATTGGATGCCCTCAGTCACTTGCCGGGTCGCGGCAAGCTTGTGCCACGTCGTGGCAAGCCTGACATCCTCGGATTTCGGACCTCGAACTTGTAAAATCCATAACTTTCGCGTACGAGCTCCGTTTTCGACGTTCTTTATATGGACGCGTAGCTAAAAACATGATCTACAACTATCATTTAGACTTCATCGGAAAATTCTGATTTTTATTTTTAATTATTTATTTTTAACGGGCCGGGACGCGATAATTCCGTTAAAAATCCGTAACTTCTTCATCCGATGTCCGTTTTCGTCAGACTTTTCATCGTTGCGCTACTAATGTTGAGACCTTAGATTCTCATTTAGTTTGTTCTGGTCAAAAGTATCTTGAGCTCTATTTCGAGTTTTTAGCTGTCTACTGTTATACCCGAATCGTGGAAAAATCATAACTTCCTCATACGAAGTCAGATTTGGACGTTCTTTTTATGTATGCTCACGGTTTGAGGTTATCTATAACTTTCATTTAGATACTTATGGCTAAAAACTATTGTATTGAAACTTTGCGTTTTTCGTTTAATCGGTGTTGCTGGTTTTGCCGAGAATCTTCGGTTGGTCATAACTTCTTCGTTATAACTCGGATTTTAGGGTTCTTTATATGTACGAAAACCTTGATACGATTCCTACTACTTTATTTAACCCAAATAAGATTTTAGGAAAGTTATATTTTGACCTAAATTTGATTGGTTTTACATTACATTGTCTCGAAATATCGGGTTGTCACAAATGGTGGCAATGTCAAGTTTGGGAACAACTCGTTTGGCACGATTAAAGGTTATGGTATGATAACAAATGGACACTTCACAACAAGAAAGGTTGCATATGTTGAAGGACTGCAGCATAATGTCGTCAGTGTGTCTCAGCTTGTTGGAGGTACGGGTCTTAAAGTTTCGTTTGATGATGAGGGTTCGGAAATCATAGAGAAGAAGACAAAAAGGGTAATTCTCAAATCGGAGCGCAAAGGCGAAATGTTTCCTCTCAATCTCAAACCTATTAAAGGAAACCCAACTATTTGTCTATTATCCAAAGCACATTCTGATGAAAGCTGGCTGTGGCACCGAAGGCTCTCTCATCTCAATTTCAAGGATATTAATAAACTCATCACAGGAGGTCATGTTAGGGGTCTTCCATTGCTTAAGTTTGATCGAGAACATTTGTGTGCTGCATGTGAAATGGGGAAGCAAAGTCGTCAAAGTCACCCATCCATCATAAACACAAAGGTCGTTGAACCACTTGAGTTAATTCACATTGACTTGTGTGGTCCATCTTCTATTGAAAGCATAGGCGGCAACAAGTATATTCTTGTTATTGTCGATGACTTTTCACGTTTTACATGGGTGTTCTTTCTGAAGCACAAATCTGAGTCAACTCACAAGCTGAAGCTATTTATCAAGCAAGCTAAAGTGCAGCTGAAGAAAGTTGTACGGAACATCAGAAGCGACAATGGGCTGGAGTTCAAAAATAATGAATTTGAAGAATTTCTAGCAGATAAAGGAATCAGTCGCAACTTCTCAGATCCCTACACCCCTCAACAAAATGGAATTGTCGAAAGACGAAACTGATCTTTGTGTGAGGCGGCTAGAACCATGTTAAGTTTCGCTTCCTTACCATTATATTTCTGGGCTGATGCTATTTCTGCAGCTTGTTTTACACAAAACAAGTCCTATCTCAATAAGCGTTTCACTCTCACCCTTTATGAGATCATCAACAACAGAAAACCAAATGTCAAATTCTTTCACGTGTTCGGCTCACGATGCTTTATCTTCAATTCTAAAGAACATCGTAACAAGTTTGATGTAAAAGCCGATGAAGGAATTTTTCTGGGATATTCTATGACTTCAAAAGCATATAGGGTCTTAATCAAGCGTTCAAGGAAGATTGAAGAGACATATTATGTGACTTTCGATGACAGCTTCGTCAAAAGGATAAACGCTACTGAAAAAGCAATTGGAGAAATTTTCACTCAGATAAGTCATGTTACGGCCTCGATTGCTAATTTGTTTGAGTAGTTTGTGGAGTTATTCGATGAACCTGAGAAAGCTACTCTCTCTTAAGCTAAGGCAGTGGACAACAAAATCAATCATCTGAAGCAAATCGTCGATGAAGCTGCCAAACGACTGGGTGACGGAGAATCAGTTCCAAATAAAACTTCTCAGCATAATGCACCAGTTGAGGGGGAGCACTCTGATCTGGTAGCACCCGAACGCTCCACAGCACCCAAAGGTATTGTAGCACCCGAACGTACTATAGCACCCGAACGCTCCACAACACCTGAAGGTACAGTAGCTCATGAACACTCCACAACATCTGAAGGCACAGTAGCACCCGAACACTTCACTACACCCGAAAGTCCCACTGCACCAGAAAGCTCATCATTCAAGGGGGAGAATGCCAATACGTTTTATGACGAAGATAGTCAATCAGAATTGGATGAATTAGTGAACGCTGAATTGGATCCTTCCTATCATCCAAATTACCCTCCACTTGTCAAATGGACTATAGATCATCCTGTTTCATAGGTTGTGGGTGATGTCTCTGAAAAGGTGTTGACCAGATCTCAACTGAAGGCAAAACAAACTTCTTTATTTTCCAAAGTTGAGTTATGCATGTTTAATTCTTTCGTCTCAAAGGTTGAACCAAAGACGGTAAACACTACTCTTGATCACTCTGATTGGGTTCAAGCTATGCAAGACGAACTTAATGAGTTCGAAAGAAATAAAGTTTGGCGTCTCATTCCAACTCCTCAAGATGCCTCCGTTGTTGGTCTCAAATGGGTCTTTAGGAATAAAATGGACAAGGAAGGTAACGTCATAAGGAACAAAGCTCGTTTAGTGGTGAAAGGATATTGCCAGGAAGAAGGAATTGATTATGAAGAGACTTTTGCTCCAGTTGCAAGGCTGGAATCTGTTCAAATATTTCTTGCCTATGCAACGCACAAAAACTTCGAGGTCTACCAAATGGACGTCAAATGCTCTTTTCTAAATGGAGAACTCGAAGAAACAGTCTACGTGGAGCAACCTCCTGGTTTTTTCAATGAGAAGTTCCCAAATCACTGCTATATTCTGGACAAGGCGGTTTACGGTCTGAAACAAGCACCTAGGGCCTGGTATGAAACGCTAACTAAGTTTTTAA
Organism: Lactuca saligna; assembly: GCF_052625555.1. Lineage (NCBI taxonomy): Eukaryota > Viridiplantae > Streptophyta > Magnoliopsida > Asterales > Asteraceae > Lactuca > Lactuca saligna. Next base: position 154,338,120 of record NC_136419.1, read on the forward strand.
AGATGTCCAAATTCAAACAAGGTTCGGTTGACCCAACCTTCTTTCGTAAGAAGGAAGGTAACCACCTTATGATTGTACAAATTTATGTCGATGATATCATCTTTGGCTCAACGAATCCTAGCTTAACAGCTGAATTCAGAAAGCTGATGGAGACTAAATTTGAAATGAGCTCCATGGGTCCGATTAATTTTTTCCTTGGTTTAAATATTAGACAGGGACTCGAAGGCATCTTTATCAACCAGGAAGCATACACCAAAACTCTTCTTGCCAAATTTGGTATGATGGGAGACTCAAAGGTCAAAGTTCCAATGGCATTCGGCACCAAACTCACACCTTCGCAGGAGAAAGCAGCAGTTGACATTACGTTATACCGCCAGATGATTGGGTCCTTAATGTATCTTACTACTAGCAGACCTGATATCATGTTTTCCGTATGTTATTGTGCTAGGTTTTAGGCGAACCCACGATAACCACATATGCTTGCAGTGAAAAATATACTCAGGTATCTGAAGCGAACTACCTCTCTCGGTCTATGGTATCCATCTAACTCAGGCTTCTTCGTTCAAGCCTTCTCTGATGCAGACCTTGGAGGATGTGGTTTAAACAGGAAAAGCACCACAGGGGGTTGCCAATTCCTTGATGGGAAGTTGGTCAGCTGGCAGTCAAAGAAGCAAACCTGCGTTTCCCTTTCTACAGCCGAAGCAGAGTACATCGCAGCCGCCTCTTGCACATCTCAAGTCATATGGATCCAAAGCCAGCTCAGAGATTATGGACTGAACATGAAAAAGATCTCACTATATTGCGATTCAGAAAGTGCAATTAGGATCTGTCATAACCCAATGCAACACTCTAAGACCAAGCATATAGCACTGAGGTATCACTTCATTAAGGATCATGTGGAGGATGGAAATGTCGAAATTCACTTTGTTCGAACCACTGATCAACTGGCCGATATCTTCACCAAAGCCCTACCTGAAGCAAGTTTCAATAAAATCCTTCAAGGTCTAGGAATGATGGAATCAGAATCGGTACCAAAAACACCATCTCAAAGTTAAAAGTTAGAAGCGAAATGAACTGAACGCTCGGTCTATTTCGGGTTCGGTTCACATGGGAACTGAAATGAACCGAACGCTCGGTCTATTTTGGGTTCGGTCCCATTGCACATATTTTCGCTCAATATCAAAAAGGTGTTGTCTATGGTTGTAAACTTTTGTAAAGATGTTTTCCAAAAATCCAAAAATATTTTTTTAGGAACCGAAATGAACCGAGCATTCGGTCCATTTCGGGTTCGGTTCATTTTTTTTAATTTTTATTCTGTTTGGTTTTTCTCTTTTCAAAAACTTAAAATCTCCAAAAATATTTTTTTTTCTTCTTTCATTCTTGTTTAAATATCGATGGGCCAGGTTTCATTCTCAAATTTTTTTTAATAGTTAAGCGTCCCTAGAAGCATGTTGCTGCATGTTGTCCAAAGCCTCAACTGATTTTGAATAAAAGCCTTAATGACTAGGTATATACAAACCTTGTCTTCCCAATAAGGCTGCTCCATTTATTCTAATCCTGAGCTACCTTACTCTTTTCTCATATGGGTTAAGAGTTTACTGCTTAGTCACTATTTTCAGCAGAGGTACTATAGTTTCTCTTCACCACCTCAATATTTTTCTCCATCATATTTCGGTCTTATATCGTAACCCTTGAGACTCTCAAAATTAACCACTGAGGTTTATGGTTACACAATCTCTGTGTTTATGATCTAAGCCTCGTGTCACTACGTGCTTAGTGAAACCCAAAATTCAATACCTAACATGAATTGACGGTAAACATGAAATCTCTTTTTTTGTTGTGAGATTCTTATGAAATTGTTATTTACCACAGCATTTCTTCCCTTAGAATCCAGTTTAATTTTTATTTTTGAGATTTCACCATCACACATCTTCAATAAGTCACTATATACATTATCCAGCCTACTTGTTCAACATACCACATCGGTTTCACAGGTACTTCATTTAGTCTCGGTCTTATGTCAAGGTCCGAGATTCTAAACTGAAGCGAAAGCCACCCTTTTAAGCCTTATAAAAAGATTCCTTTCAACACTTCTTAGAAAGTGATTGATCGTAATTCAACGGGAATCCATACAGACACTTTAAGGTCTCTCTTGACCTTGAAGAAAGTGATTCGTGCCCGGGATCAACTGTTTTGTGTCTATATTGACATCACAAATTCCCACATATATCTCGCTTTATTTCCTTATCTTCCACACTCTATGCACGAAAATCTTTGATTTTCCAAAAATCTCTTTCGGTTCCATTATAATCTTATGTTTGGATGACAGCTATTGACCAGATAAGATGTTGACTCAGCCGACAGAGTAACGGCTTCAATAGTGAGGTGACGGGCATGCGTGCAAAATGGAACAATTTTTCTCTCTCATGCGTAATCATCGGGGGTGCCAACAGTCGCGTTTCTGTCACATCCGAAACTGTTTCGTGTATCAAGAAGATTTATGGGATGACTTTTCTCTTTCCTCTACCCACAGTATAAAAGGAACACATCTGCTTCATTCCATACTTACAGGATTCAAAAATCAATCGAGCAATATAAGGCGATTTATAATCTACTGTTCATCATCTTCCACATTCAACAATGGCGGACTCTTCCTCTGTTCAGGAAACCTCTTCCCGCACTAACATTCTTCCCATCCGCGCTCAACAAAGTATGGTGATCTATTTAAACCCTAAAGCTTACGAAAATTATATGTATCCCATGGTGGAGTGTCTCAAATACTCTCCATTGGCGCTCGCCCTTTCCAAGGTCGAGATTGTGCACATGGAATGCCTTTCCCAGGCCTTCTCCACTGCCCATTATGATAGATCAGTGGATCAAATCTACTTTGACCTTCTTTATCACAAGACCTCTATCTCCAAGCAACGATTCTGTTGGATCCTAGGTTTTGAAGCCCATGAATATAGGGTTAATCCCGATTCCATCACAGTAGGACAATTATTTTCGATGTTCTACAACATGGGCTACACGGAGATTCTCACGACGGTCACTAAGTTCAAGAAGTCGTGTCTTCCTCCTCCATGGAATGGTTTCTTCACCATTCTGTTTAAAGGGCTCTCTAAGCGCAGTTCTGGTTCTGATGGGGCTAGCAAGTTGTTCATGACCATTCTCTACGGTCTATATCATGGCATCAATCTCGACTACGGCTCGGTTCTCTAGCAACAACTCATTCAGAGCCTAGCCTCCTCCTCTCGCCACACTGAGGTGTCCTACGCTAGATTTTGGACGCTAATCACCAAGTGGGCCATGCATAAACTTCATGTTCCAACAGTTGCATGTTCCCTTCTCTCCTCCATCAGTTTCTTCCACACCACCAAGATCATTGTTACCGATTCGACCAAGTTTTCCTTCATCGGATCCATTCCAGATTCTATGTCCGCTGGGGTGTCAAAGCAGAGCGTTATAATGAAGGCCTATAAGGACTTTCATCCTTCGGGTCCACGGGAACTTTCTGCGGAAATGGTTCAGTCCATCAATGATGCAGATAAACCAGCTGCTAGAGGGAAGAAACCCGAGAAAGGGAAGATCAAGAAAGCAGCAAAGGGGGCAAAGGGTCCTTCTCCTAAGAAGCGAAAATCCTCGAAGACAGATCTCCCCCCCCCCCCCCAGCGAAGAAGAAGAAAGTACAGTCGAAGAGGAAACTTATTCTCTCTTCTTCATCCAGCGATTCAGAAGATAACCATTCTGACTCAGATGAGTCGGCTAGAGGTGAAACTCCTCCTCACTCGGCTGCTCATGAGGTACCTGTTTCATCAAAACTTCCTTCCCCTTCTCCTATAACCACCTCTTCCATTCCCACCATAACCTCTTCCATTCCCATGATAACCTCCTCCATTTCCATTCCCTCCATATCTAACCCTATTTCTATTCCCCCCATAACTACCTCTACTACTCTTTCAACCACAACAACTTCCATTCCCCCACCACTCTTCACAAAAGCAACCAAAACTACCACCAGTGAGGTTCCAACCAACGTATCTGATACGGGGGTTCAAACTTCACAACCTGAACCCACTTCCGTTCCCGAACCCACTACCATTACCGAACCACCCACCGCACCCTTATCTTCTACTCCATCTGCTGAAACCGAACCTTTTTGGGAGGGGAGGATACGATTTTGGATTCCATCTACTACAGTCCCTACCAACTTCAAAGTGATGATGATGATGATGCTCCAGTTACTAAAAAGCACATCATGGAACTCCACGAGAAGATTGATAATCTTGTGGCTTCTTACTCTTCCTCAGCATCTCATTTTTCGGAGGCTGCCATTCAAGGAATGGTGGAATCTCTCTCCAAAGCACACAAAGCCTCCATCAGCTCAGTTGCTGCTGCTCTTGATAAATTGACAAAGGCTAGTGCTGTTGCAACCGAAAAAGTCGAAAAACTATTTCAAGACGCCCAGATCTGGCTGGAGTCTTTGCAGGCGGCATCAGAAACAAACACTAAGAAGATTCGCATCGTTGTGGAGAAGCTGGTTCATTCTTTCGAAACCGAAAAAGACCAATTTGCTAGCTTTTGCCAGAAACTCAAAGAAGACAATCAATCTTTTCAGTCTTCGGTTGTGGATCATCTTCTTTCCTTTCCAGCCACTCTTGCCGCTGAATCCACCACAATGGACGAGCTTGCTCGAAAATCTTCCGAGCTTACTCTGGAAACTCATCAGCTCTCCCAAGCCGAGAAGGAGATCGATTCTCTTCGGTCTGAGAAAGTTGTGGTCAGGAGTTGTGTTTCAAATGTCTACGGAGCTTTGTCTAACATTATCGAAGCCCATGATTCGATTCTTAACTATTCGGTAAGGCGTACTCTTGCAGAGAAGCTCGCTCCTGCTCTTGCCCTGCTTAGCCGCATTGAAGGCATTCCTGAGCAGGAGGACCATCCGAAACAAGGGGGAGAAATGAAGCACACAGCTCAATCGAAACCCCCTCCAAGTTCCAAAGCTCAATCACTCCTATTTTCATCACTTGTCCCTCCGAAAGACCCAAACCAACAACTGTTCCCGTACCAGGTTTGAGTGCTCAAAGCAAAGCCAAACAAATTGTTGACGACAGTGATGAAAGTGATGATCAAGAACCGATTGTCAGCTTAGTCAGGAAACAGACCAGAGAGAAGGAGCTGGATGAAAACGCTCACATCGTCAGGGAAGCCGAGGCCAAGGAGAGGAAGATAAAGGAGACTCATGATCTCCTTGAAAGCAGAAAAACTTTATTTCCTCCTTGGACTCTCGAAGTCCTTATCAAAGAATCCATTGAGTCCCCCTGCACTCTTTGGTTAGAACCGGTCATCTCCTTAGACCGTGTCAATTCGGTCGATTCCCAGTTTGACATGCCCCTGACCCGAAAAGCCTTTATCTTCCATGCATTCGCTTATATAGCTGAAGTTCCCCATCCTCACCCGAAGGTTGATAGGGAACTTGTAGACTATTATCTGAGGACCGCTCAACCTCAGTACCAAACATGGAGGGCACAGAAGATAACCAACGTTCGGGTTCTCAAACCTGTTCGTGAAGGCAACTTCGTCAATGTTCGATTCAAGGTCTTGAGGGGATCTGACAAATCCGAGGATTCCATCTCTCTGGCTGATCTTCCCAACTTAAACCCTCATGATTGGATTGTCTTGCACAACATTCTTCTTGTCAATGAAGCAGAATATGCTCCGATCATAGACCATTTCAAGAGAATGTTAGTTTGCTATATTTTGGAGGTGGCTAAGCTAGATCAAGAGGTTGCTAATGTTCTCAGGAAGAAGCCCATCATCACTCCAGTCGGTTCTGCAAGCGATATAAACCGAATGAAGATGGGAAAGATTGATCCGAAACAGAACTCAGTCATGTTCACCAGGGCAGAAGGTCAGAAATGCTTATTTTCTTTGGCTGACAAACATCTTTACACTACTACCTGCTTGGAGCATGTTCTGGGTATCATCAATCGGTGCAAACAGAACTCGGAAAGTGATAAAAAGTACTTCAACGATATGATCAATCGGTACATTCACTTCCGACAAACACTTCTTGCTATCATTCCTTGCCTGTTCAAGACTGTAAAGAAAGCCAGTATCGCAGGGGTAAGCAAGCTGGAGTGAGGTCTCGCCCCAATTGACACAAAGGGGGAGATTTTTGGGTACTTGATGTTGCGTCTTGGGCTCGCTTCCTAGCCCATCTTGTATACGGCATGGGCCTGTCCATCCGTATCTTGTTTTACTAGGGTTTTTGTATTAATAGATGCTTGCATGCATCTTTTTGGTAACTGATAGAACGTTGGTTTTTACGTGTAATTTAGAAGATCTCTTTTGCAACCCTAGAATCCTCTATAGCGGAAGTTCTTTATCGAGCTCTGCTGAGGATTGAACGTTCTAATCATTCGACTCATTCAAATCCATTCTTGAGTATTGTTTCATTTTTTTTACTTTCATTATCTACCTGTTGAAAAGATCTAATCGATCAAAGAGTTTTTATATCTCATTAGAGCTAAATGGGGTTATTCAACCCCAACAATTTTAGAAATGTAGCACTAACTAATTCATGAGTTCCAAATTTAGCTGGAAGTTCAACAAATTTTGTAGAAACTTCTATAACGTTTTTTTTCATGAAGCTTTAGATCTTCTGAGAAAAATGTGTTACGTTCCTGAAATAATTTTCTCCAGATTTATTGTGGGGTTTAAGGGCCTTGATCATGTAATGCAAAACTAGTGATCACAGAAAAACTGTTGTTTGCGCAACTGTTTTATCAAAATCGTTAAAAATCATACTTTTAATGTTTTACAATAAGACAAACTAGGTTTGAAACTTAACTTAAGGAACTAGTTCTCAGAAAAAGAATATCGTGCATCTGATTAAAAAATGAATGCGTTATGCCCTTTTAAAATTGAGTAAATAAATATGAGAGAATGTTGATGAGTAAAACTCATGAAAACATAGTTCAAACTTCTATTTTACCTAATGATATCCTTTTCTTTTGCTTAGATTGAGATAGAAAAACATTATATTAAAGATATTCTATAGAAATACTTATTTGTAACCATTTGATCTTACATGAAACCAAGCTAGATGAGACTCAACTTTTGAGAAATCAGTTTTTGGTGCAAGAAGTAACATAATGTCTCTAAAACATAACACGAAAATCATCAAAGACTAGCTCAACCACACACACTCGATTACCCAACCCTACATGCTCTTTAGCATCCTAAGGATTCTTACTTGGGTCACACACGGATCCGGTGCCTTCAGTAGTATGGGCCCAATACTACCTTCCGCACCAACCCGTAGTCATCCCAAATCCTCTTCCTAGGATCCTAATTCACAGTACTCTATCCCTCACTGATCTCAGACTACTCTGTCGGTATATTCCTCAATGCTCTTCTATGTATCTCTCCTAGATTAGTCAAAGCTCTCCCTAAATATTATTGTTATGTTTCTCCCTACTCAGTACACACATAGAGTAATTAGCAGATTAGATCAATCAATAGCATACCCTAGGCTAATGCATCATGAATCACGAAATTCTAGTCCTAATTTCAGAAATACCTAGCCTATCCCCTAGCATGCAACTTTAAAATATTATAAGTATCTCATAATATAACAAGTGATGGTATTTTGGGAAATCACCGTTTGGGCTCTGGTTGATTGTACACACTACTCTATCTCGTTTTCTCTATAACACTCTTACTCATTTTTAGAAAAATCATTTCTTTTTAAAAAAAATCATCTCAAACCCTCAGTTTAAGTCCAGACATACCCGAGGGTATGTCCGGATCCCTTAAACCAAGGCTCCGATACCAACTTGTAACACCGTAAATTTTCAAACAAAATTTTCATTTTCAAAATCACATAATATTCAGTATCACATTCCAAAAACCCCAATTGTCAAAAAAAAAATTCATTAATTGTTTGCTAAAATCCAGGATCCTTAGAACATAAACTCCATCTCGTGTGTACAATCAAGTCGGCACGTTCCCGCGATCTTGAGAAGTACCTGAAACACATATCACAAAACACGGTAAGCACAAAGCTTAGTGAGTTCCCCAAAATACCACACACATCTGATTAGCCTCTCATAGCTATATCTCGATAATGACCCTCCGGTCAATGTGTCTCAGTGGAGACCCTCCAGTCCCACAACTTGGTTAGACCCTCCGGTCCTAACTCAATAAAGCTCGGGATAATACACAACATAAATCACAAAGACATAATGCATGATATCACATAACTCAAGATAAGCATACAATACCCTTCAGTCACACAATGTTTCCATTCAGGTTAGTATAGTGAGAAGACTCACCTTGTAAGTAAGTAAGTAAGCCTCTTACCCTTGGAAGATTCTAATCTCCGCCTACATACCATAATTATCTCTAATTAACACTTATAACCACAACATTAAATAAATTAAGCTAACCCCTCACTCTTACTCTTGGAATGCGTAAAAGACCATTCTACCCTTCCATAGTCTCCATAATCTATAGCTTGACCAACCCTAAAGTCAACAGAAGTCAACACTCGAGTCAACAGTCCATGTTGACCCCAATCGTCCAGTGCATCCATGTGACTTGTCGAGTTCCCTCGTTTCCTCATAAATGTTTCGAAAATCCAACTTAACTCGTCGAGTTACCTCGTCAACTCGCCGAGTTAGAAACGTGTCCAGACTCTTCGGGAAAAACCCTAACCAACTCGTTGAGTCGACTCACCAACTCGTCGAGTCCCTTTAATCCATTTTCTCATTTAGACAATTTCAGGTAGTAATAAGATCTTATACTCTGGATCTAGCCTTCTAAGGTTGAATCATTACGTAAAGCTGCAAGCTTTACGTTCATGCATGGCATCTAGGGCTCAAAATGCCAAAACAAGCTCCATAAATGTTTGATGTATGGAAACTGTTGGGGCTTATTATGTTGCGTCTTAGGGCTTTTTGTAATATATCCGGATTGGGACTGTCCATCCGTGATTCTCTCGTAGGGTTAGACTATATATATGCATGCATGTATGCATTATTTTTAGATGTCTTTTTAATTACGCTTGAGTTTTTTAACCCTAAAACACCTCGACAGTCAAAGTTCTTAATCGAGCTCTTCTGAGGTGTTGAAGCATTAACCATTCAACATATTCAAGCCATATCCATGTTTATATTTATGTACTTATTTGTTTGCATGCTTAGAATCAATCGATCTTGAAAGAACTACGTTCTAACAATTGTTATCAGAGCAGGAGACTGTGTGATCAATACACATTCCTTCTGTATTCAAATTTCCTTAGGGTTTCCGCTTTTATCGTATAAATAAGAAGTTGTCTTCTTTGTTTCGATGGCAACTTTGTTTTACATAAAACCCTAATCTCAAGTTTATAGTTTTGATTCTAAAAGCTCACCATGTCTCACGAAGATTCGCAAACAAATCCCATCAACATCTCAAACAACATTGGATCTAAAACCAGGTTACCCATTCTCTACACTCAATACTAGGAAGTATGGGCACATCACTTTGAAGACTACGTGGTCGGATCTGAAGAAAACGACTATCTCATCTGGGAAGCTATCACACTTGGGCCGTTTGTTCATTCAGGAACAAACACAACCATCAAGACACAAAAGGAATATAAGAAGTTGGTTGCTAATGAATAGAGGATGCCACAAGATGAAAAAGACAAGTTGTTGTGTAATGTAAAGGCCATGAGAATGATAAGATTCACCTTGCAATCTGACAGCTTTTCGGTTAGTCGGTTCATGCACGATCACTAAAGAAATATGGGATAGGTTGAAGGAGCTTTATTCGACTGATGAAGATCTAGAACACTCCATTCAAACCTTTCTACTTTCGGAATTTGGAGTGTTTGAACAGAAACCTGACGAAAAGCTCATACAAACTTTCGATCGGTTCAATCATCACCTATGTAAAATGATAAAGCATGGAATACAGAGGAAGTTGATTGAGTAGAAAGTAACGTTCATGAACAGACTCAGACCAGAATGGATGGTTGTGGTTTCTACTGTAAAAGCGCATGAACAGTTTAAGTCTTACTCGCTAGCGAAACTTGTGGGAATACTTAAGTCCCATGAAAGTGTTGTAACCAAAGAAGCAAAAGTGGATTCTGGTGTAGGATCGTTGGCTCTTGTCTCAAAAGCAAAAGGTATTGTACAAGAAGAAGAAGAGTCGGATTTGTCTGAGTGTGACCTTACAAGTGAGGAGTATGTTATGATGGTCACCAGTCCAAAGAAGTTTGCAAGAAGAAAATTTCCGGTCAGCAAGAACCGAAACTGGCAGGGAAGTTACAGCTCTGAATAAATGAAGGATGAAGTGAAGATCTCTTCTCAAAAGGATGAAGACAAGAGGGAGAGCAAACATGCAGGAGACTCTGGATACGACTGAAATTACTGTCATGGCAAGAACCACTTTGCCAAGGATTGCATGCTGAGAAAAATGGGTACGAAAAGAGATGGTGAAGATGATGAGGCGTACTACATGCGCAAGCTGGAAGAAATCAAGAACAAGAAGACAACTAACAGTGCAAAAGGTACAATGAATGCTTTAATTGTGCAGGAAAATGCCGATGAAGATGAGTTCGGTGGCGTGGAAGTTTGGTCAACCGAATCTGAAGATGAAGAGGTGAGAAAGCCCACTCATGGAAAGGCTTATGTAGCAAAGGAAGTAGGTTTGGCTGGGAAGTGTTTAATGGTCACCACTGGATCATCAAACGAAAGTGCAGATGAGGAACTAGAACTGACTGAAAACAAATGTTTTGCAGCAAAGCCAGTCAGTGAGCAAATCAACGACAGCGATCGTTTGATCAAAAAGGTACAATCCATCCTTGAATCACTTAAAGTTACATTAACCAATTATGAAGAATAATTAAGTGAATTGAAATTTAAATTCACTAGTCTCATGCAAACTCACTTAGATAATTCTAACCTAACTGACCAACTCAGCAGGGTGTCTTCAAAGAGTGAGGAGAGAAGGATGTGGATTGAGCTGAAGGATGCGGAGTTAATTAGAGCTAGGGATGAAAGTTTTTATTTGCAAAAAGACAATTTGAAGTTTTTAAAATAGAGAAATGTTTTTTGTTTAATTGCTAAGCGTTTATATACTAATATAGCTCAATTGCATTTAAGTTGGGAGATAGGAAAGAAAATTCATAAGATGATTTTGCCATTCCTAGAATTTAAGGAAGACGAGGTCATAGCAGAATTTGAATCAGAAGTATCATCAGAAGGGACATCCATGTCATACAAAATTGAACTGGATAAAATAGAAACCTTCATTGATTCAAAGGAACACAAATGTATGTTAAAATACATTTTAGATGAAAATGATAAGTTGAAATTTAAGTCGGACACTATTCACTCATTTGACCAATCCAATGCCAAACTAGCTTCTGAAAATTAAATAGACTTAGAACATACGTCTGAATTTGATGAAGAAAGTGAGATGAGTGAGATATCTATAGAAGACGTAGTTGATTGCTCCGAGTTTATGAAGAGCGAAACTGAGAATGACAACCCACTAATCTCAGAAAATTCAGTGGAATTTGCTCATCTAGCAAAGGATAAAGAAAAGAAGCTCAAGGAAAAGGCTATGGTTTATCAAAAGGTTCAAACTATGTCGAATCAGGTATATGCAGCTAAAGGAGTCACTTCTAGACAAACAGCAAAACTAAGAGTCTTGGTGGAAAAAGACAATGCAGAAGGGTGCGAAGATTTCTTCTGGTCTACTCATATTGATAATGCAGACGAAACTGTAGGCTTATCTGAGCAGACTTCTTGGAGAGTTGAAGGATGATACGTGGCATGAACCGATAAACAAACCTTCAAGTTTTGACAAACCAAGCACAAGTGGAACCAAAGAAATCCCTGTGGAAGTAAAAGAAGAACCGAAAGTTCGAGTCAAAACAACTGAAACTCAAAGAAAGAAGCCAAAGGCCGACTCCAAAATACACCAATCACATAAGGAACCAGCTGAACTGAAACGCTTAAGAAATCAATGAGATGCAAAGAATCTGAATGAGCGAAAGAGTTACTTGAATTCCCAAAATCCCAACTATGTTCCTCCTAAGAAGATCTCAACGGACAAGGGAAAGGAAAATGTAAAGGAAAATTTCAACCCAAGTTCTTACTATTCCAAGTCTAAGAACCGAAAGTCATGTTTCGGACTGAACGTCACTCAAAACCGAAAGTACACTTTCAATCCGCAGACCAGTTTTGGTCCTAAGTCCACTTTCGGTCTCCTGACTAGTTCTAAACCCAGTTTCGGTCCTCAGTCAAGTTTCGCTAGCACCAAGCCCCAGAGCAAAACAAATTCTAGGGAAGACATCAAAGGAAAAGGAAAGCTAACATTTGATTCTAAGATCCATAATAAGAAATCATCAGCTAATCCTAGGTGTCAAATTCCATCAAACAAACTAACCAACAAATTCAAATTTAAACAAGATAAAACCAAAATCAAAGTATATACAATTAAAAGAAAAGATCAAACCACTTTAGTAAAAAGAACATACTTGGTTGATATTTCTACTGCAATTCCTTTTTCTGTGAAAAACTCACAAGGACCCAAGCGACTTTGGGTTCCTAAATCTGCTTGAATTTGCAGGTAATCAGTGACGAGTAGTTCGATGAAGAATGGTATATAGACAGTGGTTGCTCGCGTCACATGACGGAAAGGATGGAAGAGATGAGGGAGTTTCGATCCCTTAAAGATGGCGGGAGTGTGAAATATGGAAATAACTCCTATGGCACAATCAAGGGATATGGTATGATAACAAATGGAGACTTCACGATACAAAAAGTGGCTTATGTAGAAGGTTTGCAGCACAACCTAATTAGTGTGTCACCATTAGTTGTGGGCACAATTCTAAAAGTATCATTTGACGATGAGGGCTCTGAGATAATTGAGAAATAATCCAAGAAGGTTTTGTTGAAATATGAACGTAAGGGAGAGATGTACCCTTTAAATCTTAATTCTATACGAGGAAAACCAGCAATATGTTTGCTATCAAAGGCAAATACATATGATAGCTGGTTGTGGCATCGACGACTATAGCACCTGAACTTCAAAGACATTAATAAGTTGGTGCTTAGTGATTATGTTCGAGGACTTCCTCTTCTCAAGCTAGACAAGGACCATCTATGTGCAGCATGTGAAATGGGAAAACAAAGCAGAAAGAGCCACCCTACAAGAATCAATACAAAGATAATTGAAGCTCTTGAACTCATGCACATCGATTTATGTGGACCTTAGGCTATTGAAAGCTTTGGTGGATGTAAGTATATTCTTTTACTTGTAGATGACTTTTCATGCTTCACCTGGGTTTTCTGTCTTAAACAGAAATCAGATACGACTCCCAAGCTGAAAACATTCATCAAGCAAATGGAAGTACAGCTGAGGAAAATGGTAAGGAATATCAGAAGTGACAATAGTCTAGAATTCAAGAATAATGATTTTGAGAGCTTTCTGGTTGACAAGGGGATAACTCATAATTTTTCGGCCCCTTATACACCACAATAGAATGGGATTGTTAAAAGACGAAACCATTCTTTGTGTGAAGCAGCCAGAACCATGCTCAGTTTTGCTTCACTTCCATTATATTTTTGGGCTGATGCTGTTGCAACTGCATGCTATACTCAAAATCGGTCTTTGCTAAACAAGAGATTCTCAATTACTCCATATGAGATCTTAAACAACCGAAAGCCAAATGTCAAGTTTTTCTACATATTTGGTTCAAGGTGTTTTATTTTCAATTCCAAAGAGAACCGAAATAAGTTTGATGTCAAAGCCAATGAAGGAATTTTTCTGGGTTACTCACTAACGTCGAAAGCATACAGAGTGTTGAATAAACTCTTAAAATGAATTGAAGAAACATATTATGTCACCTTCGATGATAGTTACATGAAGAAAGTTCAAAGAAGTGAAAGTGACTTAGGAGATATTTTTGCAGAATCAGGACAAGTCTCGGTTCCAATAGCCAACTTATTTGAAGAATATATGCGCCTGTTTGATGAACCGGAGAAAGCAGCAAACTCAGAAGCGAAAGCCTCAGATAACATAATTGAAAGTCTCAAGAAAAATTATCGATGAAGTTGCCAAAGAGATGGAAAATGAACCTCCAACTACTAAGAGCAATCCATCATTTCAAGGGGAAAGTTCAAAAACATCTTTCGAGGGGGAGGATTCAATTTCATCTCCATCTTATAAAGGCTCAGACAAAAAGGATTGTTCTGCTCCAAATTCGCCTATCGGTAGTACAATCGAGGGGGAAAATCCAACTCCCACAAGGAATGCAACCTTTAGTGAAGACACAGACTACACTTCGCCAGTTGAGGGGGAGAAAGAGACTGAAAGTACAACTGACGAAGGCGAGGGTGATCTATCCGAAGTTGAAGTCGAAGTGAATGCTGAATTAGATCCAACATATGACCCAAATTATCCTCCATTAGTGAAATGGACCAAAGACCATCCCAAAGCACAGATTATTGGTGACACTTCAGAAAAAGTTCTTACTGTTGGATTAATGTCTAAGTCCATAACTATAATTGGTAAGACTTGACCCGACCCGGCATGGTCCACTTGGGTTGCATGGCATCATGCACTTGGATAGACTATAATGAGAGAAATAAAGACACTTATGGTGATTAATATATTATAAGTTCTAGTATATTAATAATAAGAATAATAAGATTATTTAATTAGTATTGATCAAGAATTAATCTAGGATTAATTAAGTGATCAAAAGAAGACTAATTAAATATATGGGTTGATTGTGTAAATCATCCATACTTGTATAGTGGGCTAATGCTCCATGGATAATCAAGTTGGGCTAAAACCCATAGGATGGTCCAGGGATGCTCCATGGTGTATTTGAACCCATGGATCCAAGGAAATGGAAAGTCATGACAATTAGGGTTTACCCTAATTGTAACACTATATAAAGATCTTATTCTTGACAAAATCGGCACTAGTATTATTCTACAGAGGGCTAGCCGATTTCATGAAGTGTAGAATTCTCTCAAGTTATTCCAAGTGTATTTGGTGTTGTGTGAACCATTTGAGGTGTCACACTTGGGGCACTAGGCACTAAAACTTCATGAAGACATTCTACATCAAAGAGGTATGTATTCTATCTTGTTATATTGATAGTTTTGTATGCTAGATTAGGATAATAACTTGGATGTTCATATTTGTATGTATAATAGAGAAAACATAGATCCAAGGTATTTAGGGTTGCATGTACACTTAGGAGTGTTAAAATGCTCATAACCCAACAGTGGTATCAAAGCCAGGTTTGTTTTCTTGTTATACCTGCAATAGAATCTGAAAAAACGAATTTGTTGTTGTCTGATCATCAGACTCGGCGAGTCCATCAGGAGACTCGGCAAGTCCATGCCTAAAATGTGATCAATTCGATCCAACTCGCCGAGTTGGTTCATGCACTCGATGAGTTGGACCCTAGATAGCATATTTTCGAGGTTTTTGGATAGAAATGGACTAGGAACATTACCCTAAGTTGTTTTTGAACTTATAAACTTGTTTTTAATGTGGTAATGTTCATGATAATCCATTTTCAAAGATAATTGTCAATAGATTCATGTTTTGTATTAGTTTAAGGTGTAGACTAATTACATGAAAAAGTTTGATTTGAATTATCTTGTTCTTATGAGTTGCTTAGATTAATAGAAAAGTCCATTGAAATAGTTGTTTTCAATCCATTTTAATTTAAGATTTGAGTATAAAATGTGTTTGTGTAACTTGTCCTCAAGTTACATGAAGAGTCACATTAAAGACTCATAAAACTCATAAAAGTTGCTAATGGTTACAAAATGAAGAGTCTTGTGTCATTGAATATTTTTTTTTTACTCCATAACTTGTCCTCAAGTTATGGAAGTTCAAGAGTCACTTCATTAAAGAGTAAAAGTGTAACCTTAATTAATTCCATAAGTTATAAAAATAAAGAAAAGTTAATTCTTTTATTAGTTTAAAGTCTTCCATAAGTTATGGAACTTGAAGAGTTTTTGTATTAAAACTACTTTAAACACATAAGTTATGGAATTAATTAGCTTTGAATAGTTTCAAAAGACTTGTCCTCAAGTTTTGGAATTTGTAAAGTGTTCACTTATGAATACTTTAATTCCAAGTTAGCCCTTAGAATTTTAAGAGTTAAAATTAAACCGTTATATATATATATATATATATATATATATATATATATATATATATATATATATATATATATATATATATATATATATATATATATATATATATATATATATATATATATGTATAAGAGTAAAGTCGGTCTTACCGCTAGTACGCCTCATTCACGAAGCCGGTCTATAAGGTGGGTATAAGGTTGTTGCCTATAAAATGGCAACTTAATGGGTGTCCACTCTCACCCACCACTTGCTTGACTGGTGGAGGGTCGTTAGCCGAACGGGTTTGACAGGACTATAATTCTCCCTTCATTAAAAGTATTAATGATAAATACTAAGTAACTAAACTCTTAATAATTCCCAATCTTAGTTACTTATGAAAAATGTGAATAAGGTGCTAATCCATGAAATTACACTTTACACTTTGTCTAAGTTGTTAGTGGAGCATGTGTGGTTAACCGGCACACTAACTTGGACTTAACAAGGTAGGTAAAGGGTGACTTAATATTTATCATAGTATCGATGGAGCGTGTGTGGTTAACCGGCACATCGATTAAGGGGTAAACACCTAAGGGTACCAAGTAATTTGCATGGTTACTTCACACCTTGTTTTGTGACCCTCAGCATCCCAGTCACAAAACCTGAAGGGCACACTCGAGATTGAAACACGCCATTGAACAGTTCAATGAATCTCAAAAGATCTAGGAGTTTCAAATCCAATTAAAAACCTAATAATACATTTCGTTTATCTTGGTGGAAATTGGTGAATCGTCATTCACCTACCTTCAAATATTTTATAGCTTGGATTACGGCATACCTCTTCTAAGTTATAAAATAGTTTTTTTGGTCCTAGCCTTAATATTTCATATTGGGTGTCATATTAAGGACTATAAATCAACTATCTTGAATATCTCCCATAACATGTCTGGTTTAGACATTTATGATCTTCCCAAATCTCTTGAAACAAGCTTTCCTAAATGAAGATGATGTCCCTTGGAAATCATACTTCATTCACCTCCTCCAATTATTCTCCCTAACCCATAAGTTCTTAAAAAAATTTAAGGTCACTCGAACCCCATTGGCAAGTGAAGGTCTAGGTGTGGTCACATCTTGGAGATGTTGTCACATATTGACAAGCCGGGAGAGTTGGGTGTCAAAGTCTTGACAAAGTTGGTGGTTCAACTACTTAATAAGTCACATAGTGAGTTCCTTTGGGACACCTATGAAACAGACTATGAAAAGACCCTTAATGATCTTATCTATTTGCTAAGATCAATTTCCTGAAACTTTATGGACATTGACAATGGTGACACTGGAAATACAGAAAAGACATTCTCTTCCCAAGAAAAGGGATTGACCATAGTCAAGTAGGTTGAACAAATGGTAAAGAGAAAATGCTAAGTCTGTAATAGACCCGTGTATCATTATCAAAGGGTCCATATGTTTATATTGCCAAAGGAAGGGGCATTGGTTGCGAAGCTGCCAAGTTTACCTAAGGATGTTAAAGTCAATAAGTTTGACTGTACTTCAGGTAAAGTCCACTATCTAACTCTGTTAAGTTTCTATTATGAGATTCTTGATACATGATGAGACTGGGTCACATGGTGAAGTTTCAGAATCAAAGAAAAGTGAAGAAACATAAAGAAAGAATATGTTGAATCTGATAACATAGATGGATTTCTATCGCGTAGTTTGAAAATCGGATTCTTGAGCTACTTCTTAGGAGTTATGAGGTATTGCTTAGGAATAGATAACAACAAGTTTTCATATGGATTGTAAGGATAAGTTTTTCCGCATACTTTTAAAATAAAAGAAAATTTTTGATTTTATTTATTTTACAATATCCTTTCAATGGCATTTGAGGAAAAATTGTTGCTTATATGATTCCATTAACAGCAAGAGTGGAAATATGAAATTGATTCCTTCATTTGTGGTTATGTCTAAATTTATCAAATAAGGAAAGATTCTCATCATTCAAAGTCTCAGTTGGATCGAGACTTGGAATCATGCAAGTTGTATAGCATGATGAATGAGAACTTTCAGGTATTGGAAAAATTAAGACTAATTACTTGTTCACATGGATGTGTGAGTCAAGTAATGGACTAAGGGATCCAGTACATAGTCATGTGCATTGATTAAGTCCACCACAAAAGATATAAGGCTATTCGTCATAGTTTACTGAAGCTCAGTAAATATGATTATACTTACAAGCTTAAGTATAACTCTGAGACATTGGAAAAGGTTCCAATGCATGGCAGAGCGGATAAGAAGAATCAAATTAGGCAGAAGGATAAAAGTTTCTCAAATATGAAAAGATGGGAGAGTACTTTAGTATCAGCTTTGTGATCATCTCAATGATTAAGAAACCATATCAAAATTAGTTCTCTTAGGAAGTCTTAGTGCATTCTTATGACTAAGAAGAGGGATCTTGAATTGTTGAAATGGTTAAATCAAGAAGATGAGTCATACTTCATTCTAATACAAGTCTTAGAGTCATACTCCAAGATTGTTATTTGAGTGACATGTCTTAATGAAGGTTTAAAACACTTGTCAAATGGAAGAGTAAAAGTTTCCTACTCTTGTACATTTGAAATTGGTAAGTTGTGATGTTTTGGATAAAACAAAGACCAACTTAGGCCAAATGTGTGAAGTGTTTGTCTTGATTAGAACCCACACTGTCTCTTGGATGTTTGACAAGGGAGTCTTATAGGTCAAGAGGACAGTGGGAGTCTTAAAGGTCTTGAAAGTCTCAAGAACTAATCAAGAATAAAACCTGAAGTTCTTCTCTAGCACACGACTTGAGGTTTATAACCTTTCGTGTTGACATATTCTGTGCCCATTCCAATTAAAGTTGGCTTTGCATATGAGTTCTTAGAGTTCTCAAGTGGTTGCACAACAACTTGGAAGCAATGGCAGGCCCTTGAGCTGCTAGGTGGCAAGAAATTAAGGTTGAGTTCAATCCATATGGTTTCGGATTTGTCATTATCCTTGTCTTGTGACTATGGTTTTGACAATTCACATGGATAAGAACACATACACCAGCAAATCTAAGTGTCATAAGGTTTCTCTCCGATTCATGAAAATGATGGTGAGGAAACACTTTCACTAAGTAGATTTTAGCTAGATAGCAATTGTGATATTTGCATTCTCAAAGTCGTTAGTGGAGCGTGTGTGGTTTACCAGCACACTAACCTGGACTTGTGAGAAGTGGCAAAAAAAGGTCTAACCATTGTGATTACGGCATCCCTCTTCATAATTGTTTAGACACATAAGTGTGCTATCTAAGGGAAGGTGTATGATTTTGATAAAGTGTTATCAAAACAATCTAGTATCAGAAATCTGAACTTTGGTAAGAAAGTCAATAAAGTATTGGTTTCTAGAAGTCGAGCTTTCTGAGTATATGTCAAAGCTAGTGGGAGCATAAGTGTTATGCTAATAATCATCATGTTAGTGGGAGCATGATAATTATGATAAGTATTGCAAGTTAGCAATGTTAATTATAGAAAACAAAAGGTTTCAATTGGGAAAAAGTTATTTTGCTATAATTAAGGGAGAGGAAATTATACTTCATCTCAAATCTATAAGCTTAGATCGTGAGGTTTTAATTAGTTAGTCAAGGATATATATGAATTTCATGTTGGAATGGCTCAACATAAGGAAATTCTGTATATGGGTCCATTATTTGCGTTCTAAAATTCGATTATGATTACGGCATCCCTTTTCATAATCTGAATTATAAGAACTTGGCAAATAGAAATGGAAATGTTATAGCAAAAGACTGGTTTAGTCTTTATGTGAGACATCATGAATCGTGTCCCATATGCTTCGGATATAGGATCGATTACATGTGCTATATTCATCCTTTCTAAAAGTTTCCAAATGCATGGGGCATTATGAAGGGAAAAGGTTTAGAACTGGATATGACTAAAAGGATTAAACAATTGTCGAGGACAATCTAAGGTTTACCAAAGATTGGTTGCTCAAGGACAGTTGGAAGTATAGTGATAATTCTGGAAGGACCATATTGACATAATTTGTAAGGAGGCAACTCTTATTCAGAAGTGATAAGTCAAAATGGAATCTGGAAAGGTTTCAAAGTTAGAAATTTTCAATCTGTGTAAGATTAAGGAAACTTAGTGCAAGAAGGATTTGGGAGTGTGAAAAGAGAATCATTGAAGTTATGTTCAATTGATCTAGTTCACAAAGTAAAGATCATAGACAAACATAGTATGCATACTTGGTGTGTGGCATGACTAGTGTTTAGAAAAACATAGTGTACATGCTTGGAGCATGGGACAACTATTGTTTTAAATTCAAGAATAAAATTGATAGCTGGAACAGTATACAATGAGTAATGTGTAATCATATGGTGATAAATAAAAGGTGTTTTATTATGTTCATAGGTTTTGATACCATATTGGATTCAATTATTCTTGTGTTTCACTTTGCATGTTTTGACTTCCCGAATAAACTAGGTTATTCTTTTGGAATGACTAAGTTATTCAAACCATCCACAGTCGGTCATATGTTGGAAGTAGATATGAATTAAGACTGTCATGGGTTGGCTTGTAGAGGTCTAAGGTGTTGGACAAAGGGCTACAACACTCATGAGTGCTCATAAGTTCTGAGTATTGGATTCAACCTACGCTCATTGGAATCACTTCATGGATTTTATCACGAGTGATCATGAGACGATAATATCTTATAATCTTCAAACCTAGAGATATGAGTTGTTACTATGAGTTGGTTGTACATTGATTGCACGAAACCGCATTTGGTAACTCGGTGCTATAAAACGTGCCTTTGTGTATGATTCAACAAGTAGTAGAACAAGCCATATGAGTCGAAGTTTATCCATTCCTTTTACCTTCGGGCTAAAAGTAATATCTGTGGGCCCCTCGATGATTTGATGATGACAAATGGAAGTGCTCGGCCGAGCCAGGACTAATTTGATTTGTTCAATTAGTCAGTCGTCATAAATCGGAAATCGAGAAACAACAAATGGACAGACAGAATGATTATAATCCATGTCTCAGTCCATATGATATCTAGAATGGAGGAATATATGATCCCTTATCTAATGGACAAGTCATTGACAAAGGTCAGCGTTTATCGACAAGGTCAGACTTCGAGAGAAGCTTTTGAGAGCTACGATTGCCACTTGGTTCCTGAAGTCATACACAATAATACTTTTAGACTTATCCAAGTGGGAGACTGTTGGATTAATATCTAAGTCCATAACTATAATTGGTAAGACTTGACCCGACCCGACATGGTCCATTTAGGTTGCATGGCATCATGCACTTGGATAGACTATAAATAGAGAAATAAAGACACTTATGGTTATTAATATATTATAAGTTCTAGTATATTAATAATAAGAATAATAAGATTATTTAATTAGTATTGATCAAGAATTAATCTAGGATTAATTAAGTGATCAAAAGAAGACTAATTAAATATATGGGTTGATTGTGTAAATCATCCATACTTGTATAGTGGGCTAATGCTCCATGGATAATCAAGTTGGGCTAAAACCCATAGGATGGTCCATGGATGCTCCATGGTGTATTTGAACCCATGGATCCAAGGAAATGGAAAGTCATGACAATTAGGGTTTACCCTAATTGTAACACTATATAAAGATCTTATTCTTGACAAAATCGGCACTAGTATTATTCTAGAGAGGGCTAGCTTGGGGCACTAGGCACTCAAGCTTCATGAAGACATTCTACATCAAAGAGGTATGTATTCTATCTTGTTATATTGATAGTTTTGTATGCTAGATTAGGATAATACCTTGGATGTTCATATTTGTATGTATAATAGAGAAAACATAGATCCAAGGTATTTAGCGTTGCATGTACACTTAGTAGTGTTAGAATGCTCATAACCCAACACTTACTTGTTCTGAATTGAAAGCAAAACAAATTGCAGTATTCTCTAAAGTTGAATTTTGTATGTTTAATTAGTTTTTTTCCAGGATTGAACCGAAAACTGTAAATGTTGCACTTGATCATTCAGATTGGGTCTAAGCAATGCAAGATGAGCTCCATGAGTTTGAACGTAACCGAGTTTGGAGGTTGATACCTACACCAAAGGACGCAACAAGGTTCGATTTGAAGTAGGTCTTCAGAAATAAGTTGGATAAAGAGGGGAATATCATTCGCAACAAAGCTCGATTGGTGGTGAAAGGATATTTTCAAGAAGAAGGGATAGATTATGAGGAAACCTTCGCTCCGGTAGCTAGTTTGGAATTAGTAAGAATGTTCTTGGCATATGTTTCTCATAAAAACTTCGAACTCTTCCAAATGGATGTCAAATGTGCCTTCTTGAATGGAGAATTAGAAGAAACAATTTATGTTGAGCAACCGCCTGGGTTTGTGAACGAGAAATTCCCTAATCATTGCTATGTGCTGGATAAAGCAGTCTATGGATTAAAGCAAGCACCAAGAGCCTGGTATGAAACCTTAACTCGTTTTCTAAAAATATCAAAATTTAAGCAAGGTTCGATTGACCCTACCTTTTTCCGAAACAAAAAAGGAGAACATCTAATGATCGTTCAAATTTATGTTGATGATATCATCTTTGGCTCTACGAATCCTAGCTTAACAGCTGAATTCAGAAAGTTGATGGAGAGTAAATTTGAAATGAGCACAATGGGTCCAATTAATTTTTTTCTTGGTTTACACATTAGACAGGGAACAGAGCGTATATTCATCAACCAGAAGGCTTATACAAAGACCTTACTGACAAAATTCAGTATGACAGGCGATTTAAAAGTGAAGGTTCCAATGGCATTTGGCACTAAATTAACACCATCTCTGGAAAAACCTGTTGTTGACATAACACAATATCGCCAAATGATTGGGTCTCTTATGTATTTAACAGCTAGTAGACCGGACATTATGTTTTCTGTGTGTTATTGTGCTAGGTTTCAAGTTAATCCAAGAGAACCTCACATGATAGCTGAGAAGAACATATTCCGTTACCTAAAGCGAACCTCATCTCCCGGTCTCTGGTATCCGGCAAGAACTGGATTCTTCATTCAATCTTATTCTGATGCTGATCTAGGAGGATGTGGACTGGACAGTCCAAGAAGCAAACCTGCGTGTCATTGTCCACAGCCAAAGCTGAGTATATTGCTGCAACCTCTTGCACTTCTCAAGTTATCTACATTCAAAGTTAACTGAGAGATTACGGGCTAAGTATGAAGAAGATACCTCTCTATCGTGACTCAGAAAGTGCAATAAGGATTTGTCACAATCCAGTGCAACATTCAAAAACTAAGCATATTGCACTTAAATATCACTTCATTAAGGATCATGTAGAAGATGAGAACGTAGAAGTACATTTTGTTCGATCTAGTGATCAACTGGCCGACATATTCACTAAGGCATTACCTGAAGCACTCTTTAACAAAATCTTACAAGGCTTGGGTATGATGGAAGCAGAGTCGGTACGAATCCTCAATTCTCCCACTAAAAATTAGACAAGCGAAATGGAGTGAACGCTCGGTCTATTTCGGCTCCTTAAATTTTGGGAACCGAAATGAACCGACCACTCGGTCTATTTTGCTTCACTCTACTGAGATAAGGTTTCTGTTGTAAGCTGTGTATGTTTCTTTTCTCATCTTTAATATGGTTTATGCTTATTAATATTTTTCTTTTTCTGTTTTTAGTCTTTTTCAGAAATTTTAAAAAATCCAAAAATATTTTCTTTTTATGTTTTTATTATTTTTTAGAAAACTTCAAAAATCCAAAAACATTTTCTTTTTCTGTTTTTATTATTTTTTCAGAATATTCAATCTCTCGAAAATATTTTTCGTTTTTGTTTGTGTGGTATATTTGTTTGTTCTTGCCTCTATTCAGTCACAAGGGTACAAGTATAACAGAAGTTGGTGCTGGGACATGTATGATGCTTATTTCATGAACTAGTTAAGGGTCCCTAGAAACATGATGTTGGATGTTGACCCAAGCCTCTATGATCTAGAGCAAGGCCTTAATGATTCGATCAATACATATCGTTTCTTCCCAATCAGGCTATTCTTATTTACTCGGTCTAGAGCTACCTTACTCTTCTCACATGAGTTAAGAGTTTCTCTACTTTGTCCTGTTTTATAGCAGAAGGTACTTTCGGTTCTTTCACCATCCTCAAATCATTCTCCATCTATTCTCGGTTCACAATTGTAACCCTTGAGACTCTCGGTTCTTACCACTGAGGTTTATGGTTGCACAAAATCTGTGTTTATGATCTTAGATGCGAATACCACATGTTAAGTGAAACCCAAAATACAACACCCTTAATGAATTGACGGTGAATTTTTACATTCAAGATCTTACTTGTTACCTACTGAAATCTCTTTTCTTTGCGAGGTCTTTTATGAATTCATCTAAAACCAATACTATTCTTCCTATACACTCTTTTGTCATCACAAAATATAACCTGCCTACTTGTTCAACAGACCACATCGGTCTCACAAGTACTTCTTCCAACACTCGGTCTTATTTTAAGAGTCGATCTTCGGTTGAAGATCAGCTACCTTGAGCCTATGTCATGAAAAGAAGCCTTTTAATGTTTATTTACAAACACTTGATCGTATTCTTGGGAAACCACACAAGCACTTCAAGTCATTCTTGACTTTGAAGGAAGCGATTCTTACCCGGAATCCCCTGTTTTTTGTCGGATAATCAGACATCACTCACATCACATACACATTTGCTTTATTACTTTATCTTTTGTCACTATAATGCATGAAAATTTTTAATTTTCCCACAATTTGATAATGGTATATTTGAGTTTATTTGTCTTCTAGTAAATCAAGCGCAAATCAGGTTCAGATGGTGAGTTCTATTTCAAATGCTGATTGATGAAATCTTTTTGGGCGCGTGAATTTGAACGGTCCCTATATGCACGCGTGTTGCCGCATACCTAGGAACACCCAACCTGTCAAATCGCGCTTTTTCAGGCAACATTTTAGAGATCGTGTCACAATCATCACGATTTTTCTCTCTCCTAGCAACCGTATATAAAGGGTTTCCACGATTACTTGTCTTCTACCAGCATCAAGATTTCTACACTGTAAAGGCGCTTTCAACTGTTCATCTTCTTCCCTTGTTCAACAATGGCGACCTCTTCTTCT
The DNA here is from genome assembly GCF_052625555.1 of Lactuca saligna. Classification (NCBI taxonomy): domain Eukaryota; kingdom Viridiplantae; phylum Streptophyta; class Magnoliopsida; order Asterales; family Asteraceae; genus Lactuca; species Lactuca saligna. The sequence continues at coordinate 154,363,446 of NC_136419.1, forward strand.
GCACAAGATCAGATTACTTCACCAGCCTTTCTTACCATCAAGCAAAATCAGAACATGATTATAGAACTGAATGCGTTTCTATATGATTCTTACATGTTCCAAGTTGTCGAATGCTTGAAGTACTCACCACTGGTTATTGCCCTAACCCAATTCGAGGTTGTTCCGATGTCTTTTTTGTCTCAACTCTATTCTTCTTCATCATATGACAAGAACATGAAACGAATATACTTTCAAATCCACTCCAAGAAGGGCTCTATTTTAAAAGGGAGGTTTTGCTCGCTACTACATCTCGTTATGGATTCCTCTGTTATTTTACCCGACTTTCTTACAACAACACAAATCTTCTGTATGTTGTATGAAATGGGATACATGGATGTGCTGAACACCATTGCCAAAGTCAAGAAGTCATGTCTACCATCTCAGTGGAACGGTCTTCTAACTCTTCTTATCAAAGGCTTGTCGGAACGAAGTGTTAGATCAGATGGCACTAGTAAAGGATTTCTGACCATTCTCTATGGTCTGTATAATGGAATAAACCTGGACTATGGGTCTATCATATGGTCTCGGGTTGTGCAGAGCCTAAATACTTCCACTCGTCAGTCTGAAACTTCTTGTGGAAGGTTTTGGACTCTCATTACAAGGCGGGCAATAGACACTCTTGAAGATCCGGTGATGAAGGATGCTCTCATCGCATCCATTGCAACTTTTCATACAAAGAAGATCATCATCTCGTACCCAAAAAAAGGTTTCTTCATTATGGTTCCATTCTGGAGACCATGTATAGGAATGTTACGGCCGAGGGTGATGGCCGACTATAGACAACTTCCACCCAAGGAGCCGAGAGTTCTCTCTCCTGAGCAAAAGGCTGCCTTGGATGCTATTGAAAAGCCAAGCAACAAAGTAAAATGGGTGACAGCAAAGAAGGAGACAACTAAGGAGGAACAACCTAAGCCCTCTAAATCCACAAAGCGAAAGTCAGAAAAGAAGTCCTCCTCAAAGCCAAAGAAAATAAAGAAAATGGCGAAGAGATCAAGACATCAAACTCCTTCAAGTCCTGCTCATCCTGAAGATGATGAAGAAGATGAAGTTCCTCCAGAAAAGAAGTCCTCCTCAAAGCCAACCCCACCTACATCACCGAAACCGAAACCTCCATCTCCGACACCGAAAGTCGCAGTTTCGGTTGTTACCACTTCCTAAAAAGAAACCTCTTTACCACCACCAGTTTCTTCTGTTTCCATTCCTACAACCATCTTACCATCTCTTATCATTACTCAAACCACCACCACTACACTTCCTGAACCAACAACAAGGGTCAACGTATCTGATACGGGGGCACCTACTGAAACCGAACCCCCCATCATCTCTAAACCTATCTCTCCAACCCACTCAACCGCGTCAGGAGCTACTCTCAGAGGAGACAATGATAAGTATGAATCTACATACTTTAGTCCATATTGGGTTCAATTTGATGAAGACAATGATGCTCCTGTCAACCGCCAACATTTACAGAGCATTCATGAAAAGCTGGATAAGTTGCTTGCAGATAACAATGCTTATGGTGGGGTGGTTCATAAAGCTTTTATGGAGACTTCCATCGAGCAATATACAAAGGCTATGGATAAATCAACTGATGCAATCAAAGAATAAACTTCTACTTATCGAAAAGCTTCTGCCGATGTTGCTGACGTTCCTCAAACCACGTAGATATTTTTAGATTCTTTAAAAGGGCATGCTGATAAGAATGCTGCCAAAGTTCGTGAATCAGTTGAATCTCTTTCACAGTCTCTAAAGGAAGAACAAACGAAGTGTGATGATGTTCATTCCTCCATCAAAAGCTGACAACACTTCTCTGATAAGTTCAGTATCCTCTCGGCTGGACTCACTGCATGTAGATTTGCCAAAGAGAGTACTTTGAAAGAAGAGATAGCTCGTCAAGCCTCTACCATTGCAGTTCAACAAGTTCAACTTGCTCAAGTAGAGAAGGAGATTTCCTTATTAAAAATCGAGAGAGCTGTCTTCCGAAGCTGTGCAAACGATGTCAAGGACATGTTGACCAATCTCCTTGGTGCTCATGACACGATTCTAACTCTCACCATCCGCAATCATCTTACTAGCAAACTGCTACTTGTCCTTGCAATGCTTCATGAAATGAAAGGTGTTTCAGAGCCTTTCGTTACTCCAAAACAAGGGGGAGAGGGACCACAGAAAGTGATTGTAACAAAAGAACTGGATAATGTAGCTTCAGGTTCTGGTCCAACAGATAAGCTGAAACAGATTGTCAATGACAGTGAGGGTGATGTCCAAGAAACTATTGTTGAAGCCCTTAAACGAAAGAAGAGAGATAAAGAATTAGATGACAATCTAAAAATAACAAAGGAGGTAGAGGAAATAGAGAGGCGTAACAAATAAGAAGAAGATATCTTGAAGTGTAAGAAGGCTTTGTTTCCTGACTGGACTAGAGAGGTGCTGATCAGTCAAGAAATAGAATCACCGAGTGTTTATTTGTTAGAATCGATTGCTTCTTTTGACTGCGATACTTCAAAGGACTCACAGTTTGATATGCCAATACAAGTAAAGAATTTACATTTCATTGTTTCGATTCAACTATTGAGGTTCCTTTTCCAAATCCAAAGGTTGACCGAGAGCTTATCGACTTTTATCTAAAGTATGGCCAACCTCAATACCTGACATGGAGTGCGCAGAAAATTACAATGGTCAAGGTATTGAAACCGACTCCCACTAGTAAGTTTGTGAACGTGCATTTCAAGATTACATGAGGGTCTGCAAATTCTATTTCGATGATATATTTAGCATATCTTCCCAGTCTCATTCCTCATGATTGGATATTGCTATACAACATTCTGCTCACTAATTCGAAGGAGTATGAGTCGATTCTGGAGCACTTAAAGAGAATGTTGGCCTCCTACATCTATGAAGTCGCAACAATGGATCAGGAGATAGCAAAAGTGATGAACAACAAGCCGACTGTCAAGACTACTGAAAAGCCAGGAGATGTGAACAAAATGAAGATAGGGAAAATTGATTCAACACATCTGACTGTGATGTTTACGAAAGGTGAAGCTCACAGGTTTTTGTTTGCTCTAGTAGATAAACATTTGTTTTCTACTAACTGCTTGGAGCACATTATCAACTTGATACATCGGTGCAAGTAGAACTCGGAGGTTGGCAATAAAAATTTTACTAATATGCTTCGGTGGTATATTACCTTTCGGTACAATCTGTTAGCTATCATCCCGAGAGTATTCAAGACGGTGAAGAAGCCTTTTGTTGTTTAACAAAGTTGAAGTCTCGGTCCCAAAGATGCAAAGGGGGAGATTGTTGGGGCTTATTGTGTTGTGTCTTAGGGATTTTTGTATTATATCCAGATTGGGCTTCTCCATCCGTGATTCTCTCGTAGGGTTAGACTATATATATGCATGCATGTATGCATTATTGTTAGACATCTTTTTAATTACGGTTGAGTTTTGTAACCCTAAAATACCTCTGTAGTCGATGTTCTTAATCTAGCTCTTCTGAGGTGTTGAATCATTAATCATTCAACATATTCAATCCATATTTGTGTTTATATTTACATACTTATTTGTTTTCCTTCTTAGAATCAATCGATCCTGAAAGAACAACATTCTAACAGAAACTTGCCCAAAACTTTGATAAAGCTTGGATCTTTGGGCTCATGGGACCTCAAAGTCCAGATCTGGAGTCTCAACTCCATGGCAAGCTCCAACAACTCAAGAACCACAAGATAAGGAGGAAAATCCCTAAAACTCCCTAGAAAGAGATCTTTCAAAAAAATTCTCAAGGTGGTAGATTTTTACCTCCAAACTGAAGCTAGCACAGAGAAACTCTTGATCCACAAGCCTCTTCTCGTTCCAAGGCTTGATGCTCTTCACTCTTCTTCCAAATGTGCACTAAAACACCCAAAGTTAGCTTCTCTCTCTCTCACGCACACAAATGGATACACATGATTAGGGTTCCTCACAGAGGGTTAGGATGATAAGGGAGGCGAAAAGGAGGGCTTAAGGTCCTTTAAATAGGACACAAACCCTGAAAATTGGGGCTTTCTCACCCAATTCCTACTCGTCGAGTAGACTCTAAAATCCCACGACCATTACACTCTCTACTCGGCGAGTTGAAGCTCACAACTCATCGAGTTTCCTTGCCAAAATGAGTGAAATTAATTAAATAATATACCTGGGACTCGGGATGTTATAATTTTCCCCCATTAGAATCATACATCGCCCTCGAAGTCATCCTCCAGAAACAAATCGGGGTACTACTCTCGCATCTTGGACTCCAGCTCCCAAGTCCACTCGGTTCCCTTCCGATGCTGCCACTGAACCTAAACCAATGGCACTTCGTTATTCCTCAAAACCTTCACTGTCCTATCCAGGATCGCTATCAGTCTTTTAATGTAGTACAGGTTCTCATCAATGTGAATGCCCTCTAAAGGAACCATTGTCATCTCATCGGCTACACACTTCCTCAACTGGGATACGTGGAAAGTGTTATGAATCTAACTCAACTCTGCAGGAAACTCTAACCGATAAGTTACCTTCCTAACTCAAGCGATCACTCTGAAAGGACCGATATATCTAGGACCCAACTTTCCTCGCTTCCAGAATCGGTTTACCCCTTTCGATGGGGATACCTTCAGGAGGGGAAAATCTCCGACCTGGAACTCTAGTTCGAATCGTCATCGGTTTGCATAACTCTTCTGACAACTCTGGGTTGTCACTAACCTCTGTCTGACCTACTGAAACTGCTCAGTCGTCTTGAGCACTATCTCAGTGTTCCCCATCACCCTCTTCCCCACCTCTCCCCAACAAATGGGAGTTTAGAATCTCTTCCTGTACAAAAGCTCGAAGGGAGGCATACTAATACCGGAGTGACGGCTGTTGTTTTATGAAATCTTAGCCAAGGGAAAATATGTGTCCCAACTTCCACCGAAGTCCGTAACACATGCACGCAGCTTGTCCTCGAGCGTCTGAATCGTCTGCTCACTCTGCCCGTCTGTCTGTGGGTGATAGGCTATCCTGAAGTGCAGTCGGGTACCAAAATCCTCATGAAATTTCTTCCAAAACTTGGAAGTAAATCGCACATCCCGATCTGACACAATCGATATTAGCACCCCGTGTCACACCACCACCTCTCGAACATAGATATGGACCAATTTCTTAGCAGAAGAGCTCTCACTAATCGCCAGAAAGTGAGCACTCTTCATCAACCGGTCTACAATCATCCATATCGCATCAATGCCTCGCACGATGCTTGGTAATTTGGTGATAAAATCCATAGAAATCTGCTCCCACATCCACTAGGGAACCTCTAAGGGCTGTAACTTGCCATGAGTATGCTAACGCTCCGCTTTGACCTAACGACAGGTCAAGCACCTCTCGACTACCCAAGCCACATCTCTCTTAGTACATGGCCATCAATAATCCATTTTCAAGTCCAAATACATCTTGGTGGCCCGCAGATGGATTTAGAATCTCGAGCGATGGGCCTCCTTCATCAAAGTACATCGAGCTCCACCTGTATATGGCATGGATATCCGCCCACAGAAAGTCATAAGCCCTCGACCATCAGTCTCAAACATAGAAACCTGTCCAATCAGCCACTCTCTCTTACGGTTCTCTGTTATCATGGCCTCCACCTGGGCCTCTCGAATGGTATCTATGTTGCACCCCAAAACCGTAGGCGGAAAGATTCCATAGTGGACTCCACGTTGAGTATCAAATCCAATGCACATAGTAAGCAAAGTAAACAACCATTACATTACATATTAGAATTTACATATGTTCAAAAGTAACGTGTTACAAGTGTTATACATATGTATATATGAACAAAAGTAGACATGAGTCTTCTGTACGCTCCGTCTTCTCCAAAAGATTCGCGGGTACCTGTCTAATATGGACCTGAGAATACAAGCAGTTTGAAAATCTTCATAAATCTGGTGAGTTCATAAGATGTTTATTTTTTTTTTCTTTTTTTTTGAAAATGTACAAGTTCCCTTTGGTTTTTCCGAAAAAAATTTTATCCAAGAAAATCCCATATTTTCCTATATGTAAAGTTTGATTAACTGTTTTATTACACGAATCATTTTATGTACAATTGTTATCCCAGGAGAATCCTATATTTTCCTAAATGTAAGTTTAGTTATTGAATCCTAATGTAATGTTTGAATTGATGGGTTTTGAGCATTCTAACACTTCCTAAGTGTACATGCAACCCTAATAACCTTGGATCTATGTTTGTCTAATTATCATGCAAAGTTGAATTCCAAGGCTATATTCCTATCTAGCATACATGGGGAACAATTTTAACTTGAATGATAGATAGAATAACTTAGCTTGTTTTTGCTTGTGTTCCTTGAAACCTTATGAGCCTAGCACCCCAAGTGTGATGCCTCAAATGCTTCACACAACACCAAATGCTCTTGGAAAAACTTATGAGAGAACACGCACTTCTTGAAATCGGCCAAGCCCTCTTGTTTCCTTAGTGTTACCGATTTTGGTGGAGAATGAGATCCTTATATAGTGTTGACACATCTAGGGTTACACCATGTAAACCATAATGTGTCATGACTCTTCATTTCCATGACCCATGGGTTTGTAACTCCCATGGAGCATCCTATGGGTGGAACCCAACTTGATAATCCATGGAGCCTCTTAGCCCACTATTCAAGATATGGATGATTTACATAATCAACCCATATATTTAATTAGTTATCTTTTGATAACTTAATTAATTCTAAATTAATTTTTGATCAAACTAATCAAATAATATTATTAATATATTAGAACTTATAATATATTAATAATCTCTAAGTGTTATTTCTCTCATTTAGTCTATCCAATTGCATGGTGCCATGCAACCCAAATGGACCATGCCGGGTCGGGTCAAGTACATACCAGAAATAGTTATGGACTTAGACACCTTATCCAACAGTCTCCCACTTGGATAAGTCTAATAACTGTTACGGCATGTATGACTTCAGGAACCGATCGGCAATCGTAGCTCTTTTCAAGGTTTCTTGGAACTGAGAAGATGATGGTACGCCATTTAAGATAAGTGATCATATAATCCTCTGTTCTAGATATCAGTCGGACAAATACATGGAACAATGTCTTACTTATTGTCCAACAGTTTGTTTCCCGATTTCCAATTTGTTTGACAAAGAACTTAATTGAACACATCAACTTAGTTCTGACCGGGCCCGGTACATGGGTCAAAACAAAATCATCGAGGGGCCTAGATATCAGCTTCTAATCCAAGAAGGAACAAATAAACTTCGACTCATATGTTTGTTGTACCACTCATTGAATTACACACAAGAGCACGATTTATAACATCGAGTTACCAATGTGTTTTCGTACAATCAATGCATAACCAACTTGTAAGTAACAAATCATATCTCTAGGTTTGAAGACTTATATGATATTACCATCTCACGATCACTCGAGATAGAATTCCATTAAGTGATTCCAGTGAGTGTGGGTTGAGTCCAATGCTTAGAATTTATAAGCACTCATGATTGTTGTAGCCTTGTCTAACACCATAGAGCTCTGCAACCAATCATGACAGTCTTGATTCATACCTACTTTCGACATATGACCGACTGTGAAGGTTTGAATAATATGTTATACCAAACAAAATTATTCTGGAAGTCAAAACATGCAAAAGAAATATAGTAAACGATTGACAAGAGATAGCAACACTTTACTCATAAATAAAACACGTTTTATTTATCATCTAATGTCAATTACACTTTACAAATTTCTAGGTCATCTAACTACTAAATCTAATATCATACTTCAGCCCTATGCTCCGAGCATGTTGGAGATGCTTAACTCGAGTCAGTCCCTTCGTGAGGGGATCTACTGGGTTCTCGTCCGATGATACCTTCTTTGCCACGAGGAGTCCTTCTTCTATTCGATGTCTAATGAAATGGTATTTACAGTCGATGTGTCTGGATCTCCCGTGATCCCTTGGTTCCTTAGCTAAGGCAATAGTGCTTTCACTATCATAGAAAATTTCCATTGGCTCTTTAATAGCTGGTACAACTCCAAGGTCTCCGATGAAGTTCTTTAGCCATATAGCCTCCTTTGCCGCCTCGCTCTCTGCAATATACTCTGATTCACAAGTGGAATCTGCCACTGTCTCTTTCTTGGAACTCTTCCAAGAAATTGGTCCTCCATTTAGGGTAAAGACCCAGCCTGACTGAGAGCGGAAATTATCCCTATCAGTCTGGAAGCTAGCATCACTATACCCTACAACTCTCAAGTCATCACTCCCACCGAGGGTAAGCACCCAGTCCTTAGTCCTTCGTAGGTACTTGAGATATTCTTTACCGCAGTCCAGTGTGCCTTGCCAGGGTTCCCCTGAAACCTGCTAACCATACTCAAGGCAAAGGCTACATCAGGTCGAGTACACGTCATAGCATACATGATCGAACCTACAGTCGAAGCATAAGGTACTCGACTCATTTCTGCTATCTCAACCTCAGTGCTAGGGCTTTGTGTCTTACTCAACTTGGCGTTACTCTGGATGGGTAACTCTCCTTTCTTGGAGTCCTGCATGCTGAATCTCTTCAGCACCTTATCCAAGTAGGTACTCTGACTAAGTCTAGTTAGTCTTTTACTCCGATCTCTCAAGATCCTTATCCCTAAAATATAGGCAGCTTCACCAAGGTCCTTCATAGCGAAACACTTCCCAAGCCAGGACTTTACTTCCTGCAGGGTTGGAATGTCGTTTCCTATGAGTAGTATGTCATCCACATACAATACCAAAAAGCTAACTATACTCCCACTAGCCTTGACATACAAACAAGATTCATCTTCACTCCTAGAAAAGCCAAATTCCTTGACCTTTTCATCAAAGCAAAGATTCCATCTGCGAGGTGCTTGCTTTAATCCATAGATGGATTTCTCAAGCTTACACACTCTATTAGGGTACTCGTTGCTGAAAAAACCCTCTGGCTGACTCATGTAAACATCTTCAGCCAACTTTCCATTAAGGAAAGCGGTTTTGACATCCATTTGCCAAATTTCATAGTCATGAAATGCGGCTACAGCTAACAGAACCCGAATAGACTTAATCTTGGCTACCGGAGAAAAGGTCTCATCATAATCCACTCCAGGAATTTGAGAGAAGCCCTTTGCAACCAGTCTAGCCTTATAAGTGTGTACTTTACCATCCATGTTGGTCTTCTTCTTGAATGCCCATTTGCACCCTACAGTTTTACGACCTAGTACATTCTCAACCAAGTTCCAAACTTGATTGTCATACATGGATTGTATCTCGCTATCCATAGCCTCTTTCCATTTAGCAGACTCGGGGCCTACCATGGCTTCCTCGTAGCTGTTAGGGTCATCTTGACTTACTAGTGTCCCATCACTAATAAGTGTCTCACCTTCTACAGTAATATGTAATCCATAGTAATGCTCAGTTGCACTCCTAACTCTTGTGGAACGCCTCAGAGGTACAAATCCGTCAATTGGCTAAACAGGAGTTTCCTCCTCAAGTTGAGGGCTAGAGTTTGAAGTTCCTTCATCACTTAACTCTTGAGTTTCTTCAAGATCAATTTGCCTCCCACTGTCTCCTTGGCTTATAAACTCTCTTTCTCGAAAGACTCCTCTTCTTGCTACAAAGACCACATTGTCACTAGGTTTGTAGAAGAGGTAACCAAAGGATTGTTGTGGGTAGCCGATGAAAATACACCTCTCGCTTCGAGGTTCAAGCTTATCATGAGTCTCGCGTCTCACGAAAGCCTTGCAACTCCAAACCTTGATGTGGTCTAGTTTAGGTACTTTACCAGTCCACATCTCGTGAGGAGTTTTGGCAACTTTCTTTGTAGGGACTAGGTTAAGGATATGGGCGGCAGTCTCTAAGGCATACCCCCAGAATGAGATTGGTAGCGAAGCTCGACTCATCATGGAACGAGTCATGTCCAACAAGGTTCGATTACGCCTCTCAGCCACACCATTCAACTGCGGTGTCCTGGGAGGTGTCAATTGTGAGACAATCCCACATTCCATTAGATAGTCGAGGAACACTGAACTAAGATACTCACCACCTCGATCGGATCGAAGCATCTTAATGTTCCTGCCCAATTGATTCTCGACTTCCTGTTTAAATTCCTTAAACTTCTCAAAAGTCTCTGACTTATGCTTGATTAAGTAGACATATCCATATCTACTGTAATCATCAGTAAATATCAAATAATAACGATTAGCCTCCCTTGTGTCATGTTTAAATGGTCCACACACATCCGTCTGTATAAGGTCCAACAAACCTTCACCTCTTTCAAACAAGCCTGTGAAGGGTGACTTTGTCTTTTTTCCATGTAAGCATGATTCGCAACTATCACCTGACTTTAGGTCAAACGACTCCAAGACTCCACCTTTTGGAGTTGGCCTATGCGTTTCTTGCTTATATGTCCAAGACGACAATGCCATAATGATTCTTTATCCAAGTTATTATTATTAGGAGCATCAATACAAAAAACATTATTTCCTGAGTTATCTACAACAGATACAGCTTCATACACACCATCACAAGGTAATGCTTTAAAATAAAGAACATTATTAAAGAAAGCATTAATCGAACCAACTTCATTATCAAATGAGAAGGTGAAACCTTGTTTGTACAATGCATGAAAGGAAATAATATTTCTTGCCATTTCTGGCGAATAACAACACTTATTCAAATCTAAATTTAACCCACTACTTAGCGATAAAGTATAAACTCCAATCTTGGTGACAGGTGTAACTTTCCTATTCCCCATGATTAAGTTTATTCTTCCTTGCTCCACATTCTCACTTCTTCCTAGTCCCTGCAAGTCACAGCAAATGTGAATACCACAACCGGTATCAAGGACCCAAGATTTCGAATGGGGTGAGTTATTAGAAATGATAGTGTAAATACCTGCAAGGTTGGGTTTAACTTTCCCATCCATCACATCTTGCTGGTATTTTAGGTAGTTCCGCTTCCAATGTGATTTTTCATGGCAATAGAAGCATTCAGCCTCTTTTGGGTCAGAAGAAGGAGTGACAAAACCTTTCTTGGTTCCACTTGAAGAAGAGCCATCAAGGGTCCTAACCTTGGTACCCTTCGAAGAACTCTTTCTCTTCTTCCCTCGACTTTTCCCGATTGCCAAAACCGGAGTTGAGTTTGGAGTACGAGTGTTAACAACCGACTTCCCCTTAAGAGCTGATTCTGCGGTCTTGAGAAGTCCCTGAAGTTTGCTGGGTGTGACCTCTTCCTTATTCATGTGATATGTCATGCGGAATTGATCATAGCACGATGGTAAGGAGCGTAAAATTATATCTATTGCAAGCTCCTCAGGGAAGTTCACATTATGCTTCAGCAATCGATCCATATACCTTTGCATTTTCTGCATGTGGCTCGTGAAGAAATCCCCATCCTTCATCATGGTTGTTATCATGGAGCAGATGATTTCGTACCTCTCTTGTCGTGCACTTTGATGGTATCTTTCCATCAAATCTTGGTGCATTTCATAAGGGTAGAAATCCTCATAGGACTTTTGGAGTTCTGCTGTCATTGTGGCCATCATGATGCATGCTACTTTCGTAGCATCCCTTTCATGTGCCTGAAAGTCAGCAATCTCCTGAGGAGTTGTAGTGGTCTCATCAATCTCCTTAAGCTCCTTGTCGAGGACATATTCTTTGTCCTCGTAGCGGGTAATCATCCTGATGTTTCTGATCCACTCATTGAAGTTGGATCCATCAAAAGTGATATTCCCACACAAGCTCATAAGAGTAAAGGAGCCATTAGGATTCGAGCCAGAAGCAGCATTGTTTGAAGACATCTGAAGGAAGAGGACAAGATTAGTTTAGATATTAGGAGAGTCCTTAATAAAACACCCAAATGTAATATTAAGGCTAGGATCCAATCACAATATATTATAACTTAGAAGAGGTATGCCGTAATCAAAGGCATGTTTCAATTTCGAGTGTGCCCTCCAAGTTTTGTGACTGGGATACCGAGGATCACAAAACGAGGTGCGAAGTAACCATGCAAATCACTTGGTACCCTTAAAGTTTATCACTCAATCGATGTGCGGGTAAACCACACACGCTCCACCGATACTATAATAAACCTTAAGTCACCCTTTACCTACCTTGTTAAGTCCAAGTTAGTGTGCCGGTTAACCACACACGCTCCACCAACAACTTAGACAAAGTGTAAAGTGTAATTTCATTGGTTAGCACCTTATTCACATTTTTCCTAAAGTAACTAAGATTGGGAATTTAATAAAACATTTAGTTACTTTATAATATTCATCATACTTTGAATGAGAATTTATAAGTCCTTGTCTTACCCGTTCGGCTAACGACCCTCCACCAGTCAAGCAAGCGGTGGGTGAGAGTAGACACCCATTAAGTCATCATTTTATAGGCAACAACCTTATACCCACCTTATAGACCGGCTTCGTGAATGAGGCGTACTGGCGGTAAGACGACTTTGTTCTTATACATATATATATATATATATATATATATATATATATATATATATATATATATATATATATAATTATTAAATCATCATAATATAAGTATAAGGGTTGAATTTTAACTTTTAAAATTATAGGGGTTGGAACTAAAGTTTTAACTTAACTTTACTTGTTCCAAAACTTGAGGGCAAGTTTTGTAACTTTCAAAACTTTTCAATTGTTGTAACTTATGAGTTTAATAGAGTAATAAAATGAAGACTCATCATTTTCTAACTCTTGTGTTCTTTTAATGGTTTTAATTCAAGTGTGACGCTTGGTTTTCCATAACTTGAGGACAAGTTATGGACTCCATTAAAACACATTATGATAAAGAATTAATCTACCACATAGGTTACAAATAATTCCTATGATCATCTAAAACATCATAAGAACAAGAACATGAATATAAACACATTCATAAATCAAAATTACACTTAAAACTTTGTAATTTTGATAACTAGTTGTTGTAAATGAATTAGCAAAGACATTACACCATCTAAAACAAGTTTTCAAATACCAAAACAGTTTAGGGTAATGTTTCTAATTCATTTCCAGCAACTAAAGTCAAAATTCTGCAACCTGTCGACCCTACTCACCGAGTGCATGAACTTACTCGCCGAGTTGGTTGAAGATACACGTGAACTCGACGAGTCCCCCTATAGACTCGATGAGTCCATTCGTAGACAGCAAGATTTTCGAATTTTTTCAACCTTTAAGCACAAATAAAAAGCAAACAAGCCTAGGCTCTGATACCACTGATGGGTTTTGAGCATTCTAACACTTCCTAAGTGTACATGCAACCCTAATAACCTTGGATCTATGTTTGTCTAATTATCATGCAAAGTTGAATTCCAAGGCTATATTCCTATCTAGCATACATGGGGAACAATTTTAACTTGAATGATAGATAGAATAACTTACCTTGTTGTTGCTTGTGTTCCTTGAAACATTATGAGCCTAGCACCCCAAGTGTGATGCCTCAAATGCTTCACACAACACCAAATGCTCTTGGAAAAACTTATGAGAGAACACACACTTCTTGAAATCGTCCAAGCCCTCTTGTTTCCTTAGTGTTACCAATTTTGGTGGAGAATGAGATCCTTATATAGTGTTGACACATCTAGGGTTACACCATGTAAACCCTAATGTGTCACGACTCTTCATTTCCATGACCCATGGGTTTGTAACTCCCATGGAGCATCCATGGAGCATCCTATGGGTGGAACCCAACTTGATAATCCATGGAGCCTCTTAGCCCACTATACAAGATATGGATGATTTACATAATCAACCCATATATTTAATTAGTTATCTTTTGATCACTTAATTAATTCTAAATTAATTCTTGATCAAACTAATCAAATAATATTATTAATATATTAGAAATTATAATATATTAATAATCTCCAAGTGTTATTTCTCTCATTTAGTCTATCCAATTGCATGGTGCCATGCAACCCAAATGGACCATGCTGGGTCGGGTCAAGTACATACCAGAAATAGTTATGTACTTAGACACCTTATCCAACATGAATATCTATCATACTTGTCATATTGGCTAGGTATTCTGATATCCTAATTGTGTTACACTTGAATGTACCCAGATGCGTGCCTTCGTATTCGTATTCCTATTCTTAATCATATTAATATTCGTATTTTACTCGTATTCATATTTATATTCCTATTCGCATTCGTATTCGCATTCATATTCGTATTCCTAGTCCTATTCCTAAGCCTATTCGTATTCGTATTCGTATTTGCATCCGTATTCGCATTCGTATTCGTATTCCTAGTCCTATTCCTAATCCTATTCGTATTCGTATTCGTATTCGCATTCATATTTGCATTCGTATTCGTATTCGTATTCGTATTCCTAATCCTATTTGTATTTGTATTCTTATTCGCATTCGTATTCGTATTCCTAGTCCTATTCCTAATCCTATTTGTATTCGTATTCGTATTCGCATTCGTATTTGTATTCCTAATCCTATTCGTATTCGCATTCGTATTAGCATTCGTATTCGCATTCATATTCATATTCCTAGTCCTATTCCTAATCCTATTCGTATTCGTATTCGTATTCACATTCATATTGGTATTCATGTTCGCATTCGTATTTGAATTCCTAGTCCTATTCCTAATCCTATTCGTATTCGTATTCGTATTCACATTCATATTCGTATTCCTAGTCCTATTCCTAATCCTATTCGTATTCGTATTCGCATTCGTATTTGCATTCGTATTCGTATTCGTATTAGTGCTATTTGATGATTAGTATGAATTATTCACAAATTATGAATTATAATATAGTTTGTAACAATTTATCGAGAAATCTATGATTAGTTTAAAAGCTAACTCTGTAATTCGAACTATTTGGTTAACACAGTTTTCGATATTAAAAACATATAGAATATAAACATTTTGCTTGTATTCCCCCCCCCCCCCCCCCCCCTGAAAACATTTGAAAAACATTTGAAAAAGGGTATGGGTATGAACTCACCGGTCGAGAAGCTGTCAGATTGGATGCTAAGTGTTGGTTCTGGGTTTGATAACACATGAGGTTCCTATGTAATGTGACATGATATACAAATGTACCTAATTAGACTTTAGATCAATAATTAGATATGATTATACACTCCAAGACGCGAAAACACTTCAAATCAAGTGTTTGGAGTGACCCGGGTGACATCTACGGGTGCATATGGCTTGGATAATGTGTTTACTCTTCGAGAGTAAACTTTGTATGGAGTTTTCGGCCTTAAGACCAACTCCACATGAGTTCATGGCCTTGAACTCATGGGTGAGGGATTTATGGTGCTAAATGGCCTTATATGACATGGGAAAATTAGCTAGGATCAAATCTACGGCATAGGAATGGATTTAACTCACTTGTGAACCATTTTATGGAGTTTATGGTAGTAAACTAGGTGTTTACGACCGTAAAATCCCCCATACCCATTCCTTATGTGTTTTGGTGGTGTTAGGACAATCACATGTGATTTAAACTCATTTTACAAGCCTTGGATGGAATTTTGGGCATCATTTGACTATGTTATAGGAGTTTATGGCCCAGGAACCCATCCTTAGGGGGTTTACGGCCGTGAAATCCTAAAGGAGGGGTTTTCATTAAGTTTAAGGCCTCTAGCTCGTTTGTGGTTGCTTCTAGACTTTATTGCAAGGCTATTGGTGTGTTTAAATGGCAATTTAATACTTAAACATGAGTTTACTCCCCGTGATATGGAGTTTATAGCCCAAGCATATTCTTGGGTAGTAAACTCATGTTTACTCTCCAAAATTTAAGTTCAAGGTGTTCTAAGCCGATTTTGGTAAGCCCCTAAGTCATATCTAAGCTCCTAATATAGTTTGGAAGGGTTTTTGGGCTCCAAAACCCATTTATGTGAGTTCATAGCCTAGAACTGTTCTAGGACCGTAAACTCATGAATATGGTCCTATTCCATAGTTTCACTACGAATTTGAAGGTCTAAGATGCTATACTAGGAGTTAGGGTAGTTACCTTAGTGATTTGGAGCTTAAATTTGATGATTTTGGACCTAAATCTTGAGTTTGAGGAGAGAGGTTAGAGAGAGAGTGAAAAGGCTTCAAATGAAGCTTAAACCACTTTATATATGACTCGGCTTTGGGACACGGTGGAATTATACCCGATACTGACATTAAACGGGGCTTTTGGTCGCACCCGATTAAGTTGTCGTAACCCGGCGGGACAAATTCTAAAATTTATCAAATTATCATATTGGGATGTTTTCTTGAGTTTCTAATGGGTTTGGATACTAATTAAGTCATAATAGCAGTCTCGGAATAAATGAATTATGTTTTTTTTTTAAAAATGTAAACGGAAATGCTTTGAAAAAAGACGAATTTATAGTCGGAAACGGGTTTCAGCGATGGTACGAACTTCAGGCTGTAACATTATCCCACCATTAAAGGGGATTTCGTCCCGAAATTCAAAATCTAGATACAATGTATGGATTCGAAAAGAAATACGGATACTTCTACTTTGTTGGATTTTTGTGCTCTCAAGTAAATTCGAGTTCTAGTGTGGCTTTCCGGTGAATCTTCACTGTTGGGATATGACTTTGTTTCGTACGTTTGGTCTTTCGATCTATGGTTTCGATTGGTTCTACCATGGGGTATAGACTTTCGTTGATTTCGGTCTTATCGAAGGAATTTCTAGGGTTTCATCGGGTAGACACTCGTTAAGGACAGAGACGTGGAATACCGGATGGATGCTGCTAAGTCCTGAGAGTAGTTGGAGTTTGTAGGCTACGGAATCAATCCTAATGAGGATTTTCGAAAAATTCTATGTACCTTGGGATACGCGTTTCATAATGTAAACGCCTTCTTTCTCATTGTTGGGTACCTTGATGGTGGGCATTTTGGTTACTAATTGAGGACTATGTTTATGAAGAGGTTCGAATGAATAGCTAACAGTTTATCTTTCAGGACTAGATTTGAAAAGGATTGCAAGCAGAAGGGTTGTCGAAGAGGATTATACCTGTGGAAACGGTGGGATCGGCAGTTGCCTCACCTTTTCCTATAGCTAGGGCTCTTCCAGTGTTGTCAGTTGTTGCTGCATTGGGGTAGTTTCCCTTAAAATGCCCGACTTTACCACAACCATAACAAGCCTGACTAATGCCCGCTCCGGAAGCTTGATTTGTTAGTGTTCTGCAACTTCGCGCAAGGTGACCCTCTTGGCCACAAGTTTTGCAAAATTTCATACGACAGGGACTGGGGATGTGGTGGTGGTAACTGCACTAGTTACACCACGGGAGAATACTGTTGGGTTATGAGCATTCTAACACTCCTAAGTGTACATGCAACCCTAAATACCTTGGATCTATGTTTTCTCTATTATACATGAAAATATCAACTTTCCAATGTATTGTTCTATTCTAGCATACTAAACTTTGAATAACACAAGTTAGAATAACATACCTTTTGTTAGTGCTTGTCTTCATGAAGCATGAGTGCCTAGTGCCCCAAGTGTGACACCTCAAATGGTTCACACAACACCAAATACACTTGGAATAACTTGTGAGAATTCTACACTTCATGAAAAATCGGCTAGCCCTTTCTTACTCTCACTAGTGGCCGATTTTGTCAAGAATAATATCTTTATATAGTGTTACAATTAGGGCAAACCCTAATTGTCATGACTTTCCATTTCCTTGGATCCATGGGTTCAAATACACCATGGAGCATCCATGGAGCATCATATGGGTTTTGGCCCAACTAGATAATCCATGGAGCATTAGCCCACTATATAAGTATGGATGATTTGTACAATCAACCCATATATTTAATTAGTCTTCTTTTGATCACTTAATTAATCCTAGATTAATTCTTGATCAATACTAATTAAGTAATCTTATTATTTTTATTATTAATATACTAGAACTTATAATATATTAATAACCATAAGTGTCTTATTTCTCTCATTATAGTCTATCCAAGTGCATGATGCCATGCAACCCAAATGGACCATGCCGGGTCGGGTCAAGTCTTACCAATTATAGTTATGGACTTAGACATTAATCCAACAGTCTCCCACTTGGATAAGTCTAAAACTATTATTGCGTATGACTTTAGGAACCAACTGGCAATCGTAGCTCTGAAAAGCTTCTGTCAAACTCTGACCTTGTCGATAAACGCTGACCTTTGTCAATGACTTGTCCATTAGATAAGGGATCATATATTCCTCCATTCTAGATATCATATGGACTGAGACATGGATTATAATCATTCTCTCTGTCCATTTGTTGTTTCCCGATTTCTGATTTTGACGACTGACTAATTGAACAAATCAAATCAGTCCTGGCCCGGCCGAGCACTTCCCTTTGTCGTCATCAAATCATCGAGGGGCCCACAGATATCGCTTTTATCCCGAAGGTAAAAGGAATGGATAAACTTCGACTCATATGGCTTGTTCTACTACTTGTTGAATCATACACAAAGGCATGTTTTATAGGACCGAGTTACCAAATGCGGTTTCGTGCAATCAATGTACAACCAACTCATAGTAACAACTCATATCTCTAGGTTTGAAGAATATAAGATATTATCGTCTCATGATCAGTCGTGATAAAATCCATGAAGTGATTCCAATGAGCGCGGGTTGAATCCAATACTCAAAACTTATGAGCACTCATGAGTGTTGTAGCCCTTTGTCCAACACCTTAGACCTCTACAAGCCAACCCATGACAGTCTTAATTCATATCTACTTCCAACATATGACAGACTGTGGATGGTTTCAATAACTTTGTCATTCCGGAAGAATAACCTAGTTTATTCGGGAAGTCAAAACATGCAAAGTGAAACACAATAACAATTGAATCTAATATGGTATCAAAACCTATGAACATAAATAAATCACCTTTTATTTATCACCATATGATTACACATTATTCATTGTATACTGTTTCAGCTATCAACTTTATTCTTGAATTTAAAACAATAGTTGTCCCATGCTCCAAGCATGTATACTATGTTTTCTAAACACTAGTCATGCCATACACCAAGTATGCATACTATGTTTGTCTATGATCTTTACTTTGTGAACTAGATCCATTGAACATAACTTCAATGATTCTCTTTTCACACTCCCAAATCCTTACTGCAAATGCAAGAATTCCAAATTCATCTCATTTACTGAAATTTGTTAGATTCTGAACTTATATGCATTGATCCTCTTTTAAAGATTATGCACAAATTCACAAAGACTTGGCAACAATCATTACAGAGTATTCCAAAGGAGATCAGCTCTTTAGAAACATCCTTCTTGCATTAAGTTTCCTTAATCTTACACAGATTAAAATTTCTGACATTGAAACATTTCCAGATTCATTTTGATTATCACTTCTGAACAAGAGTTGCCTCCTTACAGATTATGTCAATATGGTCCTTCCAGAATTATCACTATACTTCCAATTGTCCTTGAGCAACCAATTTTTGGTAAACCTTAGATTGTCCTTGACAATTGTTTAATCCTTTTAGTCATATCCACTTCTAAACCTTTTCCCTTCTTAATGCCCCAGGCATTTGGAAACTTTTAGAACGGATAACTATAGCACATGTAATCGATCCTATATCTGAAGCATATGGGACACGATTCATGATGTCTCGCATAAAGACTAGCCCAGTCTTTTGCTATAACATTTCCATTTCTATTTGCCAAGTTCTCATAATTCAGATTATGAAAAGGGATGCCGTAATCATAATCGAATTTAAGAACGCAAATGATGGACCCATATACAGAATTTCCTTATGTTGAGCCATTCCAACATGAAATTCATATATATTTCCTTGACTAAATGATTAAAACCTCACGATCTAAGCTTATAGATTTGAGATGAAGTATAATTCCTCTCCCTTAATTATAGCAAAACAACTTTTCCTAATTGAAACATTTTGTTTTCTATAATTAACATTGCTAGCTTGCAATACTTATCATAATTATCATGCTCCCACTAACATGATGATTATTAGCATAACACTTATGCTCCCACTGGCTTTGATATGTACTCAGAAATCAGCTGACTTTCTTACCAATGTTCAGATTTCTATTACTAGATTGTTTTGATAAAACATTATCAAAAACATACACCTTCCCTTGGATAGCACACTTGTGTGTCTAAACAATTATGAAGAGGGATGCTGTAATCATAATGGTTAGACCTTTTTGCCACTTCTCACAAGTCCAGGTTAGTGTGCCGGTAAACCACACATGCTCCACTAACGACTTTGAGAATGAAAATATCACAATTGCTAGCTAACTAAAATCTACTTAGTGAAAGTGTTTCCTCACCATCATTTTCATGAATTGGAGAGAAACCTTATGACACTTAGATTTAGTGGTGTATGTGTTCGTATCCATGCGAATTCTCAAAACCATAGTCACAACACATGGATAATGACAAATCCAAACTCATATGGACTGAACTCAATCTTAATTTCTTGCCACCTGGCATCTCAAGGGCCTGCCATTGCTTCCAAGTTGTTGTACAACCAATTGAGAACTCTAAGAACACATATGCAAAGCCAACTTTAACTGGAATGGGAACATCATATGTTAACACGATAGGCTATAAACCTTAATTCATGTGCTAGTGAAGAACTTCAGGTTTTCTTCTTGATTAGTTCTTGAGACATTCAAGACCTTTAAGACTCCCACTTTCCTCTTGACCTATAAGACTCCCTTGTCAAACATCCAAGAGATAGTATGGATTTTAACCAAGACAAACACTTCACACAATTGGCCTAAGTTGGTCTTTGTTTTATCCAAAACATCACATCTTACCAATTTCAAATGTACAAGAGTAGAAAACTTTTACTCTTACATTTGACACGTGTTTTAAACCTTCTTAAAGACATGTCACTCAAATTACAATCTTGGAGTATGACTCTAAGACTTGTATTGGAACGAAGTATGACTCATCTTCTTGATTTAACCATTTCAACAATTCAAGATCCCTTCTTCTTAGTCATAAGAATGCACTAAGACTTCCTTAGAGAACTAATTTTGAAATGGTTTCTTAATCATTAAGATGATCACAAAACTGATACTAAAGTACTCTCCCATCATTTCAGATTTGAGAAACTTTTATCCTTCTGCCTAATTTGATTCTTCTTATTCGCTCTGTCATACATTGGAACCTTTTTCCAATGTCTCAGAGTTACACTTAAGCATGTAAGTATAATCATATTTACTGAGCTTTAGTAAAATATGATGAATAGTCTTATCAAACTTTTGTGGTGGACTTAATTAGTGTACAAGAATGTGTACTAGATCCCTTACTCCTTTACTTTACTCACACATCCATCTGAATAAGTAATTAGTCTTAATTTTTCCAATACTTGAAAGTTCTCATTCATCATGCTATACAACATGCATGATTCCAAGTTCCGATCCAACTGAAACTTGGGTGATGAGAACCTTTCCTTATTTGGTAAATTTAAACATTACCACAAATGAAAGAATCAATTTCATACTTCCACTCTTGCTATTAATGGAATCATATAAGCAACAATTTTTCCTGAAATGCCATTGTAAGGATATTTTAAAATAAATAAAATCAAAAATTTCCTTTTATTTTAAAACTATGCGGAAAAACTTATCCTTACAATCCATATGAAAACCTTGTTGTTATCTATTCCTAAGCAACATCTCATAACTCCTAAGAAGTAGCTCAAGAATCCGATTTTCAAACTACGCGATAGAAATCCATCTATGCGATTAGATTCAGCATATTCTTTCTTTAAGTTTCTTCACTTTTCTTTTATTCTTAAAACATCACTATGTGACCCAGTCACATCATGTATCAAGAATCTAAGAATAGAAACTTAACAGAGTTAGATAGTGGACTTTACCTGAAGTAGAGTCAAACTTATTGACTTTAACATCCTTAGGTAAGTTTGGTAGCTTCGCAACTAATGACCCTTTCTTTGGCAATATAAACATATGGACCCTTTGATAATGGTACACTGGACTATCACAGACTTAGCTTTTCTCTTTACCATTTGTTCAACCGAGTAGACTATGGCCGATACCTTTCCATTGGGAAGAGAATGCTTTACTAGATATCCAATGTCATCATTGTCAATGTCCATTAAGTTTTAAGGAAGTTGATCTTAACAAATAGATAAGATCATTAAGGGTCTTGTCATAGTCTGTTTCATAGGTGTTCCAAAAGAACTCACTATATGACTTAGAAAGTAGTTGAACCACTAACTTTCTCAAGACTTTGACACCCAACTCTCCCGGCTTGTCAATATGTGACTACATCTCCAAGATGTGATCACACCTAGACTTTGCCTTGCCAATAGGGCTTGAGTGACCTTAAACTTTTCAAGAACTTGTGGGTTAGGGAGAATAATTAGAGGAGGAGAAAGAAGTATGATATCCATGGGACATCATCTTCATTAGGAAAGCTTGTTTCAAGAGATTTGGGAAGATCATAAATGTCTAAACCAGACATCTTTTGGGAGATATTCAAGATAGTTGATCTTAAGTCCTTAATATGACAACCAATATGAAATATTAAGGCTAGGACCCAACAAACTATTTTATAACTTAGAAGAGGTATGCCGTAATCCAATCTATAAAATATTTGAAGGTAGGTGAATGACGATTCACCAATTTCCACCAAGATAAACGAAATGTATTATTATGTTTTAATTGGTTTTGAAACTCCTAGATCTTTTGAGATTCATTGAACTGTTCAATGGCATGTTTCAATCTCGAGTGTTCCCTTCAGGTTTTGTGACTGGGATGCCGAGGATCAAAAAACAAGGTGTGAAGTAACCATGCAAATTACTTGGTACCCTTAATAAATTACCCCTGAATCGATGTACCGGTTAACCACACACGCTCCATCGATACTATGGTAAATATTAAGTCACCCTTTACCTACCTTGTTAAGTCCAAGTTAGTGTGCCGGTTAACCACACACGCTCCACTAACGACTTAGACAAAGTGTAAAGTGTAATTTCATGGATTAGCACCTTATTCAAATTTTCCTAAGTAACTAAGATTGGGAATTATTAAGAGTTTAGTTACTTAGTATTTATCATTAATACTTTTAATGAATGGAGAATTATAGTCCTGTCAAACCCGTTCGGCTAACGACCCTCCACCAGTCAAGCAACCGGTGGGTGAGAGTGGACACCCATTAAGTTTCCATTTTATAGGCAACAACCTTATACCCACCATATAGACCGGCTTCGTGAATGAGGCGTACTAGCGGTAAGACCGACTTTACTCTTATACATATATATATATATATATATATATATATATATATATATATATATATATATTATTATCTTATAATACTATAAAGTATAAGAGTTGAATTTTAACTTTTTTTAAAATTCTAAGGGCTAACTTGGAATTAAAGTATTCATAAGACAAAACTTTACAAATTCCAAAACTTGAGGGCAAGTTTTGAAACTATTCAAAACTAATTAATTCCATAACTTATGTGTTTAAAGTAGTTTTAATCCAAAAACTCTTTAAGTTCCATAACTTGAGGACAAGTTATGGAAGACTTTAAACTAATAAAAGAATTAACTTTTCTTTATTTTATAACTTATGGAATTAATTAAGGTTACATTATTTTTTATTTATTTAATGAAGAGACTCTTGGTCCTCCATAACTTGAAGACAAATTATGGAGTCATAACTCCAATTAATTAGAACTAGACTCTTCATTTTTGTAACCTTTGCCAACTTTTATGAGTTTTATGAAACTTAAATGTGACTTTTCATATAACTTGACGACAAGTTACAAAAACACATTTTAGAATCAACTCTTAGATTAATTTGGATTGAAAACAACTATTTCATTCAACTTTTCTATTAATTTAAGCAACTCATAAGAACAAGATAATTCAAATCAAACTTTTACATGTAATTAGTCTAACCTTTAAACTAATACAAAACATGAATCTATTGACAATTATCTTTGAAATTGGATTAGCATGAACATTACCACATCAAAAACAAGTTTATAAGTTCAAAAACAACTTAGGGTAATGTTCCTAGTTCAATTCCAGCCAAAAGAATCGAATTTATGTTGTCTGGGGGTCCAACTCGTCGAGTGCACTAACCAACTCGGCGAGTTGGATGCTTTTTGCCTTGGACTCGTCGAGTCCCTTCATGGACTCGGCGAGTCTGCTGGGAAGACAGCAACAAAACTCGATTTTTCAGCTTCTATTGCAAGTATAACAAGAAAACAAGCCTAGGCTCTGATACCACTGTTGGGTTATGAGCATTCTAACACTCCTAAGTGTACATGCAACCCTAAATACCTTGGATCTATGTTTTCTCTATTATACATGCAAATATCAACATTCCAAGGTATTGTTCTATTCTAGCATACTAAACTTTGAATAACACAAGTTAGAATAACATACCTTTTGTTACTGCTTGTCTTCATGAAGCTTGAGTGCCTAGTGCCCCAAGTGTGACACCTAAAATGGTTCACACAACACCAAATACACTTGGAATAACTTGAGAGAATTCTACACTTCAAGAAAAATCGGCTAGCCCTTTCTTACTCTCACTAGTGGCCGATTTTGTCAAGAATAATATCTTTATATAGTGTTACAATTAGGGCAAACCCTAATTGTCATGACTTTCCATTTCCTTGGATCCATGGGTTCAAATACACCATGGAGCATCCATGGAGCATCATATGGGTTTTGGCCCAACTAGATAATCCATTGAGCATTAGCCCACTATATAAGTATGGATGATTTGTACAATCAACCCATATATTTAGTTAGTCTTCTTTTGATCACTTAATTAATCCTAGATTAATTCTTGATCAATACTAATTAAATAATCTTATTATTTTTATTATTAATATACTAGAACTTATAATATATTAATAACCATAAGTGTCTTTATTTCTCTCATTATAGTCTATCCAAG
Organism: Lactuca saligna; assembly: GCF_052625555.1. Classification (NCBI taxonomy): domain Eukaryota; kingdom Viridiplantae; phylum Streptophyta; class Magnoliopsida; order Asterales; family Asteraceae; genus Lactuca; species Lactuca saligna. The sequence goes on from NC_136419.1 coordinate 154,388,436, forward strand.
TGCATGATGCCATGCAACCCAAATGGACCATGCCGGGTCGGGTCAAGTCTTACCAATTATAGTTATGGACTTAGACATTAATCCAACAAATACCGGCATATCCAGTGATACGTGCTTGGGCTGAGGAACCGATGACAGATACAACAGCAGATGTAGTGGCAGCGTGGACTACCACCATCTGTTGTTTCTTTGAGAACTCCTGTGAAGGTTGACTCTTATCCCCTGGCTCCCAAAATTTTCTCTTCTCACCACTTCTCTCTGTCGACTCAGAAGTGGTGGCTGCTCCCTCTAAGTTCTCACTATGGTTGATCAGGATTTGTGTTAGGCATTTGGCACTGTCGTATGTATCCAGCTTCGCAGCCAAAACGATCCCTTTGGTTGGCTGGGTCAACCCCCAGATAAACCTCTCAATCTTCTTACTTTCCGAGGTAACCATCCCTGGACAAAGAAGCGCCAAGTCGTCAAACCTTGAAGTGTAAGTGGCGATATCAAAATCATTCATCTTCAGGTTCCAGAGTTCATGCTCCAGCTTCTGAATTTCACCTCGAGGGCAATACTCCGCGCGCAGAAGTTCCTTCATAACTTCCCAACCCATAGCATTGGCTAAAAGTAGAGTTAGGGATTTAACTCGGCTGTTCCACCAAGTCAGAGCTTTATCGGTGAGAGTGCACGCGGCGAATTTCACCTTGTCGGATTCTGAACAAGCACAGATCTCGAAGATAGATTCGATTTTCTCAAACCACCTAGTTAGAGCAATGAAACCTCCTGTACCATCGAAGAACGTAGGTTTCGCACTCATGAAATATTTATAAGAACCCTCTTTTCATTGTCTCTGGCTATCCTCTAGGTTTTGGGGCTGGGGACCACCTCCTGAACTACCAGGGTTCATTTGTGACATGGCAGCTGTCACTGCGGCAGTAATGGCTGCCTAAAGTGTTACCAGATCGATTTGAGGAGAAGGTGTTGGTGGAGGGTTGTTGGTCTTTGAGTTGGGTCTCTTTCTTGGATGCATCTTGATCTATTAAGATCAGGAAAGAGAGGGTGATAAGTCCTCCGAATTGAATCAAGAGATATGATGCAAGGGATATCTCATTATGACATCTATAGAATTCTATTAAGCAATAAAGCAGGAAAGAGTTATCAAAACAGATAAATTATCGCTAAAGGAATGATTGAGGAGCAACACTGGGCTGAGGATTTTTATAACGGATTTGGCTCGAGAAATACTCCCATAGTATTTCTTGTCTCGCTGCAACGACGGCTCATTGTTTGGGTATTGGGTAAGTTTTAGGCATGCCGCACACCACAGTCACTCCCAAGCACATGTTGGTCGTGTCTTAAATGAATATAGTTGGCCAGACTATATTGATCCTAGACACGACTACATAACTGCCCATGTTTAACCGCAGCGTACAACACCCATTTACTTATGTTTTGTTCTACTTGTAGTTATGGATTTCAACGGTTAGATATACTTGTATACTTTTGAAAATACTTATATTTTGAGGTATACTTTTAGTTCAGAGCACTTAGTCCCCTTAGTGTTTATAGTCTTATACCATGTAAGGTCTGGTATACTTAGTTCACTATAAACCAGGCTTTGATACCAATTTGTCACACCCCGAAACCGAAGGCAGAAACGTTCCGGAGTGGACTCCATGTTGAGTATCAAATCCAATGCACATAGTAAGTAAAGTAAACAACCATTACATTACATATTAGAATTTACATATGTTCAAAAGTAACGTGTTACAAGTGTTATACATATGTATATATGAATAAAAGTGGAGACGAGTCTTCTGTACGCTCTATCTTCTCCAAAAGATTCGCGAGTACCTCTCTAATATGGACATGAGAATACAAGCAGTTTGAAAATCAGCATAAAGCTGGTGAGTTCATAAGATGTTTTTTTTTAAAGGTACAAGTTCCCTTTGGTTTTTTCGAAACCTTTGTTATGCAACAAAATCCCATATTTTCTTATATGTAAAGTCTGATTAACTGTTTTATTACATGACTCTGTTTATGTACAATTGTTATCAAAGGAAAATCCTATACTTTCTTAAAAGTAAGTTTAGTTATTGAATCCCAATGTAATGTTTGAATATCTATCATACTTGGCATATTGGCAAGGTATTATGATATCCTAATTGTGTTACACTTGAATGTACCTAGATGCGTGCCTTCGTATTCGTATTCCTATTCTTAATCATATTCATATTCGTATTTTATTCGTATTCATATTTATATTATTATTCGTCTTCGTATTCGCATTCATATTTGTATTCCTAGTCCTATTCCTAATCATATTCGTATTCATATTCGTATTCGCATTCGTATTCGTATTCCTAGTCCTATTCCTAATCCTTTTCATATTTGTATTCGTATTCGCATTCATATTCGCATTCGTATTCGTATTCCTAGTCCTATTCATAATCCTATTTGTATCCGTATTGGTATTCGCATTTGTATTCGCATTCGTATTCGTATTCATATTCCTAGTCCTATTCCTAATCCTATTTGTATTCATATTCGTATTCGCATTCGTATTCGTATTCCTAATCCTATTCATATTCGTATTCGTATTTACATTCGTATTCGTATTCGCATTCGTATTCGCATTCGTATTCGTATTCCTAGTCTTATTCCTAATCCTATTTGTATTCGTATTCGTATTCGTATTCGTATTCACATTCATATTCGTATTCATATTCGCATTCGTATTTGTATTCCTAGTCCTATTCCTATTCCTAATCCTATTCGTATTCGTATTCGTATTCGTATTCGCATTCGTATTCGTATTCCTAGTCTTATTCCTAATCCTATTCGTATTCATATTCGTATTCGCTTTCGTATTCGCATTCGTATTCATATTTGTATTAGTTCTATTTGATGATTAGTATGAATTATTCATAGATTATGAATTATAATATAGTTTGTAACACTTTATCGAGAAATCTACGATTAGTTTAACACCTAACTCTGTAATTCGAACTATTTGGTTAACACAGTTTTCGATATCAAAAACATACAAAATATAAACATTTGACTTGAAAATAATAAGTTTGAGTACAAGATTCCCTTGTACTTTTGCGTGTATTCCCCCCCTGAAAACATTTGAAAAACATTTGAAAAAGGGTAGGGGTATGAACTCACCGGTCGAGAAGCGTGTCGGATTGGATGCTAAGTGCCGATTATGGGCTTGATAACACGTGAGGTTCCTATTTAATGTGAAATGATATACAAATGTACCTAATTAGACTTGATATCACTAATTAGATATGATTATACACTCCAAGATGCGGAAACACTTCAAATCAAGTGTTTGGAGTGACCCGGGTGACATCTACGGGTGTATATGGATTGGATAATGTGTTTACTCTTCGAGAGTAAACTCCTTATGGATTTTTCAAACCTAACACCAACTCCACATGAGTTCACGGCCGTGAACTCATAGATAAGGGATTTATGGTGCTAAATGGCCTTATATGACATGGGAAAATTAGCTAGGATCAAATCTAGGGCATAGGAATGGGTTTAACTCACTTGTGAACCATTTAATGGATTTCACGACAGTAAACTACGTGTTTATGGCCATAAACTCCCCCATACCCATTCCTTATGTGTTTTGGTGGTGTTAGGACAATCACATGTGATTTAAACTCATTTTACAAGCCTTGGATTGAATTTTAGCCATCATTTGACTATGTTATAGGAGTTTACGGCCCAGGAACCCATCCTTGGGGAGTTTATGGCTGTCAACTCCTAAGGGAGGGGTTTTCATTAAGTTTAAGGCCTCTAGCTCGTTTGTGGTTGCTTCTAGACTTTATTCCAAGGCTATTGGTGTGCTTAAATGGCAATTTACCACTTAAACATGAGTTTACTCCTCATGATATTTGAAGTTTACAGACCAAGCATGTTCTTGGGCAGTAAACTCATGTTTACTCTCCAAAAGTTAAGTTCAAGGTGTTTTGAGTCCATTTTGGAAAGCCCCTAAGTCATATCTAAGCTCCTAATATGGCTTGGAAGGGTTTTTGGGCTCCAAAACCCATTTTATGTGAGTTCACGGCCTAGGACTATTCTAGGGTCGTAAACTCATGAATATGGTCCTATTCCATAGTTTGACCACGAATTTGAAGGTCTAAGATGCTATACTAGGAGTTAGGGTAGTTACCTTAGTGATTTGGAGCTTAAATTTGATGATTTTGGACCTAAATCTTGAGGTTGAGGAGAGAGGTTAGAGAGAGTGTGAAAAGGCTTCAAATGAAGCTTAAACCACTTTATATATGGTGTGGGTTTGGGACACGGTGGAATTCTACCCGATACTGACATTAAACGGGGCTTTTGGTCGCACCCGATTAAGTTGTCGTAACTCGGCGGGACAAATTCTAAAATTTATCAAATTATCATATTGGGATGTTTTCTTGAGTTTCTAATGGTTTTGGATACTAATTAAGTCATAATAGAAGTCTCAGAATAAATGACTTAATGTTTTTTAAAAAATGTAAACGAAAATGATTTGAAAAAAAGACGAATTTATAAACGGAAACGGGTTTCAGCGATGGTATGAACTTCGGGTTGTCACAATCTAAGACTGGAGTCACCACCTTCATCCTCATGCGTACATCTCGGATCAGAGCACTAACTGCTCTACGACTCAGGGCATTGACTACTATATTAGCCTTGCCAGGGTGATACAAGATCTCACAGTCGTAGTCTTTCACCACATCTAACCTCCTCCTCTGTCTCATATTCAGATTGGGCTGATCCATAAGGTACTTTAAGATCTTATGGTCCATATATATGGTACACTGGACACCATAAAGATAGTGGCGCCAAATCTTGAGGGAGAACACCACCGACCCAACTCCAAATTATGGGAGGGATACCTCCTCTCGTGAGGCTTCAACTGCCTCAATGCATATGCTATCACGTGCCCCCTCTGCATCAACACGACACCCATTCCTGATATCGATGCATCACAAAAACTACAAAGTCTTCCATTCTCTCAGGAAGGGCTAACATTAGAGCTTCGCACAGTCTCTGGCGAAGAGTCTCAAATGATGCCTCGTGCTCAGGCCCCCAAGCAAAAGTAACACCCTTACTGGTCAGTCTGGTAAGAGGAAGGGAAATCTTGGAGAAATCCCTGATAAATCTCTAGTAGTAGCCTGCCAGGCCAAGCAAACTCCTGATCTCGGATGGGGACCTCGACACCTCCCATCGCATAACTACCTCAATCTTGGCCGAGTCGACCAAAATCCCATTTTGGTTAATGAGGTGTCATAAGAACTGGACCTCTTGCAACCAAAAATCGCACTTAGAAAATTTGGCATAAAGCCTCTCCGTGTTCAATACCCTTATAATCTCCCGAAGATGCTCCTCATGTTGCTCCATGGACCACGAGTACACCAAAATGTCATCGATGAACACGATCACCGACCTGTCCAACATGGGCCAGCACACCTGGTTTTTGACATTCATGAACGTTTTCGGTGCATTGGTGAGCCCGAAAGGCATCACCACAAACTCGTAATGCCCATAACGAGTCCTAAAGGCCGTCTTCTGGATATCCTCCTCGCAAACTCTCATCTTATGATACCCAGATCTCAAATCAAACTTGGAAAACCAAGACTCCCCCTACAACTGATTGAATAAATCGTCGATCCTCGGTAGTGGATATCGGTTCTTGACCGTCAGCTTGTTTAATTCTCGATAGTCGATGCACATCCGGTGTCAACCATCCTTTTTCTTGACAAAAAGGATCGATACTCCCCGTGGCGAGCTACTCGGTCTGATAAATTGTGACATCCCCATTTTCACAGCCAGAAAAGACCGAATTTGTTTATGCTTTTTAAAAATCAGAGTTCTTTAAATAAAAATGTTGCAGAATTTGTTCCCAGAAAAACATGATAAATACGTTATTAAAACATTTTCGGAGAAACGTATTTTATTCATTTCAAAATGTTTGGGATGTCATCGTTAATACAGAAACATAAGCATAAACAGAACTTACATTTATTTACACTAGTGATCTACATCTCTTTAAAACTCTCAGTGTAAAGTGACTTCGTATCAACACCTGTGATATAAATAAACTGAGCGGGTCAGGTTGGGAAACCTGGTGAGTACATAGGGTTTTCAACCCACAATAATATAATTATTATTTTCAAACAATCAAACAATCAACCCAATTACCCATCCCCATTATCTGATTTATTCTTAAGGATCTACCCTAAGACTCCCCTATTCCTCGTTCATACATTCCTAAGGATCATCCTAAGGAATCGACACGAAGTCCATCGTCACCGGGGTTTAGGCACTAAGTCTGCATAGTCGCCAGAATTTATGCAATAGGCACTATGTTCGCATAGTCGCCAAGGTTATGGCACCAAGTCTGCATGATCGCCAGGGTCTAGGTATCAAGTCTGGATGATCACCAAGGTTTAGAGTACACCGGGTGAACAGATCGTTCACAACACCTACAGGTTGCGAGCCTGCTAGTGTTCCACTGGACTATCTAGGATAGTCCGTGGTTGTCATCCCTACTCTGCTGAATGACGGGGACATCGTTTGGGAAAAAGGCTTCTCACATCGTACACCTCTCACCCACACCTTATAGTCTATATCACCTCTCAACTCATCATCCAACTCATATTTCATCTATTATATCTACCCATGTTTGACCCCAACATTTTCGTAGATATAAAATACATATATAATTTAAATCATTTAAAACATGTATAAAATGATTCACTCAGCATAGACAGCAAATATTCAAACAATACGCACACGTAGCACGTAATTTATATTAAAATACTTCATATCTATGTGTAAGATGAAAGGGACTATGCACTCACCTGATTAGGTGGTAACTCAGCACTCAGACAGCGCTTCGATACCCTCAAAATGATATTCCTTCGATAAAACCTAGTATCGATACCACTAGGGTTTAGTCTAATGATAACTATGACAAATTAATTATCTGACTATTATTATTATTATATAAGCGTTAATAACACTCAATATAACTCATAATAATAGCCCAAATAATTATTTTAAGGACCTAATAACATTCCTATATTAAAACATAAGCTAAACTAAAGATAGGATAGGTACAGCTCACTTACAGCGGGTTTTTTCTCGAAAATTGGGCTTCGCTGGAACAACATTCCCGAGCCGAAAGGCTCTTTTCTCAGAGCCCTCAGGCGCTCTGGGGCTTCCACCTCGTGCTAGGGAGTTACCCTAGGCTTTGGGGGGTTAGGGAGGCTTAGAGAGAGAATTTAGAGAGAGAAAGAAGGTTTGGAAGGTGTGAGACTGAATGGAACTCGGCACCTCTATTTATAGTGGAAAAACCTGATGGAATCACCGAGTCTGAGTCATGAATCATCGAGTTGGTGCATGTGGTGGCCTTCTGGTGGTGCCACGTGTCCAATTCTGGTGGTGCCACGTCACCCCCGTATCGCGTATCAGCCTTCTAACTTAGAAAAATCATAACTTTCGCATACGAGCTCCGTTTTCGACATTCTTTATATCCACGCGTAGGTAAAATCAAGATCTACAACTTTCATTTAGACTTCGTTGGCTAATTCTTGACCGATCTCAAATTTAACAGTAGGAGGCATTTAGACTGTTAAATGACCGCGAAGAATTCATAACTCCTTCATACGGACTCCGTTTTCATCTGTATTTTTACCGTTGAGTTCCTATTAATGAGATCTTCAACTTTCATTTAGGTTGCGTAAGCCAAAAACTGCTCGAACTAAAATTCGAGTTTCGGGTCGTGCACTGCTAAGCCGAATCTTAGAAAAATCATAACTTCCTCATACGAAGTCAGATTTGGGCGTTCTTTTTATCTATGTTCTTAGTTTAACATATTCTACGACTTTTGTTTAGATTGATAAGGCTAAAAAGTCTTATATCGTAAATTCACTATTTACGTCTTCCGGTGCCGTGCCGGTTTTGCCGTAAAACTTCGGCGGACCATAACTTCTTCGTTATAACTCGGATTTCGGCGTTCTTTATATGTAAGGAAACCTTGTGAAATATTCTACAACTTGGTTAAGATTATTTATTCTAAATAACCTTTTGTCGAAAAGTCATTTTCGACCCCTATTGCCTCTAAATTGACTAGGCCGGATCTACGGGCGTTACAATTATCTCCCCCTTAAGATGATTACGTCCCGGAATCATCAACGAAACAAGGATCATATAATGACTCCATACGTCATCTCTTCATCCTAGGTAATAATTATAACTTCTTTATTCCTTCAAGTCTATCTCTTAGACTTATTGACTGTAAGCAGTACTTGATCGTGCACCTGCTCTCTACCTCAGATTAGACTCCAAATTATGACCTATCATCATGTGATGCACGTTTAGACTCAGGTCTCTTAAATTCTAAAACAGACTAAGCCTTCCTTCATGTTCTAATGTGATATAATCATACTTTAACATGTAGCATTTCTAGCTACCAACAAGCGCGATACTTCTATTGATCGCTTTGATTTTAATCGTTTGGTTTAAGTCGGACGCTATATCAAACATGGTTCTCTGAACCACGTAACCTACTCATCGTAGTCGGACTCAATGTGATACGACCATTAGGGTCAGGATAACAACAATCTTCTTAGTCTTTACCGAAACAATGGTAACGACATACTTGAATAAAACGAAATCAATTACTGGCTTCTTGGTAACCTTGTGACTTTCTCTGATCCAAGTGTGAGTCCTGTGCTTCCGGTAGTATAGGCCTCTACTACCATTCACACCTACTCATACTCGTCCCAAGTATTGTCCCGCAGTTTTTCCAAGTCACCATACAAGAAAACCATACAACAACTTAACACATCAGATAACAAAACAAAGTTTTTATATTATTTCTTGAAACTATTACATAGGTGTTCAAATTCACCCTAGACTATACCTCTAACGGGCTACATCGTGAGGTACTATCTATATGATTACTCCATAACTCGATCCTCGGATGTCAAGCCTTCACTCGTGAATCCTCGCATTGTCATCTGCTTCGTCAAGGATCATTTGAAATGCTCTCGCCTTTGGCTTTGGTGGCACATTTGGCTTTGTAGCCCCTTCTCTATTTGGGCAGTCTTGTTTGAAGTGTCCTTCTTCTCCACACTTAAAGCAGACTTCTCTCTTGGTTGTGCATTCGCTGGGGTAATGACCAGTTTTCCTGCATTTAAAGCATGTCGTATATTTAGAGCATTCCCCGATGTGCTTCTTTCTGCACTTGTCACACCATTGCATTCCTTCTTCAGACTTCGAGAATTTTCTCTTCTCGCTGGACCTTGAAGATCCTTCAAACTTTCTCTTCTCGCCAACCTCCATCTTGCTGGTGGCTCTTCCCTTGATCATATCTTCAACAGACTTGGCAGCCCAGATAGCCGCCTCTAGAGTAGGTGCTTGACGCACTAGCACTGCGTACTCCCATGGAAGTCCTTTTGCGTACTTGTCAATTTTCGTCAGCTCATCCGGAACAAGACGCAAGGCGAACTCCATCTTCTCTGTGAAGTTGTTGGTGTATTCATCAATAGACGTGCTTCCTTTCTTCAAGGTAAGGAATTGGTTTTCTAGCTCAAGCAAATTTTGGGCTGAGCAGAACTTACGTTTGAACTCCACCAAAAACTCTGCCCATGTTAGTTGCAGGGGCTCGTTGAGGCTTAGAGTCTTCCCCAGAGTGTTCCACCAACGAACCGCGCCTCCTCTGAACTAGCGTACCGCAAACGTTGTTTGTAGTTTTCCTCTGCAACCACACGTCATGAAAGCTAACTCCATCTCTAAGATCCAATCCATGACCCCGATCGGATCTTCCTTTCTAGTGAAAGTCGATAGCTTGCAGGTCTGAAAATCCTTGTACTTGCATCCATTCCTCTCGACTTCGTCATCTTGATTGTTCCCTCTAATCACCGGTGGATCAGCTTGACCAACGGTCCTGCTGTCGTTCCCTTCCTCAGACTGCCCGTCATTCAGCTCGGGCTGCTCAATAGGCATCGTAAGTTCCTCTCGAGCTTGTTGAAGTAAACGCCTTGTTTCCTCCATTTGACGATCCAACATCACCTGGATCATCGCTTGCACTCCGGCCATCGTTATTGGCTCAGCAGCGGCTACCACAACCGGTATATGCTCAATCACTGGGGTTTGGTTTCTGTTCCCATTTGCGTTCACGTTTCCGCTACGGGTTCTTGCCATCTTGATCTATACACCGAATAAGGTGAGTCTAGACCTTTACTTAGGATTGACGGTTAAATCATCATTATCACTCCGAAACGTTTATATGCTAGTTCTAATATCGTAGTTAAACGCTTAGAATCCTAAACACATAAGGTTTCCTGATCCGGTCGAAAACAGACCATAGATCCGAAAACCCATTCTACCCGAAGTTGTTCATCGCCGAAAACCCATTCTACCCGTAAAACTCGTCGAAGATCGAAATGTCCCGATATTGTTTTTGGGCTTAGTTAACAAAAATTATATGTTTATTATTATACATTGAAGGTCCAAATCATTAAGGAACTCATGAATTTAGCCCAAAACATTTATTTCATAAGTTTTAGAAATATCCTCGTCGGGTGACGGAAACTCAATCGGGTGCGACCAAAAGCCGTATTTAACATCGGTATCGGGTAGAATTCCACCGTGTCCAAGTTTTAGGAACTATATAAACGTGTTTTAGTTTTCATTTGAAGCTTTTCCTTCTCTCACTACTCTCTCTCTAACCTCTCTCCAAAATCCAAAGATTAAGGGTCCAAAACTCAATTTTAAGGCCTCAAATCCTTAAGGTACCTTCCTAGCCTTAATCTATAGCATATTTGGCTTCCAAATTCGACATCTAATCCTGAAATGGGACAACATAAGTGAGTTTACGGCCCAGGAAGCAACCTAGGCCGTAAACACCATTTTGAAGGGTTTTTAGCCCTTAAACTCCTTCCTAAGCTCATTTGGACTTTAGATATGACCAAGGGACTTCAAGATATGGACTTTAAACAATTAAAACATGAATTTTGTGATGTTTAAAGGAGTTTATGGACAAGGATCATTCTTGGGCCGTAAACTCATATAATTAGGGTTTTCATGCCCTTAAACCCTTCCAAATCACTTATATGGCTTAGTTATGAATTATAGAACCTTGGTTTAAGCATTTGGACACTTGAAACATCATTTTTAGGGGACAAATAAGAGTTTACGGCCAAGGTATGTGCTTGGGCCGTAAACTCCTCTAAAAGGGGGATTAAGTGCCCTAAAACATGTCCAAATGCCCTGAAACTCAACCAATGACCTTGTGGTAAATCCTAGAATCGTCTAAAAATGGTTTGGAGGCCTTAAACACATCAAACACACTACATATTGGATTTTACGGCCTAAGCACATAGCCTTTGGCCGTAAACTCATAAACACATGTCAAAATGGCCTTAAACCACCCCTAAGGCCCTTAGATGAACTTTAGAAGTCCTTCCATGCAAGTTTTAGGTCTTGAAACACTTTGTAGCACTCTATAGAAGAGTTTACGGCCATGAGGGGGTCTCATGGGCTGTAAACTCCATAAACCCCTCAAATGTCCCATGCAAACTCATGATAGGCCATGGAATAATTCTATTAATCACATGTGATTTGTTCTAACACCATTTAACATCATTTTCTTGGAAAAATAGGAGTTTACGGCCATGGAGACATACTAGGTTGTAAACTCCCATAAAGGGGTCTATTTGATGTTTTAAAATCATTTCAAGTCCTTAAACCAAGTTTAGAAAGTGTCACCTAAGTGTTGGAAGTCCAAATTGCACCATAAACCACCCATCATGAGTTTACGGCCATAAACTCATGGGGGATGGGTGTTTGGCCGTAAAATCCCATAAGGGGGTGTTCCTTTGAAGTCCCAACTCATTTCCTAAGTCCCTTGCATCATTCATGTCCCTAAACGCCACCCAGGTCCTTCCAAACACTTGTATCGAAGTGTTATCGCGACTAGAAGAATTTGTCCCTATCCAACAATCAATCTAAGTCCTAATTAGATACAAATGTGTATCTTTACATCATAATTAGGAACCTCGTGTGTTTACAAGTCCCGGCTCAGCTCTTAGCATCCAAACCGTCTCATATCTCGTCCGGTGAGTTCATACCCCTACGGCTTTTTCACTGTTTTCAATGTTTTCAGGGGGGGAATACAAGCAAACTATAACTATTTTCAAATCATAACATTGATATGTTTCAAACTATATCTGACAACCTTATAAACTCTTTTACTCCTTATGTATTATGCTGAGCATAAGGAATGACTTATCAAATACAACTAAATGAGATTTAGTTAAGGAAATAATCAAACTAATCAAATTATTATGGGAATAATTTGGGGGTCTTTACTGTTCTTTCTATCGTATACTGATGTCTATATCTAGTTATTAGATAAACTATGTCTGATTCAGTTTATCTCCGTATCATTTGAATGTATTGTCAGATAATTTCATTATATGTATCTATACTTATTGTACTATGTTTCATAATCTTCTGTATGTCGATATCTTATGAGAACCCTATGAATAGTTTAGTACTGGTTTGTGAGATAGTCACTACCCTTTATGGATGATCAGTAAATCCTCCCTGGAAGTGTAACCAGAGTCTCCTGGAGGGAGAGCGCGGAATTTGTGAATAAATCTATTCGGAACTGACAATCCCACACCTTAACTGTTAGCTACAGTTAGGCGGGCACGCCTGGGGTGACAAATTTCTGGATATCGTTTCGACGTCTGACAAACGTCAAGGAGGTCACGTTGTCCTATTAGTATGGTTACCCGACTCACAACATGTATTAATATCAGCTTATTCACAGTTTGGGTTCAGAAACTATATCTCGTTTGGGATAGTGATCCCATGGTTTTGCATCTATATTTTATATCTCATTCGGGATTCTGATCCCATGGTGTTGTTTCTAGATCTCTTTCGGGATAGTGATCCCATGGTATTATCAAACTATTTAATATCTATGTCCTATTCGGGATAGTGATCCCATGGTTTATATCTAAATCTCTTTCGGGATAGTGATCCCATGGTATTAACCAAACTATTTAGTATCTAGTTCGGGATAGTGATCCCATGGTTTTATGCCTATAACTTGTACGGGATGTCTTTCCCCATGGTCTTTAACTATACCTTATACGGGATAGTGATCCCATGGTTTTGTATCTATAACTTATACGGGATAGTGATCCCATGGTTTTCTAAATCTATATCTTATACGGGATAATGATCCCAAGGTTTTGTATCTATATCTTATACGGGATAGTGATCCCATGGTTTTCCAAATATGTATCTTATTCGGGATAGTGATCCCATGGTTTCAATCTATATTTACATATATACATCAACTTATCTTGTGTTTAGTCCGGGATGATAGTCCCATGATTTTAAACCTGTACTTTCAGATGTGTCAAACTATCTTATATGTCTTTCGGGATAGTGATCCCAAGATTTTCATTATATAATTTTGGGTGTTAAACTATACTTTGTGTTATACAACCGATCTTACAATTAGGAGAATATGGGATTTTCCTAGGGTAAAATACAATACATAATCGAATTGGTAACCAATGCTAACTTAACCAACTTCACATAAGAAAATATGGGATTTTCTTGGATAACAAACCTTTTTGGAAACTAAAGGAAACCGATACATTTTCATAAACCAAAACCGCTTATGAACTCACCAGCTTTATGCTGATTTTCAAACCGCTTGTATTCTCAGGTCCAAGTTAGACAGGTACCCGATGATCTCTTTTAATGAAGACGGAGTGCGTGGAAGACTCGTCTCAACTTTTGTTAATATGATGCATATGTATATCTTGTATAACTTTACTTTTGAAACAAATGTAAACTTTCATATATATGTAATGTAATGTTTGTTTACTGTGATTACTATGTACATTGGATTTGATACACAACTTGGAGACAACCCCGGAGACGTTTCCGCCTTTGGTTTTCGGGGTGTGACAGATTGGTATCAGAGCCCTTGTTTATAGTGAACAGAGTATACCAAACCTTACATGGTATAAAACTATAAACACTAAAGGGCCTCAGTGCTCTGAATTAAAAGTATCTTCAAAACTATAAGTATTTTCAAAAGTATACAAGTATACCGAACCGCCGAAATCCGTAACTAGAAGTAGAACAAAACATAAGTAATTGGGTGTTGTACACTGCGGTTAAACCTGGGCAGTTATGTAGTCGTGTCTAGGATCAATATAGCCTGGCCAACTATATTCATTAGAGACACGGCCAACATGTGCTTGGGAGTGACTGTGGTACGCAGCATGCCTAAAACTTACCTAATATCTCAAACAACAAATCATCGCTGCAGCGCAACCATGAAATACTATGGGAGTATTTCTGGAGCCAAACCTTCGTAGAAAATCCTCGTATACGCAATGTTACTTGATCATTCCGCTAGCGATAAAATGTTCTGTCTTGATAACTCCTTGCTGCTTTATCGCTTAGTATGATGTTATATCTGTCTTGATGAGATATCCCCTGTTTCATATCTCTTGATTCAATTCAGAGGACTTATAATCCTCTCTTTCCTGATCTTTTTAGATCAAGATGCCTCTGAGAAAGAGACCCAGCTCGAAGAACAACGATAATCCTCCTCTGCCACCACCTTCTCCTCAATTTGATCTCGCATCACTTCAAATAGTTCTGACTGCTGCAATGGTGGCAACTATGTCTCAAATGAATCCCGATAGCTCCGGAGGTGGTCCCCAACCACAAAACCCAGAAGGCAACCAGGAACACCGAAGAGGGGGTTCCTATAAAGACTTCATGAACGCGAAGCCCACAACCTTTGACGGCACTGGAGGTGTCATTTCCCTGACTCGATGGTTCGAGAAAATCGAGTCAATCTTCGAAATATGTGCCTATTCGGAGTCTGACAAAGTTAAGTTTGCCGCCTGCACTTTCCTTGATAAAGCCCTGACTTGGTGGAACGGCCGAGTCAAATCCTTAACCATACCTGTAGCAAATGCCATGGGTTTGGAAGCTATGAAGGAGCTTCTGCTTGCAGAATACTGTCCTCGAGGCGAAATTCAGAAATTAGAACACGAACTCTGGAACCTTAAGATGAAGGGTTCCAACATAGTTGCTTATACTTCAAGATTCGATGACCTCTCTTTACTCTGTCCGGGAATGGTTACCCCGGAGAGTAAAAAGATCGAAAGATTCATCTGGGGATTGACCCAGCCAACAAAAGGAAATGTCTTGGCTGCGAAGCCAGACACGTACGATAACGCTAAGTGCCTTGCAAAAATCTTGATCGATCATGAAGACAACTCTGATGAGGAAACTACCACTCCCGAGTCGGACACAAGTGGAGGTGAAAGTAAAAAGAAATCTCGGAACAAGCGAAAGGCCCCGAGTACGAAAGGGTCTTCTAAGAAACAGCAAACGGTAGCAGTCCATGCTGCTACTGCCCCTATTGCTGTCTCAGCTGTTGGATCCACAGCCCAAACTCCAACCAGTGGATACACTGGTACCCTTCCTTGGTGTGGTAAGTGCAACTACCATCACCGCATCCCTGGTCCATGTCGCGAAAGGAGTTGCGACAAATGTGGCAAGAAGGGCCATCTGTCTCGAACCTGTAGAAAACCAGTTAAATCGACGAACCAATCATCGGGAGCAGGAGTTAGTCCAGCCTGCTACAATTGTGGTGAAGCAGGGCACTTCAAAAGGAATTGCCCCAAAGCAACTACCACCACTGATCCCTCTGTCGCCGCAGGTATACTTCTCTTTGATAACTCTTATACCTGCAACTCTTTTCGATTCTCGTGTTTGGAGGGAAACCTGTTATCAATCTATTCGAACGTTTTCTAAGCTCAATTCCTCGTATGTGATCGAAATGTGCATCATCGAGATGACTAACCAATGAGATTGAGAACACTAACTTCGTACCTATAGATTGAATCCTCGGTCCAGAGGACTATTCTGTTCCATTCAGTTAAATGGGAAACCTTTCGTGAAAATACTTTGATGCTACGTTTAACATGGAATGACGGAGTCTCATTCATGTTGTTATCCTGATTTCGAGAGGCTCACCTGTCTATATCTCTTTCCTCGACCTAACTCTCATGATCTTCGGCATCAAACTTTCGTATTGTGTCGTGCTTTAAAACTCAAGAGTTTTCCTGGTACAAATTACCACATTCCTCCTTTCTGTGATCATTGAGAAACGAGAAGTTAGTAGCTCTTTCTACTAAATGTCTGTCCCAAAGAGTTTCCGGGAATTTCATTCGAACGTCTAAAGTTTAATTCCACATCATACTTTTCGAGATCTTCGTAGAGATTGATTCTACAATCTTCAGGGTTTGGATGGCCGTAGAACTTGTTAACATCTATCCACTACATCATGTCTCGAATCCTTAGAAGCTTCTACCCAACGAAACCCTAGTGATTCACTAGAACGCCCAGTAGAGACTCGATTCCACTTGAGAAAGTGAAGATCCGAGGTAGCAAATCCATTCGAGTCTCATTTCAAACTCATGATCTATATCTTATTCTTTGAATTTCGAGACGAAATTCCCTCTAACGGGGGGATAATGTAACAACCCGAAGTTGTTCATCGCCGAAAACCCATTCTACCCGTAAAACTCGTCGGAGATCGAAATGTCCCGATATTGTTTTTGAGCTTAGTTAAAAAAAATTATATGTTTATTATCATACATTGAGGGTCCAAATCATTAAGGAACTCATGAATTTAGCCCAAAACATTTATTTCATAAGTTTTAGAAATATCCTCGTCGGGTGACGGAAACTCAATCGGGTGCGACCAAAAGCCGTGTTTAACATCGGTATCGGGTAGAATTCCACCGTGTCCAAGTTTTAGGAACTATATACACATGTTTTAGTTTTCATTTGAAGCTTTTCCTTCTCTCACTACTCTCTTTCTAACCTCTCTCCAAAATCCAAAGATTAAGGATCCAAAACTCAATTTTAAGGCCTCAAATCCTTAAGGTACCTTCCTAGCCTCAATCTATAGCATATTTGGCTTCCAAATTCGACATCTAATCATGAAATGGGACAACATAAGTGAGTTTACGGCCCAGGAAGCAACCTAGGCCGTAAACACCATTTTGAAGGGTTTTTAGCCCTTAAACTCCTTCGTAAGCTCATTTGGACTTTAGATATGACCAAGGGACTTCAAGATATGGACTTTAAACAATTAAAACATGAATTTTGTGATGTTTAAAGGAGTTTATGGCCAAGGATCATTCTTGGGCCGTAAACTCATATAATTAGGGTTTTCATGCCCTTAAACCCTTCCAAATCACTTATATGGCTTAGTTATGAATTATAGAACCTTGATTTTAGCATTTGGACACTTGAAACATCATTTTTGGGGGAAAAATAAGAGTTTACGGCCAAGGTATGTGCTTGGACCGTAAACTCTTCTAAAAGGGGGATTAAGTGCCCTAAAACATGTCCAAATGCCCTGAAACTCAACCAATGACCTTGTGGTGAATCCTAGAATCATCTAAAAATGGTTTGGAGGCCTTAAACACATCAAACACATTACATATTGGAGTTTACGGCCTAAGCACATAGCCTTTGGCCGTAAACTCATAAACACATGTCAAAATGGCCTTAAACCACCCCTAAGGCCCTTAGATGAATTTTAGAAGTCCTTCCATGCAAGTTTTAGGTCTTGAAACACTTTGTAGCACTCTATAGAAGAGTTTACGGCCATGAGGGGGTCTCATGGGCTGTAAACTCCATAAACCCCTCAAATGTCCCATGCAAACTCATGATAGGCCATGGAATAATTCTATTAATCACATGTGATTTGTTCTAACACCATTTAACATCATTTTCTTGGAAAAATAGGAGTTTACGGCCATGGAGACATACTAGGTTGTAAACTCCCATAAAGGGGTCTATTTGATGTTTTAAAATCATTTCAAGTCCTTAAACCAAGTTTAGAAAGTGTCACCTAAGTGTTGGAAGTCCAAATTGCACCATAAACCACCCATCATGAGTTTACGGCCATAAACTCATGGGGGATGGGTGTTTGGCCGTAAAATCCCATAAGGGGGTGTTCCTTTGAAGTCCCAACTCATTTCCTAAGTCCCTTGCATCATTCATGTCCCTAAACGCCACCCAGGTCCTTCCAAACACTTGTATCGAAGTGTTATCGCGACTAGAAGAATTTGTCCCTATCCAACAATCAATCTAAGTCCTAATTAGATACAAATGTGTATCTTTACATCATAATTAGGAACCTCGTGTGTTTACAAGTCCTGGCTCAGCTCTTAGCATCCAAACCGTCTCATATCTCGTCTCATATCCAGTTATTAGATAAACTATGTCTGATTCATTTTATCTCCGTATCATTTGAATGTATTGTCAGATAATTTCATTATATGTATCTATACTTACTGTACTATGTTTCATAATCTTCTGTATGTCGATATCTTATGAGAACCCTGTGAATAGTTTAGTACTGGTTTGTGAGATAGTCACTACCCTTTATGGATGATCAGTAAATCCTCCACGGAAGTGTAACCAGAGTCTCCTGGAGGGAGAGCACAGAATTTGTGAATAAATCTATTCAGAACTGACAATCCCACACCTTAACTGCTAGCTACAGTTAGGCGGGCACGCCTGGGGTGACAAATTTCTGGATATCGTTTCGACGTCTGACAAACGTCAAGGAGGTCACGTTGTCGTATTAGTGTGGTTACCTGACTCACAACATGTATTAATATCATCTTATTCACAGTTTGGGTTCAGAAACTATATCTCGTTTGGGATAGTGATCCCATGGTTTTGCATCTATATTTTATATCTCATTCGGGATTCTGATCCCATGGTGTTGTTTCTAGATCTCTTTCGGGATAGTGATGCCATGGTATTATCAAACTATTTTATATCTATGTCCTATTCGGAATAGTGATCCCATGGTTTATATCTAAATCTCTTTCGGGATAGTGATCCCATGGTATTAACCAAACTATTTAGTATCTAGTTCGGGATAGTGATCCCATGGTTTTATGCCTATAACTTGTACGGGATGTCTTTCCCCATGGTCTTTAACTATACCTTATACGGGATAGTGATCCCATGGTTTTGTATCTATAACTTATACGGGATAGTGATCCCATGGTTTTCTAAATCTATATCTTATATGGGATAATGATCCCAAGGTTTTGTATCTATATCTTATACGGGATAGTGATCCCATGGTTTTCCAAATCTGTATCTTATTCGGGATAGTGATCCCATGGTTTCAATCTATATTTACATATATACATCAACTTATCTTGTGTTTAGTCCGGGATGATAGTCCCATGATATTAAACCTGTACTTTCAGATGTGTCAAACTATCTTATATGTCTTTCGGGATAGTGATCCCAAGATTTTCATTATATAGTTTTGGGTGTTAAACTATACTTTGTGTTATACAACCGATCTTACAATTAGGAGAATATGGGATTTTCCTGGGGTAAAATACAATACATAATCGAATTGGTAACCAATGATAACTTAACGAACTTCACATAAGAAAATATGGGATTTTCTTGGATAACAAACGTTTTCGGAAACGAAAGGAAACCGATAAATTTTCATAAACCAAAACCGCTTATGAACTCACCAGCTTTATGCTGATTTTCAAACCGCTTGTATTCTCAGGTCCAAGTTAGACAGGTACCCAGTGATCTCTTTTAATGAAGATGGAGTGCGTGGAAGACTCGTCTCAACTTTTTTTAATATGATGCATATGTATATCTTGTATAACTTTACTTTTGAAACAAATGTAAACTTTCATATATATGTAATGTAATGTTTGTTTACTGTGATTACTATGTACATTGGATTTGATACACAACTTGGAGTCAACCCCGAAGACGTTTCCGCCTTTGGTTTTCGGGGTGTGACAACCTGTGATATAAATAAACTGAGTGGGTCAGGTTGGGAAACCTGGTGAGTACATAGGTTTTTCAACGCACAATAATATAATTATTATTTTCAAACAATCAAACAATCAACCCAATTACCCATCCCCATTATCTGCTTTATTCTTAAGGATCTACCCTAAGAATCCCCTATTCCTCGTTCATACATTCCTAAGGATCATCCTAAGGAATCGGCACGAAGTCCATCGTCACCGGGGTTTAGGCACTAAGTCTGCATAGTCGCTAGAATTTATACAATAGGCACTAAGTCTGCATAGTCGCCAAGGTTATGGCACCAAGTCTGCATGATCGCTAGGGTCTAGGTATCAAGTCTGCATGATCACCAAGGTTTAGAGTACACCGGGTGAACACATCGTTCACAACACCTACAAGTTGCGAGCCTGCTACTGTTCCACTGGACTATCTAGGATAGTCCGTGGTTGTCGTCCCTACTTTGCTGAATAACGGGGACATCGTTTGGGAAAAAGGCTTCTCACATTGTACACCTCTCAGCCACACCTAATAGTCTATATCACCTCTCAACTCATCATCCAACTCATATTTCATCTATTATATCTACCCATGTTTTTGTTGGGTTATGAGCATTATAACACTCCTAAGTGTACATGCAACCCTAAATACCTTGGATCTAAGTTTTCTCTATTATACATGCAAATATCAACTTTCCAAGGTATTGTTCTATTCTAGCATACTAAACTTTGAATAACAAGATAGAATACATACCTCTTTGATGTAGAATGTCTTCATGAAGCTTGAGTGCCTAGTGCCCCAAGTGTGACACCTTAAATGGTTCACACAACACCAAATACACTTGGAATAACTTGAGAGAATTCTACACTTCATGAAAATCGGCTAGCCCTCTCTTGGTGTACCACACTAGTGCCAATTTCACCAACCAAGGACATCTTTATATAGTGTGGAGGATTAGGGTTAAACCCTAATACCCATGACCTTTCATTTCCTAGGATCCATGGGTTAAACACTCCATGGACTATCCATGAAAGCTTAGCCCAACCTAAATGAACTTGGCCCATTCCATATATATAAGAGTCCATATTTAATTAGTTCCTTTTGATCACTTAATTAATTATAAATTAATTATTGATCAATACTAGTTAAATAATATGATTCCATAATAATATATTAGAACTTATAATATATTAATATTAATCATAAACATACTATTCTCAAAAGATTATCCATATAAATTGTATCGGTGAAGTGCAACCCAAATGGACCATGCCGGGTCGGGTCAAGTACATACCAAATATAGTTATGGACATAGACATTAATCCAACAGTCTCCCACTTGGATAAGTCTAAAACTATTATTGCGTATGACATCAAACCTAACTGGCAATCGTAGCTCTTAAAGCTGCTGTCGAACTCTGATCTTGTCAACGAACTTGTCCATTAGATAAGGGATCATATATTCCTCCATTCTAAATATCATATGGACTGAGACATGGATTATAATCATTCTCCCTGTCCATTTGTTGTTTCCTGATTTCCGATTTATGACGACTGACTAATTGAACAAATCAAATTAGTCCTGCCTCGGCCGAGCACTTCCATTTGTCATCATCAAATCATCGAGGGGCCCACAGATATCGCTTTCATCCCGAAGGTAAAAGGAATGGATAAACTTCGACTCATATGGCTTTTTCTACTACTTGTTGAATCATACACAAAGGCACGTTTTATAGCACCGAGTTACCAAATGCGTTTTCGTGCAATCAATGTACAACCAACTCATAGTAACAACTCATATCTCTAGGTTTGAAGAATATAAGATATTATCGTCTCATGATCACTCGTGATAAAATCCATGAAGTGATTCCAATGAGTGCGGGTTGAATCCAATACTCAGAACTTATGAGCACTCATGAGTGTTGTAGCCCTTTGTCCAACACCTTAGACCTCTACAAGCCAACCCATGACAGTCTTAATTCATATCTACTTCCAACATATGACCGACTGTGGATGGTTTGAATAACTTAGTCATTCCGGAAGAATAACCTAGTTTATTCGGGAAGTCAAAACATGCAAAGTGAAACACAATAATAATTGATTCCAATATGGTATCAAAACCTATGAACATAAATAAAACACCTTTTATTTATCACCATATGATTACACATTATTCATTGTATACTGTTTCAACTATCAACTTTATTCTAGAATTTAAAACAATAGTTGTCCCATGCTCCAAGCATGTACACTATGTTTTCTAAACACTAGTCATTCCATTCACCAAGTATGCATACTATGTTTGTCTATGATCTTTACTTTGTGAACTAGATCTATTGAACATAACTTCAATGATTCTCTTTTCACACTCCCAAATCCTTACTGCAAATGCAAGAATTCCAAATTCATGCCATTTACTGAAATCTGTTAGATTCTAAACTTATATGCATTGTTCCTCTTGTAATCATTATGCACAAAGTCAAAAAGACTTGACAACAATCATTATAGAGTATTCCAAAGGAGATCAGCTCCTTGGAAACAACCTTTTTGCATTAAGTTTCCTAATCTTAAACAGATTGAAAATTCTAACTTTGAAACATTTCCAGATTCCATTTTGACTATCACTTCTGAACAAGAGTTGCTTCCTTACAGATTATGTCAATATGGTCCTACCAGAATTATCACTATACTTCCAATTCTCCTTGAGCAACCAATCTTTGGTAAACCTTAGATTGTCCTCGACAATTGTTTAATCCTTTTAGTCATATCCAGTTCTAAACCTTTTCCCTTTTTAATGCCCTAGGCATTTGGAAAATTTTAGAAAGGATGAATATAGCACATGTAATCGATCCTATATCCAAAGCATATGGGACACGATTCATGATGTCTCACATAAAGACTAAACCAGTCTTTTGCTATAGCATTTCCATTTCTATTTGCCAAGTTCTCATAATTCAGATTATGAAAAGGGATGCCGTAATCATAATCGAATTTTTAGAATGCAAATAATGGACCCATATACAGAATTTCCTTATGTTGAGCCATTCCAACATGAAATTCATATATATCCTTGACTAAATGATTAAAACCTCACGATCTAAGCTTATAGATTTGACACGAAGTATAATTTCCTCTCCCTTAATTATAGCAAAACAACTTTTCCCAATTGAAACCTTTTGTTTTCTATAATTAACATTGCTAACTTGCAATACTTATCATAATTATCATGCTCCCACTAACATGATGATTATTAGCATAACACTTATGCTCCCACTAGCTTTGACATGTACTTAGATATCAGCTGGACTTCTAGAAATCAATACTTAATTGACTTTCTTACCAAAGTTCAGATTTCTGATACTGGATTGTTTTGATAAAACTTTATCAAAAACATATACATTCCCTTAGATAGCACACTCGTGTGTCTAAGCAATTATGAAGAGGGATGCCGTAATCATAATGGTTAGACCTTTTTGCCACTTCTCACAAGTCCAGGTTAGTGTGCCGGTAAACCAAACACACTCCACTAACGACTTTGAGAATGCAAATATGACAATTGCTATCTAACTAAAATCTACTTAGTGGAAGTGTTTCCTCACCATCATTTTCATGAATCGGAGAGAAACCTTATGAAACTTAGATTTATTGGTGTATGTGTTCTTATCCATGTGAATTGTCAAAACCATAGTCACAAGACAAGGATAATGACAAATATAAACTCATATGGACTGAACTCAATCTTAATTTCTTGCCACTTGGCAGCTCAAGGGCCTGTCATTGCTTCCAAGTTGTTGTGCAACAAATTGAGAATTCTAAGAACTCATATGCAAAGCCAACTTGAACTGGAATGGGCACAGAATATGTCAACACGATAGGTTATAAACCTCAAGTCGTTTGCTAGTGAAGAACTTCAAGTTTTATTCTTGAATAGTTCTTGAGACTTTCAATACCTTTAAGACTCCCACTATCCTCTTGACATATAAGACTCCCTTTTCAAACATCCAAGAGATAGTGTGGATTCTAATCAAGACAAACACTTCACATAATTGGCCTTAGTTGATCTTTGTTTTATCCAAAACATCACAACTTACCAATTTCAAATGTACAAGAGTAGAAAACTTTTACTCTTACATTTGACAAGTGTTTTAAACCTTCTTTGAGACATGTCACTCAAGTTACAATCTTAGAGTATAACTCTAACAATTATTTTGGAACGAAGTATGACTCATCTTCTTGATTTAACCACTTCAACAATTCAAGTTTCTCTTCTTAGTCATAAGAATGCACTAAGATTTTCCTTAGAGAACTAATTGTGCTATGGTTTCTTAATCATTAAGATGATAACAAAACTGATACTAAAGTACTCGCCCATCTTTTCAGATTTGAGAAACTTCTATCCTTCTGCCTAATTTGATTCTTCTTATTCGCTCTGTCATACATTGGAACCTTTTTCCAATGTCTCAGAATTACAATTAAGCTTGTACGTATAATCATATTTACTGAGCTTTAGTAAACTATGACGAATAGTTTTATCAATCTTTTGTGGTGGACTTAATCAGTGCACATGACTATGTACTCGATCCCTTAGTCCATTACTTGACTCACACATCCATGTGAACAAGTAATTAGTCTTAATTTTTCCAATACTTGAAAGTTCTTATTCATCATGCTATACAACTTGCATCATTCCAAGTCCCGGTCCAATTGAGACTTTGGATGATGAGAATCTTTCCTTATTTGCTAAATTTAGACATTACCATAAATGAAGGAATCAATTTCATATTTCCACTCTTGCTATTAATGGAATCATATAAGCAACAATTTTTCCTCAAATGCCATTGTAAGGATATTTTAAAATAACTAAAATCAAAAATTTTCTTTTATTTTAAAACTATGTAGAAAAACTTATCCTTACAATCCATATGAAAACTTGTTGTTATCTATTCCTAAACAATATCTCATAACTCCTAAGAAGTAGCTTAAGAATCCGATTTTCAAACTACGCGATAGAAATCCATCTATGCGATCAGATTCAACATATTCTTTCTTTAAGTTCCTTTACTTTTCCTTGATTCTTAAAACATTACCACGTGACTCTGTCACATCATGTATCAGGAATCTCATAATAGAAACTTAACAGAGTTAGATTAGTGGACTTTACCTGAAGTAGAGTCAACCTTATTGACTTTAACATCCTTAAGTAAATATGGCAGCTTCACAACTAATGACCCTTCCTTTGGCAATATAAACATATGGACCCATTGATAATGGTACACGAGACTATCACACACTTAGCTTTTCTCTTTACCATTTGGTCAACCGAGTTGACTATGGCCGATCCCTTTCCATTGGGAAGAGAATGCTTTACTAGATATCCAATGTCATCATTGTCAATGTCCATTAAGTTATAGGAAGTTGATCTTAGCAAACAGATAAGATCATTAAGGGTCTTGTCATAGTCTATTTCATAGGTGTCCCGAAGGAACTCACTATGTGACTTAGAAAGTAGTTGAACCACCAACTTTCTCAAGACTTTGACACCCAACTCTCCCGACTTGTCAATATGTGACTACATCTCCAAGATGTGATCACACCTAGACCTTGCCTTGCCAATAGGGTTTGAGTGACCTTAAACTTTTCAAGAACTTGTGGGTTAGGGAGAATAATTGGAGGATCATAAATGTGTAAACCATACATCTTTTGGGAGATATTCAAGATAGTTGATATTAAAGTCCTTAATATGACACCTAATATGAAATATTAAGGCTAGGACCCATCAAACTATTTTATAACTTAGAAGAGGTATGCCGTAATGCAAGCTATAAAACAATTTGAAGGTAGGTGAATAACAATTCACCAATTTCCACCAAGATAAACGAAATGTATTATTAGGTTTTAATTGGTTTTGAAACTCCTAGATCTTTTGAGATTCATTGAATTGTTCAATGACATGCTTCAATCTCGAGTGTGCCCTTCAGGTTTTGTAACTGGGATGCCGAGGATCACAAAACAAGGTGTGAAGTAACCATGCAAATTACTTGGTACCCTTAAGTGTTTACCCCTCAATCTATGTGCCAGTTAACCACACACACTCCATCGATACTATGATAAACATTAAGTTACCCTCTGCCTACCTTGTTAAATACGAGTTAGTGTGCCGGTTAACCACACACGCTCCACTAACCGACTTAAACAAAGTGCAAAGTGTAATTTCATGGATTAGCACCTTATTCACATTTTCCTAAGTAACTAAGATTGGGTATTATTAAGAGTTTTAGTTACTTAGTATTTATCATTAATACTTTTAATGAAGGGAGGATTATAGTCTTGTCAAACCCGTTCGGCTAACGACCCTCCACCAGTCAAGCAAGCGGTGGGTGAGAGTGGACACCCATTAAGTTGCCATTTTATATGAAACAACCTTATACCCACCCTATAGACCGGCTTCGTGAATGAGGCGTACTAGCGGTAAGACTGACTTTACTCTGATACACACAGACACACACACACACACATATATATATATATATATATTATTAACTTATAATATAATAAAGTATAAGGGTTGAATTTTAACTTTTAAAATTCTAAGGGCTAACTTGGAATTAAAGTATTTATAGCAGAAAACTTTACAAATTCCAAAACTTGAGGGCAAGTTTTGAAACTATTCAAAACTAATTAATTCCATAACTTATGTATTTAAAGTAGTTTTAATCCAAAAACTCTTCAAGTTCCATAACTTGAGGACAAGTTATGGAAGACTTTAAACTAATAAAAGAATTAACTTTTCTTTATTTTATAACTTATGGAATTAATTAAGGTTACATTATTATTTATTTATTTAATGAGGAGACTCTTGGTCCTCCATAACTTGAGGATAAATTATGGAGTCATAACTCCAACTAATTAGAACTAGACTCTTCATTTTTGTAACCTTTGCCACCTTTTATGAGTTTTATGAAACTTAAGTGCGACTTTTCATATAACTTGAGGACAAGTTACAAAAACAAATTTTAGAATCAACTCTTAGATTAATTTGGATTGAAAACAACTATTTCACTCAACTTTTCTATTAATCTAATCAACTCATAAGAACAAGATAATTCAAACCAAACTTTTTCATGTAATTAGTCTAACCTTTAAACTAATACAAAACATGAATCTATTGACAATTATCTTTGAAATTGGATTAGCATGAACATTACCACATCAAAAACAAGTTTATAACTTCAAAAACAACTTAGGGTATTGTTCCTAGTCCATTTCTAGCCAAAAACCTCAAAAATATGCTGTCTGGGGGTCCAACTCGTCGAGTGCATGAACCGACTCGGCGAGTTGGATTGTTTTGATCATTTTTTAGGCATGGACTCGCCAAGTCTCCTGATGGACTCGCCGAGTCTGATGACCAGACAACAACAATTTCGATTTTTTAAGCAGTTTTGCAAGTATAACAAGAAAACAAGCCTAGGCTTTGATACCACTGTTGGGTTATGAGCATTCTAACACTCCTAAGTGTACATGCAACCCTAAATACCTTGGATCTATGTTTTCTCTATTATACATGCAAATATCAACTTTCCAAGGTATTGTTCTATTCTAGCATACTAAACTTTGAATAACAAGATAGAATACATACCTCTTTGATGTAGAATGTCTTCTTGAAGCTTGAGTGCCTAGTGCCCCAAGTATGACACCTCAAATGGTTCACACAACACCAAATACACTTGGAATAACTTGAGAGAATTCTACACTTCATGAAAATCGGCTAGCCTCTCTTGGTGCACCACACTAGTGCCAATTTCACCAACCAAGGACATCTTTATATAGTGTGGAGGATTAGGGTTAAACCCTAATACCCATGACCTTTCATTTCCTAGGATCCATGGGTTAAACACTCCACGGACTATCCATGAATGCTTAGCCCAACCTAAATGAACTTGGCCCATTCCATATATATAAGAGTCCATATTTAATTAGTTCCTTTTGATCACTTAATTAATTATAAATTAATTCTTGATCAATACTAATTAAATAATATGATTCCATAATAATATATTAGAACTTATAATATATTAATATTAATCATAAACATACTATTCTCAAAAGATTATCCATATAAATTGTGTAGGTGAAGTGCAACCCAAATGGACCATGCCGGGTCGGGTCAAGTACATACCAAATATAGTTATGGACTTAGACATTAATCCAACAGTTTTACCCCAACATTTTCGTAGATATAAAATACATATATAGTTTAAATCATTTAAAACATGTATAAAATGATTCACTCAGCATAAACAGCAAGTATTCAGACAATATGCACACATAGCACGTAATTTATATTAAAATACTTCATATCTATGTGTAAGATGAAAGAGAAAATGCACTCACCTGATTAGGTGGTAACTCAGCACTCGGACAGCGCTTCGATACCCTCAAAATGATATTCCTTCGATAAAACCTAGTATCGATACCACTAGGGTTTAGTCTAATGATAACCGCGACAAATTAATTATATGACTATTATTATTATTATATAAGCGTTAATAACACTCAATATAACTCATAATAATAGCGCAAATAATTATTTTAAGGACCTAATAACATTCCTATATTAAAACATAAGCTAAACTAAAGATAGGATAGGTACAACTCACTTACAGCGGGTTTTTTCTCGAAAACCGGGCTTCGCTGGAGCAGCGTTCCCGAGCCAAAAGGCCCTTTTCTCGGAGCCTTCGGGCGCTCTGGGGCTTCTGCCTCGTGCTAGGGAGTTACCCTAGGCTTTGGGGGGTTAGGAAGGCTTAGAGAGAGAGAGTTTAGAGAGAGAAAGAAGGTTTGGAAGGTGTGAGAATGAATGGAACCCGACACCTCTATTTATAGTGGAAAAACCTGATGGAATCGCCGAGTTTGAGTCATGACTCACCGAGTTGGTGCATGTGGTGGCCTTCTGGTGGTGCCACGTGTCCAATTCTGGTTGTGCCACATCACCCCCTATCGCATATCAACCTTCTAACTTAGAAAAATCTTAACTTTCGCATACGAGCTCCGTTTTCGATGTTCATTATATCCACGCGTAGGTAAAATCAAGATCTACAACTTTCGTTTAGACTCCGTCGGCTAATTCTCGACCTATCTCAAATTTAACAGTAGGAGGCGTTTAGATTGTTAAATGACCACGAAGAATTCATAACTCCTTCATACGGACTCCGTTTTCGTCAGTCATTTTACCGATGAGTTTCTATTAATGAGATCTTCAACTTTCATTTAGGTCACCTAAGCCAAAAACCGCTCGAACTAAAATTCGAGTTTCGGGCCGTGCACTGCTAAGCCGAATCTTAGAAAAATCATAACTTCTTCATACGAAGTCAGATTTGGGCGTTCTTTTTATCGATGTTCTTAGTTTAACATATTCTAATACCTTTTTTTAGATTGCTAAGGCTAAAAAGTCTTCTATCGTAAATTCACTATTTACGTCTCCCGGTGCCGTGCCGGTTTTGCCGTAAAACTTCGGCGAGCCATAACTTCTTCGTTATAACTCGGATTTCGGCGTTCTTTATATGTACGGAAACCTTGTGACACATTCTACAACTTGGTTAATATTATTTATTCTAAATAAACTTTTGTCAAAAAGTCATTTTCGACCCCTATTGCCTCTAAATTGACTAGCCCAGATCTACGGGCGTTACATAAATCCCTTCTTCGGCAGCTCGTGAAGCTGCGAGAATAACTCCTGCATCTCAGTGCCGCAAGGTGATAAGGTTATTTGGCAATAGGCGCCGCACCCGGAATCAAATCAATCCGGAACTCCATCTGCCTCTCGGGAGGAACCCCCAGTAACTCCTTGGGAAAAACATCTAGGAACTCGCAAGCTATCAGAACCTCGGAGATAGAACTCGGCCTCCCAGTGGCACCCCTCATATCCATCACGTATGCTAAAAAGCCCATACATCCCTGCCGTAAACTCTGTCTTGCCCTGGTAGCAGAATAGAAAGCTGACCCAGATCTGGTCCCCTCACCATACACGGTAACTACTCCCCCACAAGTGTCTTGTATGGTCACCATATGACGCTCACAGATAATCACACATCCAAACCAGCTCAACCAATCCATGCCTACTATGACACAGACATCACCCATCGTTATCGGCACCAGATCTATCGAGAACTCAACACCAAAGATCCTAATACACACGCCCAGAATACATCAGTGGCAAAAACTGCATGCTCATCGCCTATAGAAACCCTTAGAGTTCGACTCAATGCCTCACGTCTAACATTAATGTAACGACTAAAAGGCAAAGACATGAAGCATCGACTTACACCCGAGTCAAATAACACCAAGGCATGCACAAAACTCACAAGGAAAGTACCTATATACAACACAATATAAGTATAAACAAATCTAAAAATAATAGGAATAAGGAAATACGTACCAGCCACGACATCAAGTACTGCACGGACCTCCTCCGTTGTCAGCTGAAAACCTCTCCCACGAGCTTTTGGGATCTCGGCCTTCACTGGCCGACTATCAGTAGCATGTAAAACAGCAGGAGTGGAACCATGGGCTGATCTCTAAGTGATCTGAGGGAACTTCGCCTTCCTATGGCTAGTCTAGTTGCACTGAAAGCGAACTGCAAATCCCTTGGGACAGTCTTTCTCCATATGTCCCTCTTTGCTACACTTGTAGAAAATCCCTGCCCGACATGATCCCTCATGACTTTTTCCGCACTTGCCACAAGTGCGGCCCTTCTAGCCCCCAACTCTCGTATCAACGGGCTTAGCCCGCTTCATCACCGGCTACGACTGCACTGGCCTCCGCTCCTTCCCCTAAGACTCTCCCTCCTCTCTAGCTTGTAGCTCTAATTCAATCTCCCTCCTCTTGGCATTAGTCTGAAGCTCAGCTAATGTCTGGTATGACGATTTCACTATGAACTTCCGTATTGTTGGATAAGGTGTCTAAGTCCATAACTATTTCTGGTATGTACTTGACCTGACCCGGCATGGTCCATTTGGGTTGCATGGCACCATGCAATTGGATAGACTAAATGAGAGAAATAACACTTGGAGATTATTAATATATTATAAGTTCTAATATATTAATAATATTATTTGATTAGTTTGATCAAGAATTAATTTAGAATTAATTATGTGATCAAAAGATAACTAATTAAATATATGGGTTGATTATGTAAATCATCCATATCTTGTATAGTGGGCTAAGAGGCTCCATGGATTATCAAGTTGGGTTCCACCCATAGGATGCTCCATGGATGCTCGATGGGAGTTACAAACCCATGGGTCATGGAAATGAAGAGTCATGACACATTAGGGTTTAACCCTAGATGTGTCAACACTATATAAGTAACATGTTCTCCACCAAAATCGGTTGTACACTAAGAAACAAGAGGGCTTGGCCGATTTTGAGAAGTGTGTGTTCTCTCATAAGTTCTTCCAAGAGCATTTGGTGTTGTGTGAAGCATTTGAGGCATCACACTTGGGGTGCTAGGCTCACAAGGTTTCAAGGAACACAAACAACAACAAGGTAAGTTATTCAATCTATACTTTAAGTTAAAATTGTTCCCCATGTATGCTAGATAGGAATATAACCTTGGAATTCAACTTTGCATGATAATTAGACAAGCATAGATCCAAGGTTATTAGGGTTGCATGTACACTTAGGAAGTGTTAGAATGCTAAAAACCCATCAGTGGTATCAGAGCCTAGGCTTGTTTGCTCTTATTCGTGCTTAAAAGTTGAAAAAAGAATCGAAAATCTTGCTGTCTGCGAATGGACTCGTCGAGTCTATAGGGGGGACTCGTCGAGTTCATGAGTATCTTCAACCAACTCGGCGAGTCAGTTCATGCACTCGGCGAGTAGGGTCGACTAATTGCAGAATTTCGATTCAGTTGCTGGAAATGAATTAGAAACATTACCCTAAACTGTTTTGGTAATTGAAAACTTGTTTTTGGTGGTGTAATGTCTTTGCTAATTCATTTACAACAACTAGTTATCAAAATTACAAAGTTTTAAATGTAATTTTTGATTGTGTTCATATTCATGTTCTTGTTCTTATGATGTTTTAGATGATCATAGGAATTATTTGTAACCTATGTGGTAGATTAATTCTTAATCATAATGTGTTTTAATGGAGTCCATAACTTGTCCTCAAGTTATGGAAAACCAAGAGTCACACTTGAATTAAAACCATTAAAACAAATACAAGAGTTAGAAAAATGAAGAGTCTTCATTTTATTACTCTATTAAACTCATAAGTTACAAGAAATGAAAAGTTTTGAAAGTTACAAAACTTGCCCTCAAGTTTTGGAACAAGTAAAGTTAAGTTAAAACTTTAAGTTCCAACCCCTAGAATTTTAAAAGTTAAAATTCAACCCTTATACTTATATTATGATGATTTAATAATTATATATATATATATATATATATATATATATATATATATATATATATGTATGTATAAGAATAAAGTCGTCTTACCGCTAGTACGCCTCATTCACGAAGCCGGTCTATAAGGTGGGTATAAGGTTGTTGCCTATAAAATGGTGACTTAATGGGTGTCTACTCTCACCCACCGCTTGCTTGACTGGTGGAGGGTCGTTAGCCGAACGGGTAAGACAAGGACTTATAAATTCTCATTCAAAGTATGATGAATATAATAAAGTAACTAAATGTTTTATTAAATTCCCAATCTTAGTTACTTTAGGAAAATGTGAATAAGGTGCTAATCCATGAAATTACACTTTACACTTTGTCTAAGTCGTTGGTGGAGCGTGTGTGGTTAACCGGCACACTAACTTGGACTTAACAAGGTAGGTAAAGGGTGACATAAGGTTTATTATAGTATCGGTGGAGCGTGTGTGGTTTACCGGCACATCGATTGAGTGATAAACTTTAAGGGTACCAAGTGATTTGCATGGTTACTTCACACCTCGTTTTGTGATCCTCGGTATCCCAGTCACAAAACTTGGAGGGCACTCTCGAGATTGAAACATGCCTTTGAAAAGTTCATTGAATCTCAAAGAATCTAGGAATTTCTAAAAATCCAATAAAACCTAATATCTAATATTTCGGTTTTCGTGGTGGAAATTGGTGAATCGTCATTCACCTACCTTTCAAATATGGTATAGCTTAGATTACGGCATACCTCTTCAAAGTTATATTATATTGTGATTGGATCCTAGCCTTAATATTACATTTGGGTGTTCTATTAAGGACTCTCTTAAATCTATACTAAACTTGTTCTTCTCTTTCAGATGTCTTCAAATAATGCTTCTGGCTCGAATCCTAATGGCTCCTTTACTCTTATGAGTTTGTGTGGGAAAGTCACCTTTGATGGATCCAACTTCAATGAATGGATCAGAAACATCAGGATGATTACCCGCTATGAAGACAAAGAATATGTCCTTGACAAGGAGCTTAAGGAGATTGATGAGACCACTGCAACTCCTCAGGAGATCGCTGACTTTCAGGCACATGAAAGGGATGCTACGAAAGTAGCATGCATCATGATGGCCACAATGACAGCAGAACTCCAAAAGTCCTATGAGGATTTCTACCCTTATGAAATGCACCAAGATTTGATGGAAAGATACCATCAAAGTGCATGACAAGAGAGGTACAAAATCATCTGCTCCATGATAACAACCATGATGAGGGACGGGGATTCCGTCACGAGCCACATGCAGAAAATGCAAAGGTATGTGGATCGATTGCTGAAACTTAATGTGAACCTCCCTGAGGAGCTAGCAATAGATATAATTTTGCGCTCCTGACCATCGTGCTATGATCAATTCCGCATGACATATCACATGAATAAGGAAGAGGTCACCCTCAGCAAACTTCAGGGACTTCTCAAGACCGCAGAAACAGGTCTTAAGGGGAAGTCGGTTGCTATCACTCCTACTCCAAACTCAACTCCGGTTTTGGCAATCGGGCAAAGTCGAGGGAGGAAGAGAAAGAGATCTTCGAAGGGTACCAAGGCTCGGACCCTTGATGGCTCTTCTTCAAGTGGAACCAAGAAAGGTTTCATTACTCCTTCTTCTGACCCAAAAGAGGTTGAATGCTTCTATTGCCATGAAAAAGCTCATTGGAAGCGGAACTGCCCAAAGTACCAGCAGGATGTGAAGGATGGGAAAGTCAAACCCAACCATGCAGGTATTTACACTATCATTTCTAATAACTCACCCCATTCGAAATCTTGGGTCCTTGATACCGGTTGTGGTATTCATATTTGTTGTGGCTTGCGTGGACTAAGAAGAAGTGAGGATGTGGAGCAAGGAAGAATAAACTTGATCATGGGGAACAGGAAAGCTTCACCTGTCACCAAGATTGGAGTTTATACTTTATCGCTAAGTAGTGGGTTTAGTTTAGATTTGAATAAGTGTTGTTACTCGCCAGGAATGGCAAGAAATATTATTTCCCTTCATGCTTTGTACAAAAAAGGGTTTACCTTTTCATTTAATAATGAAGTTGGTTCTATTGATTCTTTCTTTAATAATGTTCTTTATTTTAAAGCATTACCCTGTGATGGTGTGTATGAAGCTGTGTCTGTTGTTGATAACTTAGGAAATAATGTTTTGTGTATTGATTCTACTAATAATAATAACTTGGATAAAGCATCATTATGGCATTGTTGTCTTGGACATATAAGCAAGAAACACATAGGCCAACTCCAAAAGGATGGAGTCTTGGAGTCCTTTGACCTAAAGTCAAATGATAGTTGCGAATCATGCTTACTTGGAAAAATGACAAAGTCACCCTTCACAGGCTCGTGTGAAAGGGGTGAAGGTTTGTTGGACCTTATACACATGGATGTGTGTGGGCCATTCAAACATGCCACAAGGGATGCTAATCGTTATTATTTGACTTTTACTGATGATTACAGTAGATATGGATATGTCTACTTAATCAAGCATAAGTCAGAGACTTTCGAGAAGTTTAAGGAATTTAAACAGGAAGTCGAGAATCAATTGGGCAGGAACATTAAGATGCTTCGATCCGATCGGGGTGGTGAGTAACTTAGCTCAGAGTTCCTCGACTATCTAAGGGAATGTGGGATTGTCTCACAATTGACACCTCCCAGGACACCGCAGTTGAATGGTGTGGCTGAGAGGCGTAATCGAACCTTGTTAGACATGGTTCGTTCCATGATGAGTCAAGCTTCACTACCAATCTCATTCTAGGGGTATGCCTTAGAGACTGCCGCCCATATCCTTAATCTAGTCCCTACAAAGAAAGTTGCCAGAACTCCTCACGAGATGTGGACTGGTAAAGTACCTAAACTAGACCACATCAAGATTTGGGGCTGCTAGGCTTTCGTGAGACGCGAGACTCATGATAAGCTCGAACCTCGAAGCGAGAGGTGTATTTTCATCGGCTACCCACAGCAATCCTTTGGTTACCTCTTCTACAGACCTAGTGACAATGTGGTCTTTGTAGCAAGAAGAGGAGTCTTTCGAGAAAGAGAGTTTATAAGCCAAGGAGACAGTGGGAGGCAAATTGATCTTGAAGAAATTCAAGAGTCAAGTGGTGAAGGAACTTCAAACTCTAGCCCTCAACTTGAGGAGGAAACTCCTGTTGAGCCAATTAAAGAATCTGTACCTCTGAGGCGTTCCACGAGAGTTAGGAGTGCACCTGAGCATTACTATGGATTCCATATTACTGCAGAAGGTGAGACACTTATTAGTGATGGGACACTAGTAAGTCAAGATGACCCTAACAGCTACGAGGAAGCCATGGCAGGCCCCGAGTCTGCTAAATGGAAAGAGGCTATGGATAGTGAGATACAATCCATGTATGACAATCAAGTTTGGAACTTAGTTGAGAATGTACCAGGTCGAAAGACTGTAGGGTGCAAATGGGTCTTCAAGAAGAAGACCGACATGGATGGTAAAGTACACACTTATAAGGCTAGACTGGTTGCAAAGGGCTTCTCTCAAATTCCTGGAGTGGATTATGATGAGACCTTTTCTCCGGTAAACAAGATTAAGTCTATTCGGGTTCTGTTAGCCATAGCCGCATTTCATGACTATGAAATTTGGCAAATGGATGTCAAAACTGCTTTCCTTAATGGAAAGTTGGCTGAAGATGTTTACATGAGTCAGCCAGAGGGTTTTGTCAGCAACGAGTACCCTAATAGAGTGTGTAAGCTTGAGAAGTCCATTTATGGATTAAAGCAAGCACCTCGCAGATGGAATCTTTGCTTTGATGAAAAGGTCAAGGAATTTGGCTTTTCTAGGAGTGAAGATGAATCTTGTGTGTATGTCAAGGCTAGTGGGAGTATCGTTAGCTTTTTGGTATTGTATGTGGATGACATACTACTCATAGGAAACGACATTCCAACCCTGCAGGAAGTAAAGTCCTGGCTTGGAAAGTGTTTCGCTATGAAGGACCTTGGTGAAGCTGCCTATATTTTAGGGATAAGGATCTTGAGAGATCGGAGTAAAAGACTAATTGGACTAAGTCAAAGTACCTACTTGGATAAGGTGCTGAAGAGATACAGAATTCAAGACTCCAAGAAAGGTGAATTGCCCATCCAGAGTAACGCCAAACTGAGTAAGACACAAAGCCCTAGCACTGAGGCTGAGATAGCACAAATGAGTCGAGTTCCTTATGCTTCGGCTGTAGGATCGATCATGTATGCTATGATGTGTACTCGACCTGATGTAGCTTTTGCCCTGAGCATGGTTAGCAGGTTTCAGGGGAACCCTGGCAAGGCACACTGGACTGCGGTAAAGAATATTCTCAAGTACCTACGAAGGACTAAGGACTGGGTCCTTACCCTCGGTGGGAGTGATGACTTGAGAGTTGTAGGGTATAGTGATGCTAGCTTCCAGACTGATAGGGATAACTTCCGCTCTCAGTCGGGCTGGGTCTTTACCCTAAATGGAGGAGCAATTTCTTGGAAGAGTTCCAAGCAAGAGACAGTGGTAGATTCTACTTGTGAATCAGAGTATATTGGAGCTAGCGAGGCGGCAAAGGAGGCGTTATGGCTGAGGAACTTCATTGGAGACCTTGGAGTTGTACCAGCTATTAAAGAGCCAATGGAAATTTTCTGTGATAGTGAAAGTGCTGTTGCCTTAGCCAAGGAACCAAGGGATCACGGGAGATCCAGACACATCGACAGAAAATACCATTTCATCAGACATCGGATCGAAGAAGGACTCCTCGTGGCAAAGAGGGTATCATCATATGAGAATCCAGCAGATCCCCTCACGAAGGGACTGACTCGGGTTAAGCATCTCCAGCATGCTCGGAGCATAGGGCTGAAGGATGATATTAGATTTAGTAGTTAGATAACCTCGAAATTTGTAAAGTGTAATTGACAACTGATGATGAATAAAAGTGTTTTATTTATGAGTAAAGTGTTGCTATCTCTTGTCGATCGTTTACTATATTTCTTTTGCATGTTTTGACTTCCAGAATAATTTTTGTTTGGTATAACATATTATTCAAACCTCCACAGTCGGTCATATGTCGGAAGTAGATATGAATCAAGACTGTCATGTTTGGTTGTAGAGGTCTTGGACAAGGCTACAACAATCATGAGTGCTCATAAGTTCTGAGCATTGGACTCAACCCACGCTCACTGGAATCACTTCATGGAATTCTATCTCGAGTGATCGTGAGACGGTAATATCATATAAGTCTTTAAACCTAGAGATATGATTTGTTACTTACAAGTTGGTTATGCATTGATTGTACGAAAAACGCATTGGTAACTCGATGTGATAAATCGCGCTCTTGTGTGTAATTCAATGAGTAGTAGAACAAACATATGAGTCGAAGTTTATCTGTTCCTTCTTGGATTAGAAGCTGATATCTGGGCCCCTCGATGATTTTGTTTTGACCTATGCACCGGGCCCAGTCAGAACTAAATTGATGTGTTCAATGAAGTTCTTTGTCAAACAAATCGGAAATCGGGAAACAAACTGTTGGACAATAAGTAAGACATTGTTCCATGTATTTGTCCGACTGATATCTAGAACAGAGGATTATATGATCACTTATCTTAAATGGCGTACGATTATCTTCTCAGTTCCGAGAAACCTTGTAAAGAGCTACGATTGCTGATCGGTTCCTGAAGTCATACTTGCAGTAATAGTTATTAGACTTATCCACCCATAGGATGCTCCATGTATGCTCCATGGGAGTTACAAACCCATGGGTCATGGAAATGAAGAGTCATGACACATTAGGGTTTAACCCTAGATGTGTCAACACTATATAAGTAACATGTTCTCCACCAAAATCGGTTGTACGCTAAGAAACAAGAGGGCTTGGCCGATTTTGAGAAGTGTGTGTTCTCTCATAAGTTCTTCCAAGAGCATTTGGTGTTGTGTGAAGCATTTGAGGCATCACACTTGGGGTGCTAGGCTCACAATGTTTCAAGGAACACAAACAACAACAAGATAAGTTATTCTATCTATACTTTAAGTTAAAATTGTTCCCCATGTATGCTAGATAGGAATATAACCTTGGAATTCAACTTTGCATGATAATTAGACAAACATAGATCCAAGGTTATTAGGGTTGCATGTACACTTAGGAAGTGTTAGAATGCTCAAAACCCATCACGTATATCCCTCCTCAATATGCTCAAATACTGGTCACACGTGCCTGCTTAGTAGACACGTGCTCAGGGAAAACCAGCACCCTCTCGTGAAACATCCTCGAAATCTATGTCACAGTTTCTGTCTTCTGCTTAAGAGACAGAAACTCCTGGGCTAACTGTTCCCTCTCCACATGGGGAACATACTCATCTTGTTACAATCATGTAAACCTCTCCCATGTCACTGCAGCATGGTCTGCAGGAGTAAAGCTAGTAGTCATGAACTTCCACCAGTCCTTTGCTCCCAAGCGAAGCTGATTCAGTGCAAACCGAACTCTCAGGTGCTCTTGGCATGAACACATATAGAAACACCCCTCAATGTCAAAGATATGTCTCATGGTAGCAATCAAATCCTGTGTCCCATCAAACTCTAGTGGCTTCGTGTTGCTAAACTCCTAGAACAACATCGAGTTACCTCCTTCTGGTCTAGCAACAACCAAGGCTGCGGTGGTTGCAGCAACAACAACCTCAGTAACAACATCGTATCACTCATTGAATGTCTCAATAAACATGGTCTTAATAGAGCCAAACATCTCTGGTATAGCCTCCCTGATAGTTGTGGCCACCTCCTCATGTATGATCCTGTGGATCTCCTTATCACTGGTCACATTGCTCTCGGGATTGTGGTGAGTAACCACCATGATGTGTCACACCCCGAAACCGATGGCGGAAACGTTCCGGGGAAGATGACGTCATGTAAGTATCACAACCAATGTACATAGTAAACATAGTAAACATGAAACATTACATTACATATGAATAATTACATTTGTTTAAAAGTAAAGTGATACATATAGTTTGGACAAAAGTAAAGATGTGTCTTCTAAAATGCTCCTTTTTCTCCAAAAGATTGTGGGTACCTGTCTAATGTGGATCTGAGAATACAAGCAGTTTGAAAATTAGCATAAAGTTGGTGAGTTCACAAGTGGTTTCTTTTCTGAAAATGAACAAGTTTCCTTTGGTTTTCCAAAAAGGTTTGTTATCCAAGAAAATCCCATATTTTCTTATAAGTAAAGTTTAATTATCCGTCTGTTATACGATCCGGTCATGTACAGATTGTTATCCCAGAAAAATCCCTTATTTTCCTTAAAACTTTGAAATCGGTTATCGGTTCTGAAAGTAATGTTCAAGTATCTGCCACACTTTATGTGTTTGTGTGAAGTTTCCTGAAAACCTGATTATCCTTGAAAAGTGCATTAGTTTTAACATGTATATAAAACTAATATGTAAGTATAAAAGTATTCATAATCTAAATTGCGAGTTCCATAACCATACAATAGACTAGATAAGGCTTGAAACAGGGGCTAGTATCGTTTTATGACTTTTGTCACCCTTGAAGCTTTCGGTTCGACTGTAGCTAGCAGCCAGGTGCAGGGTTGTCAATCCCATATAGATCTATCTATACACTCAAGTCACTCTCTCCCTACA
Organism: Lactuca saligna; assembly: GCF_052625555.1. NCBI lineage: Eukaryota > Viridiplantae > Streptophyta > Magnoliopsida > Asterales > Asteraceae > Lactuca > Lactuca saligna. Next base: position 154,428,425 of record NC_136419.1, read on the forward strand.
GTAGATTCTGGTTATGGGGGTAGTCCTACACTCTCGTAACTAGGGGGAGTGTTACCAAGGACGTGTCTCCAATCTTAAGATTAAAGAATTTTAAAAGTAGTCCTTTACTCTCGAATCTAGGGGGAGTATTACCAAGGACATCTAAAAAGTAATTACATGGAAAACTTTGTTTATTTGTCCTTCACTCTCGTAACTAGGGGGATTGTTAAAGTTCTAAGTTCAATGTTATTAGTGATGGGTTTTAGCCATAAGAACATCCTATGTGCTCATACAAACCCTAATTCTTGGATCAAGGTTTCTCTATGGTACATGCAATTCATCCAAGACTATAAACCCTAGATCTAGCATATGATAATCAATATAACATATAAAGTAGGGTTTAGATCATACCTTGATTGTTATGTAGCAATAACAATCTCAAATCCTTCTTGTATTGACTTTAGAAAACTTAGAGTCACAAATTTCACTCCTCTAATGGTTCACAAACACCAAGAGCAAGAGGATGAAGAAGAGAAGAGAAGGAGACAGTTAAAAACGTGTAGAAACCCTAAGGATTCAGTTGTCCACGTTTTTTGTGCCCAATGGGTCCTTAAATAGTGAGGCTATTAGGGTTATCTAACAAGGAAACCCTAATTTGGATGCTTAGGCCCTAAGCAACCCATGAACCCCTTATTTAAAGGCCTTTGGACGATTTCTAATGGGTTTCCCCATAGAATTCGTCCACCCCCTTTAATATGGTGTCCATTACCTCAATATTCAACTATTATACAGTTAACAGTTCAAGTCCCTTAAGTTTAATTTATGTCTTTTAGCCACAAACTTAATTTTTATTAATTCTTGACTAATATTAATTAAACAATATGATTTCTCCTTTAATATATTATTCTCATAATATGCTAATAAATCATATTTAATCCTTTCTCTCCATAATTCGTCCTATCAAGTTGCTTTGGTGAAGGCAACCCAAAAGGACCATGCACCATCGGGTCAAGTACATACCAAAATAGTTATGGACTTAGTGTTGGATTAGTGTCTAAGTCCATAACTATTTTGGTATGTACTTGACCCGATGGTGCATGGTCCTTTTGGGTTGCCTTCACCAAAGCAACTTGATTGGAGAAATAAATAAAGAGAGATAGGTTATTATGATTTATTAATATGTTATAAGAATAATATATTAAAGGAGAAATCATATTTGTTTAGTTAATATTGGTCAATAATTTATTAAGAATTAATTTTGTGATCAAGTGTAATTAATTAAACTAGAGGGGCTGAATTGTAATTATGTGATAGTTACAAAATAAGGTAAGGATTATCTTAAATATAGGGTGAACAAATTTAAGGAGATAATGCCTTAGAATTCGACTAGGATAAGGGTTTCTAAGACTTATCTTATGGTTACTTGGTGGGCAAGCAACTAGATAAGGATAAGGACTAAAACCCTAATCTTTACACCTATATAAACCCCCTAAGGCTCATGAATTCATCTAAGCGTTCCCAAGAAGTCCTAAGGACGAATTCCTACCTCTCTCCTCTCTCTTTATATCTTCTCCATTTGCTCTTGGTGTTTGTAAGCCATTAGAGGAGTGACACTTGTGACTCTAAGCCTTCCAAAGTCAATTCAAGGAGGAATTGGGATTGTTATTGCTACATGACAATCAAGGTAACATCTTAAACCTAATTATATGTTAATATCGATTTCCATATGCTAGAATTAGGGTTTATAGTCTTGGAATCAAAGCATGTACAATAGAGAAACCTAGATCCAAGCATTAGGGTTTGTATGAGCACATAGGATGTCTTATGACCAAAACCCATCACTTAGACACTAATCCAATAGTCTCCCACTTAGATAAGTCTAATAACTATTTCGCGTATGACTTCAGATCCTAATCTGCAATCGTAGCTTTCCAAATCCGTTGTCAACTCTGATCTTATCAGATACGTGTGTCCTTAAGATAAGGGATCATATATTCCTCCATTCTAGATATCGTATAGACTGAGACATGGATTTAAATCATTCTCTTTGTCTATGTGTTTTTTCCCGAATTCTGAATTATGATGACTGACAACAGACTACAATTGAACACATCAATTTAGTCCAGGCTTGGCCAAGCGCTTAGGTGCCATCACTAAATCATCGAAGGGCCCACATATATCGCTTTTATCCTACTTTGGATAAAAGGAACGGATAAACTTTGACTCAATGCTCGCTTACACTTACTCACCAAATCACATACAACAATATGTTTTATAACACCAAGTTACTAGTGAGTTTACATATTATCAATGTGCAACCGACTCGCAAGATACAACTCACACATCTCGGTTTCAAGAATATAAGATATTATCGTCTGACCCATCACTCGTGATAAAATCCATGAAGTGATCCAAGTGAGCATGGGTTTAATCCAATGCTCAAATCATATTCATAAGCACTCATGAACGTCGCAGCAAACATTTGCTTATGTCTAATACTCTTTAGACAATCCACACACCAATTCACGATAGTCTTCTTTCATATCTACTTCCAACATATGAACGACGGTGGCCCGTTTGAATAATTTGACTGTTCTTAACCAATTAAATTATTCAGGAAGTCAATACATGAAAAGTGAAACACAAGAATAATACTAATCCCATATGGCCTCAAACCTTTGAGTATAAATAAAACACCTTTTATTTATCACCATATCGATTACTCATTATTTGTTGTTTCGGGTAATCAACTTCTTACTTGAATTATTACCACACTTGTCCCATGCTCTTAGCATGCACACAATGTTTACCTATGGTTCTTACTTTGTGAAATAGATCAAATGAACACATTACCAATCATACTCATTTCACAACTCCCAATCCTTTCTACAAGTGAAAAAATATCAAATTCTTGCCACTTATAGAATATGCTAAATTCTAACATTTTATGCAATGATCCTTTCGTAATATCACTACACTAAAGTCACAATGACTATTGCCAACGAAATTACGAAGTCCTCTATCGGAGATTGTTACAATACAATTCCATAGATGTAATGTCTCTCACTCAAAGTACATTTCTTTGAACATCCTTTTGCATAAAGTTTCTAATCTAGACATGGATTCTCAATATCTAACTCCCAATATCGAAACCTTTCCATACTTAACATATCATAACTCATTCTTAATAAAATCTTATCTATTCATAATAATGTCGATATGCTCCATCCAATATCATACTTCCAACTAGTCACAAGCGACCAATCCTTAGCAATCTTTGGAGCGTCCTTTGATAGTTGTTTAATTATCTTAGTCAAAACCGATTCTTGTCCTTTTCCCTCTAAATGTACTGGGCATTTGGAAAATTTTAGAATGGTCAAATATTGTAGCACTTGCAATCGATCCTATACCCGAAGCGTATGGGACACGATGCATAATGTCTTACATAAAGATTTGATACTGTATCAATCTTCTGCCATAATATTTTATGTGTCACATTCTCACAATTCAAACTATGAAGAGGGATGCCACAATCATAATTGAAATTTTGAGAACGCACTATGTGCTCTTGACTAAATTTATTAACATTCCGCAACTTAAGCCTTTAGATTTGAAATGAAGCATAATATTCTCTCCCTTAATTATAGCAAAATAACTATTCAACCCTTACAACTTTGCAAAGTATGACTCTTGTTTTCTATAATTAATATTGCTAGCTTGCAATACTTGCCTTAATAATCATACAATCATAACATTTATGCTCCCACTATCATGATGATTATTATAAACATAACACTTATGCTCCCACTAGCTTTGACATGTATTCAGAAACAGCTTAACTTTCAGAAAAACAATACCTATTGAATTTCTGAAGTTCATGTTTCTAATACCTAATGCTTTGATAATCCTTTATCTAAGCTTCTTAATATTATACACCTTTATCCAAGATAGCTCATTTGTGTGTCTTAAACAATTTAGACTAATTACCAAATCTCACGATTCGAATCTTGGAAACGGATACCGTAATCGTAGTCAAATTTGAGAATACAATTTCACAATCACTATCTTCTTAAAATCTCTTTTTAGTGAAATCATTTACTCACAATCATTTTCATGAAGGAGGGAATCTTATGACACTTAGATTTTAATGGTGTATGTGTTCCTATCCATATGAATTTGTCAAAAACAAAGTTTGCGACAAATCCAAACTCTTATGGACCGAACTTTTTCAATCTTGGACTCTTGCCTTATGGTATCACGGCTGCCCACCATGTCTTCCAGGTAGTTAAGCATCTCACCCTTTCCTATCAATGTACTTTTCATTGATCAAGGTTCTTACCTTTTATGCATTCAAATAAGAACTCATAGGGCTCACATGCATAATTAACGACACAGAAACATGATAATGTCAACACGATAGGTTGCAAACCTCAATTCGTGTGCTAGTGATGATCGATAAGGTTTATTCTTGATTTGTTCTTGAAACCTTTCAAGATCATTATGACTCCCACTGACTCCTTGACATATAAGATTCTCTTGTCAATAAACATTTCTCGACAAATAAATGTTCAAGAGTTAGTGTAGCTTTTATCAAGACAAAACGCTTCACAAAATTCGTCCTAGTTGGTCTTTGTCTTCTCCAAGACATCACAACTTTCCACATTTGGTGAACGTTATGAACCTTCTTAAGACTTATCACTCAATGTCACAATCTTATCTCTAAGACTTGTTTTGGAATGAAGTATGATTGACTTCTCGATTTAACCATTTCTTCAATTCTTGATTCTTCTTATTAGACATACAATTGTCCTAAGACATACTTAGAGGATCAATTGAGATATGGTCCTTAATCATTAAGACTTATCATAAAACATAATAAAAGGTACTCTCCCTTCTTCTTAGGATAGAGAAACTTTTATCTTTCTGCCTACTTGATTCTTCTTATTCGTTCTGCTATTGATTTAAAATTTTACAATCAACTAAGAGTTACACTTAATCTCATAAGTGTAATCATATTTACTTAACCTTAGTGAATCATGACGAATATCCTTGTTACTCTTGTGGTGGACTTGATCAACACACAACTTTGTCAATGAATTAGTCTAACTTTCAAATATGAAACTTCTCATTCATCATGCAATACATGTTGTATGATTCTAAATCTCTATCCAATTGAAACTTGGGTGATGAGAAACTCTCCCTATTTGCTAAATTCTTGACTTTTCCACAAATAACATAATTAAGAATCACATCCATTCGTTGTAGAAATACGCCGACACCAATTTTTCATAACAATTTCATTGCAAGGAAATAAATAAATGAATAAACAAACCAAAATTTATTTTATGCATAAAAGCAGCGGAAAACATTTGTCCTTACAATGCAAAATCAACTGAAAAACTATTTAGTCAAAAGAAAAAATTCCTAACAACTCTATCATAACTTTCTATGCTCAAAATCTAATCTTCAAATTCATGCAATCGAGATCCATTTCTTCGTGATTAGATTTATCTTGCTCTTTCATCAAGCTTCCTCTCTTTTCATTGATCCTTCAAAACATTCAAAAGCAATCTTATCATATTAAGAATCAACGAATAGGAACTTAGTTGAGTTATATAGTGGATTTTACCTGAAGCACAATCATACTCTTTGACTCTCCCATCTTCTAGACTCTTCAGGCTCTTAGGGCAGACTTGAATCCAACACCCTTTCTCTTGGCAGCAAACGTAGGTCGGTTCTCCTAGAACATCCTCGGAAGCATGGTTGGTTAACTTTCCCAACAAATATGCTCCATTGCTTTGCCAAATCATTTCTGATTCAGCAGCAATGAGCATGTAAGTTAGGTCAATGAGGTTTTCTTCATGATCCATCATATAATACTTTCTTTTGAACTCATTATATGATTCGAGAAGTGACTGCAGAACCCAGTTCACAGCCAACTTATCCGGGAATGACACACCCAACATTTTCAACCTATCAATGTGTGATTTCATTCCTAGAATGTGGGCACACACGGGTTTACCATCTTCATGTTTCATTTCCAATAGGTCTTTAGTGACATTGAACCTTTCAATTCTTCGATCTTCTGGGTTAGGGAGAACAACAGGAGGAGGAGGGGGAAGTGAAGCATGATTTCTTGTTCCTCGATCGAATCGTGAAATATCATCTTGATGTGGAAAGCTTGTTCCACGGGATTTGGGAAGACCATAGTTGTCGAACTTTGACATCTACAAAACGGGAGAAAACATAAATTCACGTTAGTTGATAGATTGAGTCCTTAATAAATCACCCAAATGAGATATTAAGGCTAGGACCCAACACAATACGCTACAACCTAGAAAAGGGATGTCGTAATCTAGTTGTAGAATATTTGAAGGTCAGTGAATGACGATTCACTAATTTTCCACCATGAAAAACGAAAAAGAAATTTGAGTTTTAAATTTATGAAAACTCCTAGATCCTTTGAGATTCATTGAACTTTTCAATGACATGTTTAAATCTCGATATGCCCCTCTCATTTGTGACTGGGATACCAAGGATCACAAAGCGGGTGTGAATAACCATGAGAACTTACATGGTGCCCTCACATGTTATGGTCACCTATTCGATGTGCCGGTAAACCACACACGCTCCACCGAACTATGACAAACATTGATTCACCCTTTGCTACCTTTTCTTAGAACCATTTAGTGTGCCGGTAAACCACACACGCTCCACTAACGACTTCGCAAGGGCACAAAGTGTAATTTCATGGAATTGCATCAATTCACTTTTGCCTAAAGTAACTAAGAATGGGAACTTGTAAAAACATTTAGTTACTTTTGTACTTCATTATACTTATAATGGAAGGTTTTGTCCTATCCTAACCGTTTGGCTAAGAGTGGATACACATTCAATCGCCATTTTATAGGCAATTTCCTTGAACACCCCTTATAGACTAGCTTCGTGAATGAGGCCTACTAACGGTAAGACTGATTTTTTACTCATACATATATAATGTTAGACTTTTAATGTTATATATAGTATAGGGTGTATTTTACACTTTTAAAAATACTAGGTGGTCTAATTCAATAATTATACTTTTAATTTTAATTAAATCATACACCAAAACCTTATGGATTTACTAAATCTCTTTTAATTATACACTTTAATTAATTAATAAAACCATAAGGGTGTGATTTGAACTTTTCAAAACAATACTAGGGTTTTAGAATTTAACATTCCTAAATTAAACTTTTAATCAACTTTTAAATTCCAAAACTTGAGGGTAAGTTTTGACACATTTCAAAACATTAGGGTTTCAACTATTTAAATTTCAAAACAAAACCTTTGAGTTCAAATTTAAACTATAAAATCTAAAGGGGAAAAATTGAAACTTTTCAAACTTTCTCAAGAATATTCTAGATCACATAATTCAAATAAGGCAATTAACTATTAATTGGTGGTTATCTAATTAGATCTTGTTCAAATTCTTGCAAGATAATGATCAAATAATTTCCATAATTTAACATTTATCAAATAAGGTAACAATTATCTAATAAGATGACCAAAATCTTTTATTTTGACAAGGATAATCATAAGGGATTAACAAAATTCGAATTTTATTAATTTTAAACAATTATGGCAATTATCCTAAGTCAAAATAGGTAAAAATCCTGAAAATTCGCCTAACTGACGCTCGAACTCGCCGAGTTCCTCTATGCACTTGCTGAGTTGGAGCTACTCGCCGATTCCACATTGGAACTCGTCGAGTTCATCAGTCAGCAGGGCAAAAAATCGATTTTGCAACAAGAATGAATATACTAGGCATCAATACAATAGAAACCAATCAAGGCTCTGATACCATTGATGGGTTTTAGCCATAAGAACATCCTATGTGCTCATACAAACCGTAATGCTTGGATCTAGGTTTCTCTATGGTACATGCAATTCGTCCAAGACTATAAACCATAGATCTAGCATATAATAATCAATATAACATATAAATTTGGGTTTAGATCATACCTTGATTGTTATATAGCAATAACAATCTCAAATCCTTCTTGTATTGACTTTAGAAAGCTTAAAGTTACAAATGTCACTCCTCTAATGGTTCGCAAACACCGAGAGCAAGAGGATGAAGAAGAGAAGAGAAGGAGACAGTAAAAAACGTGTAGAAACCCTAAGGATTCAGTTGCCCACGTTTTTGGTGCCCAAGGGGGTCCTTAAATCGTGAGGCTATTAGGGTTATCTAACAAGGAAACCCTAATTTGGATGCTTAGGCCCTAAGCAACCCATGAACCCCTTATTTAAATGCCTTTGGACGATTTCTAATGGGTTTCCCCATAGAATTCGTCCACCCCCTTTAATATGGAGTCCATTACCTCAATATTCAACTATTATACAATTAACAGTTCAAGTCCCTTAAGTTCAATTAATGTCTTTTAGCCACAAACTTAATTCTTATTAACTCTTGACTAATATTAATTAAACAATATGATTTCTCCTTTAATATATTATTCTCATAATATAATAATAAATCATATTTAATACTTTCTCTCCATAATTCATCCTATCAAGTTGCTTTGCTGAAGGCAACCCAAAAGGACCATGCACCATCAGGTCAAGTACATACCAAAATAGTTATGGACTTATACACTAATCCAACAATTAGTCCTTCACTCTCGTATCTAGGGGGAGTGATATCAAGGACGTTTTAATGTTCTAAGGTTCATGCTTTTAACGGTAATGATGTGGAAATTCATTTGTGAAATATAAAATATAACATTTTAAAACGAGTTTCACAAATAGTTTGACGGTTTACTCTGCAAGTTGAACAATTGGTTAGTACAGTTTCCAGTGTTAAAAGTATACGAAACATGAAGCAGTTCAAATGAAATCATAAGTTTGGGTACAAGATTTCCTTGTACTTTTGCTTGTCTTCCCCCCTAAAAACATTGAAAACATGGAAAAACGTAGGGGTATGAACTCACCAGACAAGAAACGTATCGGTTGGATGCTAAGTGTTAGTTTGGGGCTTCAATACATGCGAGGTTCCTATGTAATATGAAGACATACATAATTGTATCAAATTATGTCACACCCCGCTAAAGCGGAAACGCAAGGTATGACAGCGATAACAGTTTCATTGCAAAAGATAAAGATACATCACCATAGCAGTATTTAAAAGTTTACAACCCATAGCTTCAAAAGAACAAAATACAAGTTTTTCAAAATAACATTGTTCAAAATATAGCTTCATAATAGCTTCAACACGATGCAGCATGCTCTATGATGATGAATCTTTACATCCACTTACTAATTATTTCCTGAAAAAGCATGTAAAACAAGCGTCAACTATGAAAATAGTTGGTGAGTATCACAAGTTTATAAAATCGAGCGTACAATAAGGCTTTTCGTAAATACAAGTACATTGCTTCAATGATAAACAAGTTGATTGCTATTAATGAATACAAGTTTATTGCTATAACGAGAAACGAGTTTGTATGTGTATGAGCAAACAATGAGTCTCAACCAAACCTATGACTGAAGCCCTATCGAGATCTATGCTTATCGTTCCATAGATGAATATGGTATCATGCACTCCAGCGATTCGGGCGAGTGAGGAGTTGTCAATTCCTAATAGCGCTATCCATAACGACCATTGGCTCAAAGAGTTAATGGTTAGAGATAAGGGAAGGGCCTTTGTACGATAAGTTCTCATGTTCCGTGTTGCATAGACATACATAAAGAAACATAGCAATACAATAGCAATCATGTTTGATACAATTCAATTTAAGTACAACATGCAAACAATAGTTTTTCTGGACATGCTTTTCCACCCCAAAACATAAAACTGAAAATAGGGGAGTGCGTGAATACTCACGATGTTTTGTGTAGACACAAGCGGTACTTCGGGATGCACCAACGTCTTACTACCGGGATCCTACGACACCAAACACACGCACTAGTGAGTTTCCATGTCGATATCTAATGCTAATATACTAAACTCTACATATAGGGAAATGCCAATTTACGTTTTAGTATTGGATTTATATCATTTTGTTACACTTTTTCTGATGTATTGAAATTTTACAAGTCGTGCGATTAATTACAACCTTGGAAGGTTAATTTTCCAAATTTTAAGTCTCAATAACAACATAAATTCACGAAAAATAGCATTCGAGGGATAAAAATTCTCAAACTTTTTATTTAACTGTTATTACACAATACTAAGCTGGGAAAATTATAAAAATGGATTTCCAAGCTGTTTAATTATATTTTATAATTTTTGAGCATTTATTTCAATAAAAATTGAAATAAATAGAAAACAGTTTCCAAAATTACCCAAACTTTTTATTTAATTGTTATTATACATAAATAGGCTGGGAAAAATATAAAATATATGTTTCAGTGGTTATTTGTATTTTTCCTTGTTTTATTTCTTTAAATAGTCATTAATTAAAGAAATATTATTAAACAGTTAAAATAAATTACCATAAATTTTTGTAACATCATTTACAGTATAAATATCTTGGGAAAAATATCAAAAGTGGTTTTCATAATGTATAAACTGGTTTTGGGTATTTATGTATATTTAAGTGAATTTTAGTGCAATTAACTTTAGAAAATAAGGGAAAAATAGTTTACAGTGGAGAAAAATATTCAAAATTTTTATGTAACCTCCTACTATATAATATGATATCCTGGCAAAGTTTCATGAATTTTGGATAATCAGAACTATTTTTCCCATTTTTAAGCCATTATAATTACCAAAAATTGGGAAAAATAGCTAGACATGATGAAAAATCTTGAACTTATTTTCTTGAGTCACCCATCACAAGTAAGGTATGCGAAAATTGTTAGATACAATTTTCACATCCTAAAAAGTGGTTTTGTAATTTATCATGTCCTAAATAAAAGAAAATTAGAAATCATATGAAACAGTAACAAAAATTGCTGAAATTTGGTGAGGGGTCATTATTCCCCATAAGTATCATCCATGAATTTATTTAGGATTTATTGACCTCTGGAAGTATTTTATATGATTTATGCCCTTGGTTTTAGCAATAATTCTAATAAATCAAATAAATAACAAAAGCTCTTGAAATTTTCCAGATTATCTCATGCATGCAAGGGCTTTCAAAAGTAAAAATGTTAAGAATGTATTCAGAAGAGAAATGAGGGTAATGATTCCAAACAATTTAAGAAAAGTTGCATGCAATAATGCATGAAGTGTAGATGTGGCTGAGGTTCATGAATTTTTGTAGCCCATTCAGTGAGGTTTTAAGCCACGAAATTTCAACCATAACTCACTAGATATGTTAAGTTTCTAAGGTATTTTTCCTAAGATTTATGGTTGGGTTTAAGACCATTGTTTAAGCAAGATAAAAATAGTGATCACAGAAAAAGAGCTGTATGCGCAACCTTTTTGTAAAATCTGCCAAAAATGGGATATTTAATATTTTACAGTAAGACCAGTTGGGTTTGAAAGTTAACTCGTGGAACTAACCAATACAAAAAGAATATCATGATTTGGTTAAAAAATGACTGAGTTATGACTGTTCAAAGTCGAACAAAATAATCTGGCAGATTGCATGTTTGCTTGTGTGCATTTTTAGGGTATTTCAATAAGAACATCATGCATGTCCTTGGTAAGATCCGATTTCTAACACATGCATGGAATGAATGAGGATTCAATATGTACTAGAAATGGTTTAAATGCTTTTGGTCATGCATGAACATAAAAGAGATGGAGAAGAACATGAAATATTAGATTTTGATGTCACATGATCATATGTGCATCTTTTTCACTCCTTGCATGGGTTTGATCCCGGATTTTCACCATTTCAAACACATGCATTGTGTTATGGTGAGAATCTACAAACCACAAGGGGAGAATAAAGATTTCTAGCCATGGAAAGGCATAGAATCCGAAAAGTAGAGAAGACTAAGAAGAAAAAGAGGTTTAACCATGAAACTATGGAAGAAGATGTTGTTGTTTACCTTGGTTTTGATCTTGAGAGAAGTAAGAACACTTCAAGGGATTCAAAATCTGGAAATTTTGCAGAGGATTGAGAGGATTTTCGTGAGTTTAGAGAGAAGGAAGAAGAGAGTGAAGTGAGAGAGTGAAGTGGAAGAGGTGGAGTAAGGGTTTAGGCTTGATGATTGTGTTTTGGGGAAGAGAGAGGGCATGGGGAGAGGTGATGGCCGGTTTTTGCATGCCTTTTGGCCTCCTCTCTCCTAAATTTTAAACTTTATAAACTTCCCTCCCATATTTTATATAAAAACATTCATTTTTATAAAATGTTTATTAAGCAATTTGATTTATTTAAAAATCTTGTTTTCAACAAATAATTTATGATTAATACTTGTAATTTATATTTCTAGTTCATTGGTATAATCCATAATTTGATTAATATAATTTGATACTAGGAAGTTTATAGCCAAATTTTATAAAGTTTTTAAGCTTTATATTTTATAACTTTGGATTTTTGGCTCTTTAGGGTTTTTGGAACATTGTTTGGTATTCAACAACATGTTGAAGTATAATTAGAGTGTTTTAATTTATTTTTAGAGTTTTATACCCTATTTCAATTATAACAAAGTTTGAAGCTTATTCTAATTATAGTATTGGCATTTCCTATTGTAGCTAAGCAACTTACTAGAATTGTAAGTATCAAGTATATTAGTCCTAGACCTTAGTTGGATCCTAGTTTATGCAAGATTTTTGACCTAATTTATACTACTAGGTCATGACATGTTGTGCATGAATGGTTATTATAAAGATGCATGAGTCCAAGAATGACCTGAATTGGCAGTTGTCACAGTATCCCCCACTTAAAAAGAATTTCGTCCCGAAATTCATTCTATATCATCGCTTGTCATCGCATGGGAATAGTTGCGGATACTTTTCCTTTATGTAATCCTCGCGCTCCCAGGTGTACTCCGGCCCGCGTTTTGAGTTCCATCGAACTTTCACAATCGGGATCTTACTCCGCTTAAGTTGTTTTACCTCCCTGTCAAGGATTTCTATCGGTTCCTCAACGAAGCTCATCTTATCATTGATCTTAATTTCCTCCAGGGGTACTATTAATGTTTCGTCGGCTAGACATTTCTTAAGGTTGGAGACGTGGAATGTGTCGTGAATGGCGCTTAACTCTTGGGGCAATTGGAGTTTATACGCTACCGGACCAATCCTTTCAAGGATTTCAAAGGGTCCAACATATCTCGGGCTTAGTTTTCCTTTCTTACCAAAACGCACAAGCCCTTTCCAAGGCGACACTTTTAAAAGTACCTTGTCTCCTACTTGGAATTCTAATGGTTTTCGACGATTATCCGCATAACTTTTCTGACGATCTCTAGCAGCTTTAAGCTTATCTTTGATGATAGTAATCTTGTCAGATGTTTCCTGGATAAGTTCGACTCTAGTCAACTGTCTGTCACCGATTTCTGTCCAGCATAAGGGCGAACGACACTTGCGTCCATACAATGCTTCATATGGAGCACATTGGATACTCGTGTGGTAACTGTTATTGTAGGAAAACTCAATTAGGGGCAAATGAGTATCCCAATTTCCTTTGAACTCAATGACACACGCTCGTAGCATGTCTTCCAATGTTTGTATTGTTCTCTCTGTTTGCCCATCTGTCTGAGGGTGGTAAACTGTGCTCAAATCTATCTTGGTTCCTAGTGCCCTCTGTAACATCCACCAAAATCGAGATGTAAAACGACTATCTCTATCAGAAATGATAGATAGGGGTACACCATGCAGAGAAACAATTTTGTCGATGTAGATTTGGGCCAATTTTTCCATCTTGAAATCTTCTCGAATAGGGAGAAAGTGAGCGGATTTCGTCAGTCGATCCACTATGACCCAAATTGAGTCGTGACCTCTAGCAGTTCTAGGGAGTTTGGTAACGAAATCCATAGATATTTGCTCCCATTTCCATTGGGGAATTTCAGGTTGTTGCAACAACCCGGAAGGTTTCTGATGTTCAGCTTTGACTATTGAGCATGTCAAACACTTCCCGACGTACAAGGCAATATCCTTTTTCATTCCAGGCCACCAATAGTACTCTTTAAGATCCTTGTACATCTTATCTGCTCCAGGGTGGATGGAGTATTTAGATCGATGAGACTCTTCTAATACCATGTCTCTCAGGTTGTTAACCCTTGGAATCCAGACCCTGTCTTTAAAATAACGAACTCCATCAGGTTTGGTTTCAAATCTTTCTTCCAAACCATGTAAAGTTTCGCCTGGAAGATTTTCCTTGCATAACGCTTTCTCCTGGGCATTAATGATTTGAGATTTCAAGCTTGTCTGAATTACCATTCCCAAAGCTCTCACACGGGAAGGTTTCACTCTTACTTTCCTACTAAGAGCGTCGGCTACTACGTTAGCCTTTCCTGGGTGGTATCGTATCTCACAATCATAATCACTAAACAACTCTACCCATCTTCTCTGCCGCATGTTTAACATTTTCTGATCCAGGATATGCTGAAGGCTTTTGTGATCGGTATAAATGGTGCATTTGGTTCCGTACAAATAATGCCTCCATATCTTAAGGGCGAAAACTATTGCTCCTAGTTCTAGATCATGGGTGGTATAATTCTTCTCGTGCGGTTTGAGTTGTCTGGAAGCATATGCAATGACCCTATCTTTTTGCATTAGCACACATCCTAATCCTTGATGAGACGCATCACAATACACCACAAAGTTCTCTGATCCTTCTGGTAAAGCCAGAATTGGTGCATTGCACAGCTTGTTTTTCAGGATTTGAAACGCCTCTTCGTGTTTCTCTTCCCAGAGAAATTTTCTATCCTTTTGGGTCAAAGATGTTAATGGTTGAGCAATCCTAGAGAAATTCTCAATGAAGCGTCTGTAGTACCCAGCTAATCCTAGGAATTGTCGTATTTCTGTCGGGGTTTTGGGGGCCTCCCATTTCTTGATTGCCTCTATCTTAGCTGGATCTACATGGATTCCTCTTTCACCGATCACATGACCAAGAAAATGTACTTCCCGAATCCAAAATTCACACTTAGTGAACTTGGCATACAATTTTTGTTCCTTCAACAGCTCCAACACTAGCTTTAGATGTCTATTGTGATCTTCTTTGGTCCGCGAGTAAACAAGTATGTCATCGATAAAGACAATTATAAACCTGTCTAGGTATGGTCTACAGACCCTATTCATCAAATCCATGAATACAGCGGGTGCGTTCGTTAGTCCAAAAGGCATGACTAAGAATTCATAATGTCCATAACGGGTTCTAAACGCTGTCTTGTGAATGTCCTCTTCGTGAATTCTTAGCTGATGATACCCTGACCGAAGGTCGATTTTTGAGAAGTAGGAAGCGCCCTGCAACTGATCGAACAAGTCATCTATTCTAGGGAGGGGATATCGATTCTTGATTGTCAACTTGTTCAATTCTCTGTAATCAATGCACATTCGGAACGAACCATCTTTCTTTTTGACGAATAACACTGGGGCTCCCCAAGGTGAAGAACTTGGTCGAATAAACCCTTTGTCTAGAAGTTCTTGAAGTTGTCCGGATAGTTCTTGCATCTCGGATGGTGCAAGGCGATATGGTGCTTTTGCTACCGGTGCCGCTCCGGGAACTAAGTCTATCCGAAATTCGACCTGTCTATAAGGGGGTAGACCGGGCAATTCCTCCGGAAATACTTCGGGATAGTTTTGAACCACCGGAATCTCCTTGAGTTGCTTAGCTTCTAGTTCTCTTTCTAGCACGTGGGCCATGAATGCAATATAATTCTTCTTCAGGTACTTGTGAACCTTCACGCTTGATACTATGTTTAAACTTCTTCCTGGCTTCTCACCGTGTATGATAAGGGTTTCTCCATTAGGGAGAGGCACTCTGATGACTTTCTCATAACAACCAATGTCTGCTCTATTTTTGGATAACCAATCCATCCCTACTATCACATCAAAACTACCTAGCTCTATAGGAATTAGGTCAATGCTAAAGAGTTTATCAGCTAAATTCAGAGTACAACCAGGAATTATATCACTAGCCCTAATTTCATACCCATCAGCAAGTTCAATAGCATATGCAATCCTCATCTTTACCAATTTCAAGCCAATTAACGGTCTAAATGCTAAAGAAACAAAACTCCTATCTGCTCCCGCATCGAATATTACTGATGCAAAGTGGTTGTTCAGGAGGAACGTACCTGTTATCACTTCAGGGTTCTGACGAGCTTCTTCTGCACCAATCACAAAGGCTACACCTCTTGGTTGTCTAACTTGATTTCCTTGAAAGTTTTGCCTGGCTTGGCCTTGTCCATTGTTACCAGGTCCATTGTTCAGTTTAGGACATGCTCTACGGAGATGATCATTACTCCCGCACTCGTAACATGTCCTTTTTCCCTCCTTATTCACCTTACAATACTTCGAGTAATGGCCTGTTTGCTTACAGTTTTGGCACACCGGGCAAGCTCCCTTGTGATGGAAGTTACACTTATTGCACTTCGGAAGCGACCCTGAGTACTGCTTTCGCTCCTGCACTTCTTGTCCTTGAGTTTTCACTGGTTCTTGCTCCTGGGCTCTTACCATAAAGTTTCTTGAGACTTTCTGCTTCCTCCCTAACTTGCCTCCATACTTCTTCTCTCCCTGATCTGCTGGCTTCCTCTTGCTACTAGAGCTTTCCATTGTCGATGCTCCCATCCTTATCACATCACAATCAATAATAGCCAACCAAACATATAATATGTTGTCATCGCATGACCTGCCTCTCGTCTAGCAGCACTAGCAGTGTCAGCAGTCTCCATCGAATGCTGATACAGGATTTCCATTCCTGCCAAGACTTCATCCAAAACTTCTCGATGCCCAGCTATCGCAGCGAGACTGTGACGTAGGCCTGCTGCTATCGACTGCAATCTCCGGGACTCCTCCGGGGTCATACCTGGCTGTCGGACAGGTATCCCTATGACTTGCTGAGGTGAGGATGCTCTTGGTCCTGCATCGCTGGGTCCTACCCCGCTAGGTCCTGCCGTGCCATGTCCTGCTGTGCTGGCGGGTATCCTTCCTGGAATGGGGACACTCTTCCTCGCTGTCCTCCGAATGCGAAGTCCATAGAGCGGTGGCTGTGGCAACACCGATGTCGGTGATGCCTCGCGTCGTTGACTCGGGGCGATGTCATTTCTGATCTCCACTGAGTTCCCAGTATCTTCCGTGTCCTCTGATGGGTCTTCTTCTACTGAGGCGGGGGGGATTACGTCTAGGGATAACAGTGACGTAGCCGGATTCATCGGCTGAGGAGGTGGCGCGGGAAGATGACGATGTTGACATAGTGGACTGTGACATAGTTTCAATGAGATATGAAATAAATGACAATGCATGCCTATAATATGCAATGCTTACGCACACCAAAATTAACCTTTTGAAATTTTGAAATAAAGTTTTCTCAAATATTTTTGTTGAACATATTCCCATTATAATTAGCTCAAGCTTTGTATAAATCTTTTCTTAATTAAACATAGGTGATCAGGCTATGTTTAATCAAGGTCCAATAATACAACTCCCGACCTAATTATACTAGTAATATGTTTGATGTAAAAAGAATTTCTTTGTAAGTTTTAGTTATAGGTTGTGTTTTCTTAAAGAAAAACCAATGTTCTCTATAACTTTAGCTCTGATACCACTTCTGTCACACCCCGCTAAAGCGGAAACGCAAGGTATGACAGCGATAACGGTTTCATTGCAAAAGATAAAGATACATCACCATAGCAGTATTTAAAAGTTTACAACCCATAGCTTCAAAAGAACAAAATACAAGTTTTTCAAAATAACATTGTTCAAAATATAGCTTCATAATAGCTTCAACACGATGCAGCATGCTCTATGATGATGAATCTTTACATCCACTTACTAATTATTTCCTGAAAAATCATGTAAAACGAGCGTCAACTATGAAAATAGTTGGTGAGTATCACAAGTTTATAAAATCGAGCGTACAATAAGGCTTTTCGTAAATACAAGTACATTGCTTCAATGATAAACAAGTTGATTGCTATTAATGAATACAAGTTTATTGCTATAACGAGAAACGAGTTTGTATGTGTATGAGCAAACAATGAGTCTCAACCAAACCTATGACTGAAGCCCTATCGAGATCTATGCTTATCGTTCCATAGATGAATATGGTATCATGCACTCCAGCGATTCGGGCGAGTGAGGAGTTGTCAATTCCTAATAGCGCTATCCATAACGACCATTGGCTCAAAGAGTTAATGGTTAGAGATAAGGGAAGGGCCTTTGTACGATAAGTTCTCATGTTCCGTGTTGCATAGACATACATAAAGAAACATAGCAATACAATAGCAATCATGTTTGATACAATTCAATTTAAGTACAACATGCAAACAATAGTTTTTCTGGACATGCTTTTCCACCCCAAAACATAAAACTGAAAATAGGGGAGTGCGTGAATACTCACGATGTTTTGTGTAGACACAAGCGGTACTTCGGGATGCACCAACGTCTTACTACCGGGATCCTACGACACCAAACACACGCACTAGTGAGTTTCCATGTCGATATCTAATGCTAATATACTAAACTCTACATATAGGGAAATGCCAATTTACGTTTTAGTATTGGATTTATATCATTTTGTTACACTTTTTCTGATGTATTGAAATTTTACAAGTCGTGCGATTAATTACAACCTTGGAAGGTTAATTTTCCAAATTTTAAGTCTCAATAACAACATAAATTCACGAAAAATAGCATTCGAGGGATAAAAATTCTCAAACTTTTTATTTAACTGTTATTACACAATACTAAGCTGGGAAAATTATAAAAATGGATTTCCAAGCTGTTTAATTATATTTTATAATTTTTGAGCATTTATTTCAATAAAAATTGAAATAAATAGAAAACAGTTTCCAAAATTACCCAAACTTTTTATTTAATTGTTATTATACATAAATAGGCTGGGAAAAATATAAAATATATGTTTCAGTGGTTATTTGTATTTTTCCTTGTTTTATTTCTTTAAATAGTCATTAATTAAAGAAATATTATTAAACAGTTAAAATAAATTACCATAAATTTTTGTAACATCATTTACAGTATAAATATCTTGGGAAAAATATCAAAAGTGGTTTTCATAATGTATAAACTGGTTTTGGGTATTTATGTATATTTAAGTGAATTTTAGTGCAATTAACTTTAGAAAATAAGGGAAAAATAGTTTACAGTGGAGAAAAATATTCAAAATTTTTATGTAACCTCCTACTATATAATATGATATCCTGGCAAATTTTCATGAATTTTGGATAATCAGAACTATTTTTCCCATTTTTAAGCCTTTATAATTACCAAAAATTGGGAAAAATAGCTAGACATGATGAAAAATCTTGAAATTATTTTCTTGAGTCACCCATCACAAGTAAGGTATGCGAAAATTGTTAGATACAATTTTCACATCCTAAAAAGTGGTTTTGTAATTTATCATGTCCTAAATAAAAGAAAATTAGAAATCATATGAAACAGTAACAAAAATTGCTGAAATTTGGTGAGGGGTCATTATTCCCCATAAGTATCATCCATGAATTTATTTAGGATTTATTGACCTCTGGAAGTATTTTATATGATTTATGCCCTTGGTTTTAGCAATAATTCTAATAAATCAAATAAATAACAAAAGCTCTTGAAATTTTCCAGATTATCTCATGCATGCAAGGGCTTTCAAAAGTAAAAATGTTAAGAATGTATTCAGAAGAGAAATGAGGGTAATGATTCCAAACAATTTAAGAAAAGTTGCATGCAATAATGCATGAAGTGTAGATGTGGCTGAGGTTCATGAATTTTTGTAGCCCATTCAGTGAGGTTTTAAGCCACGAAATTTCAACCATAACTCACTAGATATGTTAAGTTTCTAAGGTATTTTTCCTAAGATTTATGGTTGGGTTTAAGACCATTGTTTAAGCAAGATAAAAATAGTGATCACAGAAAAAGAGCTGTATGCGCAACCTTTTTGTAAAATCTGCCAAAAATCGGATATTTAATATTTTACAGTAAGACCAGTTGGGTTTGAAAGTTAACTCGTGGAACTAACCAATACAAAAAGAATATCATGATTTGGTTAAAAAATGACTGAGTTATGACTGTTCAAAGTCGAACAAAATAATCTGGCAGATTGCATGTTTGCTTGTGTGCATTTTTAGGGTATTTCAATAAGAACATCATGCATGTCCTTGGTAAGATCCGATTTCTAACACATGCATGGAATGAATGAGGATTCAATATGTACTAGAAATGGTTTAAATGCTTTTGGTCATGCATGAACATAAAAGAGATGGAGAAGAACATGAAATATTAGATTTTGATGTCACATGATCATATGTGCATCTTTTTCACTCCTTGCATGGGTTTGATCCCGGATTTTCACCATTTCAAACACATGCATTGTGTTATGGTGAGAATCTACAAACCACAAGGGGAGAATAAAGATTTCTAGCCATGGAAAGGCATAGAATCCGAAAAGTAGAGAAGACTAAGAAGAAAAAGAGGTTTAACCATGAAACTATGGAAGAAGATGTTGTTGTTTACCTTGGTTTTGATCTTGAGAGAAGTAAGAACACTTCAAGGGATTCAAAATCTGGAAATTTTGCAGAGGATTGAGAGGATTTTCGTGAGTTTAGAGAGAAGGAAGAAGAGAGTGAAGTGAGAGAGTGAAGTGGAAGAGGTGGAGTAAGGGTTTAGGCTTGATGATTGTGTTTTGGGGAAGAGAGAGGGCATGGGGAGAGGTGATGGCCGGTTTTTGCATGCCTTTTGGCCTCCTCTCTCCTAAATTTTAAACTTTATAAACTTCCCTCCCATATTTTATATAAAAACATTCATTTTTATAAAATGTTTATTAAGCAATTTGATTTATTTAAAAATCTTGTTTTCAACAAATAATTTATGATTAATACTTGTAATTTATATTTCTAGTTCATTGGTATAATCCATAATTTGATTAATATAATTTGATACTAGGAAGTTTATAGCCAAATTTTATAAAGTTTTTAAGCTTTATATTTTATAACTTTGGATTTTTGGCTCTTTAGGGTTTTTGGAACATTGTTTGGTATTCAACAACATGTTGAAGTATAATTAGAGTGTTTTAATTTATTTTTAGAGTTTTATACCCTATTTCAATTATAACAAAGTTTGAAGCTTATTCTAATTATAGTATTGGCATTTCCTATTGTAGCTAAGCAACTTACTAGAATTGTAAGTATCAAGTATATTAGTCCTAGACCTTAGTTGGATCCTAGTTTATGCAAGATTTTTGACCTAATTTATACTACTAGGTCATGACATGTTGTGCATGAATGGTTATTATAAAGATGCATGAGTCCAAGAATGACCTGAATTGGCAGTTGTCACAAATTAGACTTTGAACTACCAAATAAGTACACTCCGAGACGCGAAAACACTTTATTTCAAGTGTTAGGAGTGACCCGGGTAGCATCTAAGGGTGTGTAGGGCCTAAATAAGGAGTTTACTCTTCAAGAGTTAGCCCTTAGGGGTGTTTACGGTCCAAAGACCATGTCCCCATGAGTTTATGGCCGTAAACTCATGGATGGTGTGTTCTTGGATGTTTAAAGGCCTTACAATGCACAAAGGAAGGTTCTAGGGTTGATTCCATGGCTTAGGAAGTGATCGGGACTTGAATTGACCTTGGAAAAGGAGTTTACGGTTCTTGAATGACACTTGGGGAGTTTACTACCGTAAACACATGATTTTACGGCCGTAAACTCATGTTTTTTCATGAATCATGTGTTTTGGTGGTTCTTGGTTAAGCATATAAGGTTCTAGACCCAAATCTAAGTCATACAAGGTGTTTAGGGCACTTAAACACCCCATTGAAGGTGTTTACAATTTGGGAGACCTTCCCAAACTATAAACTCAAGTGTGGCACAATTCTATATGTTTTGGTGCATCGAATGAAGGAGTACAAGGTTCTAGGCACTCATGGAAGCCTTTAGAGGTGTTTAACGGGCATTTTAACACCTAAAAAGGTGTTTAAGGTGCATGAAGATGTGTTTACGGTTCAAGAATGTTCTTGGACCGTAAAATCATGTTTACTACCCAAATAACATGATTTTGGTGTTCAAATCTCGTGCATGCAAGTCCTTAATCCATATCTAAGTAGTAGAAGGGATTTGGAAGGGTTTGGGGGCTTCAAAACCCTTTTAAAGGAGTTTACGGTTTTGGGAGTTGTTCCCAAACCGTAAACACATGTTCTTGATGGTTTTGGGTAGTTTAAACAAAGACTTGCTAGATAAACAAGCTTAGAAACATGCTAGGATAGATTACTTATCAAATTGAAGCTTGAAATTGGTGTTTTTGGCCAAGTTTTTAGTTTTAGAGAGAGAGTATAGAGAGAAAGTTGTGAGGTGGGTAAAAGTCTTTAAAGGATGCCCACTCAACCTTTATATAGAGGTTGGGTTTGATACCCGGTGGAGATCTACCCGATACCGACGTTAAACGGGGTTTAAAATTTTACCCGATTAATTTGTCGTAATTACGACTCAGTCGTAAATAAATTTTTTCCAAATAAATAACGAGGGTATTTTACGCTTTGCTAATGGGTTTGGGCACTCTTGAGGCCATAATAAAAACTCCCCATTTTAATTAATTTAACTCAAAAGTTAACATTAAAATTGGAATATGAACGGTTTTATTAACGGGAACGGGTTGCAGTGACGGAATAAATCACGGGTTGTCACATCATCCCTCCGTTAGAGAAAATTTCGTCCCGGAATTTAAAATCAAGATACAAATCTTGGAATTGGAAAGATATGCGGATATTTCTTCTTCATTGAGTCTTCATGCTCCCAAATGAATTCGGGTCCCCGCTTGGCATTCCAGCGAACCTTCACTATCGGGATGCGACTTTCTTTTGTATGTTTGATCTCTCGATCCATGATTTCGATGGGTTCTTCCACAGAGTTCAGGTTTTCGTTGATCTCGCTCTCATCAAAAGGTTTCACGAGGGTTTCATCAGATAAACACTTTCTAAGATTAGAGACGTGGAAGACAGGATGGATGTTGCTAAGTTCTTAAGGTAGTCGGAGTTTGTAGGCTACGGGAACGATCCTAGCGAGGATCTCGAAAGGTCCTATGTACCTCGGGTTACGTTTTCCACACTTTCCAAAGCGTATCATGCCTTTCCAGGGCGAGACCTTCAACAGGACACGATCTCCAACCTGGAATTCTTAGGGTTTCCGTCGTTTATCAGCATAACTCTTCTGTCGGTCTCGTGAAGCTTTTAGTCGCTCTCGAATTTGGATGATCTTCTCGGTGGTTTCGCGGATGATTTCAGGACCAGTGAGAGCACTGTCGGAGACTCAAATCTTGGCTAGCAGTGTGTTCCCTACCTCGCCCCAGCACAAAGGGGATTTTCACATACGACCATAGAGGGCTTCGAACGGGGCAGCCTTGATACTGGTGTGGTAGCTGTTGTTGTACGAGAACTCGATCAAGGGTAAATGGGTGTCCCACAACTTTCCAAAATCAATGACACATGCTCTCAGCATGTCTTCCAGAGTCTGGATAGTTCTCTCACTATGTCCGTTAGTCTGAGGATGATAAGTTGTACTCATGTCTAGCTTGGTTCCAAGAGCTTTCTGAAGGGACTACCAGAACCTTGAGGTAAACCTGCTATCTCGATCGGAGATAATGGACACATGCACACCATGTAGTTGGACTATCTCTTGGATGTAGGTTCGTGTGAGTCTTTCCATCTTGAATGATTCTTTAATCGGAAGGAAGTGAGCAGATTTTGTCAGATGATCGATAATTACCCAAATGGTATCGTACCCACTAGGAGATCTGGGTAACTTGGTGATGAAATCCATGGTAATAATCTCACATTTCCACTCAGGTATCTCGGGCTGCTGGAGCAGACCTGAAGGCTTCTGATACTCGACTTTTACCTTGGCGCAAGTCAGACACTTGCCCACGAAGGTTGCGATTTCAGCTTTCATGTTTGGCCACCAGTATTGTTTCTTGAGATCCAGTTACATCTTGTCCGAACCTGGGTGAACAGAGTATTTGGTCTTGTGAGCTTCGGTCATGACAACGTCTCTGAATCCTCCGAACTTTGGGGTTCAGATTTTATCCATGAAACAGTAGACTCTATCACCTCTGACCTCAAGTTTCTTCTCCATTCCTCTCAAGGTTTCGTTCAACACGTTTTCTGGTTTTAGGGCTTCCAACTAGGCTTCTCGGATATGTGCGGATAAGTGAGAATGGATGGTCATTGTCAGTGTCTTCGTTTTGCGGCTTGAACTCTCCTTTCGGCTAAGGGAATCTGCTACCACATTGGCCTTACTGGGATGGTAGCAGATTTCGCATTCATAATCACTGAGTAGCTCTACCCATCGGCGTTGCCTCATGTTTAAGTCTTTCTGATTGAAGATGTGCTGTAGGATTTTATGGTCAGTGAAGATCGTGCACTTAGTTCCGTAGAGATAATGTCTCCAAATCTTCAGTGCGAAAACCACTACTCCTAACTCCAAGTCGTGAGTCGTGTAGTTAGATTCATGTCCCTTAAGTTGTCTCAAGGCATAAGCAATAACTTTTCCTCTTTGCATAAGCACACCGCATAAACCCTGATTAGACGCATCGTAGTAGACAATGAAATCATCTGTTCCTTCGGGCAGGGACAGAATAAGCGCGCTGCACAGGGCTCGTTTCAATGTTTGGAATGCGGTTTCTTGTTTCTCACTCCAACAAAAGGGTACACCTTTCTGTGTCAGAGTAGTTAGGGGTTTGGCGATTCTGGAAAAATTCTTGATGAACCTACGATAGTAGCCAGTGGAACCCAAGAATTGACATATTTTTGTTGGTGTCTTCGGTGCCGACCAATTCTCTATCGCCTTGATCTTGGACAGGTCCACATATATACCCTCCTCGCTTACCACATGACCAAGGAAAGCTACCTTCCAAATCCATAATTCACATTTGGAGAATTTCGCGTACAGCTTCTCCGTTCTAAGTGTTTCCAACACTAACCTCAAGTGTTGTTTGTGATGTTCTTCGCTTCGGGAGTAGACAAGTATGTCGTCAATGAACACGATGACAAACTTGCCCAGGAAAGGACGACACACCCGGTTTATCAGGTCCATGAACACAGCCGGTGCATTGGTTAGACCAAAGGGCATCACTACGAATTCGTAGTGTCCATATCGAGTCCTGAATGTTGTCTTGGAAACATCATTCTCGTGAACTCGAAGCTGATGGTACCCTGATCTGAGGTCTATCTTCGAGAAGTAACTAGCTCCCTGAAGTTGATCAAAAAGGTCATCTATTCGAGGAAGCAGATAATAGTTTTTGATTGTCAACTTGTTCAGCTCGTGGTAGTCGATGCACGAATGAAAGGATCCATCTTTCTTCTTCAAAAATAATATCGGGGCTCTCCAGGGTGAGGAACTTAGTCTGATGAACCCTTTTTCGAGTAGCTCATTGAGCTGACTAGATAACTCCTGCATTTCTACTGGAGCTAAGCGATAAGGAGATTTGGCCACAAGATTAGCTCAAGGAATTAGGTCGATGTGAAACTCGACTTGACGTTCGGGAGGAATTTCCAGGAGCTCTTTGGGAAAGACATCAGGAAAGTTGCAGACTTCAGGGATGCTCTCGAGGTCCTTAACTTCATGTTTCTCGTTGATTACATGAGCTAGGAATACATGGCATTCCTTTCGCAAGAGCTTCTGAGCTTTGATGCAGGAAATGATATGAAGATTAGAACTGAGTTTATCTCCATAGATCATGAGAGTTTGACTGGAGGGGAGATTGAGACGGATGGCTTTTTCATAACAAAGGATATCAACATGATTGGGAGTCAACCAATCCATGCCAATAATAACATCAAAGCTCTTTATGGAAACTGGCATTAGGTCAATGGGGAAAGAATGATCGTTCAGGGTAAGGGTACAATCTATGAATATGCCGTGAGCGTTTTCTTTCTCACCGTTAGCCATCTCGATGGTAAATGTTTCGCTTAATGTTTGGGGATCATGTTTAAGAAAATGCTTGAATGAATGGCTAACAAAGCTTCTTTCAGCACCAGAATCGAAAAGGATACTAGCATAAGAGTTGTCGAGAAGGAACGTACCCGAGACAACGGATGGATCAGCGACTGCCTCATCTCGTCCCATAGCTAGGACACTCCCAGTGTTACCCACTGTAGCTGCCTTGGGGCAGTTCCTTTTGAAATGCCCTACTTCCCCACATCCGTAGCAGGCTTGAGCGACACCCGCTCCGGAAGATTGATTTGTTGATTGAGTTGGTGTCTTGCAGTTTTTCGCAGTGTGGCCCTTCTTGCCACAATTGTTGCAATTCACTTCCCGACATAGGCTGGAAGTGAGGTGATGATAGTTTCACTTGTTACACATGGGAAAGGTACCAACATATCTACTGGTAGGTGTTTGGGATGTAGATCTAACAGCAGAAACAACAGCATGGATAGTAGTAGCGTGGACTGCCACAGTTTGTTGTTTCTTTGAAGACTCTTGGGAAGACTGACCCTTGTTCTTCTTCCAGAATTTTCTTTTCTCACCACTCCTCTTTGTCGGCTCTGGAGTGGTGGTTGCTTCTCCAATGTCATCACTATGGTCGATCAAAGTCTGCGCCAGGCATTTGGCACTGCCATATGTTTCTGGCTTCGCAGCCAAGACGTTTCCCTTGGTTGGCTAGGTCAGCCCCCAGATAAATCTCTCAATCTTTTTACTTTCCGAGGTAACCATTCCCGGGAAGAGGAGCACCAAATCATTGAATCTTGAAGTGTAAGAAGCTATATCAGAACCCTTCATCTTCAGGTTCCAGAGTTCATGTTCCAGCTTCTGCATTTCGCCCCTAGGGCAGTACTCTGCAAGCAGAAGCTATTTCAAGACCTCCCAACCCATAGCATTGGCTATAGGTAGGGTTAAGGATTTGACTCGTCTGTTCCACCAAGTCAGGGCTTTATCGGTGAAGGTACAGGCGGCGAACTTCACCTTATCGGATTCCGAATAGGCATAAATTTCAAAAATAGATTCGATTTTCTCGAACCATCGGGTTAGGGTAATGACACCTCCAGTGTCATTAAAGGGAGTGGGTTTCGCGTTCATGAAGTCCATGTAAGAACACTCCATCCGGTGTCCCTAGCTACTTTCTTGTTTTTGAGGCTGAGTACCACCTCCTGACCCGCCTGAACCAACGAGGTTCATTTGCGATATGGTAGCAGCCACAGCAGCATTGACAGCTGCGTGAAACATGGCGGGGTCAAATGGTGAGGGAGGTGGTGTTGGAGGAGGATTGTTGTTCTTTGAGCTGGGTCTTTTCTTGGGAGGCATCTTGATCTATAATAGCCAGGAAAGAGAGGATCATAAGCCCTCTTAATTGAATCAAGAAATATGGAACAAGAGATATCTCAATATGTCAGATATAGAGTTCTATTAAGTGATAAAACAGGAAAGAGTTATCAAAGCAGATAAACTATCGCTAAGGAACGAATGAGTAGCAATACTCGGAATGAATTTCTACAACGTAATCGGCTTTGGCTAAAATACTCCCATAGTGTCTTATGTTTCGCAGCAACGATGAATCTTTGTTTGGATCTTAGGTAAGTTTTAGGCATGCTTCACATCGCAGTCACTCCCAGTGTGACAACCCAAATTGTCCCGTTACATTTCCCCGTTACCGTTAACGGAATATTCTAGTTTATAAAAGTTCCGTTAATTAAAGGTCATCAATTTAATAAACATCCCATTTGTTTACATTTAATATGTCGTTAAGTTGTGATAAAAGGAAATAAAAACACATAGCACACATTTCCATTTATTTGGGAATAGTTTTATTATTACGACCACTAAATCGGGTGCGACCAAAAGCCCTGTTTAACGGCAGTATTGGGTAGAATTCCACTGAGCTCCAAGTCCCACCCATATATAAAGGGGAGTAAACTCCATTTGGAGCTTTTCCACCCTCTCTCTCTCTCTATACTCTCTCTCTCTAGACTCGTTTTCGCTCCGAATCCGCAAGCAAACGTTTCCAAATCGTAAGTCCGCTTACCCTAGCTTATTCTAAACATTATGATTTTTGTTTATAGCCCAAAAATCGGACTTAGAAGCAATGGAAAAGAAGTTTACAGCCTAAGCTCCTCCTTAGGCCGTAAACACCTAAAATGAGGCCAAAATGACCCAAACTTGTCCCTAATGGATTGGAAATAAATTGAGGTATTAGCCTAGGAGTGTTTAAACATTAAAACACAATGATTTCAGGCATAAAAGAGAGTTTACGGCCCAAGCACATCCTTAGACCGTAAACACCTCTAAACTATGTCAAAATGCCTCCAAAACACTCCCAAACCACCCTTAGGCTTCATACATAATTTAGGGACTTAGTAATTGGGGTTTTGATCACTTAAACACATCAAAATGAAAAGGAAAAAGGATTTTACAGCCCAAGTATGTACCAAGGCCGTAAACTCCGCAAAACACACCCAAATGATAGTTTTAATCCCCCAAAATGGCATCACACTCCATTATAAATTGCTAGGAAGGTATTTAGGACTTAAAACTTCACTAAATCCAAGGTATGAGAGTTTACAGTCGTAAACTCCCATGGGAGTTGTCCCTAGGCCATAAGCTCCAATACAATCCCCTTAGAAGCCTTTAATCCACTGATGCCTTTTTGGGAAAGTACTTAGAAAAATCCCATGAACAAGCTAGAAGCCTTAAACACCCTAGAACCCATCACCATGAGTTTATGGCTCTAAACTCATGGTGAGTAGTCCCTGGGCCGTAAACATCATATTAAGGGCTTACTCTTGGAGAGTAAACTCCATTCCTTAGACATACACACCCTTAAACGCTACCCGGGACACCCAAACACTTAACCAAAGTGTTTACCACTCCTGTGAGCGCGTATATTTGTTTAATTAGTATTAAATATACTAATTGTGTATAAACATATGCTATCATATGTTAAATAGGTCATTGTGTGTGTTCAAGTCCTTGCGTGACACCGAACGCCCAAACGGCACCTTCGTCAAACCTACTTACACCAGGTGAGTTCATACCCCTGAATGAACCTTTTAAATGTTTTTACATGTTTTATAAGGCGGGAATACAAGTTAAACATGCCCGTTATCATATCAATCACATGTGATTGATAACCTGCATGCACAAGATTTTACCACTGTACACTGTTTTACCGAGTAGGACACTATAAATGGCTTTAAAAAGGGTTTTCACTTGTTCAAGTTCTTACTTTTATTGTTTTATCAAAGTTCCATTTTTAAAAAGATTTATGAAAGATTCCCAAAGATTTCTAAAGGTTTTCACACTTAATTTACCAAAGAATACAAATGCGATTTTCCTGAGTATAAAGGTTTTTCCAAGGTTTTCATGTATACTTTTACTTGTTAGTTACTGTTGCTTCACTTATACTTATTTTTTTTAACTCATACTCAATAACACTTTCACTTTGTGATGCGTTTATACTTGTTATTGTCTCTATTTCTCTTATACTTGTAGTCGCTTATACTTAATAAACGCCCTTACTTCACTTATCGTCGTTTCCACTTCGTGATACACTTACACTTGGTACACATATACTTCATGATTCGATTATCCCACCCTATACGCTTATACTTCATGACTCAGATGTTCCACCATACACTTATACTTCACTATATGATACCACTTGATACACACTCAAGCGTAGTTAGATGTATGTTTGTGCTTGTATAGATGCATATAAATAATGATTGAAGGACTTAGGAAGGCTTGTCCGCCCTATTCCCTTTTCTTCGTTGAGATGTGGTCTGGTGGGATCGGATGCCCATCCGAAGGTCGTTTGATTCATTAGTTATATATTATGTATACGAGCATAGCCATACACGAATTCTCTAGTCAGTTCAGTTAAGAGTCTCTACCTCTAGTCTACACTTACATTAGAAACACACTACCCACTATTTGGAAGTCTCTACCTCTAGTTCAGCACTTAGACACTACCCACTGTTTGGAAGTCATTACCCACTATTTGGGATGAATCTTCGGGACACGGCCTTCTTCGTCATCTAGTTGGTAACCAGAGTCTCCCGTAGGGAGAACGGACATTGTGTGTATAGATCTATATGGGATTGACACCCCCGCACCCTTACTACTAGCTATAGTCCACGGCTCACCAAGCCAAGGGGTGACAAATGTCACATTATATAGACGCTTGTAGGGCGTCTGGTACTCTAGTGTCGGTTAGTATGGTTACGAGTATCTCGGGTTACCTTATAATTCATGGCCTTAAGGTAACAGTATTTCACCGACAATTTACACTGTATGCTGGTATCTCACTTTTCAGAGTCACACTGTTTAGACCTTGCAAGATGTATCTTTCATTTGATACTGTCTGCGGTCAGTATTCTCTGTTTTAGACCTTAAGAGAAGCATCATTCATCTGATACTGTCTAGGGTCTGTATCCACTGTATTCATTGTATCCACTGTATCCACTGCATTCACTGTATCCACCGTATTCACTGTATCCATTGCTGTCTATGTATTCATAGTTTTGACCTTACAAGATGTATCTTTCATTTGATATTGTTTGGGGTCTGTATTCACTGTTTTTGACCTTGCAAGACGTATCTTTCATTTGATATTGTCTGGGGTCTATGTCTCTATTTGTTTGACTGAACCAGGCGTGTCGTTCATTCGATACTTTCCTGGAGTCTATGATTCCTTTGCCTTAGTCAGCAGTCCTCACTGCTGAGGCATATGTTATTTCCCTTTCGTCTCTTGCTTTCTTTAATAATCAAATTCGGTATTTTGATAATGATAGCAATTAAGGGAAAACCACTTTTTACCACATAACACTGACCAGTCTTGGTAGAAGGCTGCTTTATTAAAGAAAATATAGGATTTTCTGGAAAGAACTCTAATACACAGAAAACACTTAAACTACTACTTTAAAGTTATTTGATTGAAATTTCACTAAATACTTATGAACTCACCAGCATTTGTAAAAATGTTGATACTCGCTTTTCAAATAACATGTATTCTTAGGTTAGCATTAGACAGGTACACCGCCGGAGTTATTGATGAAGACGGCTTAGTACCTTGTTGTACTTATTATATTTGTTTGTATATTTTCTTGTATTCTAATGCAACCATGTAAAACTATTACTATTAATGCAATGTTTTGTTGTACTTTGATTACTATAACGCATGTGTTGTGATACTTGACATGACGTCATCCACCCCAGAACGTTTTCGCCATTCCGGTTTTGGGGTGTGACAGATTGGTATCAGAGCATTGTTTATAGTGAGCTAAGTATATCAATTCATAAAAGATATACAACCTATAAACACAAAGGGATAAAACACTCTGAATAAGGATTATACTTTAAAATATAACCATATTTTACCAAAGTATAATAACATCCAAAATCTAAACACTCGAACAAAAGTATCACAAGAAGAACAATAATAAAAGTCTTCGGATGTAGAGCATTATAGTTAAACCTGAGCAGTTATGTAATCGTAAGTTGGGATAAATGTAATCTGATCAACTACATTTATTCAAGATGCGATGAACATGTGCTTGGGAGTGATAGTGGTGTACAACAGGTCTGAAACTTACCAACTAGGATTGCTAGAGCCAAACATAAAGTTAAAATACTATAGGAGTATTTTAGAACACTAAAAGATCCACACTAATCCCAGAATGAAACTCAATAGATAAGAATCGAACAAGAATTAAGATACCATAGGGGTATTTTAGAATCCATAAACAACCTTGCGTGAATAACTAAAAAGATCATTATTGATATACCTACAACTACAGAGGGTGTACTCCCAAGGTTATATGTAATAAGGATCCCATAAGCTAAGAAGGTGTGATTTCGCTCTATTTCCTTTTCCTCGTTCGGATGTGGTTCTAGAGTAGTACCACATATTCGAAGGCCTATCGGATCTAAGCTATATATGATTTGTATACCCTGTGTAATCGTAGCAGGACTCGATATGGATCAACCAATGAAATGTTAATAATCTCTTAGGATTCTTTAGACATTTCCATTCTCGCACGAACCCTGTAGAGAACCCTATCCACTTCAGTGCTTGACAGAAGAGTTGATGGAGACCCAGAAGAGGTTCGTTGAGAAGATTTCTTGTTCGGAAATAAATGAACTGGGTTGAGACTATTGAATTCACCAAGTGCCTATATCTTATAGGGACATCGGTGAGAAACTCGCTTAAACTTCGGAGATTCCCAATCATCCATCATGAAGTGATGACACCCAGAGTTGGAATCAGAAGGAAGGCGGAGTAGAAATTCAATATGTCCATATGAGAAGAGAACCCTAGGAAACTACCCAAAGGAAACCAATGCCAATTTCAGTCAAAGATACGAGGCAGATCGAGGGAGCCAGTACATGGAACCTGAGAAGTGTCTTTTCCTCGTGTTCGTTACGCTAATCCACCCATAAAATAATACAATTTAGTGAGTTAGTGGTTACACTACTCACGCTATGTGTTAGGTAAAAATCGTTGTTTCCCGTTGCCAAATACACGATTAGGGCAGATCCCCGCATCTCTATTGAGAGAATTTAGTCATTTGCCCTTGTGAGCCTTTCATTCCGTAGTTTCGTTTCGAACTGTTCTCAAATCTCTCCAGGATGGAGAGTGAAACTTTTCCCAGTATAAAGGTAACTTAGTAGGAACGACTCGCATCTTGTGGCCTTTTTCTAATACTCATGCACCCACTTCGACTACCAGGACTACATCATAGGGATATAGGTCGACACTCAGACAACCAATACCCGAGGCACGGCAAAAATTTATGCCTAATACGTTCAGGACAGAAATGTCCATGGTAACCATCGTCTCTCATTACCTTGTATTCCTTTCCGTGTAGGAAAACCATGCCACCGAAGAAGCGTAACCAATCCACAAGCAAGAAACCTGCTCTCTTATTCGATGAAGCTACGCTCCAAGCTATAGTCTCAGCAGTCGTAGCAGCTGTCATGGCTCACCTAAATGCTAACACCGCCAATGTTAGCAAGGGCCCTGTCGGGATTTCCAATCCTGGCGATGGACAGCAGCAACCAACACTTTCATACCCAATCATCCAAGAACCTTCACCGAACCCACTAAAGAGAGAACTCAAGATTGAGGAGGGAAGTACCTCAGCCCAAAGACCTTCCGAAGGGCAACGATCTGAAGCAACCCCTATCAACCCTTCCCTCCCGACTTCAAGCAGACCATACCTAGGAGACCTTCCCCACTGCGGCAAGTGCAGCTACCATCATCATGGTGTCTGTCGGGAACTCCACTGTATTAGATGCAACAGGAAGGGGCACAGCTCCCGTACCTGCAGAGCCCTGGTGGAGCTTATTACACCAACCACTAGCGCGGCAACCAATATAGTTTCTCACCTATGTGGTGGAAAGGGACACTTCAAAAGGGATTGCCCAACTGAAAGAAACAACAAAGGCACAGAAGGAGCCTGAAACTACCGCTTAGGGAGAAGCGTGTGACAACCGTCAAATTCTGGTCAATTCAAAGTCAAATAAAGTCAACAAGTCAAACCGGTCAACTCAACTAACCTTTGTGTACCAGGGCTTACATTATGTATTTACTAAACAACTCTCTATTCTGATGAGAAATCATAAATCGAAAAGTACGTACAACTAGATCTCCTTAACATAAAACTGTGGTAAGTGGCAAGCCAAACTGATAAAACAATGTTGCATACTCATTGGGAGTGTGTAGGATTCTTAAACAAGGCTTTACAGGGTTTATGGACCCATCATTGCGAAGCCGGACACTCAAAAAGGTCACAAATGAAACATCTCCTAATCGTTTTCACTAAATCTCTCTCAAATATCTCTTTGTATGAGAAATCTCTCCAAGGATGTCAAATCTCTCCCAAATCTCTCTAAGTATGTGAAATCTCTCTCAAATATCTCTTTGTATGAGAAATCTCTCCAAGAATGTCAAATCTCTCCAGAATTTCTCCAAGTATGTGAAATCTCTCTCAAATATCTCTTTGTATGAGAAATCTCTCTAAGGATGTCAAATCTCTCCCAAATCTCTCCAAGTATGTGAAATCTCTCCCAAATCTCTCCAAGTATGTGAAATCTCTCCCAAATCTCTCTCATAAGTTTTCGTAACTTTTTGAAGTCATTTGGGTCATTCCGACCCTTAACCGGGTCAAAAACGGCTTAAAACGGGGTAAAAACGAGTAAAATAGGCTTAAGGACCTGAAACCCTCTTATTAGGGGCGAAACCTCTTAGGACCCGAAAGTCCTCTTTGATGGGTTTTGAGCATTCTAACACTTCCTAAGTGTACATGCAACCCTAATAACCTTGGATCTATGTTTGTCTAATTATCATGCAAACTTGAATTCCAAGGCTATATTCCTAACTAGCATACATGGGGAACAATTTTAACTTGAATGATAGATAGAATAACTTACCTTGTTGTTGCTTATGTTCCTTGAAACCTTATGAGCCTAGCACCCCAAGTGTGATGCCTCAAATGCTTCACACAACACCAAATGCTCTTGGAAAGACTTTTGAGAGAATTCACACTTCTTGAAATCGGCCTAGCCCTCTTGTTTTCCTTAGTCTAGCCGATTTTGGTGGAGAATGAGATCCTTATATAGTGTTGACACATCTAGGGTTACACCATGTAAACCCTAATGTGTCATGACTCTTCATTTCCATGACCCATGGGTTTGTAACTCCCATGGAGCATCCATGGAGCATCCTATGGGTAGAACCCAACTTGATAATCCATGGAGCCTCTTAGCCCACTATACAAGATATGGATGATTTACATAATCAACCCATATATTTAATTAGTTCTCTTTTGATCACTTAATTAATACTAAATTAATTATCGATCAAACTAATCAAATAATATTATTAATATACTAGAACTTATAATATATTAATAATCTCCAAGTTTTATTTCTCTAATTTTGTCTATCTAATTGCATGGTGCCATGCAACCCAAATGGACCATGCCGGGTCGGGTCAAGTACATACCAGAAATAGTTATGGACTTAGACACCTTATCCAACAGTCTCCCACTTGGATAAGTCTAATAACTATTACTGCAAGTATGACTTCAGGAACCGATCGGCAATCGTAGCTCTTTTCAAGGTTTCTCGGAACTGAGAAGATGATGGTATGCCATTTAAGATAAGTGATCATATAATCCTCTATTCTTAGATATCAGTCGGACAAATACATGGAACAATGTCTTACTTATTATCCAACAGTTTGTTTCCCGATTTCCGATTTGTTTGACAAAGAACTTAATTGAACACATCAACTTAGTTCTGATCGGGCCCGGTACATGGGTCAAAACAAAATCATCGAGGGGCCCAGATATCAGCTTCTAATCCAAGAAGGAACAGATAAACTTCGACTCATATGTTTGTTATTCCACTCATTGAATTACACACAAGAGCACGATTTATAACATCGATTTACCAATGCGTTTTTGTACAATCAATGCATAACCAACTTGTAAGTAACAAATAATATCTCTAGGTTTGAAGACTTATACGATATTACCGTCTCACGATCACTCAAGATAGAATTCCATGAAGTGATTCCAGTGAGCGTGGGTTGAGTCCAATGCTCAGAACTTATGAGCACTCATGATTGTTGTAGCCTTGTCCAAGACCTCTACAACCAAACATGACAGTCTTGATTCATACCTACTTCTGACATATGACTGACTGTGGAGGTTTGAATAATATGTTATACCAAAAAAAAATTATTCTGGAAGTCAAAACATGCACAAGAAATATAGTAAACGATCGACAAGAGATAGCAACACTTTACTCATAAATAAAACATCTTTTATTCATCATCAATTGTCAATTACACTTTACAAATTTCGATGTTATCTAACTACTAAATCTAATATCATCCTTCAGCCCTATGCTCCGAGCATGCTGGAGATGCTTAACCCGAGTCAGTCCCTTCATAAGGGGATATGCCGGATTCTCATCTGATGATACCCTCTTTGCCACGAGGAGTCCTTCATCGATCCGATGTCTGATGAAATGGTATTTTATGTCGATGTGTCTGGATCTCCCGTGATCCCTTGGTTCCTTGGCTAAGGCAATAGCACTTTCACTATCACAGAAAATTTCCATTGGCTCTTTAATAGCTGGTACAACTCCAAGGTCTCCAATGAATTTCTTCAACCATATCGCCTCCGTTGCTGCCTCGCTAGCTGCAATATACACTGATTCACAAGTAGAATCCGCCACTGTCTCTTGCTTGGAACTCTTCCAAGAAATTGCTCCTCCATTTAGGGTAAAGACCCAGCCTGACTGAGAGCGGAAATTATCCCTATCAGTCTGGAAGCTAGCACCACTATACCCTACAACTCTCAAGTCATCACTCCCACCGAGGGTAAGGACCCAGTCCTTAGTCCTTCGTAGATACTTGAGAATATTCTTTACCGCAGTCCAGTGTGCCTTGCCAGGGTTCCCCTGAAACCTGCTAACCATGCTCAGGGAAAAAGCTACATCAGGTCGAGTACACGTCATAGCATACATGATCGATCCTACAGCCGAAGCATAAGGTATTCGACTCATTTCTGCTACCTCAGCCTCAGTGCTAGGGCTTTGTGTCTTACTCAATTTGGCGTTACTCTTGATGGTCAACTCTCCTTTCTTGGAGTCCTGCATGCTGAATCTCATCAGCACCTTATCCAAGTAGGTACTCTGACTAAGTCCAATTAGTCTTTTACTCCGATCTCTCAAGATCCTTATCCCTAAAATATAGGCAGCTTCACCAAGGTCCTTCATAGAGAAACACTTCCCAAGCCAGGACTTTACTTCCTGCAGGGTTGGAATGTCATTTCCTATGAGTAGTATGTCATCCACATACAGTACCAAAAAGCTAACTATACTCCCACTAGCCTTGACATACACACAAGATTCATCTTCACTCCTAGAAAAGCCAAATTCCTTGACCTTTTCATCAAAGCAAAGATTCCATCTGCGAGGTGCTTGCTTTAATCCATAGATGGATTTCTCAAGCTTACACACTCTATTAGGGTACTCGTTACTGACAAAACCCTCTGGCTGACTCATGTAAACATCTTCAGCCACCTTTCCATTAAGGAAAACTGTTTTGACATCCATTTGCCAAATTTCATAGTCATGAAATGCGGCTATGGCTAACATAACCCTAATAGACTTAATCTTGGCTACCGGAAAAAAGGTCTCATCATAATCCACTCTAGGAATTTGTGAGAACCCCTTTGCAACCAGTCTAGCCTTATAAGTGTGTACATTACCATCCATGTCGGTCTTCTTCTTGAAGATCCATTTGCACCCCACCGTCTTACGACCCGGTACATTTTCAACCAAGTTCCAAACTTGATTGTCATACATGGATTGTATCTCTCTATCCATAGCCTCTTTCCATTTAGCAGACTCGGGGCCTGCCATGGCTTCCTCGTAGTTGTTAGGGTCATCTTGACTTACTAGTGTCCCATCACTAATAAGTGTCTCACCTTCTGCAGTAATATGGAATCCATAGTAATGCTAAGGTGCACTCCTAACTCTCGTGGAACGCCTCAGAGGTACAGATTCGTCAATTGGCTCAACAGGAGTTTCCTCCTCAAGTTGAGGTTTAGAGTTTGAAGTTCCTTCACCACTTGACTCTTGAATTTCTTCAAGATCCATTTGCCTCCCACTGTCTCCTTGGCTTATAAACTCTCTTTCTCGAAAGACTCCTCTTCTTGCTACAAAGACCACATTGTCACTAGGTCTGTAGAAGAGGTAACCAAAGGATTACTGTGACTAGCCGATGAAAATACACCTCTCGCTTCGAGGTTCGAGCTTATCATGAGTCTCGCGTCTCACGAAAGCCTCGCAACCCCAAATCTTGATGTGGTCTAGTTTAGGTACTTTACCAGTCCACATCTCGTGAGGAGTTATGGCAACTTTCTTTGTAGGGACTAGATTAAGGATATGGGCGGCAGTCTCTAAGGCATACCCCCAGAATGAGATTGGTAGCGAAGCTCGACTCATCATGGAACGAACCATGTCCAACAAGGTTCGATTACGCCTCTCAGCCACACCATTCAACTGTGGTGTCCTGGGAGGTGTCAATTGTAAGACAATCCCACATTCCCTTAGATAGTCGAGGAACTCTGAACTAAGATACTCACCACCTCGATCGGATCGAAACATCTTAATGTTCCTGCCCAATTATTTCTCGACTTCCTGTTTAAATTCCTTAAACCTCTCGAAAGTCTCTGACTTATGTTTGATTAAGTAGACATATTCATATCTACTGTAATCATCAGTAAAAGTCAAATAATAATGATTAGCATCCCTTGTGGCATGTTTTAATGGTCCACACACATCCGTGTGTATTAGGTCCAACAAACCTTCACCCCTCTCATAAGAACCTGTGAAGGGTGACTTTGTCATTTTTCCAAGTAAGCATGATTCGCAACTATCATCTGACTTTAGTTCAAACGACTCCAAGACTCCATCCTTTTGGAGTTGGCCTATGCGTTTCTTGCTTATATGTCCAAGGCGACAATGCCATAATGATGCTTTATCCAAGTTATTATTATTAGTAGAACCAATACACAAAACATTATTTCCTAAGTTATCTACAACAGACACAGCTTCATACACACCATCACAAGGTAAGCTTTAAAATAAAGAACATTATTAAAGAAAGCATCAATAGAACCAACTTCATTATTAAATGAAAAGGTAAACCCTTGTTTGTACAAAGCATGAAAGAATATAATATTTCTTGCCATTCCTGGCGAGTAACAACATTTATTCAAATCTAAACTAAACCCACTACTTAGCGATAAAGTATAAACTCCAATCTTGGTGACAGGTGAAGCTTTCCTATTCCCCATGATTAAGTTTATTCTTCCTTGCTCCACATCCTCACTTCTTCTTAGTTGCTACAAGTCACAACAAATATGAATACCACAACCAGTATCAAGGACCCAAGATTTAGAATGGGGTGAGTTATTAGAAATGATAGTGTAAATACCTGCATGGTTGGGTTTGACTTTCCCATCCTTTACATCCTGCTGGTATATTGGGCAGTTCCGCTTCCAATGAGCCTTTTCATGGAAATAGAAGCATTCAGCCTCTTTTGTGTCAGAAGAAGGAATAATGAAACCTTTCTTGGTTCCACTTGAAGAAGAGCCATCAAGGGTCCGAGCCTTGGTACCCTTCGAAGATCTCTTTCTCTTCCTCCCTCGACTTTTCCCGATTTCCAAAACCGGAGTTGAGTTTGGAGTAGGAGTGATAGCAACTGACTTCCCCTTAAGACTTGTTTCTGCGGTCTTGAGAAGTCCATGAAGTTTGCTGAGGGTGACCTCTTCCTTGTTCATGTGATATGTCATGCGGAATTGATCATAGCACGATGGTAAGGAGTGCAAAATGATATCTATTGCAAGCTCCTCAGGGAAGTTCACATTAAGCTTCATCAACTGATCCACATACCTTTGCATTTTCTGCATGTGGCTTGTGACGGATTCCCCGTCCTTCATCATGGCTGTTATCATGGAGCAGATCATCTCATACCTCTCTTGTCGTGCACTTTGATGGTATCTTTCCATCAAATCTTGGTGCATTTCATAGGGGTAGAAATCTTCATACGACTTTTGGAGTTCAGCTGTCATTGTGGCCAACATGATGCAAGCCACCTTGGTCGCATCTCTTTCATGAGTATGAAAGTCAGCGATCTCCTGGGGAGATGTAGTGGACTCATCAATTTCCTTAAGCTCCTTGTCAAGGACATATTCTTTGTCCTCGTAGCGGGTAATCATCCTGATGTTTCTGATCCACTCATTGAAGTTGGATCCATCAAAGTTAACTTTCCCACACAAGCTCATAAGAGTAAAGGAGCCATTAGGATTCAAGCCAGAAGCAGCATTGTTTGAAGACATCTGAAAGAAGAGAACAAGTTTAGTATAGATATATGAGAGTCCTTAATAAAACACCCAAATGTAATATTAAGGCTACGATCCAATCACAATATAACATAGTTTAGAAGAGGTATGCCGTAGTCTAAGCTATACCATATTTGAAAGGTAGGTGAATGACGATTCACCAATTTCCACCACGAAAACCGACACATTTAAGTATAAGGTTTTTTTGTTTGGTTCTTAGAAATTCCTAGATTCTTTGAGATTCAATGAGCTTTTCAAAGGCATGTTTCAATCTTGAGTGTGCCCTCCAAGTTTTGTTACTGGGATACCGAGGATCACAAAACGAGGTCTGAAGTAACCATGCAAATCACTTGGTACCCTTAAACTTTATCACTCAATCGATGTGCCGGTAAACCACACACGCTCCACCGATACTATAATAAACCTTAAGTCACCCTTTACCTACCTTGTTACGTCCAAGTTAGTGTGCCGGTTAACCACACACGCTCCACCAACGACTTAGACAAAGTGTAAAGTGTAATTTCATGGATTAGCACCTTATTCACATTTTCCTAAAGTAACTAAGATTGGGAATTTAATTAAACATTTAGTTACTTTACTATATTCATCATACTTTGAATGAGAATTTATAAGTCCTTGTCTTACCCGTTCGGCTAACGACCCTCCACCAGTCAAGAAAGCGGTGGGTGAGAGTAGATAGCCATTAAGTCACCATTTTATAGGCAACAACCTTATACCCACCTTATAGACCGGCTTCGTGAATGAGGCGTACTAGCAGTAAGACGACTTTGTTCTTATACATATATATAATTATTAAATCATCATAATATAAGTATAAGGATTGAATTTTAACTTTTAAAATTCTAAGGGTTGGAACTAAAGTTTTAACTTAACTTTACTTGTTCCAAAACTTGAGGGAAAGTTTTGTAACTTTCAAAACTTTTCATTTCTTGTAACTTATGAGTTTAATAGAGTAATAAAATGAAGACTCTTCATTTTTCTAACTCTTGTGTTCTTTTTAATGGTTTTAATTCAAGTGTGACTCTTGGTTTTCCATAACTTGAGGACAAGTTATGGACTCCATTAAAACACATTATGATCAAGAATTAATCTACGACATAGGTTACAAATAATTCCTATGATCATCTAAAACATCATAAGAACAAGAACATGAATATGAACACAATCAAAAATTACATTTAAAACTTTGTAATTTTGATAACTAGTTGTTGTAAATGAATTTGAAAGAACATTACACCATTAAAACAAGTTTTCAAGTACCAAAACAGTTTAGGGTAATGTTTCTAGTCCATTTCCAGCAACTAAAGTCGAAATTCTGCAATCTGTCGACCCTACTCGCCGAGTAAGTTGAAGATACACGTGAACTCGACGAGTCCCCCCCATGGACGTGACGAGTCCATTCGTTAGACAGCAAGATTTTCGACTTTTTTTCAACTTTTAAGCACAAATAAAAAGCAAACAAGCCTAGGCTCTGATACCACTAATGGTTTTTGAGCATTCTAACACTTCCTAAGTGTACATGCAACCCTAATAACCTTGGATCTATGTTTGTCTAATTATCATGCAAAGTTGAATTCCAACGCTATATTCCTAACTAGCATACATGGGGAACAATTTTAACTTGAATGATAGATACAATAACTTACCTTGTTGTCGCTTATGTTCCTTGAAACCTTATGAGCCTAGCACCCCAAGTGTGATGCCTCAAATGCTTCACACAACACCAAATGCTCTTGGAAAGACTTTTGAGAGAATGCACACTTATTGAAATCGGCCTAGCCCTCTTGTTTTCCTTAGTGTAGCCGATTTTGGTGGAGAATGAGATGCTTATATAGTGTTGACACATCTAGTGTTACACCATGTAAACCCTAATGTGTCATGACTCTTCATTTCCATGACCCATGGGTTTGTAACTCCCATGGAGCATCCATGGAGCATCCTATGGGTAGAACCTAACTTGATAATCCATGGAGCCTCTTGGCCCACTATACAAGATATGGATGATTTACATAATCAACCCATATATTTAATTAGTTCTCTTTTGATCACTTAATTAATTCTAAATTAATTATTGATCAAACTAATCAAATAATATTATTAATATATTAGAACTTATAATATATTAATAATCTCCAAGTGTTATTTCTCTCATTTAGTCTATCCAATTGCACGGTGCCATGCAACCCAAATGGACCATGCCGGGTCGGGTTAAGTACATACCAGAAATAGTTATGGACTCAGACATCTTATCAAACTCTCTTAGGGACCGAAACCAAGAAGACCTGAACCCTCCTGAACCCGAAGGTCCTCTCGGGGTCGAACCTCTCCCAAGAGGAACCGAACCCGAAAGGTCCTCTCAGGGCCGAACCTCACCGAAGAGGAACCGAACCCGAAAGGTCCTCTCAGGACCGAACCTCTCCCAAGAGGAACCGAACCCCAAAGGTCCTCTCAGGGCCGAACCTCACCCAAGAGGAACCGAACCCGAAAGGTGCTCTCAGGGCCGAACCTCGCTTAAAGGAACCGAACCCGAACCTCGCTCAAAGGAACCGAACCCGAAGGCTACTGTTCATTCGGCTCATTTCGGGTCTGACCACCTTCGCCTCTTATCGTCGGACCGAGCCTCCCTTCGCTTCCTCACCTCCTCTCGCATCCTTGCCTCCCATCGTTTCCGGCTTAGTCCACAGCAAGGACCGAACCTTGGCCTAGGGACCAAACCTCGGCCTAGGACCGAGAGGTCTCGCTGGGAATGCTTTTCTTCCCAGTTTTCGACTAGTTTTGCGTTAAACGCCCGTTTTTAATTATTTTAACGCGCGATTTTCACCCAAAATCACATTTTAACATAATAAACCCTAAATATTCACAATTTAATCATATTTTCATATAAATATTTATTTAAATAATAAAAGTTAGTGGGTAAAGTACAAAGTGATTCTTCAAGTGTTCTTGGGTTGAACATTTCTCTTCTTCAACACTTATCTACTGAAATCACATAAGGTGAGTTCATACCCCTACATTTTCATGTTTTCTCAAGTTTTCAGGGGGGAATACAAGTTAAAACACCAAGAACATAACTAAATTTTTTTAACAACCTTCATCAGAAAATTTCAACTCCATTCACGGACTGTTTTGGGCATCTTAAACATTTTTCATTTCAAAACTGTACAAGGTGAAAATAGTTCAAGTTCTTAGCTTTAAAATGACTACTTGCATATCTGCATACGATTTTTCTACAATTTATGGTGATTTTTACAAAACTGCCTATCATTTCAAACAACAATCCGGACCAGTCTGTGATTTTGGACTTATTCACCCAAGTTTTAGGTCATCAAAAATCGTGATAAAAATTATGAGCAAACTAGGCACATTTTGGGAACTCTCAGAATTAACGGATTTAGTTTTCGACTTCGTATGATTTTTCTATTATTTTTCTAAAACAGTGTAGAAAGATTAAGAATTAGTTAACATCTTCTAACTATCAAAACACTTTGTAACATGTTGAGCAAAGTGTTAAGTCTTTGATGAGTTCGTATATTA
Source organism: Lactuca saligna (assembly GCF_052625555.1). Taxonomy (NCBI): domain Eukaryota; kingdom Viridiplantae; phylum Streptophyta; class Magnoliopsida; order Asterales; family Asteraceae; genus Lactuca; species Lactuca saligna. Next base: position 154,471,912 of record NC_136419.1, read on the forward strand.
CATGTATTTCTTGTTATGATATATTTGTATAATAGGAAATTACTTACTGAATTTTATAAGAATCCTCCATCATAATCATTAGTACAAAACAAAGCAAGTTAAACATAGCTATATTGTACTATACATTTGACTTACATAAAATGGGATTCTTAAACACCACAAAGAAATATACTAAACTATAATAGGTATAGTTAGGGTACATATACATTTCAAACATTTTAATAAACTATAATAGGTATAGTTTATGATCATTTACATAACATACTCGTACAAAAGGGGGTACAAATACAAAGTACCGGGTTTTTATACAAAAGAGGGTACAAATACAAAGTGTCGGGTTTATATACAAAAAGGGGTACAAATACAAAGTACCGATTTTTATAAAAAAGGGGGTACAAATACAAAGTGTCGAGATTATTTACAAAAAGGGGTACAAATACAAAGTGTCGGGTTTATATATAAAAAGGGGTACAAATACAAAGTGTCGGTTTTTATACAAAAGAGGTACAAATACAAAGTGTCGGGTTTATATACAAAAAGGGGTACAAATACAAAGTGCCGGTTTTTATACAAAAAGGGGTACAAATACAAAGTGTCGGGTCTTTATACAAAAAGGGGGTACCGATACAAAGTACCAGGTTCACTTAAAATAGTTATTATGGTATTAAAACTATATTTCATCTAGAATTGTTAGACTTCAACTATAATCATTGAGCGTACATGTTTGAGTCATATAAAAATTTAGTCTTGATTGGCTTAGAAATGGTGGTGCCCGCCTCATCTCCTGTTCCTCGTTGGGTTGTGGACCTAGGGCAGACCCACTATATTCAACGTTTTATCTAATTTATACCTTATATAACTTATATACGCTGGTCGATTATAGAGGAACTCTACGGGTCATTCTAGGGTTCATTAATGCATCATATAGGAATATTTCTATTCACACTTAACTAAGAAAATATTGGATTTTTTGGAAATCAAACTATATCGATTTTACAAGAAAAATGGTTTCTACTTCAAACAAAACTCTTATGAACTCACCAACTTAATTGTTGACACTTTTTCAAAACTACTTGTATTCTCAGGAAATCAATGAAATAGGAAAACTTCATCGCTTTGAGGATGGACGTTAAACCATCAACAATTTATTTTTGTCATCATAATGTAATTGATTTTGAATCATGTAAACATATACTTTGGTGTAACGTTTTAAATTATATTTATGATGGTTGTATTTACTTTGAGCACTATTATATTCGTTGTTGTGATACTGTACATGAAGTCCTCCCACCCCAGACGTTTCCACCATCCTTGGTTTGGGGGTGTGACAGATTGGTATCAGAGCATTGTTTATAGTGAACTAAGTATATCGAACCACATAAGATATACAAACTATAAATGCATTGGGACAAAGTCTCTGATTTAAAGTTTCAAAACAACTATACTTTTAGAAATAAATAGTTTCGTATTAAAAGTATACATGCATGCATACATACTAAGGTCAGCGTCATTCTAGAACAAAACAAAAGTAATGATTGTTGGATATCACAGGTAAGCTTGGGGATGTATGGTCAGTCTTGGGAGTGGCATAGCCTGATCAACTATGCTGGTCCGAGGAGTGATTAGCGTATGCCCAAGAATAGTTGTGATGTGGCAACATGTCTAAAACTTACCAACACTACCACAATGAAATACCATAGGGGTATTTTGGCATTATTATAATTACTTATCTGAGAACTAAATAGATTTTTATCAATAGGTCAATAGTTGCTTAGTGGATACATTAAAATTTTATGTATCCAGGACATCATAGACTTAGAATCTGTGGATCTTTGCTCTACTTCCTGTTCTCGTTTGATTGGGGATTTAGAGTTAGGGTCGCTTATTCGAAGGCCTATCCTATCCCGAATACATATGACTAGTATGCACTAAACAATGCATTGAAGTACCTGATAAAGATCATCATATAATTATCTAATTAGTACGTCTACTTAGTTATTTCTTATATCCCCATTTCTCGCATGGATATCATGGCTGGATTTCCTTCCCCACGATGACCCGTGTTCCAAATCCCAACCCTCGACCGGCTTTTCAAGGCCCGATGCCTCCTTTGGTAGAGTACTTGGAAACCTGGAGCGAAGAGCAAGACCAACCTATGTCGTTTAATGGAGACTGAAGCTTCTACAACATAAATGAAGGAAACTCGGCAGATAGAATTCTTCCAATCCTGGTCTATAGAGTTGCCCGAAACGAGATTCATGGCAGAACAACTCTCCATCGTATCGCAGAGATTGATGCAAATGCAAGAATCCATACAATCCACACCAATCGCCTTGAGCACACTCGTGAATAGTCTCAGAGAGACCATGAAACCGTGCTGCGAGCACCGGCTGAAACACGAACCGAAGTCATAGAACTCTGAGTACGCTAGAGGGTGTACGAAAGGCCCATGCTTGATATGGAGCGGCAACTAGCTGAATTGAGGGTTCACCAGAGGGAAGACTGCCGCCAGTAGTAGATGCCTTACTTTCTTTCCCTATTAACAAGGAATTTTTCTTTTCCCTATCTATGTCCTATGGGGCATTCTCTATGAAACCATCTTGTACTGTAAGTGATGGGTTTTGAGCATTCTAACACTTCCTAAGTGTACATGAAACCCTAATAACCTTGGATCTATGTTTGTCTAATTGTCATGCAAAGTTGAATTCCAAGGTTATATTCCTATCTAGCATACATGGGGAACAATTTTAACATAAAGTATAGATAGAATAACTTACCTTGTTGTTGTTTGTGTTCCTTGAAACCTTGTGAGCCTAGCACCCCAAGTGTGATGCCTCAAATGCTTCACACAACACCAAATTCTCTTGGAAGAACTTATGAGAGAACACACACTTCTCAAAATCGGCCAAGCCCTCTTGTTTCTTAGTGTAGCCAATTTTAGGTGGAGAGCATGTTACTTATATAGTGTTGACACATCTAGGGTTAAACCCTAATGTGTCATGACTCTTCATTTCCATGACCCATCGGTTTGTCACTCCCATGGAGCATCCATGGAGCATCCTATGGGTAGAACCCAACTTGATAATCCATGGAGCCTCTTAGCCCACTATACAAGATATGGATGATTTACATAATCAACCCATATATTTAATTAGTTCTCTTTTGATCACTTAATTAATACTAAATTAATTATCGATCAAACTAATAAAATAATATTATTAATATACTAGAACTTATAATATATTAATAATCTCCAAGTTTTATTTCTCTAATTTTGTCTATCTAATTGCATGGTGCCATGCAACCCAAATGGACCATGCCGGGTCGGGTCAAGTACATACCAGAAATAGTTATGGACTTAGACACCTTATCCAACAGTCTCCCACTTGGATAAGTCTAATAACTATTACTGCAAGTATGACTTCAGGAACCGATCGGCAATCGTAGCTCTTTTCAAGGTTTCTCGAAACTGAGAAGATGATGGTACGCCATTTAAGATAAGTGATCATATAATCCTCTGTTCTAGATATCAGTCGGACAAATACATGGAACAATGTCTTACTTATTGTCCAACATTTGTTTCCCGATTTCCGATTTGTTTGACAAAGAACTTCATTGAACACATCAATTTAGTTCTGACCGGGCCCGGTACATAGGTCAAAACAAAATCATCGAGGGGCCCAGATATCAGCTTCTAATCCAAGAAGGAACAGATAAACTTCGACTCATATGTTTGTTCTACTACTCATTGAATTACACATAAGAGCGCGATTTTATAACATCGAGTTACCAATGCATTTTTCGTACAATCAATGCATAACCAACTTGTAAGTAACAAATCATATCTCTAGGTTTAAAGACTTATATGATATTACCGTCTCACGATCACTCGAGATAGAATTCCATGAAGTGATTCCAGTGAGCGTGGGTTGAGTCCAATGCTCAGAACTTATGAGCACTCATGATTGTTGTAGCCTTGTCCCAGACCTCTACAACCAAACATGACAGTCTTGATTCATACCTACTTCTGACATATGACCGACTGTGGAGGTTTGAATAATATGTTATACCAAACAAAATTATTCTGGAAGTCAAAACATGCAAAAGAATTGTAGTAAACGATTGACAAGAGATAGCAACACTTTACTCATAAATAAAACACTTTTATTCATCATCAAATGTCAATTACACTTTTATTCATCATCAAATGTCAACTACTAAATCTAATATCATCCTTCAGCCCTATGCTCCGAGCATGCTGGAGATGCTTAACCCGAGTCAGTCCCTTCGTGAGGGGATATACCGGATTCTCATCTGATGATACCCTCTTTGCCACGAGGAGTCCTTCATCGATCCGATGTCTGATGAAATGGTATTTTATGTCGATGTGTCTGGATCTCCCGTGATCCCTTGGTTCCTTGGCTAAGGCAACAGCACTTTCACTATCACAGAAAATTTCCATTGGCTCTTTAATAGCTGGTACAACTCCAAGGTCTCCAATGAAGTTCCTCAGCCATAAAGCCTCCTTTGCCGCTTTGCTAGCTGCAATATACTCTGATTCACAAGTAGAATCTGCCACTGTCTCTTGCTTGGAACTCTTCCAAGAAATTGCTCCTCCATTTAGGGTAAAGACCCAGCCCGACTGAGAGCGGAAGTTATCCCTATCAGTCTGGAAGCTAGCATCACTATACCCTACAACTCTCAAGTCATCACTCCCACCGAGGGTAAGTACCCAGTCCTTAGTCCTTCGTAAGTACTTGAGAATATTCTTTACCGCAGTCCAGTGTGCCTTGCCAGGGTTCCCCTGAAACCTGCTAACCATGCTCAAGGCAAAGGCTACATCAGGTCGAGTACACGTCATAGCATACATGATCGATCCTACAGCCGAAGCATAAGGTACTAGACTCATTTCTGCTATCTCAGCCTCAGTGCTAGGGCTTTGTGTCTTACTCAACTTGGCGCTACTCTGGATGGGCAACTCTCGTTTCTTGGAGTCTTGCATTCTGAATCTCTTCAGAACCTTCTCCAAGTAGGTACTTTGACTAAGTCCAATTAGTCTTTTACTCCGATCTCTCAAGATCCTTATCCCCAAAATATAGGCAGCTTCACCAAGGTCCTTCATAGCGAAACACTTTCCAAGCCAGGACTTTACTTCCTGCAAGGTTGGAATGTCGTTTCCTATGAGTAGTATGTCATCCACATACACTACCAAAAAGCTAACTATACTCCCACTAGCCTTGACATATACACAAGATTCATCTTCACTCCTAGAAAAGCCAAATTCCTTGACCTTTTCATCAAAGCAAAGATTACATCTGCGAGGTGCTTGCTTTAATCCATAAATGGATTTCTCAAGCTTACACACTCTATTGGGGTACTTGTTGCTGACAAAACCCTCTGGCTGACTCATGTAAACATCTTCAGCCAACCTCCCATTAAGGAAAGCGGTTTTGACATCCATTTGCCAAATTTCATAGTCATGAAATGCGGCTATGGCTAACAGAACCCGAATAGACTTAATCTTGGCTACCGGAGAAAAGGTCTCATCATAATCCACTCCAAGAATTTGAGAGAAGCCCTTTGCGACCAGTCTAGCCTTATAAGTGTGTACTTTACCATCCATGTCGGTCTTCTTCTTGAAGACCCATTTGCACCCTACAGTCTTTCGACCTGGTACATTCTCAACCAAGTTCCAAACTTGATTGTCATACATGGATTGTATCTCGCTATCCATAGCCTCTTTCCATTTAGCAGACTCGGGGCCTGCCATGGCTTCCTCGTAGCTGTTAGGGACATCTTGACTTACTAGTGTCTCATCACTAATAAGTGTCTCACCTTCTACAGTAATATGGAATCCATAGTAATGCTCAGGTGCACTCCTAACTCTCGTGGAACGCCTCAGAGGTACAAATTCATCAATTGGCTCAACAGGAGTTTCCTCCTCAAGTTGAGGGCTAGAGTTTGAAGTTCCTTCACCACTTGACTCTTGAATTTCTTCAAGATCAACTTGCCTCCCACTATCTCCTTGGCTTATAAACTCACTTTCTCGAAAGACTCCTCTTCTTGCTACAAAGACCACATTGTCACTAGGTCTGTAGAAGAGGTAACCAAAGGATTGCTGTGGGTAGCCGATGAAAATACACCTCTCGCTTCGGGGTTCGAGCTTATCATGAGTCTCGTGTCTCACAAAAGCCTCGCAGCCCCAAATCTTGATGTGGTCTAGTTTAGGTACTTTACCAGTCCACATCTCGTAAGGAGTTTTGGCAACTTTCTTTGTAGGGACTAGATTAAGGATATGGGCGGCAGTCTTTAAGGCATACCCCCAGAATGAGATTGGTAGCGAAGCTCAACTCATCATGGAACGAACCATGTCCAACAAGGTTCGATTACGCCTCTCAGCTACACCATTCAACTGCGGTGTCCTGGGAGGTGTCAATTGTGAGACAATCCCACATTCCTTTAGATAGTCGAGGAACTCTGAACTAAGATACTCACCACCTCGATCGGATCGAAGCATCTTAATGTTCCTGCCCAATTGATTCTCGACTTCCTGTTTAAATTCCTTAAACTTCTCGAAAGTCTCTGACTTATGCTTGATTAAGTAGACATATCCATATCTACTGTAATCATCGGTAAAAGTCAAATAATAACGATTAGCATCCCTTGTGGCATGTTTGAATGGTCCACACACATCCGTGTGTATAAGGTCCAACAAACCTTCACCCCTTTCACACGAGCCTGTGAAGGGTGACTTTGTTATTTTTCCAAGTAGGCATGATTCGCAACTATCATTTGACTTTAGGTCAAACGACTCCAAGACTCCATCCTTTTGGAGTTGGCCTATGCGTTTCTTGCTTATATGTCCAAGACGACAATGCCATAATGATGCTTTATCCAAGTTATTATTATTAGGAGAATCAATACACAAAACATTATTTCCTGAGTTATTTACAATAGATACATCTTCATACACACCATCACAAGGTAATGCTTTAAAATAAAGTACATTATTAAAGGAAGCATTAATCGAACCAACTTCATTATCAAACGAAAAGGTGAAACCTTGTTTGTACAATGCATGAAAGGAAATAATATTTCTTGCCATTTCTGGCGAATAACAACATTTATTCAACTCTAAATTTAACCCACTACTTAGCGATAAAGTATAAACTCCAATCTTGGTGACAGGTGTAACTTTCCTATTCCGCATGATTAAGTTTATTCTTCCTTGCTCCACATTCTCACTTCTTCCTAGTCCCTTCAAGTCACAACAAATATGAATACCGCAAGCGGTATCAAGGACCCAAGATTTCGAATGGGGTGAGTTATTAGAAATGATAGGGTAAATACCTGCATGGTTGGGTTTGACTTTTCCATCCTTTACATCCTGCTGGTACTTTGGGCAGTTTCGCTTCCAATGAGCTTTTTCATGGCAATAGAAGCATTCAGCCTCTTTTGGGTCAGAAGAAGGAGTAATGAAACCTTTCTTGGTTCCACTTGAAGAAGAGCCATCAAGGGTCCGAGCCTTGGTACCCTTTGAAGATCTCTTTCTCTTCCTCCCTCGACTTTGCCCGATTGCCAAGACCGGAGTTGAGTCTGGAGTAGGAGTGATAGCAACCGACTTCCCTTTAAGACCTGTTTCTGCGGTCTTGAGAAGTCCCTGAAGTTTGCTGAGGGTGACCTCTTCCTTGTTCATGTGATATGTCATGCGGAATTGATCATAGCACGATGTTAAGGAGTGCAAAATGATATCTATTGCAAGCTCCTCAGGGAAGTTCACATTGAGCTTCAGCAAACGATCCACATACCTTTGCATTTTCTGCATGTGGCTCGTGACGGACTCTCCGTCCTTCATCATGGTTGTTATCATGGAGCAGATGACTTCGTACCTCTCTTGTCGTGCACTTTGATGGTATCTTTCCATCAAATCTTGGTGCATTTCATAAGGGTAGAAATCTTCATAAGACTTTTGGAGTTCAGCTGTCATGGTGGCCAACATGATGCAAGCCACCTTGGTTGCATCTCTTTCATGAGTATGAAAGTCAGCGATCTCCTGGGGAGTTGCAGTGGACTCGTCAATTTCCTTAAGCTCCTTGTCAAGGACATATTCTTTGTCCTCGTAGCGGGTAATCATCCTGATGTTTCTGATCCACTTATTGAAGTTGGATCCATCAAAGGTGACTTTCCCACACAAACTCATAAGAGTAAAGGAGCCATTAGGATTCGAGCCAGAAGCATTGTTTGAAGACATCTGAAAGAGAAGAACAAGTTTAGTTTAGATTTAAGAGAGTCCTTAATAAAACACCCAAATGTAATATTTAGGCTAGGATCCAATCACAATATAATATAACTTAGAAGAGGTATGCCGTAATCTAAGCTATACCATATTTGAAAGGTAGGTGAATGACGATTCACCAATTTCCACCACGAAAACCGAAATATTAGATATTTAGTTTCTATTGGTTTTAGAAATTCCTAGATTCTTTGAGATCCAATGAACTTTTCAAAGGCATGTTTCAATCTCGGGTGTGCCCTCCAGGTTTTGTGACTGGGATGCCGAGGATCACAAAACGAGGTGTGAAGTAACCATGCAAATCACTTGGTACCCTTAAAGTTTATCACTCAATCGATGTGCTGGTAAACCACACACGCTCCACCGATACTATAATAAACCTTAAGTCACCCTTTACCTACCTTGTTAAGTCCAAGTTAGTGTGTCGGTTAACCACACACGCTCCACCAACGGCTTAGACAAAGTGTAAAGTGTAATTTCATGGATTAGCACCTTATTCACATTTTTCCTAAAGTAACTAAGATTGGGAATTTAATAAACATTTAGTTACTTTATTATATTCATCATACTTTGAATGAGAATTTATAAGTCCTTGTCTTACCCGTTCGGCTAACAACCCTCCACCAGTCAAGCAAGCGGTGGGTGAGAATATTCACCCATTAAGTCACCATTTTATAGGCAACAACCTTATACCCACCTTATAGACCGGCTTCGTGAATGAGGCGTACTAGCGGTAAGACGACTTTATTCTTATACATATATATATAATTATTAAATTATCATAATATAAGTATAAGGGTTGAATTTTAACTTTTAAAATTCTAGGGGTTGGAACTTAAAGTTTTAACTTAACTTTACTTGTTCCAAAACTTGAGGGCAAGTTTTGTAACTTTCAAAACTTTTCATTTCTTGTAACTTATGAGTTTAATAGAGTAATAAAATAAAGACTCTTCATTTTTCTAACTCTTGTGTTTTCTTAATGGTTTTAACTCAAGTGACTCTTGGTTTTTCCATAACATAAGGATAAGTTATGGACTCCATTAAAACACATTATGATCAAGAATTAAACTACCAAATAGGTTACAAATAATTCCTATGATCATCTAAAACATCATAAGAACAAGAACATGAATATGAACACAATCAAAAATTACATAAAACTTTGTAATTTTGATAACTAGTTGTTGTAAATGAATTAGCAAAGACATTACACCACCAAAAACAATTTTTCAATTACCAAAACAGTTTAGGGTAATGTTTCTAATTCATTTTCCAGCAACTGAATCGAAATTCTGCACTTATTCGACCCTACTCGCCGAGTGCATAAACTGACTCGCCGAGTTGGTTGAAGATACTCATGGACTCGACGAGTCCCCCCTATAGACTCGACGAGTCCATTCGCAGACAGCAAAATTTCCGATTCTGTTTTCAACTTTTAAGCACAAATAAGAACAAACAAGCCTAGGCTCTGACACCACTGATGGGTTTTGAGCATTCTAACACTTCCTAAGTGTACATGCAACCCTAATAACCTTGGATCTATGTTTGTCTAATTGTCATGCAAAGTTGAATTCCAAGGTTATATTCCTATCTAGCATACATGGGGAACAATTTTAACATAAAGTATAGATAGAATAACTTACCTTGTTGTTGTTTGTGTTCCTTGAAACCTTGTGAGCCTAGCACCCCAAGTGTGATGCCTCAAATGCTTCACACAACACCAAATGCTCTTGGAAGAACTTATGAGAGAACACACACTTCTCAAAATCGGCCAAGCCCTCTTGTTTCTTAGTGTAGCCAATTTTAGGTGGAGAACATGTTACTTATATAGTGTTGACACATCTAGGGTTAAACCCTAATGTGTCATGACTCTTCATTTCCATGACCCATGGGTTTGTAACTCCCATGGAGCATCCATGGAGCATCTTATGGGTGGAACCCAACTTGATAGTCCATGGAGCCTTTTAGCCCACTATACAAGATATGGATGATTTACATAATCAACCCATATATTTAATTAGTTATCTTTTGATCACTTAATTAATTCTAAATTAATTCTTGATCAAACTAATCAAATAATATTATTAATATATTAGAACTTATAATATATTAATAATCTCCAAGTGTTATTTCTCTCATTTAGTCTATCCAATTGCATGGTGCCATGCAACCCAAATGGACCATGCCGGGTCGGGTCAAGTACATACCAGAAATAGTTATGGACTTAGACACCTTATCCAACAGTAAGTACTTTTAGTTATGCCTTTAGGCGGCCAAAACTCTCCTGCTCTGGATGTGATGTAAGACCCTCTCCAAGGTCAATTTTCCCCAATTTTCTACATCTTAAACATCAATGATGTTGTTAGTCAGATGAATTCTGTGACACTCTTTGTTCGAATACTTCCTAATGAGTCTATCTGAAACCCATTTTAGTCAAGTTGTTGGACTAGAGTAATTTAGCTTTGGGATCGTTCCCAATTTCATTCCAAGGTTGGATCACGTTATTCACCAACCAATGAAACCCGATTTTGAAACGACAAACGTCATAAGATCATTCTCCGAACTTACTCCTACTCTAATATAAGATTGCATCATAGGGATGTAGGTCAAACCTTCGAGAACATACTTCAATTGGTCATAATAAGGACCTAGCCTAGGTCAAGTATAAGGTTTCACTTGGATGCAAAACCTACTAAACTCATGAAGTTCATTCATATGGACTTCCTTTATGAATTACATATAAGGCATTCTTAAATCGGAGAATAATGCAGAAAAATCAAATTCTATAACAACTGACTTATCTTTGCTAGTAGAAACTTACCATTTGATCATTTTTTTACAAAATCACTTAAGAACGATGCCACCAAGGAAAAGACCCAGACCTTCCGGCAACACAGCCCCACTACCTCCAACGCCACCTCCTCAGTTTGATCCCGCAAAGTTCCAAGCTGCAGTAACAGCAGCCGTGGTAGCTGCAATGTCACAAATTGGTACAAATAGCACTGGTGGTGCTGGATCTGGAGCCACAAACTCTAACCACGGGGATAGTACAGGACGCACAAAGGAATGCACTTACAAGGACTTCACAAATGGCAAACCCGATTCCTTCGATGGAAGTGGGGGTATCCTCGCACTAATTCAATGGTTCGAGAGAACCGAAGAAATCTTTGAGATTTGTGCTTGCCCCGAAGCGAGCAAAGTCAAGTACGTGACATTCACCTTCATCGGAAGAGCTCTCATTTGGTGGAACGACAGAGTTAAGTCGCTTACGCTTGCAGTGGCTAACTCGTTAAGTTGGGAGGACTTAAAGAAGATGATGCTGAAGGAATATTGCTCAAGATGTGAAGTGAAAAAGTTGGAGCAAGAACTGTGGAATCTCAGAATGGCAGGCTCCGACCATACAACTTACACCAACCGATTTTGTGATCTAGCACTCCTTTGTCCCGCTATGGTCACCCCGAAAGACAAAAAATTGGAGCGATACCTCTGGGGATTGTCCCCCGAAATTCAAGATAGCGTGCTGGCCTCAAGACCAACTACCTTCGATAGCGCCAAGGAATTGGCACAACAACTCATCAACCATCATGCCAACCATGACACTATGACAACCACCCTTACTCAAGTAAGAGGAGGGAACAACGAAATAAAGTTTTGGGACAACAAGAAGGACCAATAAGCCCACGGCCTTGCTAAGAAGCAATAGATCTTTGTTGTTCATGCTGCCACAACCCTCACCACGCCAACTCCCATGAAACCATACGCTGGAACCCTTCCGAAATGCAACAAGTGTAACTTCCATCACACTGGGGCTTGCCAAAAGATGCATTGCAAAAACTGCGACAGAGAGGGGCACACTGTTCGTTTCTGTAAGGCACCAGCACGACCCATCAACCAGGTCCTTGGCTTTGGAGTAATCCCAACCTATTACAAGTGTGGAGAAACGGGACACTTTAAAAGGGACTGCCCAAGAACAAGAGATGCCGGTGGTGGTGGAAGGGTGCTTGCAATCACCAAAGGAGAAACCACCCCGGAACTACCTGCAAATATCAGTACGTGTTTCTAACATCGACATTTAAATTCTAAATTTATTTATATGTTAAATCTAGCATCGATTAAAGCATGCATAGTAGTAATCATGTGACATCGGGCGAGTTATTCCTCACCATAATCAATTTCTTGTACTGCGAAAAGTTTCCCCCATCTTTCCTCTGCATTCTTGGATCCCCATTCGAAGTGCAAATTTCGGGACGAAATTCCCTCTAATGGGGGGATGATGTGACAACCGTCAAATTCTGGTCAATTCAAAGTCAAATAAAGACAACAAGTTAAACCGGTCAACTCAACTAACCTTTGTGTACTAGGGCTTACGTTATGTATTTATTAAACAACTCGCTATTCTGATGAGAAATCATAAATCGAAAAGTACGTACAACTAGATCTCCTTAACCTAAAACTGTGGTAAGTGGCAAGCCAAACCGATAAAACAATGTTGCATACTCATCGGGAGTGTGTAAGATCCTTAAACAAGGCTTTACATGGTTTACGGACCCATCATTGCGAAGCCGGACACTCAAAAAGGTCACAAATGAAACATCTCCCAATCGTTTTCACTAAATCTCTCTCAAATATCTCTTTGTATGAGAAATCTCTCCAAGGATGTCAAATCTCTCCCAAATCTCTCCAAGTACGTGAAATCTCTCTCAAATATCTCTTCGTATGAGAAATCTCACAAAGAATGTCAAATCTCTCCCAAATCTCTCCAAGTATGTGAAATCTCTCTCAAATATCTCTTTGTATGAGAAATCTCTCCAAGGATGTCAAATCTCTCCCAAATCTCTCCAAGTTTGTGAAATCTCCCCCAAATCTCTCTCAAAGTTTCCATAACTTTTTGAAGTCATTTGGGTCATTCCGACCCTTAACCGGGTCAAAAATGGATTAAAACGGGGTAAAAACGAGTAAAATAGGCTTAAGGACCTCAAACCCTCTTATTAGGGGCGAAACCTCTTATGACCCGAAAGTCCTCTTAGGGACCGAAACCAAGAAGACGCGAACCCTCCTGAACCCGAAGGTCCTCTCAGGGCCGAACCTCTCCCAAGAGGAACCGAACCCGAAAGGTCCTCTCAGAGCCGAACCTCGCCCAAGAGGAACCGAACCCGAAAGGTCCTTTCAGGGCCGAAGCTCTCCCAAGTGGAACCGAACCCGAAAGGTCCTTTCAGGGCCGAACCTCTCCCAAGTGGAACCGAACCCGAAAGGTCCTCTTAGGGCCGAACCTCTCTTAAAGAAACCGAACCCGAACCTCGCTCAAAGGAACCGAACCCGAAGGCTACTGTTCATTCGGCTCATTTTGGGTCTGACCACCTTCGCCCCTTATCGTCGGACCGAGCCTCCCTTCGCTTCCTCGCCTCCTCTCGCATCCTCGCCTCCCTTTGTTTCCGACTCAGTCCACAGCAAGGACCAAACCTCGGCCTAGGACCGAGAGGTCTCGCTGGGAATGCTTTTCTTCCCGGTTTTCGACGAGTTTTGCGTTTAAGGCCCGTTTTTAATTATTTTGACGTGAAATTTTCACCCAAAATCATATTTTAACATAATAAACCCTAAATATTCACAATTTAATCATATTTTTATAGAAATCTTTATTTAAATAATAAAATTTAGTGGGTAAAGTACAAAGAGGTGGAGTGTTGACTTTGCTTTACCTTATGACACAAGCAACCACTCCCACACCCACTCTATGACCAGCCACACCTCCCCACCTTACCTAGGTCACTTCAATGTCCCTTACACTCAATTACCACCCATTCCCACATTTTTGAGATCTGGATATTCATCCTCTCTCCTCATTTCTCTCATTTCCTCTCATTTCACCAAGAATCAAACACCACTTTTCTCTCAAACTTTTTCTCTACCAAATTCGAGATTCAAGGCTGATTTTCAAGTGATCTTCCACTCTTAGTAAGTATAATTCATTCTCCCTTTGAATATCTCACTTCTTTCCACTCAAATCATGGATATCTTACACAAACTCCATCGTATTTGTGTTAGAGCTTCGAATCTTCAAGTGATTCTTCAAGTGTTCTTGGGTTGAACATTTCTCTTCTTCAACACTTATCTACTGAAATCACATAAGGTGAGTTCATACCCCTACATTTTCATGTTTTCTCAAGTTTTCAGAGGGGAATACAAGTTAAAACACCAAGAACATAACTAAATTTTTTTAACAGCCTTCATCAGAAAATTTCAACTCCATTCACGGACTATTTTGGGCATCTTAAACATTTTTCTTTTCAAAACTGTACAAGGTGAAAATAGTTCAAGTTCTTAGATTTAAAATGACTACTTGCACATCTGCATATGATTTTTCTACAATTTATGGTGATTTTTACAAAACTGCCTATCATTTCAAACAACAATCCGGACCAGTCTGTGATTTTGGACTTATTCACCAAAGTTTGAGGTCATCAAAAATCATGATAAAAATTATGAGTAAACTAGACACATTTTGGGAACTCTCAGAATTTACGGATCTAGTTTTCGACTTCGTATAATGTTTCTATTATTTTTCTAAAACAGTGCAGAAAGATTAAGAATTAGTTAACATCCTCTAACTATCAAAACACTTTGTAACATGTTGAGCAAAGTGTTAAGTCTTTGATGAGTTCATATATTACATGTATTTCTTGTTATGATATATTTGTATAATAGGAAATTACTTACTGAATTTTATAAGAATCCTCCATCATAATCATTAGTACAAAACAAAGCAAGTTAAACATAGCTATATTGTACTATACATTTGACTTACATAAAATGGGATTCTTAAACACCACAAAGAAATATACTAAACTATAATAGGTATAGTTAGGGTACATATACATTTCAAACATTTTAATAAACTATAATAGGTATAGTTTATGATCATTTACATAACATACTCGTACAAAAGGGGGTACAAATACAAAGTACCGGGTTTTTATACAAAAGAGAGTACAAATACAAAGTGCCGGGTTTATATACAAAAGGGGTACAAATACAAAGTACCGGTTTTTATACAAAAAGGGGTACAAATACAAAGTGTCGCGTTTATATACAAAAAGGGGTACAAATACAAAGTGTCGGGTTTATATATAAAAAGGGGTACAAATACAAAGTGCTGGTTTTTATACAAAAAGGGGTACAAATACAAAGTGTCGGGTTTATATACAAAAAGGAGTACAAATACAAAGTGCCGGTTTTTATACAAAAAGGGGTACAAATACAAAGTGTCGGGTCTTTATACAAAAAGGGGGTACCGATACAAAGTACCAGGTTCACTTAAAATAGTTATTATGGTATTAAAACTATATTTCATCTAGAATTGTTAGACTTCAACTATAATCGCTGAGCGTACATGTTTGAGTCATATAAGAATTTAGTCTTGATTGGCTTAGAATTGGTGGTGCCCGCCTCATCTCCTGTTCCTCGTTGGGTTGTGGACCTAGGGCAGACCCACTATATTCAACGTTTTATCTAATTTATACCTTATATAACTTATATACGCTGGTCGATTATAGAGGAACTCTATGGGTCATTCTAGGGTTCATTAATGCATCATATAGGAATATTTCTATTCACACTTAACTAAGAAAATATTAGATTTTTTGGAAATCAAACTATATCGATTTTACAAGAAAAACGGTTTCTACTTCAAACAAAACTCTTATGAACTCACCAACTTAATTGTTGACACTTTTTCAAAACTACTTGTATTCTCAGGAAATCAGTGAAACAGGAAAACTTCATCGCTTTGAGGATGGGACGTTAAACCATCAACAATTTATTTTTGTCATCATAATGTAATTGATTTTGAATCATGTAAACATATACTTTGGTGTAACTTTTCAATTATATTTATGATGGTTGTATTTACTTTGAGCATTATTATATTCGTTGTTTTGATACTGTACATGAAGTCCTCCACCCCCGGACGTTTCCGCCATCCTTGGTTTGGGGGTGTGACAAAGCGGCAAGGAACTCGTTAGATTTTGGTACGTCTCTCGATCTCGGATAACTTAACTAAGAACAATAAAAGACTAATTCAAATGTAAATTCTTCCTAGTAAGGCGAAAGTCACAGCACTGTTATAAAATTTAAAATTCATTAGGTAAAACTATAATGGCTAAACATATACGTTACGGCCATGTATATTTAAGATGGACAGACCTAGAGTGAGCGAATGCCGCCTCATTTCCTGTTCCTCGTTTGGTTGTGGATTTAGGGCGGGGTCGCTCAGTCAACAGTCCTCCCCACCTTAAATATACATGACTAGTATATGTGAGGCGATTATAGAAATGCCTCGTGAGAATCCATTCATGAAAAGGTACTCTATTCGGAAACACTTAGAACTCTCTATGGTTCCGCATTGACTCTATCAGTCCAGGTATCTGTGGTAGTGATACATAGGATGAAACCCGAGACGCCTAGAACTTGTGTGCCTGTTCGGTACATGACTCTATCGATCTTCATTATATATCATGTCGGAGTGTGCCAACTTTGACGACTCTATTGATCATGGTTCGACTTCGTGCAACCATGTGTACATCCTTAGTGCTGTGTAAAAAGAACTTTCTCCGTAGACTCGTCGGCAAATAGAGGTTCTTCCGAACCTAAACATAACACAAATGATCAAACATAATGCGATCCGTCAATCCACTCTCTTATCTCAAACCTTTCGAAGTACCCAAGAGAGGGTACCACGCACCGTCGACCGACCCCTCGTAGTCAGATGAACACTGAAGCGAAGGACACTATAGAAACTCCAGTAGACGACAAGCAACCAAAGCATACTCTGTAGATTTCCCCGGGAGACCCTTCGCACCTCGCACATCCGGTTCGTGAACCTAGAGAACAGAACTCATGAGACTGGCTTCTATAACCAGGTATATGCACAAAGGTGGCATATAATTGAGATAAAAAAGATTTAAGGTGTGTGTTTCCTCCCTATTCCCTGTTCCTCGTTGGGTTGTGGGTTTGGGGTGGAGTCGCACAGCTGAACATCCTGCCGACCTCAATTATATACTGCTTGCATACACCCGCTATTTGTAGTTAGGCTAAGCATGAGCTCTACCACGAACCTATTAGCAAAATGCTCCACCCTATTCCATAACGTAGGAGCCGGAGTCAAGAGAATCACCGCGGGTTGAGCTATTAAAGTTCCGAGCAATGAGACCCCATACTCACTAGATTTGATGTAGACCGAGGAAACTCAGAACCTTCGTAAGAGTAGTTGCAGTAGATGTTCGCACTACTCAGACACTTCGTCCCTCCTATTTTAGACAAGTAGTGCCTATCATCATCCACCCTCTTGCATGGAGGAAATCGTCGTTGCCCTGTAGATGATAAAATACATTCTCCGAAGTGAACACTAGGATACCGAGAATCAGAGGATAACCTTCGTGGCCAAGAATGCTTGATCACAGGGGTAGAAGTAATTGCGTTAAGCCTCGTGACCCAGATCCCGAAGAGATTATAGACTTGGCACCAACCTTGGGGTTAGTCGAGGGGTTATGTAGGAACGTGCGCTTTCCACACTAGAATAAACCAAAGTCTTGGAGAACCCTTGGACTATTAGGTGTTCCACGAATACCATCTCACGTAGAGATAGTAGAACCACCTCCCGAGATAGCCCAACACTCGTCTAGTGAAACCCTATCTCCCCGACCCTCAGGGTTTCCACATCTCAAGAGCCTTTAGTGCAGATTCGCTTTGCACAAGCTTGAGATAGACACACTACAGCAAACAGACAACCATAGTCACACAACCCACTCGATGACCTAGAAAGTCTCTATCAGCCAGTTGACAAGAAACACGAAACCAAAGACCACCCGAGCTTTCTAAGAACCAACCTGAAGGACTACACCACCAGTAGTGGAGAGAACATTAGGAACTTCGGAATGGCGATCACGCCAGTGATGATCTTGCCATAGAAGTACACTATGTTATAAGTACTGAAAAGCTCTACCATTCCGAGAGCTTAGGACCATATGGGAATCCCCATGGAGACTTGGTCCAACCCTTTTAGGGCCGCCACTACCTTCGGATATACTAGAAGATTCACACCCGGTCGATCCACTTCTTAGACATGATATGTGATTTCCCAACAACACTCTTCATGCCTCATACATCTTGATAGGAACCATTGAGAACCTTGACTTCATAGATACACCAGTCGGAACCCACTACCTACACTAGACGGAATCCGCATCCCGTATGTGAAGGTCTGTTGGAATGACAAACACAGACCAGAGATCACTTGGGAATGCGAGGAAAACCATATAGGAAGTACTCTCTTACCTCTACTTGGCCATTCATATCTACTTCCTCGCCTAGACCTGAATTTCGGGACGAAATTCCCTCTAACAGGGGGATGATGTGACAACCCAAATTCTCCCGTTACATTTCCCCGTTACCGTTAACGGAATATTCCAGTTTATAAAAGTTTCGTTAATTAAAGGTCGTCAATTTAATAAACATTCCATTTGTTTACATTTAATATGCCGTTAAGTCATGATAAAAGGAAATAAAAACACATAGCACACATTTCCATTTATTTGGGAAAAGTTAGTTTTATTATTACGACCACTAAATCGGGTGCGACCAAAAGCCCCGTTTAACGGCAGTGTTGGGTAGAATTCCACTGAGCTCCAACTTCCACCCATATATAAAGGGGAGTAAACTCCATTTGGAGCTTTTCCACCCTCTCTCTCTCTATACTCTCTCTCTCTCTAGACTCGTTTTTGCCCCGAATCCGCAACCAAACGTTTCCAAATCGTAAGTCCGCTTACCCTAGCTTATTCTAAACACTATGATTTGTGTTTATAGCCCAAAAATCGGACTTAGAAGCAATGGAAAAGGAGTTTACGTCCTAAGCTCCTCCTTAGGCCGTAAACACCTAAAATGAGGCCAAAATGACCCAAACTTGTCCCTAATGGCTTGGAAATAAATTGAGGTATTAGCCTAGGAGTGTTTAAACATTAAAACACAATTATTTGAGGCGTAAAAGAGAGTTTATGGCCCAAGCACATGCTTAGGCCGTAAACACCTCTAAACTATGTCAAAATGCCTCCAAAACACTCCCAAACCACCCTTAGGCTTCATACATAATTTAGGGACTTAGTAATTGGGGTTTTGATCACTTAAACACATCAAAATGAAATGGAAAAAGGAGTTTACGGCCCAAGTATGTACCAAGGCCGTAAACTCCCCAAAACACACCCAAATGATAGTTTTAATCCCCCAAAATGGCATCACACTCCATTATAAATTGTTAGGAAGGTATTTAGGGCTTAAAACTTCACTAAATCCAAGGTATGAGAGTTTACGGTCGTAAACTCCCATGGGAGTTGTCCTTAGGCTGTAAACTCCAATACAATGCCCTTAGAAGCCTTTAATCCACTCATGCCTTTTTGGAAAAGTGCTTAGAAAAATCCCATGAACAAGCTAGAAGCCTTAAACACCCTAGAACCCATCACCATGAGTTTACGGCCGTAAACTCATGGTGAGTAGTCCCTAGGCCGTAAATTGTTGGATTAATGTCTAAGTCCATAACTATATTTGGTATGTACTTGACCCGACCCGACATGGTCTATTTAGGTTGCACTTCACCGACACAATTTATATGGATAATCTTTTGAGAATAGTATGTTTATGATTAATATTAATATATTATAAGTTCTAATATATTAATATGGAATCATATTATTTAATTAGTATTGATCAAGAATTATAGAATTAATTAAGTGATCAAAATGAACTAATTAGATATGGACTCTTGTATATATGGAATGGGCCAAGTTCATTTAGGTTGGGCTAAGCTTTCATGGATAGTCCATGGAGTGTTTAACCCATGGATCATATGAAATGAAAGGTCATGGGTTTAACCCTAGTTTCAATACTATATAAAGATGTCCTTGGTTGGTGAAATTAGCACTAGTGTGGGTACACTATGAAGGGCTAGCCAATTTCACTAGAGAGAACCAAGTATCCATATTCTCTAAAGTCTTCCAAGGTGTTTTGGTGATTTGTGATTCCACTTGAGGCTTCCACACTATTGGGGCTAAGCTCTTAAAGCTTGAAGACATCAAGCTACATCAAAAGGTATGTCATCTAACTAGTACTTTGTAGTACAAGTGCTTCATAATATGCTAGTTAGGATTAAAGCATTGGACATTTCTTATTTGCATGTATTATAGAGAAAACATATATCCAAGGTTTATAGG
Source organism: Lactuca saligna (assembly GCF_052625555.1). NCBI lineage: Eukaryota > Viridiplantae > Streptophyta > Magnoliopsida > Asterales > Asteraceae > Lactuca > Lactuca saligna. The sequence goes on from NC_136419.1 coordinate 154,492,459, forward strand.
GTTGCATGTACACCATAGGAGTGTTAGAATGCTCAAAACCCAACAGTGGTATCAAAGCCTAGGCTTGTTTTCTTGTTATACTTGCAAAACTGCTTAAAAAAATCGAAATTGTTGCTGTCTGATCATCAGACTCGGCGAGTCCATGCCTAAAAAAATGATCAAAACGATCCAACTCGCCGAGTTGGTTCATGCACTCGACGAGTTGGACCCCCATACAGCATATTTTCGAGGTTTTTGGCTAGAAATGGACTAGGATCATTACCCTAAGTTGTTTTTGAACTTATAAACTTGTTTTTGATGTGGTAATGTCCATGCTAATCCAATTTCAAAGATAATTGTCAATAGATTCATGTTTTGAATTAGTTTAGTGATTAGGCTAATTACATGAAAAAGTTTGATTTGAATTATCTTGTTCTTATGAGTTGCTTAGATTAATAGAAAAGTTAATTGATTATGTGTTTTCAATCCAAATTAATCTAAGATTTGATTCTAAAATGTGTTTTTGTAACTTGTCCTCAAGTTTTATGAAAAGTCACATTTAAGTTTCATAAAACTCATAAAAGTTGGCAATGGTTACAAAAGATGAAGAGTCTTGTCCTTAAGTTATGGAGGTTCAAGATTCACTTCATTAAGTAGTAAAATACGTAACCTTAATTAATTCGATAAGTTATAAAGTAAAGAAAAAGTTAATTCTTTTATTAGTTTAAAGTCTTCCATAACTTGTCCTCAAGTTATGGAACTTGAAGAGTTTTTGGATTAAAACTACTTTGAACACATAAGTTATGGAATTAATTTGTTTTTGAATAGTTTCAAAACTTGCCCTCAAGTTTTGGAATTTGAAAAGTTTCACTTATGAATACTTTAATTCCAAGTTAGCCCTTAGAATTTTAAAAGTTAAAATTCAACCCTTATACTTTATAATATTATAAGTTAATAATATATATATGTATAAGAGTAAAGTCAGTCTTACCGCTAGTACGCCTCATTCACGAAGTCGATCTATAAGGTGGGTATAAGGTTGTTGCCTATAAAATGGCAACTTAATGGGTGTCCACTCTCACCCACCGCTTGCTTGACTGGTGGAGGGTCGTTAGCCGAACGGGTTTGACATGACTATAATTCTCCCTTCATTAAAAGTATTAATGATAAATACTAAGTAACTAAACTCTTAATAATTCCCAATCTTAGTTACTTAGGAAAATGTGAATAAGGTGGTAATCCATGAAATTACACTTTACACTTTGTCTAAGTCGTTAGTGGAGTGTGTGTGGTTAACCGACACACCAACTTGGACTTAACAAGGTAGGTAAAGGGTGACTTAATATTTATCATAGTATCGATGGAGCGTGTGTGGTTAATCGGCACATCGATTAAGGGGTAAACACTTAAGGGTACCAAGTAATTTGCATGGTTACTTCACACCTTGTTTTGTGATCCTCGGCATCCCAATCACAAAACCTGAAGGGCACACTCGAGATTGAAACATGCCATTGAACAGTTCAATGAATCTCAAAGATCTAGGAGTTTCAAATCCAATTAAAACCTAATAATACATTTCATTTATCTTGGTGGAAATTGGTGAATCGTCATTCACCTACCTTCAAATATTTTATAGCTTGGATTACGGCATCCCTCCTCTAAGTTATAAAATAGGTTGTTGGGTCCTAGCCTTAATATTTCATATTGGGTGTATATTAAGACTTAAGATCAACTATCTTGAATATCTCCCAAAACATGTCTGGTTTAGACATTTATGATCCTCCCAAATCTCTTGAAACAAGCTTTCCTAATGAAGATGATGTCCCATGGATATCATACTTCTTTCTCCTCCTCCAATTATTCTCCCTAACCCACAAGTTCTTGAAAAGTGTAAGGTCACTCAAGCCCTATTGGCAAGGCAAGGTCTAGGTGTGATCACATCTTGGAGATGTAGTCACGTATTGACAAGCCGGGAGAGTTGGGTGTCAAAGTCTTGAGAAAGTTGGTGGTTCAACTACTTTCTAAGTCACATAGTGAGTTCTTTTGGAACACCTATGAAACAGACTATGACAAGACCCTTAATGATGTTATCTATTTGCTAAGATCAACTTCCTAAAACTTTATGGACATTGACAATGATGACATTGGATATCCAGTAAAGCTCTCTCTTCCCAGTGGAAAGGGATCAGCCATAATCAACTCGGTTGACCAAATGGTAAACAGAAAAGCTAAGTCTGTGATAGTCCCGTGTACCATCATCAAAGGGTCCATATGTTTATATTGCCAAAGAAAGGGGCATTGGTTGCGAAACTGCCAGATATACCTAAGGATGTTAAAGTCAATAAGTTTGACTCTACTTCAGGTAAAGTCCACTATCTAACTCCGTTAAGTTTTTATTCTAAGATTGTTGATACATGATGTGACTGGGTCACATGGTGATGTTTTAAGAATCAAAGAAAAATGAAGAAACTTAAAGAAAGAATATGTTGAATCTGATCGCATAGATGGATTTCTATCGCATAGTTTGAAGATCGGATTCCTGAGCTACTTCTTAGGAGTTATGAGATATTGCTTAGGAATAGATAACAACAAGTTTTCATATGGATTGTAAGGATAGTTTTTTCCGCAAAGTTTTTAAAATAAAAGGAAAAAATATGATGATTTTATTTATTTTAAAAATATCCTTACAATGACATTTGAGGAAAAATTGTTGCTTATATGATTCCATTAATAGCAAGAGTGGAAATATGAAATTGATTCTTTCATTTGTGGTAATGTCTAAATTTACCAACTAAAGGAAAGATTCTCATCACCCAAGTCTCAATTGGACCGGAACTTGGAATCATGCAAGGTGTATAGCATGATGAATGAGAACTTTCAAGTATTGGAAAATTAAGACTAATTACTTGTTCACATGGATGTGTGAGTAATGTGAAGGACTAAGGGATTGAGTACACATTCTTCTGCACTAGTCAAGTCCACCACAAAAGATCGATAAGACTATTCTTCATAGTTTACTAAAGCTTAGTAAATATGGTTATACTTACAAGCTTAAGTGTAACTCTGAGACATTGGAAAAGGTTCCAATGTATGGCAGAGCGAATAAGAAGAATAAAATTAGGCAGAAGGCTAAAATTTTCTCAAATCTGAAAAGATGGGAGAGTACTTTAGTATCAGTTTTGTGATCATCTTAATGATTAAGAAACCATATCAAAATTAGTTCTCTATGGAAAGAAGAGGAACTTGAATTGTTGAAGTGGCTAAATCAAGAAGATGAGTCATGCTTCATTCCAATACAAGTCATAGAGTCATACTCCAAGATTGTAATTTGAGTGACATGTCTTAGAGAAGGTTTAAAAACACAAGTCAAATGTAAGAGTAAAACTTATCTACTCTTGTACATTTGAAATTGGTAAGTTGTGATGTTTTGGATAAAACAAAGACCAACTTAGGCCAATTGTGTGAAGTGTTTGTCTTGGTTAGAATCCACACTATCTCTTGGATGTTTAAAAAGGGAGTCTTATAGGTCAAGAGGATAGTGGGAGTCTTAAAGGTCTTGAAAGTCTCAAGAACTAATCAAGAATAAAACCCGAAGTCCTTCACTAGCACACGACTTGAGGTTTATAACCTATCGTGTTGACTTATTCTATGCCCATTCCAGTTAAAGTTGGCTTTGGATATGAGTTCTTAGAGTTCTCAATTTGTTACACAACAATTTGGAAGCAATGGCTGGCCCTTGAGCTGCCAGGTGGCAAGAAATTAAGATTGAGTTCAGTCCACATGAGTTTGGATTTGTCATTATCCTTGTCTTGTGACTATGGTTTTGATAATTCACATGGATAAGAACACATACACCATTAAATCTAAGTTTCATAAGGTTTCTCTCTGATTCATGAAAATGATGGTGAGGAAAAACTTTCACTAAGTAGAATTTAGCTAGATAGAAATTGTGATATTTTCATTCTCAAAGTCGTTAGTGGAGCGTGTGTGGTTTACCGGTACACTAACCTGGACTTGTGAGAAGTAGCAAAAAGGTCTAACCATTATGATTACGGTATCCCTCTTCATAATTGCTTAGACACACAAGTGTGCTATCTAAGAGAAGGTATATGATTTTGATAAAGTCTTATCAAAGCAATCTAGTATCAAAAATCTGAGCTTTGGTAGAAAGTTAGCTAATTTCTGAGTACATGTCAACGCTAGTGGGAGCATAAGTGTTATGCTAATAATCATCATGTTAGTGGGAGCATGATAATTATGATAAGTATTGCAAGTTAGCAATGTTAATTATAGAAAAAAAAAGGTTTCAATTGGGAAAAAGGTTGTTTTACTATAATTAAGGGAGAGGAAATTATACTTCATCTCAAATCTATAAGCTTAGATCGTGAGGTTTTAATCATTTAGTCAAGGATATATATATATATGAATTTCATGTTGGAATGGCTCAACATAAGGAAATTCTGTATATGGGTCCATTATTTGCGTTCTAAAATTCGATTATGATTACGGCATCCCTTTTCATAATCTGAAGTATGAGAACTTGGCAAAAAAAAATGGAAATGTTATAGCAAAAGCCTGGTTTGGTCTTTATGTGAGACATCATGAATCGTGTCCCATATGCTTCGGATATAGAATCGATTACATGTGCTATATTCATCCTTTCTAAAATTTTCCAAATGCCTGGGGCATTAAGAAGGGAAAAGGTTTAGAACTGGATATGACTAAAAGGATTAAAATATTGTCGAGGACAATCTAAGGGTTACCAAAGATTGGTTTCTTAAGGACAGTTGGAAGTATAGTGATAATTCTGGAAGGACCATATTGACATAATCTGTAAGGAGGAAACTCTTGTTCAGAAGTGATAGTTAAAATGGAATCTGGAAATGTTTCAAAGTTAGAATTTTCAATCTGTTTAAGATTAGGAAACTTAATGCAAGAAGGATGTTTCCAAGGAGTTGATCTCCTTTGGAATACTCTGTAATGATTGTTGCTAAGTCCTTGTGAATTCGTGCATAATCGTTACAAGAGGATCAATGCATATAAGTTTAGAATCTAATAGATTTCAGTAAATGGCATGAATTTGGAATTCTTGCATTTGCAGTAAGGATTTGGGAGTGTGAAAAGAGAATCATTGAAGTTATGTTCAATTGATCTAGTTCACAAAGTAAAGATCATAGACAAACATAGTATGCATACTTGGTGTATGGCATGACTAGTGTTTAGAAAACATAGTGTACATGCTTGGAGCATGGGAGAACTATTGTTTTAAATTCAAGAATGAAGTTGATAGTTGAAACAGTATATAATGAATAATGTGTAATCATATGGTGATAAATAAAAGGTGTTTTATTTATGTTCATAGGTTTTGATACCATATTGGATTCAATTATTATTGTGTTTCACTTTGCATGTTTTGACTTCCCGAATAAACTGGGTTATTCTTCCAGAATGACTAAGTTATTCAAACCATCCACAGTCGGTCATATGTTGGAAGTAGATATGAATTAAGACTGTCATGGGTTGGCTTGTAGAGGTCTAAGGTGTTGGAGAAAGGGCTACAACACTCATGAGTTCTCATAAATTCTGAGTATTGGACTCAACCCGCGCTCATTGGAATCACTTCATGGATTTTATCACGAGTGATCATGAGACGATAATATCTTATATTCTTCAAACCTAGAGATATGAGTTGTTACTATGAGTTGGTTGTACATTGATTGCACAAAAACGCATTTGGTAACTTGGTGCTATAAAATGTGTCTTTGTGTATGACTCAACAAGTAGTAGAACAAGCCATATGAGTCGAAGTTTATCCATTCCTTTTACCTTCAGGATAAAAGCGATATCTGTGGGCCCCTCGATGATTTGATGATGACAAATGGAAGTGCTCGGCCGGGCCATGACTGATTTGATTTGTTCAATTAGTCAGTCGTCATAAATCGGAAATCAGGAAACAACGAATGGACAGAGAGAATGATTATAATCCATGTCTCAGTCCATATGATATCTATAATGGAGGAATATATGATCCCTTATCTAATGGACAAGTTCGTTGATAAGATCAGAGTTCGACAGCAGCTTTAAGAGCTACGATTGCCAGTCAGTTCCTGAAGTCATACGCAGTAATAGTTTTAGACTTATCCAAGTGGGAGACTGTTGGATTAATGTCTAAGTCCATAACTATATTTGGTATGTACTTGACCCGACCCGGCATGGTCCATTTGGGTTGCACTTCACCGACACAATTTATATGGATAATCTTTTGAGAATAGTATGTTTATGATTAATATTAATATATTATAAGTTCTAATATATTAATATGGAATCATATTATTTAATTAGTATTGATCAAGAATTAATTTAGAATTAATTAAGTGATCAAAATGAACTAATTAAATATGGACTCTTGTATATATGGAATGGGCCAAGTTCATTTAGGTTGGGCTAAGCTTTCATGGATAGTCCATGGAGTGTTTAACCCATGGATCATATGAAATGAATGGTCATGGGTTTAACCCTAGTTTCCATACTATATAAAGATGTCCTTGGTTGGTGAAATTGGCACTAGTGTGGGTACACTATGAAGGGCTAGCCAATTTCACTAGAGAGAACCAAGTATCCATATTCTCTAAAGTCTTCCAAGGTGTTTTGGTGATTTGTGATTACACTTGAGGCTTCCACACTATTGGGGCTAAGCTCTTAAAGCTTGAAGACATCAAGATACATCAAAAGGTATGTCATCTAACTAGTACTTTGTAGTACAAGTGCTTCATAATATGCTAGTTAGGATTAAAGCCTTGGAAAGTTCTTATTTGCATGTATTATAGAGAAAACATAGATCCAAGGTTTATAGGGTTGCATGTACACCATAGGAGTGTTAGAATGCTCAAAACCCAACATAAACATCATATTAAGGGCTTACTCTTGGAGAGTAAACTCCATTCCTTAGCCATACGCACCCTTAAACGCTACCCGAGACACCCAAACACTTAACCAAAGTGTTTACCGCTCCTGTGAGCGCATATATTTGTTTAATTAGTATTAAATATACTAATTGTGTATGAACATATGTTATCATATGTTAAATAGGTCATTGTGTGTGTGTTCAAGTCCTTGCGTGACACCGAACGCCCAAACGGCACCTTCGTCGGACCTACTTACACCAGGTGAGTTCATACCCCTAAATGAACATTTTAAATGTCTTTACATGTTTTATAAGGGGTGAATACAAGTTAAACATGCCAGTTATCATGTCAATCACATGTGATTGATAACCCGCATGCACAAGATTTTACCATTGTACACTGTTTTACCGAGTAGGACACTATAAATGGCTTTAAAAAGGGTTTTCACTTGTTCAAGTTCTTACTTTTATTGTTTTATCAAAGTTACATTTTCAAACTGATTTACGAAAGATTCCCAAAGATTTCTAAAGGTTTTCACACTTAATTTACCAAAGAATACAAATGCGATTTTCCTGAGTATAAAGGTTTTTCCAAGGTTTTCATGTATACTTTTACTTGTTAGTTACTGCTGCTTCACTTATACTTATTTTTTTTTAACTCATACTCAATAACACTTTCACTTTGTGATGCGTTTATACTTGGTATTGTCTCTATTTCGCTTATACTTGTAGTCGCTTATACTTAATAGACGCCCTTACTTCACTTATCGTCGTTTCCACTTCGTGATACACTTACACTTGGTACACATATACTTCATGATTCAATTATCTCACCCTGTACGCTTATACTTCACGACTCAGATGTTCTACCGTACACTTATACTTCATTGTATGATACCACTTGATACACACTCAAGCGTAGTTAGATGTATGTTTGTGCTTGTATAGATGCATATAAATAATGATTGAAGGACTTAGGAAGGCTTGTCCGCCCTATTTCCTTTTCTTCGTTGAGATGTGGCCTGGTGAGATCGGATATCCATCCGAAGGTCGTTTGATTCATTAGTTATATATTATGTATACGAGCATAGCCATACAGGAATTCTCTAGTCAGTTCAGTTAAGAGTCTCTACCTCTAGTCTACACTTACATTAGAAACACACCACCCACTATTTGGAAGTCTCTACCTCTAGTTCAGGACTTACACACTACCCACTGTTTGGAAGTCATTACCCACTATTTGGGATGCATCTTCGAGACACGGCCTTCTCTGTCGTCTAGTTGGTAACCAGAGTCTCCCGTAGGGAGAACGGACATTGTGTGTATAGATCTATACGGGATTGACACCCCCGCACCCTGACTGCTAGCTACAGTCCGCGGCTCACCAAGCCAAGGGGTGACAAATGTCACATTATATAGATGCTTGTAGGGCCCCTGGTACTATAGTGTCGGTTAGTATGGTTACGAGTATCCCGGGTTACCTTATAATTAATGGCCTAAAGGTAACGGTATTTCACTGACAATTTACACTGTATGCTGGTATCTCACTTTTCAGAGTCACACTGTTTAGACCTTGCAAGATGTATCTTTCATTTGATATTGTCTGCGGTCTGTATTCTCTGTTTTAGACCTTAAGAGACGCATCATTCATCTGATACTGTCTAGGTTCTGTATCCACTGTATCCACTGTATTCACTGTATCCACTGTATTCACTGCATTCACTGTATCCACTGTATTCACTGTATCCACTACTATCACTGTATTCATAGTTTTGACCTTACAACACGTATCTTTCATTTGATACTGTCTGGGGTCTGTATTCACTGTTTTTGACCTTGCAAGATGTATCTTTCATTTGATATTGTCTGGGGTCTGTGTCTCTATTTGTTTGACTTAACCAGGCGTGTCGTTCATTCGATACTTTCCTGGAGTCTATGATTCCTTTGCCTTAGTCAGCATTCCTCACTGCTGAGGCATATGTTATTTCCCTGTCGTCTCTTGCTTTCTTTAATAATCAAATTCAGCATTTTGATAATGATAGCAATTAAGGGAAAACCACTTTTTACCGCATAACACTGACCAGTCTTGGTAGAAGGCTGCTTTATTAAAGAAAATATAGGATTTTCTGGAAAGAACTCTAATACACAGACAACACTTAAACTACTACTTTAAAGTTATTTGATTGAACCGTCACTAAATACTTATGAACTCATCAGCATTTGTAAAAATGCTGATACTCGCTTTTCAAATAACTTGTATTCTCAGGTTAGCATTAGACAGGTACACCCCCGGAGCTATTGATGAAGACGGCTTAGTACCTTGCTGTACTTATTATATTTGTTTGTATACTTTGTTGTATTGTAATGTAACCATGTAAAACTATTACTATTAATGCAATGTTTTGTTGTACTATGATTACTATAATGCATGTGTTGTGATACTTGACATGACGTCATCCACCCCAGAACGTTTCCTCCGTTCCGGTTTTGGGGTGTGACACCCAAGCACATGTTGGCCGTGTCTCGAATGAATATAGTTGATCAGGCTATATTGACCCTAGACACGATTACATAACTGCCCAAGTTTAACCGCAGCGTACAACACCCATTTACTTATGTTTTGTTCTACTCATAGTTACGGATTCCGGCGGTTAGGTATACTTGTATACTTTTGAAAATACTTATATTTTATAGTATACTTTTAGTTCAAAGCACTTTGGCCCCCTTAGTGTTTATAGTCTTATACCATGTAAGGTTTGGTATACTAGTTCACTATAAACAAGGGCTCTGATACCAATCTGTCACACCCCGAAACCGATGGCGGAAACATTTCGGGGCGGATGACGTCATGTAAGTATCACAACCAATGTACATAGTAAGCATAGTAAACACGAAACATTACATTACATATGAATAATTACATTTGTTTAAAAGTAAAGTGATACATGTTCTAACTGTACAATAGTTTGGACAAAAGTAAAGACGTGTCTTCTAAAATGCATCGTCTTCTCCAAAAGATTGCGGGTACGTGTCTAATGTGGACCTGAGAATACAAGAAGTTTGAAAATCAGCATAAAGCTGGTGAGTTCACAAGTGGTTTGTTTTCTGAAAATGAACAAGTTTCCTTTGGTTTTCCGAAAAGGTTTGTTATCCAAGAAAATCCCATATTTTCTTATAAGTAATGATTGATTATCCGTTTGTTATACGATCCAGTCATGTACAGTTTGTTATCCCAAGAAAAACCCTTATTTTCCTTAAAAGTTTGAAATCGGTTATCGGTTCTGAAAGTAATGTTCAAGTATCTGCCATACTTTATGTGTTTGTGTGAAGTTTCGTGAAAACCTGGTTATCCTTGAAAAGTGCATTAGTTTTAACACGTATATAAAACTAATAAGTAAGTATAAAAGTATTCATAATCTAAATTGTGAGTTCCATAACCATACAATAGACTAGATAAGGCTCGAAACAGGGACCAGTATCGTTTTATGACTTTTTTCACCCTTGAACCTTTCGGTTCGACTGTAGCTAGCAGCCAGCTGCGGGGTTGTCAATCCCGTATAGATCTATACACTCAAGTCACGCTTTCCCTCCAGGAGATTCAGGTTACGGGGGTAGTCCTACACTCTCGTAACGAGGGGGAGTGTTACCAAGGACGTGTCTCCAATCTTAAGATTAATGAATTTTTAAAGTAGTACTTTACTCTCGAATCTAGGGGGAGTATTACCAAGGACATCTAAAACTTAATTACACGAAAAACTCTGTTTATTTGTCCTTCACTCTCGTAACTAGGGGGAGTGTTAAAGTTCTAAGTTCAATGTTATTAGTCCTTCACTCTTGTATCTAGGGGGAGTGATATCAAGGACGTTTTAATGTTCTAAGGTTCAAGCTTTTAACAGTAATGATGTGGAAATTCATTTGTGAAATATAAAATATAACATTTTAAAACGTGTTTCACAAATAGTTTGACGGTTTACTCTGCAAGTTGAACGATTGGTTAATACAGTTTCCAGTGTTAAAAGTATACGAAACATGAAATAGTTCAAATGAAATCATAAGTTTGAGTACAAGATTTCCTTGTACTTTTGCTTGTATTCCCCCCTGAAAACATTGAAAACATGCAAAAACGTAGGGGTATGAACTCACCACACGAGAAACGTGTCGGTTGGATGCTAAGTGTCAGTTCGGGGCTTGAATACACGCGAGGTTCCTATGTAATATGAAGAGATACATAATTGTATCTAATTAGACTTTGAACTACCAAATAAGTAAGACAATACACTCTGAGACGCGAAAACACTTTATTTCAAGTGTTAGGAGTGACCCGGGTAGCATCTAAGGGTGTGTAGGGCCTAAATAAGGAGTTTACTCTTCAAGAGTAAGCCCTTAGGGGTGTTTACGGTCCAAAGACCATGTCCCCTTAAGTTTACGGCCATAAACTCATGGATGGTGTGTTCTTGGATGTTTAAAGGCCTTACAATGCATAAAATAAGGTTCTAGGGTTGAGTCCATGGCTTAGGAAGTGATCGGGACTTGAATTGACCTTGGAAAAGGAGTTTATGGTTCTTGAATGACACTTGGGGAGTTTACTAACATAAACACATGAGTTTACGGCTGTAAACTCATGTTTGTCCATGAATCATGTGTTTTGGTGGTTGTTGGTTAAGCATATAAGGTTCTAGACCCAAATCTAAGTCATACAAGGTGTTTAGGGCACTTACACACCCCATTGAAGGTGTTTATAGTTTAGGTGACCTTCCCAACCCGTAAACTCAAGCGTGGCACATTTCTATATGTTTTGGTGCATCAAATGAAGGAGTACAAGCTTGTAGGCACTTATGGAAGCCTTTAGAGGTGTTTAAGGGGCATTTTAACACCTAAAAAGGTGTTTAAGTTGCATGAACATGTGTTTACGGTTCAAGAATGTTCTTGGACTGTAAAATCATGTTTACTACCCAAATAACATGATTTTGGTGTTCAAATCTCGTGCATGCAAGTCCTTAAGCCATATCTAAGCACTAGAAGGGATTTGGAAGGGTTGTGGGGCTTCAAAACCCTTTTAAAGGAGTTTACGGTTTTGGGAGGTGTTCCCAAACCGTAAACACATGATCTTGATAGTTTTGGGTAGTTTAAACAAAGACTTGCTATATAAACAAGCTTAGAAACATGCTAGGATAGATTAATTACCAAATTGAAGCTTGAAAGTGGTGTTTTTGGCCAAGTTTCGAGTTTTAGAGAGAGAGTAGAGAGAGAAAGTTGTGAGGTGGGTAAAAGTCTTTAAAGGATGCCCACTCAACCTTTATATAGAGGTTGGGTTTGATACCCAGTGGAGATCTACACGATACCGATGTTAAACAGGGTTTAAAATTTTACCCGATTAATTTGCCGTAATTACGACTTAGTCGTAAATAAAATTTTCCAAGTAAATAACGAGGGTATTTTACGCATTTCTAATGGGTTTGGGCACTTTTGAGGCCATAATAAAAAGTCCCCATTTTAATTAATTTAACTCAAAAGTTAACGGAAAAATTGGAATATGAACGGTTTTATTAACGGGAACAAGTTGCAGTGACGGAATAAATCACGGGTTGTCACATAATGTCTCTAAAACATAACACGAAAATCATCAAAGACTAGCTCAACCACACACACTCGATTACCCAACCCTACATGCTCTTTAGCATCCTAAGGATTCTTACTTGGATCACACACGGATCCGGTGCCTTCAGTGGTGTGGGCCCAATACTACCTTCTGCACCAACCCGTAGTCGTTCCAAGTCACCCTCCTAGGATCCTAATTCACAGTACTCTATCCCTCACTGATCTCAAACTACTCTCTCGGTAAATTCCTCAATGCTCTTCTAGGTATCTCTCTTAGATTACTCAAAGCTCTCCCTAAAGATTATTGCTATGTTTCTCCCTACTCAGTACACACATAGAGCAATTAGCAGATAAGATCAATCAATAGCATACCCTAGGCTAAGGCATCATGAATCTGGCAACTCTAGTCCTAATTTCTAAAATACCTAGCATATCCCCTAGCATGCAACTATAAAATCTTATCAGTATCTCATAATATAACAAGTGATGGTATTTTGGGAAATCACCGTTTGAGCTCTGGTTGATTGTACACACTGATCCGTCTCATTTTCTCTTTAAAACTCTTACTCACTTTTAGAAAAATCATTTGTTTTCAAAAAAATCGTCTCAAACCCTCAGTTTGAGTCCAGAATACCCGAGGGTACGTCCGGATCCCTCAAACCAAGGCTCTGATACTAACTTGTAACACCGTAAATTTTCAAACAAATTTTTCATTTTCAAAATCACATAATTCTCAATATCACATTCCAAAAACCCCAATTGTCAAATTGTGAAAAACAAAAATTCATTAATTATTTGCTAAAATCCAGGATCCTCATAACATAAACTCCATCTCATGTGTACAATCAAACTGGTGCCTTCCCGCGATCTTGAGAAATCCCTGAAACACATATCACATAACACGGTAAGCACAAAGCTTAGTGAGTTCCTCAAGATACCACACACATGTGATTAGCCTCTCATGGCTATATCTTGATAAAGACCTTCCATTCAATGTGTCTTAGTAGAGACCCTCCAGTCCCACAACGTGGGTTGGACCCTCCGGTCCTAACTTAATAAAGCTCGGGATAATACACACCATAAATCACAAAGACATAATGCATGATATCACATAACTTAGGATGAGCATACAAAACCATCTGGTCACACAATGTTACCACTCTGTAAGTATAGTGAGAAGACTCACCTTGTAAGTAAGCAAGTAATCCTACTACCCCTTAAACAGTCTAATCCCCGCCTACATGCCATAATTATCACCAATTAACACTTATAACCAAATATCTAAATAAATTAGGCTAACCCCTCACTCTAACTCTTGGAGTGGGTAAAGGACCGTTCTACCCTTGCATGGTCTCCAACCCTAAAGTCAACAGAAGTAAGCACTCGAGTCAATAGTCCATGTTTACCCAACTCATCGAGTGCATCTGTGTGACTCGTCGAGTTCCCTCGTTTCCTCAGGAATGTCGTGAAAATCCAACTTAACTTGTCGAGTTGTCTCGTCAACTCGCCGAGTTACAATGCGTCCAGACTCTTGGGGAAAAACCCTAGTCGACTCATCGACTCTACTCACCAACTCGTCGAGTCCCTTCAGTCTATTTTCTCATTCAAACGATTTCAGGAAGAAATAAGGTCTCATACTCTAGATCTAGCCTTCTAAGGTTGAATCATTACATAAAGCTGCAAGATTTACATTCATGCATGGCATCTAGGGCTCAAAATGAAAAAACAAGCTCCATAAATGTTTTCATGCATGGAAACTTGCCCAAAGCTTTGATAAATGGGCTCATGGGACCTCATTTTGTCCAGATCTAGAGTCTCAAATCCATGGAAAGCTCCAGCAACTCAAGAACCACGAGATAAGGGGGAAAAGCCCTAAAACTCCCTAGATAGAGATCTATCAAAAGAAATGCTCAAGGTGGTAGCTTTTTACCTCCAAACTGAAGCTAGCACAGAGAAACACTTGATCCACAAGCCCCTTCTCATTCCAAGGCTTGATGCTCTGCACTCTTCTTCCAAATGTGCACTAAAACACCCAAAGTTTTCTCCTCTCTTTCTCTCTCTCTCTCTCACACAAATGGATACACACAATTAGGGTTCCTCACAGAGGGTTAGGATGATAAGGGAGGCAGAAATAAGGGCTTAAAGTCCTTTAAATAGGACACAAACCCTAAAAATTAGGGTTTTCTCACCCATCTCCTACTCATCGAGTCGAGATCCTACGAATCGTCAAGTAGACTCTAAAATTCCGCGGCTAATACACTCTCTAACGGTGAGTTGCTGCTCCCAACTTGTCGAGTTACCCTAACAAAATGAAGAAATTAATTAAATAATATACCTGGGATTCGAGATGTTACAAGTTTTATAAAAATTTAGCTTTAACTTTTATAAAAAGTGTAAGTATTTTCATGAACTTCCAAGAGTTTATTTCTTGGTTTTTATTGAACTATTTGTTTTTAGAAATAAATTCATAAACTTGAATCATCATGAATTAGGTTATAAAAATGATAACTTATGATTTGATTTTTATAAAATCAAATTTTTATATTTCAAATAAATGAAATAAAGGTTCATAACATATGAATGTAGGATTAGACAATCCTTGGATTATATTTTTGGCTCATAATTCAAATTATGATATGTGGATATTATTTCCAACTTGTAATTAAATCAAATCATGATTTAATTAAATTTAGTTTGATAAACACTTAAACTAGTTAAGCACGTCATATGTTCCGATTAATAAATTAGGGTATTTAACTTACCCTTGAGGTGTGATCTATTGAACATGGTTTCATGTTTAGTTTTGATATTGAACTTTGGCACTTTACAAGCTAGTTGGAATATTCACATATCAACGTGACTACCTAGTACAAGCTATGTTACACTACTTGTTTCGGGAGATCTATTAAGTCACGATCTAGCTCAACTTGTTGCTTCTAAAGCCAAGTTATGTGCACACATGGAAATGACAATGTTCTAGATGAGTCCTAACCTGATTTTTGACAGTTGTCACAATTTTCCTAAAAATGCTAAAAACGACAATGAAAGCTTTAAAGTTGAATAAACTTTAAAATCAATTTAACCCACTAATGATCATTTTGCAATCATGGAAATATTAAAACAACCACATAAGGAAAAAAGAAACAACAACCTTTAAAGACTTTGATTTCTATCGAGAGGTTGGAATTTGATGAAGATGGAAAATAACTCAAAGTAGAGCTTCTCTAGAGGTATCCACCAAGCAAGAGTAAACCACCAAAGATGTTATTCTTCACTTGTAAGTTGTTATTAAGCCTTAAAATTTTATACCTGGTAAACCTTAAAACGAAAACAAACTTAATCATCCAAAAACCCACTACACCATGTAAGAGAGATAAAAGAAAGAGATCAAAGCTTCTCTCGAATTTGGCAAGAAAAGTGAAGAATAATATTATGAAAAACCGGCTAGCTTTACACCCTTACTCTTCCTTTTATACTTAGACACACATATTAAGGATCATACCTCATTATGTGTACAAGTTAGGACATGTGGAAAGCATGAGAGCAACATAAGTCAACCAATTGACAATCCTATCCCTTAAAAGGGATCTATGACTTTTGCAAGTAAGGACGGGATTTGGTGTGATCTTTACTCAAGTTCCTAACCAAACTAGTTACAAGTAGTAACTAGATGATTACTCAAAGTGACCAAATAATTTGTACGCCTTATATATTCATACCATGTGGATATAGCTAGTTATTTTTCTCTTTTATTATTATTTTCTAGATACAATAATTCCCAATATGTTGGTAAAATATTATTTTTACAAAATAATAATTTTAAAATTAAATATAAGTGTTGATATATTTATTAATAATCAAATTTCTCTAATAAATAATCATTTAGTAGTAACTTGCTATAAGGTGTGACCCTGTAGGATTATATGTTACTAACAAATATCATTATATAATGACTCTTAGACATAAATATCTTTCATATACAA
The DNA here is from genome assembly GCF_052625555.1 of Lactuca saligna. Lineage (NCBI taxonomy): Eukaryota > Viridiplantae > Streptophyta > Magnoliopsida > Asterales > Asteraceae > Lactuca > Lactuca saligna. Next base: position 154,508,923 of record NC_136419.1, read on the forward strand.
TAGATGTAACTTGCTATATCATTCAATTAGTAGTAACTTGCTATAAGGTGTGACACCATGAGATATAGCAGTCGGATGTGAAAAACCTCTTTCCTTGATAGACACTTGAAGATATCTATACAATTTGTAACAGCCCGAAATCCAGGTATCCATCTATTTAGCCCTACATCTTTCATATATTGCCATTTAGGGTTTGCATGTTAGGCGAGTACGCTGGGCGTACCATGAGTATGTTGTGCGTACTCGTGCGCTTCATTTGGAAGCGTTTACCCTCGGTGTACCTAAAAACCCTAATTCTTTTGGAGGCCTATAAAAGGAATGTGTGGCTAGACTTGTCAGCCACCATACCTCAGAGAGAAACCCTAAAGAGAGTGTGCATTCGTTCTTAAGCCATTTTGTGTGTATTCTAAGCTTGGTGGTGCCATTCCAAGGTAGCAAAGGAGAAGAAGAGCTCATTGGGAAGGCTAGAAGTGGTGTTCAAGTGTGGATCTGAGCTTTGCAAAGGTTGAAGCTTCATTATTAGGTAAAAAGTTCGGATCTTGGCATATGGTTCATGTTATATGCTTCAAGTACCATTTTCTAGGGTTTTAGTCCCAAAGGTGGACACTTTTTGTGAAAATGGTCTCCATAAGCTTAGATCCATCATATTTCTGGACTATTGGAGTTGTAGACTCATAAAAATGATATCTTGGACGTGAATGTTGCACCATGCATGAGATCTAGGTCCTTGAGTTGGATTAGAATGATGTTAAGAAGTGTTGGAGCCTTTACAGCCATGCCAAGGCTTAAAGGTCTCGACTTTATGGGTATAGACGCATAAACAGAGTCGGATCTAGAAGTTGGAGTAATGTCTTAACCAATTAAAACCAGAATTGGAGTATGTTAAAGTCTGATGGTTACGTCGGGCGTAACTCCCAATACGCGTAGCGTACTGGGTGGAGACCCCGATCCATGGGTTGGCGATGTACGCCCCGCGTACATCAAGCAGTACGCCTCGCGTACTCATAAGGTTGACTTTTGTTAACTTTTAGGGTTTTGGTCAACATGAAGACTTTGGGTCAAGGAAGGGTAAAATGGTCTTTTACCCTCTGAGGAATGATGATAAGGGGTAAAGTTTAGTTGTGGAAGTCTTTGATTAATAAAATGATATTTTTTATGATTAGGCGAGGTAGAGTCGTCGTTGGGATTTGGAGATAGCGAGTACGCGAGATCTTAGACTTTCCACGAGGTGAGTTTTCTCACTATACCGTACCCAAAAGGGTTTTATTGTGTGACCGGAAGGTCGGATGTGATATAAGTTATATGCATTGTATGTGATAAGTTAATCGTTTTATGTGCCATGTATGATATGCTTCATATGGGCCGGAAGGCATTATGTTATGGGCCGGAAAGCGTATATGTTATGGGCCGGAAGGCATTGTGATGTGGACCATAAGGTTGACGTAGGTAGGACCGGAAGGTTTACCTAGTCGGGACGGAAGTCCCCTGAGACACATGGACCGGAAGGTCAGGGCCTGGAAAGGCGTATGTGCGTAAGTGGTATTTTGGGGAACTCACTAAGCATTTATGCTTACAGTTTTTGTGTTATGTGTTTCAGGTACTAGCGAGGACCGTGGGAAGGCGCCGGCATGATTGTACACACTGTCGGAGAAACTGTTTTTATGATCATGGGATGTATTTTGTTATGATAACATTGTTCACGTTTGAATTTGGAATATTAAACGATGGTTTTTGATGTTTGCAAAAATGAAAAATATGTTTTAAAATTTACATTGTTACAAGTTGGTATCAGAGCCTTGGTTTGAGGGATTCGGATACACCTTCGGGCGTAACTGAACTCAAACCGGGGATTTGAGGAAAATTTTTAATTTATAAAAGCAATAAAAATTTGATAAGAGATTTCGAAACAACCAAAGGAGAAGCAGTGTGTACGGTCAGCCAGCACCCGAATGGTAAAATCCCCAAAATACTCTTGCAATATGTGTTATGAGATATGTTATGATATGATACGCATGCTAGTAGACTAGGTATTCATATTAGGACTAGTGTGGCCTAATTTGTGAGGCCTTAGTCTAGGGGAAACTGCTGCTATGAGAGGCTGTGAGAGCGAGTGGGTAGCCAGCACATAGCAAGAATAGAGTACTCATGATTCGGGGTTTGGGGAGGAGGACTTGGGGTGAATGTTGATGCAGTGTAGTTGGTAGTATTGGGCCCGTACTACTGAAGACACCGGGTCTGTGGGCAACCCAAGTAAGAATCCTTGGGTATCGGAGACCGAGTAGGGTTGCGTTATCGAGTGCGATTATGCACGATGGAGTCTCTGATATTTTTATGTTGTATTTCAGAGGCATTATGGTTGGACCACGCCACAGACCTGGTACGAGCGGTGTGAGTGACGAGGAGCTTCGTCAGATGATTCATGAGGAGGTGGTTGCGGCAATCCGGGCTGAGATCCCGGAGATGTTTGGGTCTATTAAGACCACTCTGATGGAGACTTTTGATGAGCGGTACGCCGCGGTGACTGAGGCCACAGCCGCTGCAGCTACCGCAGCTGTAGCCGCTGCCAGACCACAGGGAGGTGACTCGTTGCTGTACCAGGAGTTCAGCAACACGAAGCCACCCGAGTTTGACGGGATGCAGGATCCGATCGCTGCGATGAGATGGATTGCTGATATTGAGGGATGCTTCTACACTTGTTCATGTCCGGAGCATCTGAGGGTACGGTTCGCTTTGAACCAGCTCCGCCTGGGATTGGAAGTTCGTGATGGCGAACTTCACTCTTGCGGAGGTTTCAGTCGTGACTTGGGAGAGGTTTACTTCTATGTTCAGAGATGAGTATGTTCCCCCAGTGGAGAGGGAACGGTTGGTAAAGGAGTTCTTGACCCTCAAGCAGGGTAATGATTCGGTTACGGTGATCACTCGGAAGTTTCATGAGAGGGCGTTTTGCCCTGAGCAGGTGTCCACTGAGCAGGCTCGGCTGAGCTGATATTTGGGTGTACTGAGGAGGGATATCCGGGAGTTCATATCGAACTCGTCATACCAGACCTTCGCTGAGCTCCAGGAAAATACCAGGAAGAGAGAGATCGAGTTGGAGACTCAGGCCAGGGAGGAGGCCGAGTCTCAGCGGGTGGATCAGCGGCCGGCTCAGTCCCAACCGACAGCCAAGTGGACCAAGTCCGCCGATTCGAGGATGGGAGGACAGAAGGTCCACACTTGTGGAAAGTGTGGCAAGGGTCATGAGGGGGCATGTCGATCGGGTGCTTGCTACAAGTATGGCAAGGAGGGGCACATTGCTAGGGATTGCCCCAAGGGATTTATGGTTTGCTTTCATTGCAACCAGACCGGCCATCAGAAGGACAAGTGCCCTCAGCTTCACCAGGGATCTGCGCCTACTACTAGGGTTACCGAGACTCGGCCGGTGAAAGCCGAGGCTCCAAAGGCTTGTGGCAGAGCTTTTCAGTTGACTGTGGAGGAGGTCCGTGCGGCGCCCGATGTCGTACCTGGTATGTATTCTTTCGTGTATTTACTTTTATGATAAGATATTGTGCTTATATTATGATATGCGTAGGTACTTTTCTTGTGAATTTTGTACCTGCCTTGGTACTATTTGAGTCGGGTGCGAGTCGGTCTTTTGTATCTTTGGCTTTTAGCCAGCACATCGGTATTGATTAGGAGGTGATGAATCGACCCCTGCGGGTTTCTATAGCGGATGAGAAAGAGATAAACGTCACTGATGTGATTCGAGGATATGTGCTCGAGATTTTTGGTGTCAAGTTCCCTATAGACTTGATTCCTATAGCGATGGGGGGTGTCTGCGTCATCGTGGGCATGGATTGGTTGAGTAAGTTTGGGGCAGTCATTGACTGCGAGAGACAGATGGTGACTATACGAGACCCTAGTAGGGGAGTGCTTACTGTGTATGGTGAGGGGACTCGGTGTGGGTCAGTGTTTTGTTCGACTGCCAGGGTGACGCAGAGTTTGCAGCAGGGCTGCAGTGGATTCATAGCCTATGTGATGGACACACGAGTGGTCGCGGGGAGGCCAATTTCGGTTGACGAGGTTCCACTAGTATGTGGGTTTTCAGATGTGTTCCCCGAAGAATTACCAAGCGTGCCTCCGGAAAAGCAAGTGGAGTTCCGTATCGATCTGGTTCCGGGAGTGGCGCCCATCACCAAGGCGCCTTATCGCCTCGCTCCACCAGAAATGCAGGAGTTATCCTTGCAGCTTCAGGAGTTGTTGGGAAAAGGGTTTATTCGACCGAGTAGCTCACCTTGGGGAGTGCCGATTCTGTTTGTCAATAAAATGGATGGTTCACACTGGATGTGTATCGATTACCGGGAGTTGAACAAGTTGACGGTTAAGAAGCGGTATCCGTTACCTAGGATCGATGATCTGTTCGATCAGTTGCAGGGGGCATCTTAATTCTCTAAGATAGATTTGAGGTCAGGTTATCATCAGATGAGGGTTCGGGATGAAGATATTCAGAAGACTGCATTCAGAACTTGGTATGGACATTACGAGTTTGTGGTGATGCCTTTTGGGCTCACCAATGCCCCGACTGCGTTCATGGATCTTATGAACAGGGTGTGCAAGTCGATGCTGGATCGGTCGGTGATCGTATTCATTGATGATATTTTGGTATATTCGAGGTCTAGGGAGCAGCATGAGGAGCATTTGAGGGAAATTCTTGGAGTATTGAGATCGGAGAGGTTGTATGCCAAATTCTCCAAGTGTGATTTCAGGTTACGAGAGGTGCAGTTCCTTGGGCACCTTGTTAACCAGAAAGGGATATTGGTCGATCCGGCCAAGATCGAGGCGGTGTTGAGATGGGAAGTGCCGCCCACTGAGATCAGGAGTTTTCTAGGATTGGCCGGCTATTATCGAAGGTTTATCAAGGATTTCTCCAAGATCGCCGTGCCACTTACTAAGATGACCCGGAAGGGTGTTGCATTTTCATGGGGACCGGAGCAGCAGTCCTCATTCGAGACCCTTCGTCATAAATTGTGCTAGGCCCCGGTGCTTGCACTCCCGGAAGGGATGGAGGATTTTGTGGTATACCGTGATGCATCGATATCAGGGTTAGGGGCAGTGCTTATGCAGAGGGGATGCGTTATAGCGTATGCTTCGAGGCAGCTGAAGCCTCATGAGTCGAGATATCCCACCCACGACCTGGAACTGGGGGCTGTGGTGTTTGCCCTCAAGATCTGGCGGCACTATCTTTATGGGGTTCGGTGTACCATATACACGGACCACAAGAGTCTGAAGTACTTGATGGATCAGTCAAATCTGAATATGCGACAAAGGAGATGGTTGGATGTGGTGAAGGATTATGATTGTGAGATCCTGTACCACCCGGGCAAGGTGAATGTAGTGGCCAATGTGTTGAGCCGTAGGGCGGAAAGCGCCCCGATCCGAGACATTTGTATGAGGTTGACAGTGATGACTCCGATTTTGGACACCATCCGAGGAGCTCAGGCCGAGGCTGCGAGACCATAAAACCAGAAGAGGGAGCGGGTTGTCGGTCAGGTATCGGAATTTGTTATGGATGGATGGGGACTCATGACTTTTCAGGGTCGGATTTGGGTACCATTTGTGGGCGGTACGCGTACTATTTTGATGGAGGAAGCGCATCGATCGAAATTCTCAATTCATACAGGGGCTACTAAGATGTATTTGGACCTAAAGAAGGAGTATTGGTGGCCCTGTATGAAGAGGGATGTTGCATGGTTCATCGAGAGGTGCCTGACTTGTCGTCAGGTTAAGGCCGAGCACCAGCGTCCACACGGTAAATTGCAGTCGCTGGAGATTCCCGAATGGAAGTGGGAACAGATTACCATGGATTTTATCACCAAATTGCCGAGGACTGCGAGGGGAGTCGATGTGATTTGGGTGATTGTGGATAGATTGACGAAGAGCACTCATTTTCTAGCCATCAGTGAGAGCTCTTCTGTGGAGAAGTTAGCAGAATTATATGTGAGGGAGGTGGTATCGCAGCATGGGGTTCCGATGTTGATTGTTTCAGATCGGGATGTGCGATTTACTTCCAGGTTTTGGAAGAAGTTTCATGAGGAGTTGGGTACGAGGCTGCATTTCAGTACGACATACCACCCGTAGACAGACGGACAAATCGAGCGGACGATTCAGACGCTTGAGGATATGCTCCGAGCATGTGTTTTGGATTGGGAGTTGGGACACCTATTTACCTTTAGCAAAGTTTTCTTACAACAACAACCATCATTCGAGCATTGGTATGCCACCCTTTGAGCTATTGTATGGGAGGAGGTGTCGCACCCCCATCTGCTGGGGAGAGGTGGGGCAGCGGGTGATGGGTAGCAAGGAGATTGTACTCCAGACAACCGAGCAGATTGAGCAGGTCAGGCAGAGATTGTTGACCGCGTAGAGTCGCCAGAAGAGTTATGCGGACAGGCATCGGTCCGAGCTAGAGTTTCAGGTTGGTGACCTTGTGCTCCTAAAGGTCTCTCCTAGGAAAGGAGTGATACGATTCAGGAAGAGGGGCAAGTTGGGACCCCGGTATATTTGACCTTTCAGGGTAATTGCTAGGGTAAGCAGGGTAGCCTACCATTTGGATCTACCTGCTGAGTTGGGATAGATCCATAACACCTTTCATGTCTCGCAGTTGAGGAAATGTATTGTCGACGAGTCGGCAGTGGTGCCATTAGATGATATTCAGGTGGATGCGGGCCTGAACTATGTGGAGAGATCACTGGTGATCAGGGATCGGAAGGTTAAGGTTCTGAGGAACAAGGAAGTACCCTTGGTACAAGTGCAGTGGCAACATCGGAAGGGGTCCGAGCAGACATGGGAGTCTGAGTAAATAATCAAATTTCTCTAATAAATAATCATTTAGTAGTAACTTGCTATAAGGTGTGACCCTGTAGGATTATATGTTATTAACAAATATCATTCTATAATGACTCTTAGACATAAATATCTTTCATAGACAATAGACGTAACTTGCTATATCATTCAATTAGTAGTAACTTGCTATAAGGTGTGATACCATGAGATATGGCAGTCGGATGTGAAAAACCTCTTTCCTTGATAGACACTTGAAGATATCTATACAATTTGTAACAGCCCGAAATCCAGGTATCCATCTATTTAGCCCTGCATCTTTGATATATTGCCATTTAGGGTTTGCATGTTAGGCGAGTACGCTGGGCGTACCAGGAGTACGCTGCACGTACTCGTGCACTTCATTTGGACACGTTTACCCTCGGCGTACCCAAGGTTATGCTAGGTGTAACCGGTCCAGACCTAAAAACCCTAATTCTTTTGGAGGGCTATAAAAGGAATGTGTGGTTGGACTTCTCAGCCACCATACCTCAGAGAGAAACCATAAAGAGAGTGTGCATTCGTTCTTAGGCCATTTTGTGAGTATTCTATGCTTGGTGGTGCCATTCCAAGGTAGCAAAGGAGAAGAAGAGCTCATTGGGAAGGCTAGAAGTGGTGTTCAAGTGTGGATCTGAGCTTTGCAAAGGTTGAAGCTTCATTATCAGGTAAAAAGTTCGAATCTTGGCATATGGTTCATGTTATATGCGTCAAGTACCATTTTCTAGGGTTTTTAGTCTCAAAGGTGGAGACTTTTTGTGCAAATGGTCTCCATAAGCTTAGATCCATCATATTTCTGGTCTATTGGAGTTGTAGACTCATAAAAATGATATCTTGGACGTGAATGTTGCACCATGCATGAGATCTAGGTCCTTGAGTTGGATTAGAATGATGTTAAGAAGTGTTGGAGCCTTTACAGCCATGCCAAGGCCTAAAGGTCTCGACTTTATGGGTATAGACGCATAAACAGAGTCGGATCTAGAAGTTGGAGTAATGGCTTAACCGATTAAGACTAGAAATGGAGTATGTTAAAGTCTGATGGTTACGCTGGGCGTAACTGTTGGATAAGGTGTCTAAGTCCATAACTATTTCTGGTATGTACTTGACCCGACCCGGCATGGTCCATTTGGGTTGCATGGCACCGTGCAATTGGATAGACTAAATGAGAGAAATAACACTTGGAGATTATTAATATATTATAAGTTCTAATATATTAATAATATTATTTGATTAGTTTGATCAAGAATTAATTTAGAATTAATTATGTGATCAAAAGATAACTAATTAAATATATGGGTTGATTATGTAAATCATCCATATCTTGTATAGTGGGCTAAGAGGCTCCATGGATTATCAAGTTGGGTTCCACCCATTGGATGCTCCATGGGAGTTACAAACCCATGGGTCATGGAAATGAAGAGTCATGACACATTAGGGTTTAACCCTAGATGTGTCAACACTATATAAGAAACATATTCTCCACCAAAATCGGCTACACTAAGAAACAAGAGGGCTTGGCCGATTTTTGAGAAGTGTGTGTTCTCTCATAAGTTCTTCCAAGAGCATTTGGTGTTGTGTGAAGCATTTGAGGCATCACACTTGGGGTGCTAGGCTCACAAGGTTTCAAGGAACACAAACAACAACAAGGTAAGTTATTCCATCTATACTTTAAGTTAAAATTGTTTCCCATGTATGCTAGATAGGAATATAACCTTGGAATTCAACTTTGCATGATAATTAGACAAACATAGATCCAAGGTTATTAGGGTTGCATGTACACTTAGGAAGTGTTAGAATGCTCAAAACCCATCAGTGGTATCAGAGCCTAGGCTTGTTTGCTTTTTATTTGTGCTTAAAAGTTGAAAAAAAGTCGAAAATCCTGCTGTCTACGAATGGACTCGTCGAGTCCATAAGAGGGACTCGTCGAGTTCACGTGTATCTTCAACCAACTCGGCGAGTAAGTTCATGCACTCGGCGAGTAGGGTCGACTGGTTGCAGAATTTCGACTTTAGTTGCTGGAAATGAATTAGAAACATTACCCTAAACTTTTTGGTACTTGAAAAACTTGTTTTAGGTGAAGTAATGTCTTTGCTAATTCATTTACAACAACTAGTTATCAAAATTACAAAGTTTTAAGTGTAATTTAGATTTATGAATGTGTTCATATTCATGTTCTTTTTCTTATGATGTTTTAGATGATCATAGGAATTATTTGTAACCTATGTGGTAGATTAATTCTTGATCATAATGTGTTTTAATGGAGTCCATAACTTGTCCTCAAGTTATGGAAAACCAAGAGTCACTTGAATTAAAACCACTAAAAGAACACAAGAGTTAGAAAAATGAAGAGTCTTCATTTTATTACTCTATTAAACTCATAAGTTACAAGAAATGAAAAGTTTTGAAAGTTACAAAACTTGCCCTCAAGTTTTGGAACAAGTAAAGTTAAGTTAAAACTTTAAGTTCCAACCCCTAGAATTTTAAAAGTTAAAATTCAACCCTTATACTTATATTATGATGATTTAATAATTATATATATATATATATATATATATATATATATATATATATATATATGTATAAGAACAAAGTCGTCTTACCGCTAGTACGCCTCATTCACGAAGCCGGTCTATAAGGTGGGTATAAGGTTGTTGCCTATAAAATGGTGACTTAATGGGTGTCTACTCTCACCCACCGCTTGCTTGACTGGTGGAGGGTCGTTAGCCGAACGGGTAAGACAAGGACTTATAAATTCTCATTCAAAGTATGATGAATATAATAAAGTAACTAAATGTTTTATTAAATTCCCAATCTTAGTTACTTTAGGAAAATGCGAATAAGGTGCTAATCCATGAAATTACACTTTACACTTTGTCTAAGTCGTTGGTGGAGCGTGTGTGGTTAACCGGCACACTAACTTGGACTTAACAAGGTAGGTAAAGGGTGACTTAAGGTTTATTATAGTATCGGTGGAGCGTGTGTGGTTTACCGGCACATCGATTGAGTGATAAACTTTAAGGGTACCAAGTGATTTGCATGGTTACTTCACACCTCGTTTTGTGATCCTCGGTATCCCAGTCACAAAACTTGGAGGGCACTCTCGAGATTGAAACATGCCTTTGAAAAGTTCATTGAATCTCAAAGAATCTAGGAATCTCTAAAAACCAATAAAACCTAATGTCTAATATTTCGGTTTTCGTGGTGGAAATTGGTGAATCGTCATTCACCTACCTTTCAAATATGGTATAGCTTAGATTACGGCATACCTCTTCTAAGTTATATTATATTGTGATTGGATCCTAGCCTTAATATTACATTTGGGTGTTTTATTAAGGACTCTCTTAAATCTATACTAAACTTGTTCTCCTCTTTCAGATGTCTTCAAATAATGCTTCTGGCTCGAATCCTAATGGCTCCTTTACTCTTATGAGTTTGTGTGGGAAAGTCACCTTTGATGGATCCAACTTCAATGAATGGGTCAGAAACATCAGGATGGTTGCCCGCTACGAGGACAAAGAATATGTCCTTGACAAGGAGCTTAAGGAAATTGATGAGTCCACTGCAACTCCCTAGGAGATCGCTGACTTTCATACTCATGAAAGAGATGCAACCAAGGTGGCTTGCATCATGTTGGCCACAATGACAGCAGAACTCCAAAAGTCCTATGAGGATTTCTACCCTTATGAAATGCACCAAGATTTGATGGAAAGATACCATCAAAGTGCACGACAAGAGAGGTACGAAATCATCTGCTCCATGATAACAACCATGATGAAGGACGGAGATTCCGTCACGAGCCACATGCAGAAAATGCAAAGGTATGTGGATCGTTTGCTGAAGCTTAATGTGAACTTCCCTGAGGAGCTTACAATAGATATCATTTTGCACTCCTTACCATTGTGCTATGATCAATTCCGCATGACATATCACACGAACAAGGAAGAGGTCACCCTCAGCAAACTTCAGGGACTTCTCAAGACTGCAGAAACAGGTCTTAAGGGGAAGTCGGTTGCTATCACTCCTACTCCAAACTCAACTCCGGTTTTGGCAATCGGGAAAAGTCGAGGGAGGAAGAGAAAGAGGTCTTCGAAGGGTACCAAGGCTCGAACCCTTGATGGCTCTTCTTCAAGTGGAACCAAGAAAGGTTTCATTACTCCTTCTTCTGACCCAAAAGAGGCTGAATGCTTCTATTGTCATGAAAAAGCTCATTAGAAGCGAAACTGCCCAAAATACCAGCAGGATGTGAAGGATGGGAAAGTCAAACCCAACCATGCAGGTATTTACACTATCATTTCTAATAACTTACCCCATTCTAAATCTTGGGTCCTTGATACCGGCTGTGGTATTCATATTTTTTGTGACTTGCAGGGACTAAGAAGAAGTGAGAATGTGGAGCAAGGAAGAATAAACTTGATCATGGGGAATAGGAAAGCTTCACCTGTCACCAAGATTGGAGTTTATACTTTATTGCTAAGTAGTGGGTTTAGTTTAGATTTGAATAAGTGTTGTTACTCGCCAGGAATGGCAAGAAATATTATTTCCTTTCATGCTTTGTACAAACAAGGGTTTACCTTTTTTTTTAATAATGAAGTTGGTTCTATTGATGCTTTCTTTAATAATGTTCTTTATTTTAAAGCATTACCTTGTGATGGTGTGTATGAAGCTGTGTTTGTTGTAGATAACTTAGGAAATAATGTTTTGTGTATTGATTCTACTACTAATAATAACTTGGATAAAGCATCATTATGGCATTGTCGTCTTGGACATATAAGCAAGAAACGCATAGGCCAACTCCAAAAGGATGGAGTCTTGGAGTCATTTGACCTAAAGTCAGATGATAGTTGCGAACCATGCTTACTTGAAAAAAATGACAAAGTCACCCTTCACAGACTCGTGTGAAAGGGGTGAAGGTTTGTTGGACCTTATACACACGGATGTGTGTGGGCCATTCAAACATGCCACAAGGGATGCTAATCGTTATTATTTGACTTTTACTGATGATTACAGTAGATATGGATATGTCTACTTAATCAAGCATAAGTCAGAGACTTTCGAGAAGTTTAAGGAATTTAAACAGGAAGTCGAGAATCAATTGGGCAGGAACATTAAGATGCTTCGATCCGATCGGGGTGGTGAGTATCTTAGTTCAGAGTTCCTCGACTATCTAAGGGAATGTGGGATTGTCTCACAATTGACACCTCCCAGGACACCACAGTTGAATGGTGTGGCTGAGAGGCGTAATCGAACCTTGTTGGACATGGTTCGTTCCATGATGAGTCGAGCTTCGCTACCAATCTCATTCTGGGGGTATGCCTTAGAGATTGCCGCCCATATCCTTAATCTAGTCCCTACAAAGAGAGTTGCCAAAACTCCTCACGAGATGTGGACTGGTAAAGTACCTAAACTAGACCACATCAAGATTTGGGGTTGCGAGGCTTTCGTGAGACGCGAGACTCATGATAAGCTCGAACCTCGAAGCGAGAGGTGTATTTTCATCGGCTACCCACAGCAATCCTTTGGCTACCTCTTCTTCAGACCTAATGACAATGTGGTCTTTGTAGCAAGAAGAGGAGTCTTTCGAGAAAGAGAGTTTATAAGCCAAGGAGACAGTGGGAGGCAAATTGATCTTGAAGAAATTCAAGAGTCAAGTGGTGATGGAACTTCAAACTCTAGCCCTCAACTTGAGGAGGAAACTCCTGTTGAGCCAATTGACGAATCTGTACCTCTGAGGCGTTCCACGAGAGTTAGGAGTGCACCTGAGCATTACTATGGATTCCATATTACTGCAGAAGGTGAGACACTTATTAGTGATGGGACACTAGTAAGTCAAGATGACCCTAACAGCTACGAGGAAGCCATGGCAGGCCCCGAGTCTGCTAAATGGAAAGAGGCTATGGATAGCGAGATACAATCCATGTATGACAATCAAGTTTGGAACTTAGTTGAGAATGTACCAGGTCGAAAGACTGTAGGGTGCAAATGGGTCTTCAAGAAGAAGACCGATATGGATGGTAAAGTACACACTTATAAGGCAAGACTGGTTGCAAAGGGCTTCTCTCAAATTCCTGGAGTGGATTATGATGAGACCTTTTCTCCGGTAGCCAAGATTAAGTCTATTCGGGTTCTGTTAGCCATAGCCGCATTTCATGACTATGAAATTTGGCAAATGGATGTCAAAACCGCTTTCCTTAATGGAAAATTGGCTGAAGATGTTTACATGAGTCAGCCAGAGGGTTTTGTCAGCAACGAGTACCCTAATAGAGTGTGTAAGCTTGAGAAATCCATTTATGGATTAAAGCAAGCACCTCGCAGATGGAATCTTTGCTTTGATGAAAAGGTCAAGGAATTTGGCTTTTCTAGGAGTGAAGATGAATCTTGTGTGTATGTCAAGGCTAGTGGGAGTATAGTTAGCTTTTTGGTATTGTATGTGGATGACATACTACTCATAGGAAATGACATTCCAACCCTGCAGGAAGTAAAGTCCTGGCTTGGAAAGTGTTTCGCTATGAAGGACCTTGGTAAAGCTGCCTATATTTTAGGGATAAGGATCTTGAGAGATCGGAGTAAAAGACTAATTGGACTTAGTCAAAGTACCTACTTGGATAAGGTGCTGAAGAGATTCAGAATGCAAGACTCCAAGAAAGGAGAGTTGCCCATCCAGAGTAACGCCAAACTGAGTAAGACACAAAGCCGTAGCACTGAGGCTGAGATAGCACAAATGAGTCGAATACCTTATGCTTCGGCTGTAGGATCGATCATGTATGCTATGACGTGTACTCAACCTGATGTAGCTTTTGCCCTGAGCATGGTTAGCAGGTTTCAGGGGAACCCTGGCAAGGCACACTAGACTGCGGTAAAGAATATTCTCAAGTACCTACGAAGGACTAAGGACTGGGTCCTTACCCTCGGTGGGAGTGATGACTTGAGAGTTGTAGGGTATAGTGATGCTAGCTTCCAGACTGATAGGGATAACTTCTGCTCTCAGTCGGGCTGGGTCTTTACCCTAAATGGAGGAGCAATTTCTTGGAAGAGTTCCAAGCAAGAGACAGTGGCAGATTCTACTTGTGAATCAGAGTATATTGCAGCTAGCAAGGCGGCAAAGGAGGTGTTATGGCTGAGGAACTTCATTGGAGACCTTGGAGTTGTACCAGCTATTAAAGAGCCAATGGAAATTTTCTGTGATAGTGAAAGCGTTGTTGCCTTAGCCAAAGGACCAAGGGATCACGGGAGATCCAGGCATATCGACAGAAAATACCATTTTATTAGACATCGAATAGAAGAAGGACTCCTCGTGGCAAAGAGGGTATCATCGGATGAGAACCCAGCAGACCCCCTCACAAAGGGACTGACTCGGGTTAAGCATCTTCAGCATGCTCGGAGCATAGGGCTGAAGGATGATATTAGATTTAGTAGTTAGATAACCTCGAAATTTGTAAAGTGTAATTGACATTTGATGATGAATAAAAAATGTTTTATTTATGAGTAAAGTGTTGCTATCTCTTGTCGATCGTTTACTATATTTCTTTTGCATGTTTTGACTTCCAGAATAATTTTTGTTTGGTATAACATATTATTCAAACCTCCACAGTCGGTCATATGTCGGAAGTAGGTATGAATCAAGACTGTCATGTTTGGTTGTAGAGGTCTTGGACAAGGCTACAGCAATCATGAGTGATCATAAGTTCTGAGCATTGGACTCAACCCACGCTAAATGAAATCACTTCATGGAATTCTATCTCGAGTGATCGTGAGACGGTAATATCGTATAAGTCTTCAAACCTAGAGATATGATTTGTTACTTACAAGTTGGTTATGCATTGATTGTACGAAAAAAGCATTGGTAACTCGATGTTATAAATCGTGCTCTTGTGTGTAATTCAATGAGTGGTAGAACAAACATATGAGTCGAAGTTTATCTGTTCCTTCTTGGATTAGAAGTTGATATCTGGGCCCCTCGATGATTTTGTTTTGACCTATGTATCGGGCCCGGTCAGAACTAAGTTGATGTGTTCAATTAAGTTCTTTGTCGAACAAATCGGAAATCGAGAAACAAACTGTTGGACAATGAGTAAGACATTGTTCCATGTATTTGTCCGACTGATATCTAGAACAGAGGATTATATGATCACTTATCTTAAATGGCGTACCATCATCTTCTCAGTTCCGAGAAACCTTGTAAAAAGCTACGATTGCCGATCAGTTCCTGAAGTCATACTTGCAGTAATAGTTATTAGACTTATCCAAGTGGGAGACTGTTGGATAAGGTGTCTAAGTCCATAACTATTTCTGGTATGTACTTGACCCGACCCGGCATGGTCCATTTGGGTTGCATGGCACCGTGCAATTGGATAGACTAAATGAGAGAAATAACACTTGGAGATTATTAATATATTATAAGTTCTAATATATTAATAATATTATTTGATTAGTTTGATCAAGAATTAATTTAGAATTAATTATGTGATCAAAAGATAACTAATTAAATATATGGGTTGATTATGTAAATCATCCATATCTTGTATAGTGGGCTAAGAGGCTCCATGGATTATCAAGTTGGGTTCCACCCATTGGATGCTCCATGGATGCTCCATGGGAGTTACAAACCCATGGGTCATGGAAATGAAGAGTCATGACACATTAGGGTTTAACCCTAGATGTGTCAACACTATATAAGAAACATATTCTCCACCAAAATCGGCTACACTAAGAAACAAGAGGGCTTGGCCGATTTTTGAGAAGTGTGTGTTCTCTCATAAGTTCTTCCAAGAGCATTTGGTGTTGTGTGAAGCATTTGAGGCATCACACTTGGGGTGCTAGGCTCACAAGGTTTCAAGGAACACAAACAACAACAAGGTAATTTATTCCATCTATACTTTAAGTTAAAATTGTTTCCCATGTATGCTAGATAGGAATATAACCTTGGAATTCAACTTTGCATGATAATTAGACAAACATAGATCCAAGGTTATTAGGGTTGCATGTACACTTAGGAAGTGTTAGAATGCTCAAAACCCATCAGTAACTCCCAGTATGTGCAGCGTACTGGGTGGAGACCCCGATCCATGGGTTGGCGATGTACGCCCCGCGTACTCATAAGGTTGACTTTTGTTGACTTTTAGGGTTTTTGTCAACATGAAGACTTTGGGTCAAGGAAGGGTAAAATGGTCTTTTACCCTCTGAGGAATGATGATAAGGGGTAAAGTTTAGTTGTGGAAGTCTTTGATTATTAAAATGATATTTTTTATGATTAGGCAAGGTAGAGTCGTCGTTGGGATTTGGAGATAGCGAGTACGCGAGATCTTAGACTTTCCACGAGGTGAGTTTTCTCACTATACCATACCCGGAAGGGTTTTATTGTGTGACTGGAAGGTCGGATATGATATGAGTTATATGCATTGTATGTGATAAGTTAATCGTTTTATGTGCCATGTATGATATGCTTGATATGGGCTGGAAGGCATTATGTTATGGGCTGTAAGGTGTATATGTTATGGGCCGGAAGTCGTTGTGATGTGGACCGTAAGGTTGACGTAGGTAGGACAGGAAGGTTTACCTAGTCGGGACGGAAGTCCCCTGAGACACATGGACCGGAAGGTCAGGGCCTGGAAAGGCGTATATGCGTAAGTGGTATTTTGGGGAACTCACTAAGCATTTATGCTTACAGTTGTTGTGTTATGTGTTTCAGGTACTAGCGATGACCGTGGGAAGGCACCGGCGTGATTGTATACACTGTCGGAGAAACTGTTTTTATGATCATGTGATGTATTTTGTTATGATAACATTGTTCACGTTTGAATTTGGAATATTAAACGATGGTTTTTGATGTTTCCAAGAATGAAAAATATGTTTTAAAATTTACATTGTTACACAATTGAACATAAAAAGGTTTTGTTAATCAATGACATCTTAATAAAATTTATGAGCTTTAAAGATCCTTTTATGGATTTAAAGCAAACATTTCGAAATATGAATCTTTGTTTTTCATGAGAAAATCACAAGGTTCAATTTCATCAAAAACAAAAAGGATCTTTGTGTTCACAAGAAAACTAGTGGGAGCATGGTGATATTCCTAATCTTGCATGTATGTGACATACTTAATCATGAGAATTGACATTTCAACTATGCAAGACATTTTCGTCTAGACTCAGGAAGTGTTTCTGAGTGAAAGATTTATAAAAGACAAACTATATTCTTGGAATAAGGATCTATAGAGATAGATCAAGATGAATGATAAGGTTAAAGTCTTAATACATATGATGACAATATCTTAAAAGATATCAAAATGCATGACTCCAGAGAGGATTCTTGTCAATGTCACATGATACCATTTTGATCTCGTCTCAAAAGGCCTAAAACAATAGTTAAGCTGAATTAGATGAATGATATTCCATTTGATTTGGTAAATAAATCCATCATATATGGTCATACTATACACAAGACCAAATGTATATTAATGCTTTGAGTATGAGAATAAAATTTAAATATGATACATCGGAAGGTCATTCGATGACTATAAAGGACATTCTAAAAATACTTACGAAGAACTGAAGAATGTTCATGAGCTTCTTAGTTTAATAGGAGATCTTAGGGGTTGTTTGGCAACATCTGAATTTTTAAGAGGTCTAAATTTCTAAGAGGGTTTGAATTTCTAAGATCTGAATTTTTAACAGATTTATTAATTTCATCAATGAAATTAATAAATTTATTATTATTTGTTGGTTGATGAAATTAATAAATCTATCCGGGAGATCTCGCAGCCTCCCTATTTATAGGGTGTGAGGCCGAGGGCTTCATGGCTGAGAATGCTCCACGTAGCAGCTGCGAGGCTCGGTCATGAAAGGAAGACGTGGCAGCGAAGGAACGAGACAGGTGGTTGGTGGGAGGCGAGACACGGAGGCGGCTACGCTGCTCGTGCGAGGTTCGGATGCGAAGGGTGCATCGGAGGCTGGTCGGCGAGACGTGGCTGCTTCGGATTCTTCCACGGATGCGACACGCGTCATGCATGCGAGGCTCGTACGTGGCCAAATCCGAGCCATGCATGCGAAATTCCTCGGATTTTGCACCCAAAAATTCTAAAATTCATAAATTTCGCATACGAGCTCCGTTTTTGACGTTCTTTATATGCACGCGTAGCTAAATTTACGCTCTACAACTTTCGTTTGAACTTCGTCGGCTAATTCTGAATTTAATTTTAATATTATTATTTTTAACAGACCAGGACAGGATAATCCGTTAAAAATTCATAACTTCTTCATCCGACGTCCATTTTCGTCAGTCTTTTTACCGTTGTACTAATATTGACGAGACCTTCGCTTCTCGTTTAGGTTGTGTCAGCTAAATATCGCTCGATCTTAAATTCGAGTATTTAGCTGTCTACTGCTAAGCTAAAACTTAGAAAAATCATAACTTCCTCATACGAAGTCAGATTTGGACGTTCTTTTTATCAAAATTCTCGGTTTAATGAATAATATAACTTTCATTGAGATTGTTAAGGCTAAAAAGTACTTTATCGAAATATTCACTTTTTACGCTTCCCGGTGTCGTGCCGGTTTCATCGCGAAACTTCGACAGGTCATCACTTCTTCGTTATAACTCGGATTTCGGCGTTATTTATATCTCCGGAATCTTTGTTTCGGCCACTACAGCTTTCTTAAAAGATATCGGCTTTTCATAATATTTATTTTAAATGCTTATTTTCATTATTAATTAATTAAATCATAATAATTAAGCAAATAAGCCTATAATTCACATGATATTCACATAATTCCTTTTTATTACTTTAAAATGAGTTACAAAGGTTGACCTAGACTATTACAACATTATTAATGTTTTTAGCCCAGAAACACAGGCGTTACAATTCTCTCCGCCTTAGGATGATTCCGTCCCCATAATCACACATCAGCAAACAAATGCAGGTAGCGACTCATCATGTCACTCTCCGTTTCCCAGGTGAGATTTGGCCCATTCGTATGTTTCCATTGCACAAGCACTAAATCGACCATCTTGTGTCGCAAGTTTTTAGTCTTGCAGTCAATGATTGCCTCTTGCTTTCATCCAGCCTTAACTCAGATATTGGAATTATGTCAGGAACATCTCCCGTGAACTTCCTTAAATAAGACACATGGAAAGTGTTATGAATACCATCTAGTTATCTGGTAGTTCTAGCTTGTAAGCTTGATTCCCAATCCTCTGAAGAACTTTAAATGGTCGAATAAACCTTGGACTCAACTTTCCCCTTTTACCAAATCTTATAAGTCCCTTCCACGGCGAGACTTTAAGCAAAACCGAATCAACAACTTCAAATGTTATCGGTTTTCTTTTCTTGTCAGCATAGCTCTTTTGACGATCATGAGCTGCTAACATCCTTTCCCTAATTACTTTCAACTTTTCAGCAGTCTGATGGACTATCTCAGGTCCCATAAACTTCTTTTCTCCAGCTTTAAGCCAACAAGACGGCGTACGACACTTCTGTCCATACAAAGCGTGATAAGGTGTCATCTTTATGCTCGAGTGGAAACTATTGTTGTAGGAAAATTCTACTAAAGATAAATTTTCATCCCACTTGCCTTGGAATTCCATGTTACATGCTCTCAGAATATCTTCAAGTGTTTGTATTGTTCTTTCGCTCTGACCATCAGTTTGTGGATGGTAAGCTGTACTTAAACATAACTTGGTACCCATTTCCTCTTGTAGACTTTTCCAAATTTGTGACGTGAAACGACTATCACGATCTGATACAATTGTTAGAGGAACACCGTGAAGTCTCACAATTTCCTTCACGTAAGCATTTGCAAGCTTATCCATAGACCATTTTTCATTGGCTGCTATGAAGTGTGCACTTTTGGTGAAACGATCCACTACCACCCAAATCAAGTCGTGACCGCTCTTTGTTCTGGGTAGTTTAGTCACAAAATCCATGGTGATGTCTTCCTTTTTACCCATGGGTACAGGTAAAGGTTCTAAACTCCCATATGGTTTCTGATGTTTTGCCTTGACTCTTGCACATGTCACACACTCGGCCACATACTTAGCAACATCGAGCTTCATCGTTGGCCACCAGTAATAGCGTTTTAAATCCTTATACATTTTCGTACTGCCGGGATGAATCGAGTACATGGTTTTGTGAGCTTCTTCTATCAGAACATCTCTTACTCCTCCCGTCTTAGGTACCCATATCCTATCTTGGAATACCTTCAACCCTTGGTTGTTTGTACCGAACACTAATGTTTTGCCCAAACGTTCTTCTTTTCGGTTATTCTTCTCTAAAGCTTCTTCCTGAGCTTTCTTTATACTCTCCACAATTGTGAGACAACCTCAATTCTCAATGCTCTTGGCCTTTTCTTTTCAAGGTTGAATTTCCGACTGAGAGCATCAACAACAACATTTGCTTTACCAGGGTGATAAAGTATCTCACAGTCGTAGTCCTTGAGTAATTCCAGCCAGCGTCGTTGCCTCATATTCAATTCCTTCTGATTAAAGAGACACTGGAGACTCTTATGATCAGTGAAAAGTTTGCACTTCGTGCCATAGAGGTAATGTCTCCATATTTTTAGAGCAAAAACTACCGCTGCCAACTCCAAATCATGAGTAGGGTAGTTCTTTTCATGCCCCTTCAATTATCTTGATGTATATGCCATCAATTTATCTTGCTGGGTCAAAACACAACCCAACCCAACTCCTGATGCATCACTATAGACTGCAAAGTCTTCAACTCCTTCGGGTAAAGAAAGAATTGGTACTTCACATAATTTCTTCTTCAACTTCTCAAAGGCTTCCTTATGCTTTTCACTCCAAGTATAAGTAGATCCTTTGTGGGTCAAGGATGTCAATGGAGCGGCTATCGAAGAAAATCCTTGGATAAACCTTCGGTAATATCCAGCTAATCCTAAAAAGCTTCGAATCTCCGTAGGACTTTTTGGTTGTTCCCACTTCATTACAGCTTCAATCTTTGCTGGATCAACCATTATTCCTTCTTGATTAACCACATGACCCAAGAATTGGACTTCTTGAATCCAAAATTCACATTTGGAGAATTTTACATACAACTTCTCCTTTTTCAGGACTTCTAGCACTTCACGTAGATGCTTTTCATGCTCCTGCTTGCTTTTCGAATAAATCAAGATGTCGTCTATGAATACTATCACGGATTTATCTAGGAATGGTTTACAAACCCTATTCATCATATCCATGAAAGCTGCTGGGGCATTGGTTAGTCCGAACGACATAACCAAAAATTCATAGTGTCCATATATTGTTCTAAATGCAGTCTTTTCGATATCCTGCTCTCTCACCTTTAGCTGATGATATCCCGACCTAAGATCGATCTTCGAAAAATAGCTCGAACCATGTAACTGGTCGAACAGGTCATCAATCCTTGGCAACGGGTACTTGTTCTTTATTGTTACCTTGTTCAGCTCTCGGTAATCTATACACATTCTCATGCTCCCATCCTTCTTCACGAATAACACCAGAGCTCCCCAGGGTGATGAACTAGGTCGATTGAAACCGCTGTCCAACAGCTCCTGAAGTTGCATCATGAGCTCCTTCATCTCCGTCGGTGCTAATCGGTAAGGTGCCTTTGCTATCGGTGTTGTTCCTGGTAACAAGTCTATACGAAACTCCACTTGCCTATCAGGTGGTAATCTAGGAAGATCTTCGGGAAAGACTTCCGGATAATCACATACAACCGGTATATTCTGCACCCCTTTCTTCTCCTTCTTAGCATCGATTACGAATGCCAAGTATGACGCACATCCTTTGGACAAACATTTCCTGGCTTTCATCAGGGAGATGATTCCAGAATTCACTTTGCGTTTGTCCCCGTACACCATAAATGATTCTCTTCCGGGTGGGTTCACCCTTACTATCTTTTTCTTGCAAAGAATCTCAGCATCGTTGGTGCTAAGCCAATTCATACCCAAAACGATGTCGAAACCGTTTAACTCTATGGGTAATAGCTCTTCATGGAATTCATTTCCGTTTAGGTCAATGACGATGTTCCTAATACGATTACTAACAGGTACGAATTTTCCACTGGCAACTTCTACAATCAAGGCATTATCAAGTTTTTCTATAGGTAATGCTAATTTCCCACCAAATTTATGTGACACAAAGGAGTAGTTGGGTCCGGAATCAAATAGTATATTTGCAGGCAAACCATTTACAAGAAAGGTACCTGAAGCGACGTCTGTTGCCTCCTTTGCAGCCTCAAGCGTCATCTGGAAGGCTCTCGCCTTCGGCTTCGGTGGTATGTTGGGTCTTCCTGCCTCCTTCTTCTTTGGGCAATCCTTGGAAATGTGTCCCTCCTCGTTGCACTCATAACAGACCTTCTTAGTGAATGTGCATTCATTGGCATAGTGTCCAGGCTTTCCACATTTGAAACAAGTGACCCCTCCGTCACACTTCATAGAGTGCTTCTTCTTACACTTGTCACACCACTTTGATTCTGATCCTCCTCCTCTCGAACCAGACTTCGAGAATCTACTCTTCTTGTTGGACTTCGAGGATCCATCGAACTTCCGTTTCTCACCAACCTCAGCCCTTTCTAGACCTCTTTCCTTTTGTTGGGTCTCCACATTCTTAGCTGCTCGAACGGCTAATTTCAGAGTGGTTTCCATCTTGACTGTTGGACCAAAGTCATCCGGTAGTCCGTTTGCGAACTTTTCAATTTTGGAAAGTTCGGTTGGCACTAGGTATGGAAACAACTTCATCTTTTCCGTGAATGCAACAGCATAGTCATCAATGCTCATTCTCCCCTTTTTTGAATTTTGGAACTCATTGTTCAGATCAATCAGATCTATCTCCGAATAGTATTGCGCCTTCAGTTGTTCCAAGAACTCATCCCACGACATTTTCAGAGCTTCTCCTCGTGGAATTGTATCTGCCAATAGCTTCCACCAGCTCAAGACTCCAGTTTTCAATTGTCGCACAGTGAAGACAGTCTTCTGCTTCTCGCTGCAGTCGCAGCTTTCAAACACCATTTCCATCTCGGAGATCCAGTCCATGATATCAATAGGCTTTGGGCTTCTTGAGAGACTTGGTGGTTTCGCACCCAAGAACTTTTTGTACATCCATCCATCCTTGTTGTTTCTCCCTTCTGGGCCATCCCTTTGCTCACCTTGAGTCCCTATTTGACTCACTTGGCGGGTGTAGTTCCTTTCCTCAGATTGCTCAGGAACTGGCTCCATCGGTTCAACATGTATAGTAGATTCGTCCCTATTCTCGTGGAGAATCCGTCTCATTTCTTCCCTTTGTTCAGCTAGCATAGCCTGAATTATGGCTTGAACTCCATCCATGGTGACTGGCTCAGGTGCAACTTCTTCAAAAACAGGTATTTGCTGAACCATTGGGGGTTGGTTCCTATCCCCATTTGCGTTTACGTTTCTGCTACGGGTCTTTTCCATCTTGATCTATACACCGAATAAGGTGAATTTAGATCTTTATTCACTATAGACTCCGAAATGTTTACATGCTAGTTCTAATATCATAATCATATGCTTAGAATCCTATACACATAAGGTTTTCCAGATCCGGTCGGCAATAGACCATAGATCCGAACAAAAATATCATGTATAGCAAACACATAACATTTAGCACATAAAAGCATTTTAGGCATCTTTCCTAAAAAATATACTAGTGCTCACACCTCACAATCATCGCTTAGCATTCTAAGTTTAAGTCTAGAAATCCTACAAATTCCTATTTCGCTTAAACTAATGCTCTGATACCAACTGTGACATCCCCAATTTCACGGCCAGAAAAGACCGGTTTTGTTTATACTTTATTTCAAAATCAGAGTAACCTTTTAATAAAAGAATTGTGGAATTTATCCCAAAATAATAATATGATAAAGATTTATCAAAAGCATTTCCTTAGAAATGTATTTCATTAAAAGACTTGGGATGTCATGTTCGATATAGTACATAAGTATAATCAGTACATTATAAGCCTTACAACAGTTATTTACAACTAATGACCTATAATCCAAAAGTCCCTCATCATCATCATAATTATGCTCTGAGTCCACTACCTGTAAAACAGAAAGCTGAGTGGGTTAGGCTTGGGAGCCTGGTGAGCATATAGGGTTTTCAACCCACAAATAATAATAAATTTATTAAGTTCATCGATCAACAATAAATTTATTAATTTCATCAACCAACAATAACCCTGATTACCCATTCCTGTTATCCTTACTTTACGTCCCTAAACACCTATACAAAGGACCTAGTCTAAGGATTTTATCATCGGGATGGACATTACTGCTAAGGGGGTTCCTCAACAATAAATGTCCTAAAGGCAACCATGAGGGGGATGGAGTACACCGGTGAACACATCGTTCATAACACCTACAGGTTGTGAGCCTGCCAGCGTTCCACTGGACTGTCTAGAAGAGTCCGTGGTCGTCATCTATACTCCGCTAGATGGCTGGAACAACAACAACATCGAGGCCTCTCATCATTTTAACACACATCAACTATTTCGTCTACCCATGTTTTACCCAACATATTTGTAGATAAAATACATATATAGTTTTGTAACTTCTATAAAAACATTGTATTCAACAATCATCTCAAATAAACAATCAATATCATTACACATAACACGTATTTTATAGGAAATACTTCATATCTATGTGTAATATGAAAGTGACTATACACTCACTTGATTTGATGATAGTTGGACAGCAATTCGTTCCTTAAAATGATCGTTTCTGATAAAACCGGGAGTTTTATTGAGAAACCAGGCTCTGCGAGAGTTGGAGCTTCAAAACCGAAAAGATAAAATTTTCCGGGTTTCCAGGCACTTCGGGACGTATTCCGAGCTTTAAAAATGATACTGGGGCTTCGGGGGAAGTCAAAATAGTCAAAATATAAGTTTAGGGGTGAAAAATGACATTTTTATAATTCTAGACGGGAGATCTCGCAGCCCCCCTATTTATAGGGTGCGAGGCCGAGGGCTTCGTGGCTAAGAATGCTCCACGTAGCAGCTGCGAGGCTCGGTCATGAAAGGAAGATGCGGTAGCGAAGGAGCGAGACAGGTGGTTGGTGCGAGGCGAGACACGGAGGCGGCTACGCTGCTCGTGCAAGGTTCGGATGCGAAGGGCGCGTTGGAGGCTGTTTGGCGAGACATGGCTGCTTCGGATTCTTCCACGGATGCGACACGTGTCATGCATGCGAGGCTCGTACGTGGCCAAATCCGAGCCATGCATGCGAAATTCCTCGGATTTTTCACCCAAAACTTCTAAAATTTATAACTTTCGCATACGAGTTCCGTTTTTGACGTTCTTTATATGCACGCGTAGCTATAATTACGCTCTACAACTTTCGTTTAGACTTCGTCGGTTAATTTTGAATTGAATTTTAATATTATTATTTTTAACAGACCGGGATAGGAAAATCCGTTAAAAATTCATAACTTCTTCATCCGACGTCCGTTTTCGTCAGCCTTTTTACTGTTGTACTACTATTGACGAGACCTTCACTTCTCGTTTAGGTTGTGTCGGCTAAATATCGCTCAATCTTAAATTCGAGTATTTAGCTGTCTACTGCTAAGCTAAAACTTAGAAAAATCATAACTTCCTCATACGAAGTTAGATTTGGACGTTCTTTTTATCAAAATTCTCAGTTTAACGAATACTATGACTTTCATTTAGATTGTTAAGGCTAACAAGCACTTTATCGAAATATTCTCTTTTTACGCTTCCCGGTATCGTGCTGGTTTCGTCGCGAAACTTCGACATGTCATAACTTCTTCGTTATAACTCAGATTTCGGTGTTCTTTATATCTCCAGAATCCTTGTTTCGGCCACTACAAATTTCTTAAAAGATATCGGCTTTTTCTAATATTTATTTTAAATGCTTATTTTCATTATTAATTAATTAAATCATAATAATTAAGCAAATAAGCATATAATTCACATAATATTCACATAATTCATCTTTATTACTTCAAAATGAGTTACAAAGGTTGACCTAGACTATTACAACATTATTAATGCTTTTAGCCCAGAAACACGGGCATTACAAAGATGACTAGTAATAAAACCTATACACAACGATCATTACGTGCATTAAACAACAAAAAAGAAAAAACACAGAGGTTAAGCCATCACCACTTAAAAAGCGCAGAGGTCAAAAAATTGCAAAAATCATTGAACTAAAAATTTGAAATCGCTAAACAGAGTCGTTGCTGTTATGAATCGTTGCTGCTGTTGATTGGATGAACAATTCACATTGGTAATCGAGTTCTAGGGCAAGGAAAAAATGAAGAAAAACTCGATACCTGCAACCAGAAGAGAGAGTAGATTGAGGTCGATGTCGATGTCGCTGCATCTGGTGCACGAATCCGGCGGTGGTAACATTTTAGATCGGAGGAGGTAGACGATTTATTAAAGACTGGAGAGGGAGAAAGAATGAGGAGAAGGGGTTGTGTCGATGAGCAGAAAAAAGAAAACCCCTCATGTGTTTGGGCAAACGATGGCCTGCGAAGGCGGTGGTGCGTGTGTCGGAGTTAGTGCGTGCGACGACAACAATGGTCCTCTGTGACGTCCGACGGGATGCAGGGATAGGAGAGATGGAGGTGGGTGTTGTTGCAAAGGGAAGAAGATGATGGTAAGGGTAGGGATTGGAAAAAAAGTAACGCATGATTTTTTTTGTTTTCATATGTGGGCTTCCATCTGATTCGATTAGATATTTTTTTTTTACAATTAAGAGGCAAAATTAAGTGTTAACCAAACGATCTGAACCTTAAAGATTCAGATGTATCTCTTTTTAAGAGGCATTAAGAGCCAAACAAACATGGCCTTAATGTAAATTGTTAAGTTGACTTCAAAACTTATAGAGATAATTATAAATTATAATCCAGTTATGACTTCATTAGGAATGGAGAAATAAATTTGGTGGGATAGAGCTCCAAGCAAAACATAGTTCCACAATGTTCCTTAATAAATGAAGGTTTTTTTTATCACATGTCAATCTTCGATTACTTTTGACACTTGTAATTTTGTGGTATTTTTGAAATAAATATTATCCGCTTGTCAATTTTTGGTTTGTTTTAATTTTTAAAATTAAAGTCATATACTCTTATATGTAAAGTATTAAATATCATATATATATATATATATATATATATATATATATATATATATATATATATATATATATATATATGTGTGTGATATTAAATTGCAATAAATAAATTTCTTCCTTTCTTATTTTAAAGTTGTACATTAAAAAATGTTTTCTGTTTACACTTTAATGTTTAATTTTTCTTAAATCAACCCATAATATACGAGTCTCTCACCTAGTCTACTACTGAACAATAATACATTGTTACTCCAGAACCTGCAATTTAATGTGATTGTATAAAAAAATTCATCGAAAAACTAGGATGAGTCCTTCCATTCATGGACCACCTAAAAATCTTATGTGACATAGACAATGTACTTACTATAACTAATGAATCTAATTCACATAAGAATACCAATCATATTCTCCGAAGATTTATTTATATTTAGAATAAATTTAAGTAATGAGATAACTATATTCACAGAATTCACACGTATCATAATTAAGTTGAACCCATTCACGAAGCCCTTCCATAAGGTAAGCACAAAAGGTCGCACTTAAACTAAAATAATTACTTTACTAATATTTTTTGGATGACAAAATTGTCACATGCCATGGTTAGTTGTAAAATATTACAATTGAAAAAGACAAAAGAAGTTGGTATATACCATTACAAATTTATACAAATCACACATGTTGGTAGCCAAACAAGTTGTTACCAAGTATACTTGGTATGATAGTAGTAGCAAAGATTTTGTACCAACTTTAGTTAGTATACAACTACATAATTTGAAGAAAATAAATCAGTATTGTACCACGTTCACCCAATATCGAACTGAAATGGTGTACCCTCTAATGCTTCTTGCTCAATTACAATTACCAATCAATGTATTAGTGGTATTAAGCCTCTCATATCCTTCTTAAATATATTTGTAATGTTATATGTTATCCATTAATTTATTGTTTAATTAATGTGACCTTCACAAAAAATTCAAAACATCATAAACCATCTTAATTTGGAGCATACAAAAAATATGAAGTTCCGATATCTAAATAACGAATTTGATATGTCCATAGGAACACAATGAAAAAAATTCATATTACCATATTTTGTATGAAAGAGTTGAAGGTTTAAAATTTTCTTATTTTCCATATTTTTTTATTGAGTCTTTAATTTACAACTAAAAAATATGACTTTCTGATCTTCAAATTATGAGTATGATATCTTCATGGATAGACTTATTATAGAGAACACAATGAGAAAGTTCACCCAAACAAACTTCATATAAAAAAGTGATGAAAATTTAGAGTTTGAAAAAAGCATAATTTTTGCATGCCACATGTATGAAAATCTACATAGATTTTTGTTGATAGGGTGCAATAATTTTTTATTAGAAAATCTGCATAGATTTTTGATGGAGTGCGATACATAGATTTTTGATGATGGAGTGCGATAATTGTGATTGTTTTTTATTTTCTAACTTAGAAAAAAAGGGAATAAGACTAATTAAAGTAATTAACTTTTCGGTTTGTTCACATGTAGGTAACTATCTTTTTTTTTTTGTATACATTTAGGTAACAAACTTTTTGAAACTGTTCACATATGACCATTATGACCTGTTGTAGCAGGTTACCTCTGGTTACAGTAGGTCATAATGGTTACATGTGAACACTTTCAACAAGTTCGTTACCTAGATGTGTACAAAAAAAATAGTTACCCAAATATGAACAAACCAAAAGTAAGAGTAAATTACATGAATGGTCCCTGTGGTTTGGGGGAATTTATGCGTTTGGTCCCTAACTTATTTTTTTAAATTCGGATGGTCCCTACTGTTTTGTTTTGTTTCGTTTGGTGTTTTGTTTCGTTTGGTCCATGTCTTACCAAAAAAAACTAGTGTGTTCTTATTAATTTAATTTTTTTAAATTAATTTTCTTATTTATGTATTTTTTATATGTTTAAAAAAACTAATAGACCTCACATATTTGTATCTCCTCACCATCCTATCTTTCATCATCCTAAACTTTTATTTCTTTTCCATATTTAATGACAATGAAGTCTTCAACATCTATTCTTTTTCGGTCCTACAACTTCAGCGAACCAACACCACAACCCAATAAAGTGAAGAGACTGTGGATTATGGTGTTTGTTCGCTAGAGTTGAAGGATAAAAAAAAAAGGATGATGAAGACTTAAAGATTGAAAGAAAATAGAGGTTGAAGAGGATGTGAGATGGGATGGTGACCGGTGGGACCCAAATTAAATTTCTCAAATGTGGTTTCAGATTTACGATGAGGAGATACAGATATGTGGGGTCTATTAATTTTTTTAAACATATAAAAAAAAACATAAATAAGAAAATTAATTAAAAAAATAAATTAATAAGGGCATAATAGTCTTTTTAGGTAAGACAGGGACTAAGCACACAACAAAAATAAACAGCAGAGACCATCCGAGTTAAAAAGAATAAGTTAGGGATCAAATGCAAAAATTCCCCTATACCATAGGGACCATTCATGTAATTTACTATTACTTTTGGTTTTGTTCATATTTAGGTAACTATTTTTTTTGTACACATCTAGGTAACGAACTTGATGAAACTGTTCACATATAACCATTATGACCTGCTTAGCTGGATGTAACATGCTACAGCAGGTCATAATGGTCATATGTGAACAGTTTCAAAAAATTTGTTACCAAGATGTGTACAAAAAAAATAGTTACTTATATCTGAAAAACCCAAAAAATTAATTACCTTAACAAGTCTTATTCCCGAAAAAAAAAAGTTATTACAATCATAGCATTTATTTTTTACCTCCTGACTCATTATCCCCTGTTGTGAAATAGGAATGAGTTTATTTTCGTTTTAGGTTGTAATTTACATATAGGGAAATACTTTTATGAAAACATATAAGTAGTTGAACGTGAGCAAAGGATCTACATTACAAGGACCGAATATGATTTAGGTGTAACCTTAGGACCATTTTTGTCACTTGTGTAGTAAACAGGTGAAGGACCATACATACACGCATATACGCGACAACTGTATCATCCCTGGTCTCCACATTATTTTTGTAATGAAAGCATTCATTCCTCACCCTCCCCGATTCTCTCTCTCTTTCTTGCAAAAATTCCATCTTTTATCTCTCTCTCTTTCCTTTTCAATCTTTACCTTCATCACCGCCGTTCAATCTGACTCATAAAAGCTTCTTTTTCCCCAATCACACATTTCCTGCAAAGGGAATTGCAATTTTCATCGACCCCTCGACAAAACCCTAACCACAGTCCACTCCTCAGAGGAACCGAACCTGGTTCTGATTATCGATTGGCGTTTGAAATGATGAAACCCTTTCTGGGTTATGAAAATTTGGGTGGATTTCTCCTGTTTATCGTCTATTTCTTGTCTGTTTCGATCATTTTTGTTCACTCACAGTCGAGCGCGAACGATGCTGTTGTAATGCAGGCTCTGAAATCGAATCTCAGTCCACCCAAATCACTCGATTGGTCTGATCCCAATCCATGTAAATGGCAGCAAATTCAGTGCTCAAGAGACAAC
This sequence comes from Lactuca saligna, assembly GCF_052625555.1. Taxonomy (NCBI): domain Eukaryota; kingdom Viridiplantae; phylum Streptophyta; class Magnoliopsida; order Asterales; family Asteraceae; genus Lactuca; species Lactuca saligna. The sequence goes on from NC_136419.1 coordinate 154,539,394, forward strand.
CGGGTCACCAGGATCCAAGCCGGTAACCAGAACCTCAAAGGTTATCTTCCGCAGACACTCAACAACCTCACGGAACTACAAGTTCTGGAATTTCAAAACAATCAACTCACTGGCTCACTCCCGAGTCTCGCCGGGTTAACTCAGCTCCAGAACCTTTTACTCAGTTACAACAGTTTAACTTCAATACCTACCGATTTCTTCGACGGTATGTCTTCTTTACAACACGTTTATCTGGATTACAACGGTTTTAGTTCGTGGTCTATCCCGGACAGTTTAAAATCCGCCTCCACTTTGCAAGTTTTCTCGGCGACATCGGCCAACATCACAGGAAAAATCCCGGATTTTTTCGGCGGTGATGCGTTTGCGGGGCTGACAACTCTGCATTTATCGTTTAATTATCTGGAGGGTGGGTTACCGAGTTCGTTTTCGGGTTCATCGATTCAAAGCCTTTGGTTGAATGGTCAGAACAGTAGGTCTAAACTAAACGGAACTCTCCAAGTTCTTCAAAACATGACGCAATTGACTGAAGTTTGGCTTCACGGGAACTTGTTTTCCGGTCCTTTACCGGATTTTTCAGGTCTGAACGAGTTGCAGAATTTGAGTTTAAGAGATAATAGCTTAACAGGGCCTGTTCCACAATCTTTATTAGGTTTACAATCTTTAAAAGTTGTGAACCTGACTAATAATCTCTTACAGGGACCTACTCCAAGTTTTGATAAGTCTGTGGCTGTTGATTTAAGCGGGCTTAATAGTTTCTGTTTACCGAATCCTGGTGCTCCTTGTGATAATCGTGTTGATATTCTGCTTGGTGTGGCAGAATCTGTGGGTTACCCGCATACTTTTGCTGATAATTGGAAGGGAAACGATCCGTGTAATTCATGGTTAGGGATCACATGTTCCAGCGATGGGAATATAACTGTGATTAATTTTCAAAAAATGGGTCTAACAGGAACCATTTCTCCCAAATTTGCGTCCTTTAAATCACTTCAAAGGTTGATTATTTCAAATAATAATCTTACCGGAACTATACCAGATGAACTCAAAGATTTACCCAATTTGATTGCGATTGATTTTTCGAATAATCATCTTTACGGACCAGTTCCGGATTTTAGCAAAACTGTTAACGTGAAAACCGAAGGGAATCTTGATATCGGAAAGGCAGGTCCAAGTCTGACACCGGTTTCGCCTTCTGGCGGCGGCGGCGGGAGTAAGCCAAACGGAGGAGGAGGTGGCGGTGATGGGAAAAGTTCAAACACCGGCGTGGTGGTGGGATCGGTGGTTGGCGGTGTTTGTGCGGTATTTTTCGCGGGATTGCTGGGTGTCTGTGTCTACAAAGCTAAACGAAAGCAATCTAACCGTATCCCATATCAAAACACGATGGTGATCCACCCCCGACATTCAGCATCTGATGGGGACGGGGTGAAGATCACAATTGCAGGTTCAAGTGCCCCCACAAATGAATCCTTTAGTCACACGAGTAGTGGTCCAAGTGACATCCACATCGTGGAGGCTGGGAACATGGTGATTTCAATTCAAGTTTTGAAAAATGTGACAAATAATTTCAGCTCGAATAATATATTGGGAAGAGGAGGGTTTGGGACAGTTTACAAAGGCGAGTTACATGATGGGACCAAGATTGCGGTTAAAAGGATGGAGTCGGGTGTGATGAGTGAAAAGGGGCTAGATGAGTTTAAATCTGAAATAGCTGTTTTAACAAAGGTTAGGCATAGGCATTTGGTGGCACTTCTTGGATATTGTTTGGATGGAAATGAGAGGCTTCTTGTTTATGAGTATATGCCTCAAGGGACACTAAGTCGGTTTTTATTTGATTGGCAAGAAGAAGGTTTGAAACCGCTTGAATGGACAAAAAGATTGATAATTGCGTTAGATGTTGCTAGAGGTGTTGAGTATTTACATGGTTTGGCACAACAAAGTTTTATTCATAGAGATCTTAAACCGTCTAATATTCTTCTTGGTGATGATATGCGGGCTAAAGTTGCTGATTTTGGACTCGTTCGACTCGCCCCTGATGGGAAAGCTTCCCTTGTCACAAGATTAGCTGGCACTTTTGGTTATCTTGCTCCTGAATACGCTGGTATTCCTTCTTATTTTGATCAACATTTTGTTACCCTACTTTTATATATTGTATGCTTCGCCTGTCAATGGCTTGGTGTGATGTTAAAAATAAAGATATTTTAGAAAATAACCATGCATTTGGGAAAATCAAATGAAACGATAGACGTTTAGCACTTCACGGAGAAACCTCATATGACTTTCTGTAGTAAGTGGTTTTATTTGTATCAAGTGAAAAGGAAAAAGCCTCCTTACGTAATCCATTTAATAGTCCATTAAGAAAAAACAACACTATTAATGCATTAGGAAAATTTACATTTCTTTTTTATGTAATCGACAAGCCATAAGCTATATGTATAATTTAAGCATAAATAACGTTTAATGTTTTATTGTAAGACGAAGAGTTTCCCCAATAAGTAGTAGTTTACAAATTTACCGTCGTTTACCATTGGTTTCTGGTAATTGTATCTTTACCTTTTTCAAATATTGTTTATACGAAACGTAGCTAACCTGTTTCGATTACATAATTGTACGTAGTGACGGGAAGAGTAACAACGAAGATCGACGTGTTCAGCTTTGGTGTAATCCTAATGGAACTGATAACGGGGAGAAGAGCCCTGGACGAAACCCAACAAGAAGAAAGCGTCCACCTGGTCCAATGGTTCCGGCGTATGCACATAAACAAAGACACCTTCCAAAAAGCAATTGACCCGACACTTGACCTCGATGAAGAAGCCCTGGCCAGTCTCAGCACCGTGGCTGAACTAGCCGGTCACTGCTGTGCGCGTGAACCGCACCAGAGACCCGACATGAGCCATGCGGTCAATGTGCTCTCCTCCCTAGCCGAGCTTTGGAAACCTTCCGACCCTGACCCTGATGATATTTACGGTATAGACCTTGACATGACTTTGCCACAAGCCGTCAAGAAATGGCAAGCTTTGGAGGGTATGAGCGGGTATGATAATTCATCAGTTATTGGGAGTAATGATAATACGCAAACAAGTATTCCAACTCGCCCTTCGGGCTTTGCGGATTCCTTCACTTCACAGGATGGACGATGACGGAACCACCGGGATTTGTTTGTTCATTCTTTCTAGTATGCTTGTTTATCTTTTTATTCTGCTGTACTTGTTAAATTATCAAGAGATGCTTTTGTGTTGTTTTTTTTTTTTGCTTGTCACTCTTTTAACTTTGAAATTGCTAAATTAATAGGAAGTTCTCGCAATTAGCCTTAAAATCCCATACCTTGTGCATAAAATGTCGTACTGTTGCGAGCTTGACCGTAAAAAGTCAGCTTCTATTTTATGTAGCCAACAATCAACATAAACATCAAAGTCATACAGGAATTTCATCAAGCTTCAAATCAATTTAAAATTTTAGTAACTATTTCACCAGTGTTTTTAGCAACTTTTTATAAGTATAAAAAAATAGTTAAACATTTTTTTATTATTTTAATATTCAGGTTTTTATTAAAGGTTATAAACAAATGAGTTTTTTTTTTTAATTGTAAATTTATCCTTAGTATAGATATAAATGAGCATATAGATAAATGATAAAATATAATTATTTTATCTGAATGCATTTTTGTACAGTATGCATCGTAAGCTGTATCTTGCAGATCACTGGATTTGATTTGGTTACTGACTTACTGTCAGCATGCATTCTTAAGTTACCAATTAATTTTTTAATTTTAGATAGTCAACCCAACTGTGCCCATTGGCCATTACATAATAAATTAAATAAATTCAAATATACGTGACCAGCATATCTCCTATTCTTACTCTTCCGTTTTTATATGTTTAATCCCGTGATCACGATGATTAGCCCGGGAATTACGGAATCATTTTGATATAATATGTTAAAATTGGGAATTAATAATTAATTAACTATATGGGATGTCCAGCTCATTTTCCAATTAACAATTAATAATTACAAAAGATGACAAATTGGAACTTAAGCAAATACAATTACTTTTTTTTTTTTTCGATCGGGATTGTGCTTTGGACATCATCACCAAACTGTTCATGTTTAATGTTATATATTTCTTGGTGGATTTATATAAAAAAAGAATTGGAGACCGTTTGGTGCATTTTAGAATATTTTTTTATTCTTTAATTTTTTTTATTCATAAATTTATTGGTGGTGTGATCATCACTATGCGAAGTGCCCTGGGACAAAGTTTGTATCTACCAATTAATATATTTATAATACATCGAAACTTTAAGATATTCACTGGTGGTCGATGTCTTCAAAACATGAGTCACAAGCTTGTGAGATGGGTAGGTTGGACTTCAATGTTTTATTTATTCATAAATTAAAATTTTATAAATTATCACATAATCCCAAATACGGGTGGGTTGGACTTCAGTGTTTTATTTATTCATAAATTAAATTTTATAAATTATCACATAATCCCAAATACTTTAAGCCTAAAAGAACCAAAAGAGATAATGCTGTAATAGCTACGTCCAACTAACGACACTTGAACCTTAAATATCGAAAATGAAAGTTTAAAGAAATCTTGATACATCGTCTCTGTTGGAATTCTAAGTCTTGGGGTCCAAGCAATCTAATTTATGGAAAGTTTAGTTTATGGCAAGTTGGTCATAAGTTTCCTAGTCTAATACAAGTTGGTTTGTTAGGCTATATATATACCTATCTATAATCGAGTTTATGATTATGAGAACAGATTGTAAAAACATTAGTTTTGAGTGATTTTCCAATTAATCAAAAAGTTATTTTGGTTATTTGTTTTGCATTCTTGTTTTCAAAACTTTAATTGATATCAGAGCTTGAGTCAAGAAGCTGTGAGATCAAATTCTTTAACTGTTGACAAGCGAGGTCAACATGGCTGATGCAAGGGGCGAAGGAGGATCTGCTCCGGTGACTATGAAGGAAACTGGATCGACTTCAGTTCAATGTCCCATGCTCAATTCCACAAAATACACAGTTTGGTCCCTGCGTATGAAGGTTGTTCTAAAAATTCATAAAGCATGGAGTATTATCGACCCATGAGCAGAGAAAAACGATGATAAGGATTACCTAGCAATGGGATTATCAGGCGATCCCAGAATCGTTAATCATGCAAATCGGAGAAGCCGAGTCTTCGAAGGCGCTTTGGGACGCAATCAAGGCTCGATACATTGGGGCTGATCGAGTAAAGGAGGCCCATCTTCAAACCCTAAACGCTGACTTCGACAGGCTGAGGATGACAGAGACGGAATCAATTGATAGCTTCGCCGGAAAACTATCCGGAATTTCGTCACAATCGGCAGCCCTTAGGGAAACAATTGAAGAAACAAGGATGGTGAAAAAGTTCCTGAAGTCACTACCAAGAAAATTCATCCACATCGTGGCCTCCCTTGAGCAAGTTCTTGATTTGAAGACGGTGGGCTTCGAAGATGTGGTTGGGCGGTTGAAAGCTTACGAAGAGAGGGTGAAGGAAGCGGATGACGGTGGAGAAGAATCGAAAGTCCTGTTCGCCGATGGTGGAGTTAACTCATCGGGAACGAAGGAAAATGGAAAGTGGAAAGGAACGAGTGAAATGAATGGGTTTAATGGAACTGGCGGGTCAAGTGGATCCGGATCTAGTGGGTTATCCGGGCCGGGCGGATCAGGCGGGCCTAAAGGGAATAATAGGGTTTCTCAAAGCAATCGACCCAATAAACTGTCTAATTCTAATTCTGATTGCAAAAATTGTAATTGTTGTTGTGGCAAGAATCGGAAAAATAGGGAAAATGATCGATCTAAGGTGATTTGCTTTCGGTGTGACAAACCGGGTCATTTTGCTTCTAAATGTCCGGAACGACTCCAAAAATTACAAGACGGTGATTTTTCGGAACGTGACAACAGCGACGAATCCGTGTTCTAAATACGGATCGGGTTGAAGAATTCTCTAGAAGGACTTAGAGATTCGGGGGTGATTGTTGGAATCCTAAGTCTTGGGGTCCAAGCAATCTAATTTATGGAAAGTTTAGTTTATGGCAAGTTGGTCATAAGTTTCGTAGTCTAATACAAGTTGGTTTGTTAGGCTATATATATACCTATCTATAATCGAGTTTATGATTATGAGAACAGATTGTAAAAACATTGGTTTTGAGTGGTTTTCCAATTAATCATAGAGTTATCTTGGTTATTTGTTTTGCATTCTTGTTTTCAAAACTTTAGTCTCGTTGGTATAAATGTACAATCAATGATTTATGTATAGAAGGTATTGCTAGCAACATAAATACGATATAATACATACCTAGTCTAATACACCCCTCCCGTGCAAGTTGTAGCAGGAGGTTAACGGATGCTAAAACTGTCCGAAAATCATCAAATAGAACTTGTTGTAGGTGCCTAGTAAACATGTAGGCTAGTCGGTATCAAAAGGAATATGAAGAACTTGCACTTCGTCTTTTGCTACTTTTTCACATACAAAGTGGATATCCACCAAAGTGTTTTTTCACATACAAAGTGAACTTCACCTTTTGCTTTATGTGTTGGTGTTGGACTTAGTTTTCTGACAAGTAGATTGCACTAACATTACAATATACTATAGTGGTCTTGGAGAGAGGACAATGAAGTTTGAACAACAAGTTTGTAGCCAACATGCTTTAGAGACTACGTTTGCAATTCCATAATATTCAGCTTCTACACTTAAATTGGATAAGGTAGGTTGTAGTTTGGGGGACCATAAAATAAGGTTATAACCAAGGAAGATGCAATAGCCGGATGTTGATCGTCGGGTGGTAGGGCACCTGACCCATTCCAAATCTGTGTAGGAATGAAGATGCATGGAGCGAGATTTGGTGTAGCTTAAATGTAGCCAATGTTTGTTTGAGTATGTTCACCTGAGTTGTATGAGGACTACGAAGATAAATATCTTTAACAAAATAAGAAATATGGTCATGTAGACTTTATAGTAAGTAGGATCAGGAAATAGATTGTTGATTTGAGAGTCCAATTTGGAGTTGGTATTGACGGGGGTTTGTTGTCGAGTTGTGGATATACATTCTGGCCCTTTCAATGATTTATGTGGGGTATTTTGTTTGAGTAAGAAAAAGTCTTTTATGATTCCTTTGGAAAAAATGTTGTAGAAACACAGAAGAAGTGACCAAAGCAAATGTTGCATATTGATAATTAGTTAGCTGCAACAAGCTTTGCTATCCGCAACTATCCTAATACACACTCAAGCAACACGCCAACAATTATGTGCAAGCTAGTAGTCAACTTTATGCATTTTAGTAGTTTATACATTAGGCATGCCTGTATTATGTAAAGTGAGTCTGTATGATTATACCTTTTACTATATTTTGTATTATCCTACAACTTATGCTTATAAAGGTTATGTGGTTTATCACATATGAGGAGTCTTGGTGGAGATTTGTATTACAACAAAGAAACACGCTGTCAGCCATACTCCCTGAGGAGGTCTCGGGAGAACGCTCTGACGGTCAAGTTAGTCTCCGAGGGAGATAAGTGTATGGTTTAGTGCATAACTTAGAAAGTGTGGATTTAATACCTTCATTGTTGGAGGCGTGTGACCTTTTATAGTGAGAGCCTTGACACATATTCCACTCTTGGAGGCAGGAGTGTCAGGGCCGGATCGGGACAATAGTAAGAGACTTGACACATATTTCATTCTTTCGTTTTCTTCCATCTTTTAGGTGTAGAAAAGAGGGTGGATTTTGTGGATGTGTTGGCAAAAAAGTGGGTTGGAAGTCTTCGATATCGAGAGCTTGATCTTGTTGACAAAGTGTTGTGTAACATCCATAAAATTCATGAAAAATTTTAACTTTTAAAACCAACCCATAAATCATCATTATTTACAATTTAGTTTTCAAAACATGTTCAATATCAGAGTTTTCTCAAAATCATAAATCAAATCACAAGGAGGTGCACGATTACGCATTTGCCTTCCCGCGATCATCTGAGGTACCTGAAACATAACCCAAAATTGTAAGCCTAAAGCTTAGTGAGTTCCCCCAAAGTACCAACACACAAATAAATAACAAATATACAATAACAACATACTATGGGTCCAATCAACCAAGGGGTTGGAATACCCCAGGCCCATCAACCATCGGGTTGGAACGCCAACATACTATGATTCCAATAAACCATCGGGTTGGAATACAAACATACTATAGGTCCAATCATTTTTGAGATGGAATACCCTTGGGCCTATTCAACCATCAGGTTGGTATGCACCAGCCTGTTGGCTTACGCATACCGCAGTGAAGCCTCAGCTGCCGACCAAACATGTGCACATATAACAGATAATCATATAACAGTCTACAGCGAGTCAAATAGATCTATAAATCACTAAGCATAACATCATCCTTTATACCAGGATACCGGTCTAACAGATCACTACAATATAATAGCATGCGTAGCAGGATATCAATCCAATGGGCTGGCTGTGGTGCCTTTGACCCACAAGTATAGTGAGGAAAACTCACATTGCAAATTGAACAGAACTGGCGAGGCCTAACTCTAAATATCAGCTCTATAATCTATACATATTTCCACCAAATGACAAATTCCATAAAAATCCCAAAATACCCAAAATGCCCTCAAGGTCATACTTGGTTGAAATCAAAGTCAGCTGGTTAAACCCACTAAGTCAGCCGAGTCAACCCAGCCGAGTCGACCCAACCGAGTCAACTCAACCGAGCTGACCCAATCTGAGTACGCGGTGCGTACTCCGGAGGTACGCTTAGTGTACACGAAGCCTTGTAGAAGATCACCATCGGGGTGGTTGATTGAGTACGCGAGGCGTAGCCTCTCAGCCTCTAAACTCCATTTAGTGCTTAATGGCTTAAGCACTTAAGCCCATATTTCAGATCTACGACTAAAACATACCCTAGAGTCATAAATCTTCCAACTTTATGACTTTACAACCTAATAAGAGCTTAACACAAGATCTTAATCCATTAAGACCTTATACAAGATGCATGGAGCAAATCTAACCAAATGGACTTCATTTCTATGGCTAAGGACCATTCTTAGGGTTTGAAAGGACAAATCAAAACATCAAGAACAAACCATGCACAAGATGGGACCTTTGGGACAAGAGAAGCAACATAAAACACCCAAAAATGGGATCTTACAACCAAGATATCAAGGTATAGACTTTATACCTTCTGGAGCTTCTCACGAAGGCAACGATCCCAGATCCACAAGCTTGCTTCCACTTCAAGGCTCCTTAATGCAACTTCTTCCTCCTTCAACACACCAAGAACACTCTCTTGAGCTCAAAACACACACACTAAGATGGCTAGGGTTTGCAAAAACATCTTAAAGAATGTGGGGGCTGAAAAGGTGGGGAAAATGAGACATAATGTTGCTTAAATACCACCCAAACCCTAAAAATTAGGGTTTTCTCTTGAAGCTAGTACGCCTCGCATACATAAGTGTACGCCCAGCGTACTAGGGTGCACCCTAGTACGCTCAGCGTACACACATGTACGCATGGCATACTCATCCTGCCATAATTACGAAATTACCACTAGGGCTTTAAAGCATAACTTCTTGGACTTAGGGACCAAAATGACATGAAATAGAATCATAGGGATGCATTTAGAAGTACCTGAACATTGGGATGTTACAATTCTCCCCCAGCTGAAATAGACTTCGTCCTTGAAGTCTACCGCGGTGAACAATTTAGGATAATGGTTCCGCTCTCAGCCTCCGACTCGCAGGTCCACTTGGAGCCCCTCCGGTGCTGCCATCGCACCTTTACCATCGATATTTCCTTGTTACGAAAAACCTTTATCTTTATTTCCAGGATATCCACTGGCCTCTCAACATAGTTTAGGTGCTCATCCACTTGAATATTGTCCAAGGAAACCACTGCATCCTCATCCAACGCACACTTTAGCAGCTGCTAAACATGGAAATTGTTGTGAATCTGATTGAGCTCCTCAGGAAGATCCAATCTGTAAGCAACCTTGCAAACCCTGGCAATCATTTGAAAAGGCCCAATATACCGGGGGTTAACTTCCCCCTCTTACTGAAGCGTACCACACCTTTCCAAGGTGAGACCTTCAGTAATACCATATCGCTGACCTGAAACTCCAACTCGAATCGGTGCTGGTTGGCATAGCTCTTCTGCCGAGTCTAAGCGGTCTGTAGTCTCTGCCGGATCTGCTGAATCAACTCTGTAGTCTGAAGGACCACTTCGGTCCGCCCCATAACCTTGTGATTAACCTCGCCCCAACAAATCGAGCTACGACATCTCCACCCATATAAGATCTGAAAAGACAGAACACCAATGTTGGAGTGATAATTGTTGTTGTATGAAAACTCCATAAGAGGCAGGTAGGAGTACCAGCTCCCACCGAAATCGATGACACATGCCTGTAACATATCCTCAATGGTCTGTATAATCCGCTCACTTTATCCATCGGTATGCGGATGATAAGCAGTGCTGAAGTGAAACCTTGTGCCTAGTTCCTCGTGGAAATTCTGCCAAAAATGAGAGGTGAACCGAACTTCACAATCTGAAACAATGGAGATCGGAAATCCATGGAGAGAAATGATCTCATGAACATACACATCAGCCAACTTCTCGGCTGAAGAACTCTCGAGTGGCCAGAAAGTGGGCACTCTTGGTTAATCGATCAACGATGCCCCGGATAGCATCAAAACCTTTGTCGTCTTCGGAAAGTTTGTGATAAAATCCATCGAAATCTATTCCTATTTCCACATGAGAACCTCCAGAGGCTACAACTGCTTAGCCTTGACCATCTTGTAGGTCATGCATCTCTCAACATACCAGACTCTCTCTCTCTCTCTCTCTCTCTCTCTCTCTCGCTCTTCATACACGGCCACCAATAACTCAATCTCAAATCCCGTTACATCTTGGTGGCCCCTGGATGAATAGAAAAGCGAGACTTATGAGCCTCCTCAAACACAATCTGTATGACTCCACTAGACATCGGAACCCAGACATGACCACACCAAGTCATCAGCTCTCGACTATCCATGACAAATCTGTCAATCTCACCCCTGTTCATCTCTTTCTTCCAATTCTCTTTCCGAACACCCTTGGCCTGAGCCTGCCTGATCAATCCCCAAATCAAGGAATCCACTGATATCCTCATACACGTCTCCCTATCCGAAGATCCATCTGACTTGTGGCTCAAAGCATCTACAACCACATTCGCTTTACCTAGATGGTAAAGGATCTTGCAATTATAATCCTTAACTATATCCATCCAGCTGTGCCGCCTCATGTTCAAGTTCGGCTGATCCATAATATGCCTCAGACTCTTGTGATCTGTGTAGATAGTATAACAGACCCCATTAAGATAGTGCCTCAAAATCTTGAGGACGAAAACCACTGCCCCCAACTCCAAATCATGAGTGGGATATCGTGTCTCGTGCAACTTCAGCTGTCGTGAAGCATAAGCAATCAACCATCCTCTTTGCATGAGGAATGCCCCCAGAACAGTGATGGAAGCATCACAGAATACCACGGAATCCTCAATTCCCTCCGGGTGGGTCAATACCAGTGCCTCACACAACCTCTATTGAAGGGTGTCAAATGCTGACTGCTGCTCAAGGCCCTATTAGAAATCCACCCCTTCCTCGTCAAACGAGTGAGGGGTACCATAATCTTGGAGAAATCCTGAATAAATATCTGATAGTACCCTACTATACCCAAGAAACTCCTGATATCCAAAGAGATTTTAGAACCTCCCATTGCATCACGATCTCGATCTTGGCCGGATCGACCAAAATCCCACCCTAGTTAACGAGGTTCCCAAAGAACTAGATCTCTCGTAACCAGAACTCGCACTTTGAGAACTTGGCATAAAGCCATTCTCGACTCAAAACCCCCAGAAGCTCGTAAAGATGATCCTCATGCTGCTCTTTAGTCTTGGAATACACCAAATTATCATCGATAAACAAAATAACGGAACAATCAAGCGTCGAACTGCATACCCAATTCATCAAATCCATAAACATCGCAGATGCATTGGTGAGCCCAAATGGAATCACTACGAACTCATAATACCCATAAGGAGTCCGGAATGCAGTCTTCTCCATGTCCTCCTCTCTCACTCTGACCTGATGATACCCATACCTTAGATTTATCTTAGAGAACCAAGACACACCCTACCACTGATAGAAGAGGTCATCAATCCGTGTAAGGGGATAATGGTTCTTCATCGTTAACTTGTTCAACTCTCGGTAATTAATGCACATCTGGTGTGAAGCAAATTTCTTCTTGACGAATAGTATCGACGCTCCCCACGGAGAACGGCTCGGTCTGATGAACTACTTGCCTAGAAGCTCCTGCATCTTAGGCGGTGCCAAGCGGTATGACGCCTTTGTTGCACCCCAAAATCGGAACGACGGAAATGTTCTGGGGCGGAGGACGTCATGTCCAGTATCACAACAAAGCATAATAGTAAATAAGCAACAACATCATCCATTCCATTAATAATATAATTTAATACAAGTGTGTTCTGTATAGTTTATAAGATACGAAAAACATAAATATAATTAAGAGATGAGTCTTGAATGTGCTCCATCTTCTCAAAAGCTAGCATCGGTACCTGTCTACTACATTTCACAAGATAACTAGGTTTTCAATATACATCTTCACATTGGTAACCAACATTCAGGAAAATATGGGATTTTCCTGGGGAACATTGTACATAACCAGAAAAGTGTAACAAACCAGATAACTTTACATTCACAAGAGTAAACATGTTTTCAATGTACAACCTTACATTACATTTTGGGGATTCAATAACCAACCTTCTTAAGAAAATATGGGATTTTCTTGGTGTGTGTAACATTTTCAGTAACGGACATGAAATTTGTACATTTTTCACAAAACAAAACCGCTTATGAACTCACCAGCATTATGCTGATTTTCAAACCGCTTGTATTCTCAGGTCAGCGTTAGACAGGCACCCGAAGATCCTTTTGTTTGAAGACGAAGTGCTCAGAAGACCCGTTTCATTTTGTTCATATATACTATGTATCACTTGTATAACTTTAATTTTTAAACAAATGTAATCTTTTCTATATGTAATGTAATGGTTGTTTTACTTTACTTACTATGTGCATTGGATTTGATACACAACGTGGAGTCAACCCCGAAAATGTTTTCGCCTTCGGTTTTCGAGGTGTGACATATAATCACTAGATATAGAAGGATATCAACGAATAAGGTAAGAAACACTTACAATCTTGAAGATCTAAGTGAAAATTTGGATGATACTTGAGAGAGAATGAATTCTTTGGCTTGAAATGGTAAAAATGACTAAAAATGACTAAGTGTCATATATATACCATAGAGTTTACAACCGTAAACTCCATTTTATGGCCATAAACTCCAATTCTTGGAGTTTTGAGGCTTGATATTGTACATTGAACTCTAGAATATATTTTCTATAAATACCTCTTGAAGGTACTAGGCTTAGAATACTCAAACAGACTCTAAACAATGCTAAAAGTTAGCAGAAACCAGTTTGACTTTGATTGAAGTGAATGGTTGTACAAGATAGAAATTTTGGGTTGTCACATCATCCCCGCGTTAGAGAGAATTTCATCCCGAAATTAGATTTTAAGCAATTAAGTTACAAATAACTAAGCGAAAAGATGAGGATATTTCAATTTCATTTGATCCTCACGCTCCCAAGTGAATTCAAGTTCTTGCTTGGCGTTCCACCGAACCTTCACTATCGGGATACGTCTTTGCTTCGTTTACTTGACCTCTCGGTCTATGATCTCTCCAATTTCTCTGGACGTGTGAGAGTGTTGCCAGGAACTCGTTTGTTAGCTAATTGGGTGTCACCCACCTCAGCCCAACATAGAGGGGATCGGCCTCGAATGGAGCAGCCTTTATGCTCATGTGATAACTATTTTTGTAAGAAAACTCGACAAGGGGTAAATGAGTATCCCATGACTTCCCAAAGTCGATCACACAGGCACGCAAAATATCTTCCAAGGTTTGGATAGTTCTCTCACTTTGTCCGTCGGTCTGTGGATGGTAGGTTGTACTCATGTCCAGCCTCGTTCCAAGGGAACTTTGAAGTGACTGCCAGAACCTCAAAGTGAATCTACTATCTCTATAGGAGATAATAGATACAGGAACACCATGTAGTCATACATTCTCCCTAATGTATGTTCTCACGAGCTTTTCCATCTTGTCAGTTTCTTTGATGGCCAGGAAGTGTGCAGATTTGGTCAATCTATCGATGATGACCTAAATGGTATCAAGTCCACCCGTTGTCTTGGGCAACTTGGTTATGAAGTTCATTGTGATCCGCTCCCACTTCCATTCCGGTATCTCTGGTTGCTGTAGAAAACATGAGGGTTTTTGGTAATTGACCTTGACCTTGGTGCAAGTAAGGCATTTACTCACAAAGGTAGCAATCTCTGCTTTCATATTAGGCCACCAGTATAACTTTTTAAGATCCAGATATATCTTATCTAAACCTGGGTGGATGGAATATCGAGTGTTGTGCGCTTCGGTCATGACCAAGTCTCTGAAGCCACCGTATTTCGGTGTCCAGATCCGGTCCATGAGATATAAGGCTCCACCACCCTTGACTTCCAAGTTCTTATGCATTCCTCTCAGGGATTCACCCGCCACGTTTTCGGGTTTCAAGGCTTCGAGTTGAGCCTCTTTGATTTGCATGGACAGGTGCGAATAGATAGTCATGGTCAATGATTTGACTCTTCGACTAGAATATTCTTTCTGACTTAGGGCATCTGCTACTACGTTAGCTTTACCCGGATGATAACAAATTTCGCATTCGTAGTCATTGAGTAGCTCGACCCATCGTCGTTGTCTCATGTTGAGCTCCTTCTAGTCGAATATGTTTTGTAAGCTTTTGTGGTCTGTAAAGATAGTGCTCTTTGTACCATATAAGTAATGTATTCAGATCTTCAGAGTAAACACAACTGCTCCTAGCTCAAGATCGTGTGTGGTGTAGTTGACCTCGTGCGTCTTCAGCTGTATCGAGGCATAGGCGATGACCTTACCTCGTTGCATCAGAACACAACCAAGCCCCTGGTTGGATGCATCGCAATATACTATGAAGTATTCTATCCCTTCGGAGAGGGATAGTATCAGTGCGGTGTATAAGGCTCATTTCAGCGATTGAAATGCTTTTTCTTGCTTCTCTTCCCAGTCAAAGGCCATGCCTTTCTGGGTCAATGTTGTAAGCGGTTTCACAATTCGTGAGAAGTTCTATATGAAACTGCCATAGTAGCCAGCGAGGCCTAGAAATTGACGAATTTCTGTAGGCATCTTTGGTGCTGACCAGTTCTCAATGGCTTTAATTTTGGAAGGGTCCACGTGGATTCCTTCTTCACTAACAACGTGTCCTAAGAATTTGACCCTTCGGATCCAAAATTCGCATTTAGAGAACTTTGCATAGAGCTTCTCTGTTCATAGGGTTCCTAGGACTTATTGCAGATGATCACTATGTCATCGATTAAGACAATGAGGAAATGATCCAAGTAAGGATGGCATCCTCTATTCATTAAGTCCATCAATACTGCAGGTGCATTGGTCAATCCGAATGGCATCACTAAAAATTCGTAGTGTCCGTAACGAGTTCGGAAGGCTGTCTTCGGAACATCCTCCTCTAGCACTCGTAACTGGTGATACTCGGATCTCAGATCAATCTTTGAAAAGTAATTCACCCCTTGCAGTTGGTTGAATAAATCGTCTATGCGAGGAAGAGGGTAACGATTCTTGACCGTAAGTTTGTCGAGTTCTCTGTAGTCGATGCACATACGAAATGATCTGTCTTTCTTCTTGACGAACAAGATTGGTGCTCCCTAGGGTGAGACGCTTGGTCTAATAAAGCCCTTGCTGAGCAGTTCGTTAAGTTGACCAGATAGTTCCTGCATCTCTGATGGTGCTAGATGATACGATTTGGCTACTGGGGTATCCCCTGG
The DNA here is from genome assembly GCF_052625555.1 of Lactuca saligna. Taxonomy (NCBI): domain Eukaryota; kingdom Viridiplantae; phylum Streptophyta; class Magnoliopsida; order Asterales; family Asteraceae; genus Lactuca; species Lactuca saligna. Next base: position 154,555,387 of record NC_136419.1, read on the forward strand.
CACTAAGTTGATTCTGAACTCGACTCGTCGTTGCAAAGGTAATCCTGCCAGTTCTTCTGGAAAGATGTCGGGAAAATCACGTACTACTGGAATGTTCTTTAGGTCTTTCGTTTCTTGGCTCGTATTGACAACGTGAGCAAGGAATGCACGATATTCCTTACGCCAGTACTTCTGGGCTTGAATACTTGAGATGATATAAAGGCTCGTACCGGGTTTATCTGATGGGTTTGAGCCATAAGAATTTTCCTATGTGCACATGCAAACGCTAATGCTTGGATCTAGGTTTCTCTAATTGAACATGCAATGTATCCAAGACTTTTATTGATAAATCTAGTATAAACATTCAAATCATAACATATGAAATCAGATCTAAAGGAATACCTTGAGTTGCTTGCATGAATCTTCTTGTCTTTGGAGCTTAGAGTTATAATTGTCACTCCTCTAATGGCTTACAAACACCAACTAGGAAGAGGATGATAATATATATATATATATAGAGAGAGAGAGGAGGGTGAGAAAATCGGCCCTAGGGTTTCTTGTCTTGCATGAGTGCCGATTTCCTCCACCCAATGGGTCTATATATACTATGAGCTACTAGGGTTACACCTTAAACCCTAATTGAATAACTTAGGCCCTAAGAAATCCAATTATCGCTGTAGACTAGGCCTTGGACGATTTCTAGGATTCTCTAAACCCTAAAATGGTCCACCCTCACATCCATAAAGATTCATAGCCCAAAGTACAACTATCACACATTTGATAGTTTATGCCCCTTTATTCAATTAACCTCTTCAAGTCACCAAATTAATTCCTAATTAATTTATGACTTATATTAATCAAATAAAAATATTATTATTCCTTATATTATTCTCATAATATATTTATAATATTTCTTCTCTCATTATAAATCATCCTGTCAAGTTGCTATGGTGAAGGCAACCCAAAAGGACCATGCTCAACCGGGTCAAATACTTGCCAAATATAGTTATGGCCTTAGACACTATTCCAACAGTCTCGAACTTGGATAAGTCCAGTAACTATATATACAAGCACAATCCGATCAACAATCATAGCTCTCAAAGACGCTGTTAAAATATGATCTTATCAATCTTGTCCTTTAGATAAGGGATCGTACAATCCTCTGTTCAGATATCATGCAGACACAATCATAGTCCAACGTTTAGTTTCTCGATCTCAGATTTATTCAACATAGAACTTAATCGAACACATCAATTTAGTTCTGACCGGGCCTGTCACATAAGTCAAATCAAATCATCGAGTGGCCGAGATATCGCTTTTACCCTCTTAGGATAAAAGTAACAGATAAACTTCGACTTATATGCATTTACTTATTCTCCAATCAATCATACACAACAATGTGTTTTATAACTTCAATTTACTGATGCGGTTTCGCATCATCAATGTACAACCAATTAACAAATAACAAACCATATATCTAGGTTTTAAGACCATATGATATTATCATTTTGCAATCACTTATATATACCTTAAAGTGATTCCAGCAAACGTGGGTTTGTTCCAATGCTCAAAACTAGTTCATAAGCACTCATGAATGTTGCACCAAACCTTTTCTATGTCTAATACCATTTAGTCAATCTACATACCAATTCATGACAATCTTCTTTCATATCTACTTCCAACATATGAACGATTATGGACCATTCGAATAATTCAATTATTCTTAATAACTCAATTATTCAGGAAGTCAAAAATTAACATAAGACAATAACTTTACTTATAAATAATAATCCTTTATTTAATCATCAAATGTCAATTACATTTGTCTATTACAAGTTTCTAAAACTATCTAATCTAAACTAATATCATCCTTCAGCCCAATACTCCTAGCATGCTGCAAGTGCTTAAACATACTCAGTCCCTTCGTAAGCAAATCTGTTGGGTTATCTTATGATGATATCCTCTTAACCACGATATGTCCTTCTTCTACTCGATGTCTAATAAGGTGATATTTTCTCTCGATATGATGAGATCTACCATAATCCCTTGGTTCATTGGTCAAGGCAACCGCTCCTTCATTATCACAGAAAATTTCCACAGGCTCGTTTATGGCAGGTACAACTCCAAGATCACCAATGAAGTTCTTCAACCATATTGCCTCCTTCGATGCTTCACACAATGCAATGTATTCTGATTGGCACGTTGAATCATCTATGGTTTCTTCCTTGGAACTTTTCCAAGTTACTGCCCCTCCATTCAGGGTAAAGATCCAGCCCAAATGCGAACGGTAGTTGTCCCTGTTGGTCTGGAAGCTGGCGTCACTATACCCTCGTACCTTTAAGTCATCACTCCCTACGAGGACTAAAAACCATTCCTTTGTCCTCTGAAGGTAGTTAAATATATTCTTAACCGCAATCCAATGGGCTCTGCTAGGTTTCCCTTGATATCTACTGAGCATGCTCAAAGCAAAGGCTCAGGGCGAGTACAAGTCATAGTATACATGATTGAGCCAACTGCGGAAGCGTAAGGTACTTGGCTCATCTCTGCTATCTCGGCTTCAATACTCGGACTTTGAGTCTTACTCAACTTGGCATTACTTTGTATCGGTAATTCTCCCTTCTTCGAATTTTCCATGCTAAAACGTTTCAGTACTTTATCTAAGTAAGTGTTCTGACTAAGTCCTATTAGTCTCTTACTTCGTTCTCTCACTATCCTTATTCCCAAGATATAGGAAGCCTCTCTGAGGTCCTTCATAGCGAAGCACTTCCTAAGCTAGGACTTAACCTCCTGTAGTGTCGGGACTTCATTTCCTATGAGTAGTATGTCATCGACATACAAAACAAGGATGTTAACTATACTCCCACTGGCTTTGACATATATGCATGATTCATCTTCGCTTTGTACAAATCCAAACTCTTTGACTTTCTCATTAAAGCAAAGATTCCATCTGCGAGACGCTTGCTTAAGCCCATAAATGGACTTCTCAAGCTTGCACACTCTATTTGGATGCTTCAGATTAACAAAACCTCCCGACTGAGCCATGTAAACATCCTCAGCCAACTTCCCATTAAGAAAAGCGGTCTTGACATCCATTTGCCATATCTCATAATCATGAAATGCGGCAATATCTAGCATCACCCTAATAGACTTTATCGTCGCAACTGGTGAGAAGGTCTCATCATAGTCAACTCCGGGAGTTTGAGTAAAGCCCTTCGCACCCAATCATGCCTTATATGTGTGTACATTCCCATCCACGCCGGTCTTCTTCTTGAAGATCCATTTGCACCCAACGGTCTTACGTTCAGGCACATTATCAACGAAATTCCAAACTTGGTTGTCATACATGGATGGAATCTCACTGTCCATTGCCTCTTTCCATTTTGCAGACTCTGGGCCTGCCATGGCTTCCTTATAGATCTTAGGTTCATCTAGATTTATTAGTGTACCATCACTAATATATGTGTCCCCTTCGGTAGTAATATGAAAACCATAGAAGTGGGGTTGAACTCTAACTCTTTCGGAACGTCTAAGAGGTAAGGACTCGTTAATTGGTTCAAACGGAGTTTCCTCCTCTGGTTGAGCGCCAACAGTAGAGGTTCCTTCATCACTCGATTCTTGAATCTCTTCAAGTTCGATCTGCCTCCCACTGTCTCCTTGGCTTATGAGTTCTCGCTCTCGGAAAGCCCCTCTCCTCGCAACGAAGACAACATTGTCATTCGGTCTATAGAAGAGATATCCAAAGGATTTCTACGGGTAGCCGATGAAAATACAATGCTTACTACGAGGTTCAAGCTTGTGGTGAGTATCTCGTCTTACGAAAGCCTTGCACCCCAAACCTTGATATGTGCCAACGAGGGAGCTTTCCCTGTCCACATCTCATGAGGTGTTTTGGCAACCTTCTTAGTAGGGACTCGGTTAAGGATATGGGCAGCGGTCTCTAAGGCATACCCCCAGAATGAGATAGGTAGTGAAGCATGAATCATCATAGAACGAACCAAGTCTAACAAGGTTCGATTACGCCTTTCTTCTACACCATTCAACTACGGTGTCTTAGGTGGCGTTAATTGCGACACTATTCTGCATTCTTTGAGATAGTCGTGGAATTCAAGACTTAGGTACTCTCCTCATCGATCGGATCGAAGCATTTTGATTTTCCTGCCCAATTGATTCTCCACTTCATGTTTGAATTCTTTGAAATTTTCAAACGTTTCTGACTTGTGCTTGATTAAGTAAAGGGTCCACATACATCGGTATGTATGAGATCCAATAAACCCTCACTCCTCTCACAAGTACCAGTAAAGGGTGACTTAATCATCTTTCCAAGCAAACAAGACTCACACGTTTCATCTTCCCTAAGGTGGAATGACTCCAACACTACATACTTTTGGAGTTGGGCTATGCGCTTCTTGTTAACATGTCCAAGACGACAATGCCGCAAACATGCTTTATCCATACTATTGGAAGAATCCATGCATAAAACATCATTTCCTAGGTTATCTACAATCATAACAGTCTCATAAATTCCATTACAAGGCATTACTTCAAAATATAAAACACCATTTAGATAAGCATAAATCGAACCATCCTCATTATTAAACGAATATCTAAACCCTTGTCTAAACAAACCATGAAATGAAATGATGTTTCTTGCCATATCTGGAGAGTAGCAACAATTATTTAAATCTAAACTTAATCCATTACTAAGCACTAAAGAATACACTCCAATCTTGGTAACAGGCGACGATCTTCTATTTCCCACGATTAGATTTATTCTTCCATGCTCCACATCCCTAGTTCTTCTTAGTCCCTGCAATTCAGAACAAATGTGGTAACCACACCTGGTATCAAGAACCCAAGAAATAGCATGAGATGAATCATTAGATTTAATTGTGTAAATACCAGCGAAAGACGGCTTGATCTTTCCATCCTTGATGGCTTGTAGATATTTTGGGCAACTTCTCTTTCAATGCCCTATTTTGTGGCAATGGTGGCACTCTGCCTCCTTTGGGTTAGGGTTGGGTTTAGTAGGATCAACCTTGGTCCCACTAGAAGAGGAACCATCTCGGGACTTTCCCTTGTGGTGGCTCTTTGATGGAGCCTTCCTCTTTTTGCCCCTTCCCTGCTCTATAGCCAAAACAGGAGCAACGGGTGGGTTGGGAGTTTGTGCAACAGACTTATCCTTAAGGTTGCTCTCAGCAACCCTTAGGATCCCTTGGATCTTGCTTAGGGTGAACATTTCCTTATTCATGTGGTAGGTCATCCTATATTGGTTGTAACACGGAGGCAGGGAGTGAAGGACCATGTCGATAGCCAAGTCTTCCCCAAAGTCGACATTCAACTTGCAAAGACGATCGACATAGCTTTGCATCTTTTGCAAGTGTACGGTTAGAGATTCTCCATTTCCCATTTTAGTAGTGATCATGTTAGTGAAGATCTCATAACGTTCCTGCATCGCGTTTTGATGGTATCTCTCCAATAAGTCTTGATGCATCTCATACGGATACATGTCCTCATAGGACTTTTGGAATTCGGCGTTCATTGTGGCTATCATGATGCAATGAACTTTCGTTGCATCACGTTCATGAGTCTCAAAGATAGTCATTTCAGCCGGAGTAGCGATTTCCGGATTGACTTTTTCAAGCTTCTCGTCAAGGACATACTCCTTGTCCTCGTAGCGAGCAATCGTGCGAATGTATCTTATCCATTCGCTAAAGTTCGTTCCATCGAAAGTCACTTTTTGGAAAAGGCTCATTAACATGAATGAGCTAGTGGCAGTGTTGTTTGCGTTCGACATCTACAAAAAGAAAAGGACAAAGTTTGACTAGAATTGAATCCCTAATTATCACCCAATATGAAAAATTAGGGCTAGGATCCAACAACATTATTTACACATTAGAAAAGGGATGCTGTAATCCAATGTGCAAACAGTTTGAAGGTAAGTGAATGACGATTCACTAATTCTCCACCATGAAAACATAACCTTAAGTTTTAAATACATTTAGAATTCCTAGATTTCGATGAGATTCATTGAACTTTTCAATGGCATGTTTAAATCTCGATATGCCCCTCTCGTTTGTGACTAGGATGCTGAGGATCACAAAGTGGGTGTGCAACCATGCAAATCTACACGGTGCCTTCATTATTACTATCACCTATTCGATGTGCCGGTAAACCACACACGCTCCACCGAACTATGATAAACAATGAATCACCCTTTTCCACCTTTGCTTAGAACCAATTGGTGTGCCGGTAAACCACCCACGCTCTACTAACTTCTTAGCAAGGGTGCAAAGTGTAATTTCATGGGTTTGCATCAATTCACTTTTCCTAAAGTAACTAGGATTGGGAATTTGAAAAACATGTAGTTACTTTGTATTTTAACATTATACTTCTAATGAGGAGATAGGGTTGCCCTATCCTACCCGTTCGGCTAACGACCCTCCACCTGTCAAGCAAGCGGTGGGTATGAGTGTACACCCATTAAGCGCCATTTTATAGGCAACAACCTTATACCTACCTTATAGACCGACTTCGTGAATGAGGCCTACTAACGGTGAGACTAGCATTTTAATTATACATATACATACATACATACATATATATATATATATATATATATATATATATATATATATATATATATATATATATTAGTCTTGTAATATAATATTAGTATAGGGTTGAATTTTAAACTTTGTAAAATTCTAGGGTTTGAAATTTAATTTGTCCAAATTAAACTTTTAATCACAAAACTAAATTTCAAAACTTGAGGATTAGTTTTAAACTTTTCAAAACATAAGGGATCAAATAACAAATAATTTAAATTAACCATTTAATCTTATAATTATCCATATTTGATTTATTTAAATGTTTCTTGCAAAATAATTCACCAATTTAATTAAAATAATCAATTAATATCATATAAGGAAATTATTATTTAACTAATTGGTAAATATCTTTTGTTAGGTCAAGAATATACTCACATATATGTTAAAATTCGAATTTAATTGACCCATAAAGATTAAGGCAAGTTTCCATAAGAAAAATAGCAAGAAATCCCGAAACTAGCTCCATCTGACACTCGAACTCCCCGAGTACCACAATGGACTCGCCGAGTTAAGGCCTACTCGCCGAGTCCACTATGGAACTCGCCGAGTTCATCAAGCAGATGGACAAAAATCGAATTTTTCAATCAACAAGCAATCAACCAATGCATCAAGTCAATAGAAACCAATCAAGGCTCTGATACCACTGATGGGTTTGAGTCATAAGAATTTTCCTATGTGCACATGCAAACCCTAATGCTTGGATCTAGGTTTCTCTAATTGAACATGAAATGTATCCAAGACTTTTGTTGATAGATCTAGTATAAACATTCAAATCATAACATATGAAATCAGATCTAAAGGAATACCTTGAGTTGCTTGCTTGAATCTTCTTGTCTTTGGAGCTTAAAGTCACAATTGTCACTCCTCTAATGACTTACAAACACCAACTAGCAAGAGGATGATAATAGAGAGAGAGAGAGAGGAGGGTGAGAAAATCGGCCCTAGGGTTTCTTGTCTTGCATGAGTGCCGATTTCCTCCACCCAATGGGTCTATATATACTATGAGCTGGTAGGGTTACACCTTAAACCCTAATTGAATAACTTAGGCCCTAAGCAATCCAATTATCCCTACAGACTAGGCCTTGGACGATTTCTAGGTTTCGCCAAACCCTAAAATGGTCCACCCTCACATCCATAAAGATTCATAGGCCAAAATACAACTATCACACATTTGACAGTTTATGCCCCTTTATTCAATTAACCTCTTTAAGTCACCAAATTAATTCCTAATTAATTTATGACTTATACTAATCAACTAACAATATTATTATTCCTTATATTATTCTCATAATATATTAATAATATTTCTTCTCTCATTATAAATCATCCTGTCAAGTTGCTATGGTGAAGGCAACCCAAAAGGACCATGCTCAACCGGGTCAAATAGTTGCCAAATATAGTTACAGCCTTAGACACTATTCCAACATTATCGTCGTAGATAATAAGAGTTTCGCTAGGCGGAAGTTTAAGACAATCAACTTTTTCATAACACATGATGTCGGCGCGATGAAGACTCCACCAATCCATGGTGATTATGACATCAAAACTTTTAATTGAGATCGACATAACGTCTATTGGAAATGAATGGCTATCTTGAGTTAGAGTACATCCTATGTATATACTACTAGTGCTCTCAGTCTTTCCATTAGCCATTTCTACATTGAACGGTTCTTTAAGTGCGTGTGGTTTTTGCTTAAGTAAATGAGAAAATTTCCGGTTCACGAAACTCTTTTCCACTCCATTATCAAACAGTATGCATGCATAAGAGTTTTCATGGAGAAACGTACCAGTGACCACTGTTGGGTCGACAACTGCTTCCTTGTGGTGTATGGCCAAAACTCTCCCCACTCCCACGACATTCTCTGCCTTAGGGCAGTTCCTTTTGTAGTGGCCCAACTCACCACAACCGTAGCAAGACTGGACCACACCAACGTCGGGGACTTGGTTGATTGGCCTTATTGGTGCCTTGCAGAAATAGGTAGTGTGCCCCTTCCTGTTGCAGTTAGAATACTGCATTTCCCGGTAGGGTCCATTATGGTGGAAGTTGCATTTGTTGCACTTCGGCAAGTTTCCAGCGTACTGCTTTACCGGAGCAGCAACGGAAGGTGCTATCGCATCTTGAATAGCCACGGACTGCTACTTTTTGGCAACCTTCTGCTTCTTCTTGTCATCCCAGAACTTCTGCTTGTTATCAGCGGCTTTGGAGGGTTCCAAGATGGCTAGGTTTGTTGTCGTTGACGGGGTACGGACCCCATGGTCAATGAGCCTTTATGCCAATTGCTTGGCACTATCGAAGGTAGCGGGGTTTGAAGCGAGTATATTCCCCCAGACATACCTCTCCAGACATACCTCTCCACCTTCTTTGCTCCAGAAGGGACCATTCCCGTACATAACGCTACCAAATCGTTGAATCTGGCAGTGTAGGATACTATGTCGGAGCCCTTCATGGTTAGACTCCAGAGCTCCTACTCTAGCTTTTGGACTTCCCTCCTCGGGTAGTATTCTTCTATCATGAGCTTCTTAAGAGCTTCCTAGCCTATAGCATTTGCCACTATGAGGGATAGTGACTTGACATGGCTATTCCACCATGTCAAAGCTCAGTCCGCGAAGGTGCAGTCGAAATTTTTTACCTTGCTCCCTTCCAGACAGGAACAAATCTCATAGATCGATTCCGTCTTCTCAAACCATTGCGAGAGGGAAATGATTCCGCCAGTTCCATTGAAGGACCTGGGCTTGCAGTTGGTGAATTCCTTGTATGAGCACTCCCTAGAGTGCATTGGAGCTTCAACAACTATTGGAGGCACATAAGTTTCACTCCCACTAGTACCGGTTAAGGTGAGTTATGCTAAAGCTGCCGTGACATTCGCATTTACCGCAACTTGGATTGCCGTCAGATTATATTGCGGAGGAGGAGTTGGTGGTGGTGTTGAAGTTACTCGAGGATCGCGTCTTGTTGATCGGCGCGGAGGCATCCTTTAACTAAAAGTTTACAAAGATGAACATGACAGTAAGAATCAGTTGTAAGTATAGTAAGAATGATCCATGGGCTAAATTGCCATAGTCCAACAGTTGAATGAGTGTATGTTTTGAAATAGAGACACAATAGAAGAGTAGAGAAACACTAGAGTACAGATTTTCCAATAGATTAGCTAACTATCAATATTACTGGTATTATTGATGCAACAAGTTTGGGAAAAATGACCTATTAGTAGGTCTTACATCAAACCATAATGGAAAATGTTAACAGTTTAGAAGTCTACTTAACGTACTTGGAAGATAGGAATATTTTACAAACAAGTGCTTCATAGAGCACAGATAAGAAAGGATATTCCTTAAACCAAAAGAAAAGATGAGTCAGACATCTTCTACCGGCGACGGACATTCCTCGGGTGAACCCTCAGATCTGACAGTTGGCGCACCGCTTCTTGAAGATGTTGCTCATGAGCCCTCTGACGCACTCGAAGTTCTATGACTTCAGCTCGGGATGCAGCTAGCTGTTGCTACAGAGCCTCATTGGTTCTCTTAGTCCTTTCCATAACCTCTTCGAGTTGGCGAATGCAGACTGTGTTAAGGCCAAACTTCACGTCTGTCACACCCCGAAATCGAAGGCGGAAACGTTCCGGGGCGGAAGTAACTTCATGTGAATATCATAACCAATGTACATAGTAAGCGAAGTAAACACAAAACATTACATTACATGGATTTCATTACATCAGTTTGAAAGAAAAGTAATACAAGTTTCATAGATACATAAGTTAAATCAAAAGAAAGATGTGACTTCCATACGCTCCATCTTCAAAAGAACGCATGATACCTATCTAAGGAGAACCTGAGAATACAAGCATTTTAAAAATCAGCATAAAGCTAGTGAGTTCATAAGCGCTTTGTTTTATGAAAATGAACAAGATTCCTTTTGTTTTCTAAAAAAGTGGTTATCCAAGAAAATCCCATATTTTCTTAAAAGTAATGTTTAGTTTTCCTAAATGTTACACAATTCTGGTTATGAATAGTTATTACCCCAGGAAAATCCTATATTTTCCTAATGTGAAAGATGTATTCTGAATACCTGATTATCCTTGTGAAGTGTGTGTAAGTTTACCAATCCAAAAATGTAATGTAAAAGATGTATACTGAAAACTTGATTATCATAGTAAACTGATTCTTAAGGTTATTAATTTACTGTATCCATTATTACTAAAACGTAAATCTCTGTTATCAAAATTGCGAGTTCTGTAACCATACTATAGAATAGATACGACTCGAGTTGGGTCCAATATCTTTTATGACTTTTGTCACCCTTAAACCTTTCAGTTCGGCTGTAGCTAGCAGCCAGGTGCGGGATAGTCAATCCCATATAGATCTATACACTCAAGTCACGCTCCTTATCTAAGAGATTCTGGTTACAGTGGTGGTCCTCCACTCGCGTATCTCTGTGGAGTGTTCTCCGAGGACGTGACTCCAATTTATAGGAATAACAAATCTATAAGTAATAATGTGGAAAATCCTGTTTAAATTCTACCTACAAAGACGATCCTCCACTCGCGTATCTCTGTGGAGTGTTACCGAGGACAAAACGATATACTAAGTTTCTTGTTCAAAGTTCAAATATTATGTTTTTAACTATTATAATGTGGAAAACCATTTGTGATAATATAAAGTACAACAATTTATAACATTTTTCACAAATACTATGATAATATGATCTGCAAGTTCAAACGGTTATCTGTTATGATTGTCGGTGTTAAAAACATATGTAATATGAAACACAACACATATAAAATCAGTTTTTAGTACAAGTATTCCTTGTATTTTTCTTGTATTCCCCCCTGAAAACAGTGAAAAACATTGAAACATGGTAGGGGTGTGAACTCACCGGAAGAGGAAGGTGTCGACTAGGATGCTAAACGTCAGATCGAGGCTTGAATATGTGCGAGGCTCCTATGTAATATTAAATGATACATAAATGTTACTAATTAGATTTAAATAACTAATTACTTGAGGATATACACTTCTAGTCGCGAAAACACTTCATTTCAAGTGTTTGGAGGGACCCAGGTGATTTTTATGGACATGTATGGCTTGGATATAGAGTTTACTCTTCAAGAGTAAAATATTAGAAGAGTTTTCGGCCCTAAACACCACATCCCCATGAGTTTACGGCCGTAAACTCATGGATGGTGTTCTTAAGTGCTAAATGGCCTTAAATCAATTGAGGGGTGATGCTAGGTTTGGTTCTAGGGCATTAGAAAGGACTTAAATCAACCATGTGGACCATTTGATGCGTTTATGGCAGTAAACTATGAGTTTACGGCCGTAAAATCTCACCCACTCCATTCTTAATTGCTTTGAAGGTCATAGATTAATCACAAGTGATTCTACTCATTTTTACAAGCCAAGGGGTGAGTTTAGGGCATCATACAACCCATTTATAGGAGTTTACGGCCCAGGAACCCTTTCTTGGGGGGTTCAGGGCCGTGAAATCCTTATGGAGTTGTTTTCGTCAAGTTTAAGGTCCCTAACTTGTTTATGGTTGCTTCTAGACTTTATTCCAAGGCTTATGAGGTGTGTAAGTGGCATTTTAACACCCAAAAAGGAGTTTACTACCCATGAAAGGGTGTTTATGGCCCAAGAATTTTCTTGGGCATTAAACTCATGTTTACTCCCCAAAAGTTGAGTTTAAGGTATTCTAAGTCCAATCCAATAAGTCCTTAAGCCATATCTAAGCTCCAATGGTGATTTGGAAGGGTTTTGAGGCTCAAAAACACCATTTATATGTGTTCACGGCCCAATAGTGTTCTAGGGCCGTAAACACATGTTTGAGGTCCTAAATCATGATTTTAACTTGAAATTGAAGGCTAAGGATGTTGTACAAGAAGCTAGGATAGTTACCTTTGTGTTTTGAAGCTTGAAATGCGTGATTTTTGGACCTAAATCTTGGATTAAGGAGAGAGGTTAGAGATAGAGTGACAAGGCTTCAAATGAGAGTTAAACCACTTTAAATATGGTTTGGATTTGATACACGGTGGAATTCTACCCGATACTGATGTTAACCGAGGCTTTTGGTCGCACCCGATTAAGTTGTTGTCACCCGATATGGTCGAAACTAAAATTTTTCTAGTTACTAGTTTGGGACGTTTTCATGTGTTTCTATCATGTTTGGATACTTACAAGGTCAAAATAAAGTCTTAACTTAATTGACCTAATCCAAAAATGAAATCGGAACAATCCGCTTAAGACGAGTTTTACGGACGGAACGGGTTGCGGCGATGGAACAACTTCGGGTTGTCACATTATCCCCCCGTTAGAGGGAATTTCGTCCCAAAATTCAAAGATTAAGATAAGATTTATGGAAAAGGATGCGGATGTTTCTGCTGTATCGGGTCTTCGCGCCCCCAAGTGAATTTAGGTTCTCGCTTGGGATTCCAGCGAACCTTCACTATCGGGACGTGGCTTTGTTTCATATGTTGATATCTCGGTTTATGGTCTCGATTTGTTCAAGAGGGATTACTAGGGTTTCATCGAACAGGCACTTCTAAAGATTTGGGACGTGGAAGACAGGATGGATGTTTCTAAGTTGTGAAGGTACTCGAAGTTTGAAGGCTACGGGTTTGATCCTAATGAGGATCTCGAAGTGTCTGATGTACCACGAGTTAAGTTTTCCTTGCTTTCCCAAGGTGTATCATGTCTTTCCAGGGCGACACCTTTAACATGACACAATCTCCAACCTGGAATTCTAGAGGTTTCCATTGTACATTGGCGTAATTCTTCTATCGATCTAGTGAAGTTTTCAATTGTTCTCGGGTTTGGATGATCTTCTCGATGATTTTCAGAACCAATATGGGTACTACCGGGGAATCGACTCTTGGCTAGATGCGTGTCTCCTATCTTGGCCTAACACAAGGGAATCTGTACTTTTGACTGTCGAGGGTTCCAAATGGTATCGTACTCACTCGGGAAAACTGGGTAACTTGATGGTGAAATCCATGTTGGTCATTTACCATTTCTATTCGGATATCTAGGCTGCTAGGATAGTCCCGAGGGTTTCTAACTAGGCTTCAAAGGTCTGAGCGAGTAAACGGGTCTAGATGGTCATTGTCAATGTCTTAGTCTACTGTCTAAGCTTTCCTTTCGGCTAAGGGCGCCTCATGTTCATGTCTTTCTGATCAAAGCTATGCTGTAGTGTCTTAAGATCAGTGAAATTCGCGTACTTGGTTCCATTGAGATCATGTCTCTCATTCTTTAGTGCAGGGACTGCGGCTCCTAATTTCCAAGTTGTGAGTTATGTAGTTATCTTCGTGTGCCTTTTGTTTGTCTCAAAGCGTGAATGACAACTTTTCCTTCTTGCCTAAGCACATGATCTAAACTCTGATTGGACGTACTGTAAAGGACAATGAAGTCCTTTGTTTCTTCCGGCGGGGACAGGTTAGGTGTGATGCATAAGTCTTACTTTAATGCTTGGAACGATGTATCTCACCTTTTACTCCAATAAAAAGGGTACACCTTTCTGTGTCGGAGTGGTTAGTGGTTTGGTGATTCTGGAAGAATTTTCTGAATGGGTTTGCAATACTAGCCGACGAAACCCAAGAATTGACAGGTTTTCTATGGGTGTCTTCGGTGGAGACCAATTCTCTATTGCTTCGACCTTATGAGGGTCCACGCGTACGTCTTCGTTGTTCACTACATGACCAAGGGAAAATGATTTGACCGAAGGGTATCAATACGAACTCTTAGTGATCATATCGAGTCCTGAATACTGTCTTGGAAACATTATTCTCGTGAACTCGTAGCTGATGCTGTCTTGACCTAGGGTCTATCTTCGAGGAGTATCTGGCTCCCTGAATTTTATCGAAGAAGTCATCTAATTAAGGAAAGAGGATATCGGTTTTGACGGTCAACTCATTAAGTCGACTAGATAACTCCTGCATTTCTGCTGTAGTAAAGCGATACGGAAATTTGGCTACGGGGGTAGTTCCAGGACTTAAGTTGATATGAGACTGGACTTGATGTTCGGAATGAATTCTTGGGATCTCTTCGGGAAGATATCAGGATTATTATAGTTTCAGGGACGCTTTAGAGGTCTTTAACTTCTTGTTTCTCGCTGAATGCATGGACTAGGAATACCTAACACTCCTTTTTGCAGAAGTTTTCGAACTTTGATATAGGAGATGATGCGAAGATTTGAGCTAAACTTGACACCATATATCACGAGGGTCTAGTCAGAGGGGAAATTGAGATGAATAACTTTTTCATAACCGAGTGTATCAGTATGATCAAGACTCACTGATACATGCCAAAGATAACATCAAAGCTCTTTATTGAAACTGACATCAGGTCAATGAGGAAATAATGATAACTTGAGGTAAGGATACAACTTCGGGATAAGTCGTTAATGCACTCATTCTCTCCGGTAACCATATTGACGGTAAATGTTTCGGGTTTTAGACGAGGGCTATGTTTACGAAGATATTTGAATGAATGACTAATAAAACTTTCTTGACACTAGATTCGGAAAGAATGCGAGCATAAGAATTGTCGAGAAGAAATGTACCCGTGATGATGGTGGGATCAACGGCTGCCTCCTCTTGGTTCATAGCTAAAACCATCTCGGCGTTGTTGATGTTGTTGGTGGTTGTTTGTAACGCCCATGTTTCTGGGCTAAAAGAATCAATAAAGTTGTAATAGTCTAGGTCAACCTTTGTAACTCATTTTGAAGTAGTAAAGAGGAATTCTGTGAATATTATGTGAATTATTTGCTTATTTGCTTAATTATTATGATTTAATTAATTAATAATAAAAATAAGCATTTAAAATAAATATTATAAAAAGCTGATATCTTTTAAGAAAGTTGTAGTGGCCGAAACAAGGATTCCGGAGATATAAAGAACGTCGAAATCCGAGTTATAACGAAGAAGTTATGAGCTGTCGAAGTTTCGCGACAAAAGCGGCACGGCACCGGGAAGCGTAAAAAGTAAATATTACGATAAAGTGCTTTTTAGCCTTGACAATCTAAAATAAAGTCGTAGTATTCATTAAACCGAGAAGTTTGATAAAAAGAACGCCCAAATCTGACTTTCGTATGAGGAAGTTATGATTTTTCTAAGTTTTAGCTTAGTAGTAAACAACTAAATACTCGAATTTAAGATCGAGCGAAATTTAGCCGACACATCCTAAACGAGAATCGAAGGTCTCGTCAACAGTAGTACAACGGTAAAAAGACTGACGAAAACGGACATCGGATGAAGAAGTTATGAATTTTTAACGGATTTTCCTGTCCCGATCTGTTAAAAATAATAATATTAAAATTAAAATCAAAATTAGCCGACCAAGTCTAAACGAAAGTTGTAGAGCATGATATTGCTACGCGTGCATATAAAGAACGTCAAAAACGGAGCTCGTATGCGAAAGTTATGGATTTTAGAAGTTTGGGGCTCAAAATTCGAAAAATTTCGCATGAACAGTAACCGACACGTCACCTCGCACGAAGCTGCTGCGTCACCGAGGACGTGGCCGAATCCGGACCAGACACGTGTCGCAACTCCCTTGGACCGATGCCTCGGCCAATTAGAAGCCGCCTCGCGTCCAAACCTCGCACAGCCACGTCCGAGCCTCGTAGCCGCCTCCGTGTCTCGCCTCGCTGATGCCATACGCCTCCTCCCCTCGCAGCCACGCCTCCCATCCGTGTCCGAGCTTTGCAGGAGCTACGTGGAAGCTTCTTAGCTACGGAGACCTCGGCCTCGCACCCTATAAATAGGGGGGCTGCGAGATCTCTCGACTACTTTTGAAAAGTTGTCATTTTACACCCCTAAACTTATGTTTTGACTATTTTGACTTCCCCCGAAGCCCCGGTATCATTTCTAAAGCCCAGAATACGTCCCGAAGTGCCCGAAAACCCGGAAAATTTTATCTTTTCGGTTTTGAAGCTCCAACTCTCGCAGAGCCCGATTTCTCAATAAAACTCCCGGTTTTATCAAAAATGATCATTTTAAGGAATGAATTGTTGTCCGATTATCATCAAATCAGGTGAGTGTATAGTCACTTTCATCTTACACATAGATATGAAGTATTTTCTATAAAATACGTGTTATGTGTAAATATATTGATTGTTTATTTGAGATAATTGTGGAATACAATGTTTTATACAAGTTATAAAATGTATATGTATTTTATCTACAAATATGTTGGGTAGAACATGGGTAGACAAAATAGTTGATGTGTGTTAAAATGATGAGAGGCCTCGATGTTGTTGTTCCAGTCATCTAGCGGAGTATGGATGACGACCACAGACTCTTCTAGACAGTCTAGTGGAACGCTAGTAGGCTCGCAACCTGTAGGTGTTGTGAACAATGTGTTCACCGGTGTACTCCATCCCCCTCATGGTTGCCTTTAGGACATTTATTGTTGAGGAACCCCCTTAGCAGTAGTGTCCACCCCGATGATAAAATCCTTAGACTAGGTCCCTTGTATAGGTGTTTAGGGACGTAAAGTGAGGATAACGGGAATGGGTAATAAAGGTTATTGTTGGTTGATGAAATTTATAAATTTATTGTTGATCGATGAAATTAATAAATTTATTATTATTTGTGGGTTGAAAACCTTATATGCTCACCAGGCTGCCAAGCCTAACCCACTCAACTTTCTGTTTTACAGGTAGTGGACTCAGAGCATAATTATGATGATGATGAGGGACTTTTGGATTATAGGCCATTAGTTGTAAATAACTATTGTAAGGCTTATAATGTATTGTTTATACTTATGTACTGTATCGAACATGACATCCCAAGTCTTTTAATGAAATACATTTCTAAGGAAATGCTTTTGATAAATCTTTATCATATTATTGTTTTGGGACAAATTCTGCAATTCTTTTATTAAAAGGTTACTCTGATTTTGAAATAAAGTATAAACAAAACCGGTCTTTTCTGATCGTGAAATTGGGGATGTCAAAGTTGGTATCAGAGCATTAGTTTAAGCGAAGTAGGAATTTGTAGGATTTATAGACTTAAACCTAGAATGCTAAGCAATGATTGTGAGGTATGAGCACTAGTATATTCTAGGAAAGATGCCTAAAATGCTTTTACGTGCTAAATGTTATGTGTTTGCTATACATGATATTATTGTTCGGATCTATGGTCTGTTGCCGATCGGATCTGGAAAACATTATGTGTGTAGGATTCTAAGCGTATGATTACGATATTAGAACTAGCATGTAAATGTTTCAGAGTCTATAGTGAATAAAGATCTAAATTCACCTTATTCAGTGTATAGATCAAGGTGACAAAGACCCGTAGCAGAAACGTAAACGCAAATGGAGATAGGAACCAACCCCCAGTGGTTTAGCAAATACATGTTGTTGAAGAGGTTGCACCTGAGCCAGTCACCATGGCTGGAGTTCAAGCCGTAATTCAGGCTATGCTAGTTGAACAAAGGGAAGAAATGAGATGAATTCTCCACAAGAATAGAGACGAATCTACCATTCCTGTTGAACCGATGGAGCCAGTTCCCGAGCAATCCGAGGAAGGGAACTACTGTGACAACCCGAAATTTCTTTTGGTCAAACCCTAAAAGTCAACCACTTCGTATCGTGATTTAATATCATTATTTATTATTTTTAAGAAAGATAAAGTTCGTTTAATTATTTTATTATTATTTTTAAACGAACAGGTGAAAGAAAGTGTCGTCTCGGGTTTTTTATTTTGAAAATGGCAAACACTTCGCGTATTAGAATCCCCCGACTAAACTTTTATGTTTTGGGTTTAGGAATCACCCAAAAACTGTAAAATCATGCCTATGTATGAGTTTACTCCCCAATAAACTAGTCATTGTGTTTACTCCCCAAATAGTGAAAAGAGTAAACTCCCAAAAACTCTCTCAACTATCATCCAACATTTAATTCCAAAACTCCGATCTTGTAAGTGTTCTAACCATTTCAAGTTAGTAAAACACTTAATCTAGTATTTTTGCATCTATTCATCGATTCATTTCCGGTTTTTGTTTAGATTTTCCAAAACACCAAGAACACACACTAAGTGTTCTCGGCCCTTTTAGCTCGAATCAAGCACCAGTGTAGTAAGTACTCTCATCCTTAAGTGCTTGTGAGCTAGTATATCAAACAAACACCAAGGAAATCAGCCAAGAACACCATGATTGAGGTGTTCACGGTCCAAGAAGATGGTTGGACCGCAAACACCATAAAGTCCCTCAAATTTGGCTTATGTCCCATTTTAAGCCCTAGTTTGAAGCCCTAGACTTACCTTAACATATTTGAACCTTCCATTGATATGTTTAAGCTTTGAAAAACACCAAACATCACCATTTATAGGTGTTTACGGTCTTAGGATGCCCCAAAACCGTAAACACCCAAAAAGGTGTTCAAATGAGTCATATTCCTTTCTTAACCCTAAAGACTAACTTAGATGTTTACCTTGTTGTGATAAGGAATTGAAATCAAGGCAATATCCCTTCCCATAAGGGTTTACGATAGTAAACCCAAGGGAAAATACCCTTAGGCCGTAAACACCTCAAGGAGGGTGTTTTGTGGTCTTAATCCATTCCAAGAGCTAAACCACTTAGCAAGGTTACTTCTATGGACTTGTTAAACTCCAAAACAACTCATGGATTACAATATTTGGAGTTTGGACCGTAAACCCTAGAGTTTACTGCCGTAAACTCCAAGGGTAAAGGTCATTTAGACCGTAAACTCCCAAGGAGTTTACCCTTGGACCCCAAACACCCTAGTTATGCCCTACTAGCACTCGGATGCAAACCTTGTGAACTTTAACACTTGAAACAAAGTGTTTTCAGGTTCTAGAATGTCCCAACTCATATTATTAGTTATAATAAGGTTAATAAGTTATAAATATGTTCATTATATGATAACTAGGCTCGTGCGTGTGTACAAGTCTCCGTTTGCCACCTAGCACGGTATCCGATACTTCAATCCAATCCACTCACCACAAGTGAGTTCATACCCCTGTTAATTAACCTTTGAATTACTTTTAAATGTTTTAAATAGTTTTATGGGGGGGGGGAATACAAGTTAAATACTTATAGTTATTACATCAATCACATGTGATTAATAACTATAGAACATATGATTTTATAACTGTTCAAAAGGTTTATCAAGCTGCTTTACTTCAAAATGTTTTACAAACTCTTTGCTTACCAAATAATTTTATTTAAACTTTGTTATACTTCTTATAAATTACATGTCCATATATGTATAGATATATAAGAAATGTTTAAAGGGCTTAGGAAGGCCATCCACCCTATTTCCTTTTCGCGCTTGAGATGTGGTAAGAAATGTTTAAAGGGCTTAGGAAGGCCATCCATATTTCCTTTTCGCGCTTCAGATGTGGTCTGGTGGGATTTCGGGTAGTCGTCCAAAAGTCGTTTCAATATTAATGCGTATTAGTTAAATCATTAGTAAGTTACCATCGGGGTAACACAAGATCATACTACTAAAATTTCTAGATCAATGAGTCAGTTCAATTATGAGTCAATACTTATTACTATGATAACATATACAATACATTACTATGAGTACATATACAACTATACTATAAAGAGAACATATACAACTATACTAGAAAGAGAACATATACAACTATACTAGAGAAGAACATATACAACTATACTAGAGAAGAACATATACAACGATTCTAGAACAAGTAACACTACATTACATATACATGAATACGTTAACAATTGTGATCCACTGTATCGGATCATGCCTTAAATGTCATGGCCCGAGTTGTAGCCAGAATTCTCTTGGAGGGAGAGCGTGAGTTTGCGTATAGATCTATACTGGATTGACTATCCTACACCTTGCTGCTAGCTACAGCCGGACCTGCAGGTCTGCGGGTGCCAAACGTTATATCATTTTACGACTTACATTTGTCGTTGTTTATCCAGTCGATAGTATGGTACAATTAATCACATGACGCCTTAATATAAATCCGGTTTAAGGTAGTTAGTACAGCAGTAGTTCCTATAATATAACACTACAGTACTACATTAATTTACTCTTTACACAATTAGTGATCTTTTCACTTAAACATTTATGTACAAACTATATTTTGAGAATGATAGTTACACTTGAGTAAATTACACACTTTTACAGTAAACGAACATACCAAACAGTTAAGCCTTGGTAGAAGGCTACTTTAATAGAAAATATAGGTTTTTCTGAGAGATTCAAACTTTTACAAACACTTACATACATTTTACAAACTTACACTTGAGACATGTTCAAACGTTTTGATAACAAACACAGACACTAAAATACCTATGAACTCACCAGCTTTATGCTGATAAACTCTTTCAAAATAACTTGTATTCTCAGGTCATCAGTAGACAGGTACTGGGACCAGCTTTTGTGAAGATGGAGCGCATCCAAGACTCATCTTATTTTTTTGATTTACATTATTTTTGGTGTCTATAACTGTACAGAATATGCTTGTATTAAAATTATATATTTAATGCAATGGATGATGTTGTTTGCTTATTTACTGATATACTGTGTTGTGATACTTTACATGACGTCCTCCACCCCAAAATGTTTCCGCCATTCATGGTTTTGGGGTGCGACAAATTGGTATTAGAGCATTGTTTATATTGAATCAAGTATATCTACCCATAAAAGATATACTAAACTATAAACCCATTTGGGATTAAAACACTCTGACCAAGAGTCTATACATTAAATACTAAAATATTTAATTAAGTATACTAGTCTGCATTCATACTAAAACCTGTGTCACAATGACAAGAACAAGAGTATTACGATTGTTAAATATCACAGGTAAGCTCGGGGATGTATGGTCAGTCTTGGGAATGGCATAGCCTGATCAACTATGCTGGTCCGAGGAGTGATTAGCATATGCCCTAGAATGGATGTGATATGTTAACAAGTCTAAAAACTTACCAACAATACCACACATAGATCAGTAAAGCCTAAAATACTATAGGAGTATTTTGTACTATTACGAGCTGCTTATATACTACATTCTTATACCTCTCTTCTCGCGTAGATTTAAATGGCTGGATTCCATCACGGCGACCCGTACTTTCCGAATGAAGGCAACACAGGATGGCTTGAAGCAGAGTCCGATGATGAGCACCAAATTCTGTTGGATGATCATCAAGCTGAAGGCTTCTCGGATGGATCGGACTCTGAGCCTGAAGTCAACAACCTACCTCTAGTAGGTCAAGCCCCGAACAACAACCCTCAACCAGCTTTTCCGGGTCCCACTCCCTTGTGGGTAAACAACTTGAATCGCTGGAGTGACGAACAGGGTCAACCCTTACCTTACTTTAGGGATCAAACCTTTTACCACGTTAGCGATGGTGGACCTGCGGATCGAGCTCCTCCGGTCATGATCCGTAGAATAGCAGGCAATGATGAACAAGGTCGAGCGGCCATCGACCGGGTCATGGAGATTGATGCCAACTCTAGTGTCAACACAGTCCGCATCCGCCGTCTCGAAGAAGACATGGAACGGACCTGGAGAACCAATGAAACCCTGCAGCAACATCTGGTTGCCTCTCAAGCAGAAGTCATGGAACTTCGAGCTCATCAAAGGGCTCATGAACGACACCTTCAAGAAGTAATACATCAAATGAGAGACCTCAGGGGTTTCTCGAGGAATACTCATCACCGTTAGAAGATATCTAGTACATCTTTATCTTTTGGGTTAAGGATTAGCCTTTAACATCTGTGCTCTAAGTAGCACTTGTCTGTAAAATATTCCTAACTTTCAGTACTCTAATTAGGAATCTAAGATCTATCAAACTTTTCCGTCTGGTATGATGTAAGACCTATTGTTAGGTCGATTTTACCTGAACTTATTACATCTGTAATACCAGTACTATTGACATCTATCTAATCTGTGGGAAAAATCTTTACACTCTTGTTTTGCCTACTAATCTTCCCTATTGTGATCTCGAAAACTCATTCAATTGTTGGGCTATGGTTAGTTAGTCCATGTGTCACTCTCACCTTACTTACAAATTGATTCTTACCACTTTGCTTATCTTTATAAACTTATAGCTGAAAGATGCCTCCTCGCAAATCTCCCCGGAAAAACCCTACACCTCCACCGCCTCCTCCACCTCCGGTCATCGATACAACAGCCCTAAATGCTGCCGTAGCTACAGCAGCGGCAACTGCCATGGCACAGTATCACTCTACTAATTCCAGCAGAGGTGGAACTCCTGTTAACTCTATTCCGGTTGAAACTCCTGTGCGCTCGAGAGAGTGCTCTTACAAGGATTTCACCAACTGCAAGCCGAAGTCCTTTCATGGGACCATCGGAGTCATTGCCCTCTCGCAATGGTTCGAGAAGACTGAATCAGTCTTCGAAATTTGTTCATGCCCTGTTGCGAGCAAAGTCAAATATGCTGCATGCACCTTTGAAGGAAAGGCCCTGACGTGGTGGAATGGCCACATTAAAGCTCTAACCCTCGTCGTAGCGAACGACATAGGCTGGGAAACGATGAAAGACCTCATGATTGAGGAATACTTCCCGAGGGGCGAAATCCAGAAATTGGAGCAGGAGCTTTGGAGCCTGACCATGAAGGGCACCAACATTGTCGCTTATACCGCCAGATGCAGCGAACTGGTGGCCCTCTGCCCCAATATGGTTCCCACTGAAGGGAAAAAGATCGAAAGGTACATATGGGGGCTAGTACCTCCGTATCAGGGGAATGTCCTAGCATCAAACCCCGCTACCTTCGACAGTGCCAAGCGACTGGCACAACGACTCATTGACCATGGAGTCAAAACCCCTACAACAACAACCACCCTAGCCATCCCGGAACCCTCCAAACCCGCTGACACTAAGCGGAAGTTTTGGGAAGACAAGAAGAAACAACGAGCTGCTAAAAAGCAGCAAGTTGTGGCTGTTCATGCCGCGATAACCCCTGCTACTGATACTGCTCCGGTGAGACAGTATGCTGGAAGTTTGCCTAAGTGCAACAAATGCAACTTCCACCACAACGACCGCTGCCGTGAAATGTAGTGCTCTAACTACAACAGGAAAGGACACACCGTCCATTTCTGTAAATCGTCGGCGAGGCCGATCACCCAAGTCCCCTGCTCTGGCGCGAGCCCAACCTGCTATGGATGTGGTGAAGCAGGCCACTACAAGAGGGACTGCTCCAAAGCGAAGAATGCTGGCGGAGCAGGGAGGGTACTAGAAATAGGCCATGGGGAAGCAGTTGCTGACCCGACAGTGGTAACTGGTACGTTCCTCCTCGATAACTCCTATGCATGCATTCTGTTCTATAGTGGAGCAGAGCAAAGCTTCATGAACCATAAATTTGCCCGCATGCTTAAACAACAACCACACACACTTAAAGAACAATTCACAGTAGAAATGGCTAATGGAAAAACAGAAAACACCAATAGCATATACTTAGGATGTACCCTAACTCTAGATACCATTCATTCCCAATCGACCTTATACCGGTCTCGATTAAAAGCTTCGCCGTTATCATCGGCATGGATTGGTTGAGCCTTCATCGCGCCGACATCATGTGCTTAGAGAAAGCAGTCCGTCTAAACCTCCCATCTAACGAAACTCTTATCGTCTACGGCGACAAACCCGGTGCGAGTCTCCGTATTATATCAAGTATTCAAGCACATAAATATCTGCGTAAAGAATACCATGCATTCCTTGCTCACATTGTCGACATGAACCTCGAAACGAAAGAACTAAAGAACATTCCAGTAGTGTGCGACTTCCCCGATGTTTTCCCAGAAGAGCTACTAGGATTACCTCCACAACGATAGGTCGAGTTCATAAACGACTTAGTCCCAGGAGCTGTCCCAATAGCCAAGTCGCCCTACCGATTAGCACCAGCAGAGATGTAGGAACTATCCGATCAACTTAATGAACTTCTCAGCAAGGGTTTCATAAGACCAAGATTCTCACCTTGGGGAGCACCAGTCTTGTTTGTTAAGAAGAAAGACGGATCATTCCGTATGTGTATCGACTACAGGGAACTCAACAAACTGACGGTCAAGAATCGATACCCTCTGCCGCGCATAAACGATCTATTTGACCAACTGCAAGGGGCGAATTACTTCTCCAAAATTGATCTGAGATCTGGATATCACCAGTTACGAGTACTAGAGGAGGATGTTCCAAAGACAACCTTCTAAACTTGTTACGGACACTACGAGTTCGTGGTGATGCCATTCGGACTGACCAATGCGCCCGCAGTTTTCATGGACCTGATGAACAGAGTATGTCGACCTTACTTGGATCAGTTCGTCATCGTTTTCACTGACGGCATCCTGATCTATTCCCGAAGTAAGGAAGAGCACGGTGATCACCTGCGACAAGTTTTAGGAACTTTACAAATGGAGAAACTCTATGCAAAGTTCTCGAAATGTGAATTTTGGATCCGAAGAGTCGAATTCTTAGGGCACGTGGTAAGCGAAGAGGGAATCCACATGGACCCATCCAAAATTAAAGCCATTGAGAACTGGTCAGCACCGAAGACGCCTATAGAAATTCATCAATTTCTAGGCCTCGCTGGCTACTACCGTAGATTCATATAGAACTTCTCCCGAATAGCGAAACCTCTTACAATCCTGACCCAGAAAGGCGTGGCATTTGACTGGGAAGAGAAACAAGAAAGAGCGTTCCAAACGCTCAAACGAGCCTTATGTACCGCACCAATACTATCTCTCCCTGAAGGGATAGAAGACTTCGTACTCTATTGCGATGCATCGAACCAAGGGCTCGGGTGTGTTCTGATGTAGCGAGGTAAGGTCATCGCCTACGCTTCTAAACAGTTGAAGACATACGAAGTTAACTACACGACCCACGATCTTGAACTAGGAGCCGTGGTGTTTGCTCTGAAGATCTGGAGACATTACTTGTACGGGACGAAAAGGAATATATTTACCGACCACAAGAGTTTACAACACATATTCGATCAGAAGGAGCCCAATATGAGACAACAACGGTGGGTCGAGCTACTCAGTGACTACGAATGCGATATTCGCTATCATCCGGGTAAAGCCAACGTAGTAGCAGACGCCCTAAGTCGGAAGGAATATTCTGGTTGCAGGGTCAAGTCATTGTCAATAACCATCCATTCACACTTGTCTAAACAAATTCAGGTGGCCCAACTTGAAGCCATGAAACTTGAAAATGTGCCGAGTGAATCCCTCAGAGGAATGGACAAGAATTTAGAAGCCAAGGGGGACGGAGCTTTATATTTCATGGACCGGATCTGGACACCGAAACACGGTGGTTTCCGAGACTTGGTCATGACCGAGGCGCACAACACTCGGTATTCCATCCATCCAAGTTCAGATAAGATGTATCTGGATCTTAAAAAGCTATACTGGTGGCCTAATATGAAAGTAGAGATTGCTACCTTCGTAAGTAAATGCCTTACTTGCGCAAAGGTTAAGGTCGAGTACCAGAAGCCCTCCGGTTTACTGCGACAACCAGATATTCCATAATGGAAGTGGTAGCGGATCACCATGGATTTTATAACCAAGTTGCCCAAGACAACGGGTGGACTTGATACCATATGGGTCATCGTCGATAGATTGACTAAGTCTGCACACTTCCTGCCTATCAAAGAAACCGACAAGATGGAGAAACTTATGAGAACATACATGAAGGAAATCATACGGCTACATGGTGTGCCTATATCCATTATCTCCGATAAAGATAGTAGGTTCACCTCAAGATTCTGGCAATCACTACAACATGCCCTGGAACAAGGCTAGACATGAGCATAGCCTACCCTCCATAGACCGACGGACAAAGTGAGAGAACAATCCAGACTTTAGAAGATATGTTGTGTGCTTGTGTAATCGACTTTGGAAAAGCATGGGATACCCATTTACCCCTCGTCGAATTTTCCTACAACAACAATTATCACACGAGCATAAAGGCAGCACCATTTGAAGCCCTCTACGACCGAAAGTGCAGATCCCCTATGTGCTGGGCTGAAGTGGGTGATAGCCAATTAGCCAGGGGGCAAGCTTCTGACAGTACTTTCACCGATCCGGAGATCATTCGGGAAACGACAGAGAAAATCGTTCAGATCCGTGAACGATTGAAAGCCTCTAGAGACCGACAGAAGAGCTATGTTGATAAGCGAAGAAAACATTTGGAATTTCAGGTGGGAGACCGAGTCCTTCTCAAAGTCTCACCTTGGAAGGGCTTGATACACTTTGGTAAGTGTGGGAAGCTTAATCCGAGGTACATAGGGCCTTTTGAGATTCTCGCAAGAGTCGGCCCCGTAGCTTACAAACTCGACCTACGCGACACACTTCGTAACGTATATTCTACATTCCGCGTATCTACCTTGAAAAAGTGTCTGTCCGACGAGACTCTTGTAATGCCACTCGACGAGATCGAGATCAACGAGAGCCTCAACTTCGTGGAAGAACCTGTAGAGATCATGGACCGTGAGGTCAAGCAGACGAAACAAAGCCGTATCCTAATTGTGAAGGTTCGCTGGAACGCCAAGCGAGGACCGGAATTCACTTGGGAACGCGAGGATCAGATGAAACTGAAATACCCTCATCTCTTTGCTTAGTTATTTGTAACTATTTTATTTACTTAGACTTTAATTTCGGGACAAAATTCCCTTAACAGGGAGATGATGTGACAACCCGAAATTTCTTTTGGTCAAACCCTAAAAGTCAACCACTTCGTATCGTGATTTAATATCATTATTTCTTATTTTTAAGAAATATAAAGTTCGTTTAATTATTTTATTATTATTTTTAAACGAACAGGTGAAAGAAAGTGTCGTCTCGGGTTTTTTATTTTGAAAACGGCAAACACTTCGCGTATTAGAATCACCCGACTAAACTTTTATGTTTTGGGTTTAGGAATCACCCAAAAACCGTAAACTCATGCCTATGTATGAGTTTACTCCCCAATAAACTAGTCATTGTGTTTACTCCCCAAATAGTGAAAAGAGTAAACTCCCAAAAACTCTCTCAACTATCATCCAACATTTAATTCGAAAACTCCGATCTTGTAAGTGTTCTAACCATTTCAAGTTAGTAAAACACTTAATCTAGTGTTTGTGCATCTATTCATCCATTCATTTCTGGTTTTTGTTTAGATTTTCCAAAACACCTAGAACACCAAGAACACACACTAAGTGTTCTTGGCCCTTTTAGCTCGAATGAAGCACCATTGTAGTAAGTACTCTCATCCTTAAGTGCTTGTAAGCTAGTATATAAAAAAAACACCAAGGAAATCAGCCAAGAACACCATGATTGAGGTGTTCACGGTCCAAGAAGATGCTGGGACCACAAACACCATAAAGTCGCTCAAGTTTGGCTTAAGTCCCATTTTAAGCCCTAGTTTGAAGCCCTAGACTTACCTTAAGATATTTGAACCTTCCGTTGATATGTTTAAGCTTTGGAAAACACCAAACATCACCATTTATAGGTGTTTACGGTCTTAGGATGCCCCAAAACCGTAAACACCCAAAAAGGTGTTTAAATGAGTCATATTCCTTTCTTAACCGTAAAGACTAACTTAGATGTTTACCTTGTTGTGATAAGGACTTGAAATCAAGGCAATATCCCTTCGTAAACCCAAGGGAATATACCCTTAGGTCGTAAACACCTCAAGGAGGGTGTTTTGTGGTCTTAATCCATTCCAAGAGCTAAACCACTTAACAAGGTTACTTCTATGGACTTGCTAAAATCCAAAACAACTCATGGATTACAATATTTGGAGTTTGGACCATAAACCCTAGAGTTTACTGCCGTAAAATCCTAGGGTAAAGGTCATTTAGACCGTAAACTCCCAAGGAGTTTACCCTTGGACCCCAAACACCCTAGTTATGCCCTACTAGCACTCGGATGCAAACCTTGTGAACTTTAACACTTGAAACAAAGTGTTTTCAGGTTCTAGAGTGTCCGAACTCATATTATTAGTTATAATAAGGCTAATTAGTTATACATATGTTCATTATATCATAACTAGGCTCGTGCGTGTGTACAAGTCTCCGTTTGCCACCTAGCACGGTATCCGATACTTCAATCCAATCCACTCACCACAAGTGAGTTCATACCCCTGTTAATTAACCTTTGAATTACTTTTAAATGTTTTAAATACTTTTATGGGGGGGGGGGGGGAATAAAAGTTAAATACTTATAGTTATTGCATCAATCACATGTGATTAATAACTATAGAACATATGATTTTATCACTGTTCAAACTGTTTATCAAACTGTTTACTTCAGAATGTTTTACAAACTCTTTTCTTACCAAATACTATTATTTAAACTTTGTTATACTTCTTATAAATTACATGTCCATATATGTATAGATATATAAGAAACGTTTAAAGGGCTTAGGAAGGCCATCCACCCTATTTCCTTTTTGCGCTTGAGATGTGGTAAGAAATGTTTAAAGGACTTAAGAAGGCCATCCACCCTATTTCCTTTTCGCGCTTGTGATGTGGTCTGGTGGGATTTTGAGTAGTCATCCGAAAGTCGTTTCAATATTAATTATATATCAATTGTACATATATAGACATAAAAAGTACTTCCATATTCACGCGTATTAGTTACATCATTAGTAAGTTACCATCGGGGTAACAGAAGATCATACTACTAAAATTTCTAGATAAATGAGTCAGTTCAATTATGAGTCAATACTTATTACTATGAGAACATATACAATACATTACTATGAGTACATATACAACTATACTATAAAGAGAACATATACAACTATACTAGAAAAAGAACATATATAACGATAGTAGAGAAGAACATATACAACTATACTAGAGAATAACATATACAACGATACTACAACAAGTAACATTACATTACATATACATGAATACATTAACAATTGTGATCCACTGTATCAGAGCATGCCTTAAATGTCATGGCCCGAGTTGTAGCCAGAATTCTCTTGGAGGGAGAGCGTGAGTTTGCATGTACATCTATACTGGATTGACTATCCTACACCTTGCTGCTAGCTACAGCCGGACTTGCAGGTCTGCGGGTGCCAAACTTCATATCATTTTACGACCTACATCTGTCGTTGTTTATCCAGTCGATAATATGGTGCAATTAATCACATGATGCCTTAATATAAATCCGGTTTAAGGTAGTTAGTACAATAGTAGTTCCTATAATACAACACTTCAACACTACATTAATTTACTCTTTACACAATTAGTGACCTTTTCACTTAAACATTTATGTACAAACTATATTTTGAGAATGATAGTTACACTTGAGAAATTACACACTTTTACAGTAAACGAACATACAAAACAGTTAAGCCTTGGTAGAAGGCTACTTTAATAGAAAATATAGGTTTTTCTGAGAGATTCAAACTTTTACAAACACTTACATACATTTTACAAACTTACACTTGAGACATGTTCAAACGTTTTGATAACAAACACCGACACTAAAATACTTATGAACTCACCAGCTTTATGCTGATAAACTCTTTCAAAATAACTTATATTCTCAGGTCATCAGTAGACAGGTACCGGGACCAACTTTTGGGAAGATGGAGCGCATCCAAGACTCATCTTATTTTTTTGATTTACATTATTTTTGGTGTCTATAACTGTACAGAACACGCTTGTATTAAAATTATATATTTAATGCAATGGATGATGTTGTTTGCTTATTTACTGATATACTGTGTTGTGATACTTTACATGATGTCCTCCACCCCAGAATGTTTCCGCCATTCATGGTTTTGGGGTGTGAAAACTACAGCCGCCAAGTGAGTCAAATAGGGACTCAAGGTGAGCAAAGGGATGGCCCAAAAGGGAGAAACAACAAGGATGGGCGGATGTACAAAAATTTCTTGGGTGCGAAACCACCAAGTGTCTCAGGAAGCCCAAAGCCTGTTGAGATCATGGACTGGATCTCCCAGATGGAAATGGTGTTTGAAAGTTGCGACTGCAGCGAGAAGCAAAAGATTGTCTTCGCTGTGAGGCAATTGAAAACTGGAGTCTTGAGTTGGTGGAAGATATTGGCAGATACAATGCTGCGAGGAGAAGCTCTGAAAATGTCGTGGGATAAGTTCTTGGAACAACTGAAGGCGCAGTACTGTTCAGAGATACATCTCATTGATCTGAATAATGAGTTGCAAAATTTGAAAAAGGGGAAAATGAGCATCGATGACTATGCTGTTGCATTCATGGAAAAGATGAAGTTGTTTCCATACCTAGTGCCAACCGAACTTTCCAAAGTTGAGAAGTTCGCAAACGGACTGCTGGCTGACTTTCGCCCAACAGTCAAGATGGCAACCACTCTGAAATTAGCCGTTCGAGCAGCTAAGAATGTGGAGACCCAACAAAAGGAAAGAGGTCTAGAAAGGGCTGAGGTTGGTGAAAAACGGAAGTTCGATGGATCCTCGAGGTCCAACAAGAAGAGTAGATTCTTGAAGTCTGGTTCGAAA
Source organism: Lactuca saligna (assembly GCF_052625555.1). Lineage (NCBI taxonomy): Eukaryota > Viridiplantae > Streptophyta > Magnoliopsida > Asterales > Asteraceae > Lactuca > Lactuca saligna. The sequence continues at coordinate 154,586,414 of NC_136419.1, forward strand.
GGAGGTGGATCAGAAGCGAAGTGGTGTGACAAGTGTAAGAAGAAGCACTCTGGGAAGTGTGATGGATGGGTCACTTGTTTCAAATGTGGAAAGCCTGGGCACTATACCAACGAATGCACATTCACTAAGAAGGTCTGTTATGAGTGCAACGAGGAGGGGCACATTTAAAAAGATTGCCCAAAGAAGAAGGAGGCAGGAAGACCTAACATACCACCAAAGCCGAAGGCGAGAGCCTTCCAGATGACACTTGAGGCTGCAAAGGAGGCAGCAGATGTCGCTTCAGGTACCTTTCTTGTAAATGGTTTGCCTGCAAACATACTATTTGATTCCGGAGCCAACTACTCCTTTGTATCGCATAAATTTGGTGGGAAATTAACATTACCTATAGAAAAACTTGATAATGACTTGATTGTAGAAGTTGTCAATGGCAAATTCGTACCTGTTAGTAATCATATTAGGAACATCGTCATTAACCTAAACGGAAACGAATTCCACGAAGAGCTATTACCCATAGAGTTAAACGGTTTCGACATCATTTTGGGTATGGATTGGCTTAGCACCAACGATGCCGAGATTCTTTGCAAAAAGAAGATTGTAAGGGTGAACCCACCCGGAAGAGAATCATTTATGGTGTATGGGGACAAACGCAGAGTGAATTCTGGAATTATCTCCCTGATGAAAGCCAGGAAATGTTTATCCAAAGGATGTGCGTCGTACTTGGCATTTGTAATTGATGCTAAGAAGGAGAAGAAAGAGGTGCAGAGTATACCGGTTGTATGTGATTATCCAGAAGTTTTTCCCGAAGATCTTCCCGGATTACTATCTGATAAGCAAGTGGAGTTTCGTATAGACATGTTACCAGGAACAACACCGATAGCAAAGGCACCTTACCGATTAGCACCGACGGAGATGAAGGAGCTGATGACGCAACTTCAGGAACTGTTGGACAGCGGTTTCATTCGACCTAGTTCATCACCCTAGGGAGCTCCGGTGTTATTTGTAAAGAAGAAAGACGGAAGCATGAGAATGTGTATTGATTACAGAGAGCTGAACAAAGCAACGATAAAGAACAAGTACCCGTTGCCAAGGATCGATGACCTGTTCGACCAGTTACAAGGTTCGAGCTATTTCTCGAAGATCAATCTTAGGTCGGGATACCATCAACTAAAGGTGAGAGAGCAGGATATCGAAAAGATTGCACTCAGAACAAGATATGGACATTATGAGTTCTTGGTTATGTCATTTGGGCTAACTAATGCTCCTGCAACATTCATGGATTTGATGAACAGGGTTTGTAAACCATTCCTCGATAAATCTATGATAGTGCTCGTCGACGACATTCTCATCTACTCGAAAAACAAAGTGGAGCATGAAAAGCATCTACATGAAGTGCTAGAAGTTCTGAAAAAAGAGAAGTTGTATGCAAAGTTCTCCAAATGTGAATTTTTGATTCAAGAAGTCCAATTCTTGGGTCATGTGATTAACCAAGAAGGAATAATGGTTGACCCAGCAAAGATTGAAGCTGTAATGAAGTGGGAACAACCAAAAATTCCTACGGAGATCCGAAGCTTTTTAGGATTAGCTGGATATTACCGAAGGTTTATCCAAGGCTTTTCTTCGATAGCCGCTCCATTGACAGCCTTGACCCACAAAGGAGCTACTTATACTTGGAGTGAAAACCATAAGGAAGCCTTTGAGAAGTTGAAGAAGAAATTTTGTGAAGCACCAATTCTTTCTTTACCCGAAGGAGTTGTAGACTTTACAGTCTATAGTGATGCATCTGGAGTTGGGTTAGGTTGTGTTCTGACCCAACGAGATAAGGTAATAGCATATGCATCAAGACAACTGAAGGAGCATGAAAAGAACTACCCTACTCATGATTTGGAGTTGGCAGCGGTAGTTTTCGCTCTATAAATATGGAGACATTACCTCTATGGTACGAAGTGCAAACTTTTCACTGATCATAAGAGTCTCCAGTATCTCTTTAATAAGAAGGAACTGAATATGAGGCAACGACATTGGCTGGAATTACTCAAACACTACGACTGTGAGATACTTTATCACCCTGGTAAAGCAAATGTTGTTGCTGATGCTCTCAGTCGGAAAGTCAACCTTGAAAAGAAAAGGCCAAGAGCGGTGAGAATTGAGGTTGTCTCAACAATTGTGGAGGGTATAAAGAAAGCTCAGGAAGAAGCTTTAGAGAAGAATGACCAAAAAGAAGAACGTTTGGGCAAAACATTAGTATTGGGTATAAACAACCAAGGGTTGAAGGTATTCCAAGATAGGATTTGGGTACCTAAGAAGGGAGGAGTAAGAGATGTTCTGATGGAAGAAGCTCACAAGAACATGTACTCGATTCATCCTGGCAGTACGAAAACGTATAGGGATTTAAAACCCTATTACTAGTGGCCAACGATGAAACTCGATGTTGCTAAGTATGTGGCCGAATATGTGACATGTGCAAGAGTTAAGGCACAACATCAGAAACCATATGGCAGTTTAGAACCTGTACTTGTACCCATGGGTAAATGGGAAGACATCACCATGGATTTTGTGAATAAACTACCCAGAACAAAGAGCGGTCATGACATGATTTGGGTGGTCGTGGATCGTTTCACCAAGAGTGCACACTTCATAGCATCCAATGAAAAATGGTCTATGGATAAGCTTGCGAATGCTTACGTGAAGGAAATTGTGAGACTTCACGGTGTTCCTTTAACAATTGTATCAGATCGTGATAGTTGTTTCACGTCACGATTTTGGAAAAGTCTACAAGAGGAAATGGGTACCAAGTTGTGTTTAAGTACAGCTTACCATCCACAAACTGATGGTCAGAGCGAAAGAACAATACAAACACTTGAAGATATGCTGAGAGCATGTACCTTGGATTTCCAAGGTAACTGGGATGAACATTTACCTTTAGTTGAATTTTCCTACAACAATAGTTTCCACTCGAGCACAAAGATGGCACCTTATCACACTTTATATGGACATAAGTGTTGTACGCCGTCTTGTTGGCTTGAAGCTGGAGAAAAGCAGTTTATGGGACCTGAGATAGTCCATCAAACTACTAAAAAGTTGAAAATGATTAGGGAAAGGATGTTAGTAGCTCATGATCGTCAACAGAGCTATGCTGACAAGAAAAGAAAACTGATAACATTCGAAGTTGGTGATTCGGTTTTGCCTAAAGTCTCGCCGTGGAAGGGACTTATAAGATTTGGTAAAAGAGGAATGTTGATCTGGCACGTATCACAATATTGTCCGCTTTGGGCCACTCGACACGAGGACTTCCCAGGGGGTCACCCATCCTGGTACTACTCCCGCCTGAGCACACTTAACTACAGAGTTCTTATGGAATCTGCTGCCCTCACGGCTTTAAAACGCGTTGTGATAGGGAAGGTATCCACACCCCTTATAAGGAATGCTTAGTTCTCCTTCCCAGCCAATGTGGGATCAGATCTAACCCACTTTCACCCCCATTATAGGGTTCGACGTCCCTGTCGAACACATCGACCCGTGCCCTAGCTCTGATACCATTTCCTGTCACACCCCGCTAAAGCGGAAACACAAGGCGTGGCAGTACAAAGGGTTTCTTTGCAAAAGTTTAAAGACAACACCAACCATAGTATTAAAAACCATTACAAATTTACAATGGGTTTGAACAACTTTTAAAAGAAATTACAATGAAAATAGAAATACAACACATGCGAATGCTCCTATAATTGAGGTGTCCCTAAGTGCCACTTACTCGATGATTCCTGAAAAAGCATGTAAAACGAGCGTTAACTATAAAAATAGTTGGTGAGTACTCAAAAGTTTAACAAAATAATATTGGTTCATGAGTTGAAATCAAAGTTTTGATAAAAGTTTCCAATAATAAAAGTATATTGCTAGGAGTAAATAAGTTTGTAAACACAGTTCGTTGTTATCATGAGAAATAAAGTATATTGCCCGAATAAGATGCAACATTCATATTTTCATGGAAGATAAAGTTCGTTACTCAAACATGTTGTTGTTATGAGAAATAGAGTCCACTGCTATAATGAGAAGCAAATTTCATTGCTATAATTAGAAACAAAGTTTATTGCTATAATGAGAAACAAGTTTCGTTGCTAAAATAAGTATTCAATTTTCATTGCTAAAATAAGTATACAAGTGTCATTGCTAACATGGGAATACAAGTTTCGTATGTGTATAAAGAATAGTACGTGCATCAAGTTTCCATTCATGAGTTCACAACCCAAGCCTAATGACAGAATCGTGCCTTATTGACTACTATGTGTATCGCAAACATAGTGTATAAAATGGTAAAATGCACTCAAGCGAATCGTGCGAGTGAGGAGTTGTCTACCTCCTGATAGCGCTATCCATAATAACCATAGGCTCAAAAGAGTTAATGAGTTGTGTCTAGAGATTCCAGGGACTTAACCGCGATACAGTCCTCATGAATTAAAGTAACATACACATACATACGAAATATAGCAACCAAGTTTCATACAAGTCAAAATAAATACAACGAACATAAAAAGTTTAGGACATGCTTTTTGTCACAACTAGAAATTTTGTGTCATGTAATCTATACACTCAAGTTAATGTGAATCAAAACTTAAGAGCATGTGTGATACCTACTATTATGACATCAAAAACTTCAATCAAATACATCCTACAAGTACCATAAATGGTCATCAAACAATTGGAAACCCTAGAAGTTCTTGTTTAGATCCACTTTGGACTAGGACTTCCTTATTGGACCCAAATGGACCAATAAGCTTCCAATTTGACTATCATGTGCATAGAACCCTAATTGGGCTCTATTTGGACCCACATTAATTTATTTCAACATTTTGGGCCATATTGGGCCTAGAATGAAATGAATTAAAAGCTTTGATCCATGAATAACCTAAACTAGTCCAACAAATATGTAAAAATCATACTATATTCTTTTATGTTAAAACTCACCCAAACTAACTCTAATATTGGACTTAGGGGCAAAAAGCCCAAAATATTATTTTCCTTCAAGATTCTCGGCCCAAGGCCCAAGTCTATGAAGAAGTGGTGAGGAGTTGACTTTGGTTTGCCACCTCATTATTGTCTTTTGGATTTCCATGCAACATATCACATACCTCCATGCAAGTATCACTTCAAAGATCGCTTCTTCTTTTCCCTCCTTCACTCTCGGCCATCTCAAATACACACACATCTCACAAACTCTCTCAAGAACACTCAAGAAAACTTCCTCCCGCTCCACTCAAAGATCTCGAAATTTAAGAAGCTTTCAAGAGGATATTTCCACAAACTCTTCATCTAAGGTAAGATTATGCATGGATCTGTGACTTAGGTTCTTTGTGTTATCAAAATCTTTTCCTAATCCATGCAAAAATCGTGATCTTACCTCTTAGAAGCATACCAAACTCGAGATCTTCAAGAAAAGGGTGCTAAGGCCAAAAATCACCAAGTTTTCTTCCATCTTTTCTTCAAAAACCAAAATCACACCCTAAGGTGAGCTTCATACCCCCTATTTTCTGTCTTTATGAGTTTTGTGGGGGGGGGGGGGGGGAATACAAGTGAAAGTGTAGATCTATATATGTTTTGTATGCCTTGTATGATTTCTATGCTTATATGTGTGTTTTTGTGTGTTATAATGTTGGATCTAGCCCTAAAACCCCTAAAAACCGAGATATACTTTATGATTAATGATACTAGCATCAAGTATATTTCTACATACAAAGTGTTCCAAGAAAAATAGCTAAATGGCTTAATAACATTTTATTTGGGCCAAAAACTCAATTTTTGGACATAAAATGTTAAAAATATAAAGTTAAAGGGCCCAAAATGTCATATCACAAACTCTGATGGATGAGGAGTGTCAAAACAGTTTCAATGAAATATTTTCTGAAAATATACTCATTTGGAGGATTAAAAATATAAATTTCAAGCTTAATGGGCTAAAAATGACAATTTCGGCCCAATAGGGCCCATTATGCGAAATTTTCTGTTTTGGCGGGCCAAAACTGTGTTTTTCTGTAAAACAGTGGACTACTAAGGTTCCAAGTACTTTTCAAAGGTTTAAAATGCTTTTCAAATTTAAAAAGGACCAAAGTTGCAAAAATTTTCCAATTTGGGCCAAAATTGTAAAAACTGCGAAAAAGAGGGGCTATAACCGAGAAAACTGCAAATTTCAGGGACTTAAACTGTTTTCAATGAAAAATATGCGCAAAAATATTAATTTCAATAATTTTTGATGTTAAAATGTCAAGAAAAATGATTTAAGGACCAAACCGGAAAGTTATTTACTTAGAGGGTTGAAAAGAGTAAATTTACAAACAATGAGGGGCTGAAAACAGAAAACTTTCAAGGCTAATTCAATGCACGCAACTTGATCAAATATTGGCACCGCGACTACCTACATAATACAATACACAACAATACCAAAAATCGTTGTTAAACGAATTGATTCGGTCTCGAATCAATAACAATCCGAAAATACTAACACGACGATAACTCGATTCATACACGAAAACATTTGCTAATTCAATATACACGTGAGAGTGCATAGACGTCTACGCACCATCTTTGGGCCCCAAAGTGTAAAATCTTGTTTGTTGGGCCTAGCTAGCCCAATGACCTGATCTTAAGGCCCGAAGACTTCTACCTTACGAGTTGTTGGGTCTTACATGATCTAACACAGCGTAAAAGGACTTTCAATGGCTTTTATACTATTGGTGCCCAAGGGTCCTATGGTATTGCTAGTAAAGTCGGTACTTCATGCGAGGCGGGTCAAGGGCCCCTCGTACCCTTTTTTATTTATCCCCAACCAGTTAATGGAGTCATCGGGGTCTTCGTGTCCTCCTTCTCTTCGGATGTGGGATTACTCGGAGTCAGGGCGGTTGGATAACGTGATTAGTACGGACGACGCCTATGGGATCGTTAGTATAGTTATAAACTGGTCGTTTGTGTAACGCTTGTTTATAGCAATTAATCATGCGCAAAAATAATCCGACGTCGCTTGGAATTAATGACTTCACGCGTTAGAATGGTTTTATTTTAACTTCATGGAATTCAAAGAATTAGGAAAGCATCGGGTTTTCCTAGGGTTTTTCAATACATACAGTTTCGAAATGTACACAAGTTTAATGAACATTTTTTTACAACTATAGAAACAAACAAGCATACTTATGGATCTTCACAAACTTTTTCAGAAACTCTTTTCAAAAAATATCGGATTTTCTGGTGGTTTTCAAAATAATACAAAACGTTGCTTTTCAAATACCGCTTATGAACTCACCAACATTTCATATGTTGACGTTTTTCAAAATACTTGTATTCTCAGGTAACCAGTGAATCAAAGGAAAATGTACTCAGTGATGGCTTGCAGTTTATCTAATAACGAACTGAACAATTTATTTTTGGGAATGTAATGTTTTGAGACAATGTAATGGATGTAAACACTATCAGTTGTAATATTCAAATGTTGGTGACGAATGATGTTATGTTTCATGTATATTCATTGTGATGGTATTCAATTGAGTCACAACAGCTCCCGAATGTTTCCGCCGTCTGGTTCGGGGGTGTGATACTTTTCCACCCCAAAACATTTAAAACCCGAAAATAGGGGAGTGCGTGAATACTCACAATGTGCATTGAGATGATGCAAATGGTGCCTTGACTATGCTCCACTCGTATCACTATCGATTTCTACAATAATGGTATTCGCTAGTGAGTCTCTAATCGAAATATAACACTAGTATACATGGTACTACAATAGAATTATGCCAATATTGTGTCAAAATTTAATATCGATAAGTTACAAACATTTTTCTGTGGAAATTAAGTTTCAAAGAATCAATTGTTATATAACAATTTAAGTGGAAAATTTCCATTATTGAAATGTTAATATTTAATATTTTAGAGGTGTTCCAATGATTAAATATTCAAAACTAAATCAATTTAATTCTAAAATATCCCAAACTTTGCATTTCAGTTTTAACTGAAGTCAAAGACCTCAAGAAAATTTTCTTGAATTTTTGATTTGTCTAACTGTTTTTCACCATTTTATTTTCTTGAATAACCATAAATTCATGAAAAATAGCAATGAGTTAAGAAAATTCCCCAAACTTTTTATATTACTGTTATTAAACATTACTAAGTTGGGAAAAATATAAAAATGGATTTCCAAGCTGTTTAATTATATTTTATGATTTTTGAGCATTTATTCCAATAAAAATTGAAATAAATAGAAAATAGTTTCCAAAATTACCCAAACTCTTTATTTAACTGTTATTATACATAACTAGGCTGAGAAAAATATAAAAGATATTTTTCAGTGGGTATTTCTATTTTTCCTTGTTTTATTCCTTTAATTAATCATTAATTGAAGAAATAATATTAAACAGTTAAAATAAATTACAAAATTTTTTTGTAACATCATTTACAGTATAGATAACCTGGGAAAAATATCAAAGGTGGTTTTCATAATGTATAATCTGGTTTTGGGTATTTATGTGTATTTAAGTGTAATTAACTTTAAAAAATAAGAGAAAAATAGTTTACAGTGGAGAAAAATCCTCAAAATGTTTATGTAACCTTCTACTGTACAGTATGATGTTCTGGTAAATTTTCATGAATTTTGGATATTCAGAACTATTTTTCCTATTTTAAGACCATTATAATTACCAAAAATTGGGAAAAATAGTAAGACATGATGAAAAATCTTGAAATTATTTTCTTGAGTAAATCTTTTGAAATAATCAAAGATATCATGATAAACTTATATTCTAGTTATGTTTCTAGAGATCAAAAGATTAAAACTTATCAAAATGTATACATTCATTTATGAACAAAAATTTGTTTCTCAAAAACTCTTAACTTGAGTTTGATGTTTTAATCCTTAAAATCGATTTTTGCACTTAGATCATGAACATGCAACCTTGTTTATCATACATGCATGGTGTTAAAACACATCCATGATGTTCTAAAAAACCATTTTAACACAAAGAAAACAAGTTTGAAGAAGATGAAGAAGGAGAAAATGTAAGAAAAAGAGCAAAATTTGAAGGAAAAGTGAAGTAGAAATCGATTTTACCTTCAAGAATACCACAAGTTGATGAAGATTTCAAGTTTGAGGAGTGTTCTTGGGTTTGTTTTCTAGAAAATTTCTTGGTTCTTAGAGGGAGGAAGAGAGAATAGAGTGGTGTTTGGAGAGAAAAAGTAGAGAGAAGGTAGAGAGAGTTTTCTAGAGAGAGAAAGGAGAGAGATGTGTGTGTGTTGGAGAATGAGAGTGTGAGAGAGAGATATGGGGAGGGGGAATCCGAATTTAGGGGAGGAGAGGCTCCCTCTCTCTTGTTTTTTTTATAAAAATTCAAATCTTTTATAAAAATATCCAAATTTTTATAAAATGTGCACCTTAACCTAGTTTTTATGCATAAAACTCTTGATTTTTGACTTATAAATCAAGGGTAAATGAAAATAAATAAATCTTTATTTTTCATTGAATTGTATTTCATAATAATTATTATGATAAGATAATATTATAAGGTTCATAATTGTTTTTATAGGACTTTTAAGGTTAAAGTTTATAAATATGAGTTTTTAGGGCTTTTAGGGTTTTGGAGTTTAATAAACTTTGAATATCAAAATAAATTGAATATTTGAGACTTCAAATTATCTTATGGTATTATAACTCTTTTATAGTTATAAATAATGTTTATAATTTATTTTTATCGGTTTATTGGCATTCTATGTAGTGATTCCGAGATTCAAGCGAAATTGAGGAATCAAGTATACTAGTCCTAGTCTTCAACTTTGACTTAAGTTTCTATGAGACTTTGAACTCACTTCTACTTCTAGGTCAAGTGCATGATGTGTGTATATGATTCATGAAATGTTATTCGAGTCAAAGAGTAACCCGAATATGGATAGTCACTACAGTTAAGTAGTCGTAGAATTCACATACCAATGTGAAATCCAAGCACATTATCCATTGTCTCTATCTGTTTCCAAGATTCCACTAGGTTATAACTTAGCTTCTAGTTACTAAGTTTAATATGTGTAGTGCCTATATGTGTAACTAAGTTTATTCAATTCTAGAACTAACTCGAATTTTGACGGTTGTCACAGTCTCCCCCGGTTGAAAGAATTTCGTCCCGAAATTCAATTCGTGACACATTCTATTAGAACTCAGCCGAATACAATTGTATATCTGGATGGGTGGTTACTTGAAGAGCTATTTGATTATTTTGGGTTAATTCCTCAAGGGAAGAGCCCAACTCTTTAGCTATAATCAAATTAATGTTTTCCTTAATTCGAGTTCTACAGTCTAGATTGCGAGAAATTAGGATCATGGAAATCATGATCCAACCATGGTGACCTAGTTGAAAAAGATCATCTAGTTAGATATTATCTGAATTAAGAGAGCGGTATAAGTTTTGCTGAATCACCAACTTCACTGAGCGTTAAATCCGCGTTGATGCTTAAGCCGCATTCTAAATTAGCACTAAGTGTAAATTTATCGCCTGATAAAGAAGAGACTAGGAACAATTTGTTCACTTCGGGTTGGCTACTAAATATGGAAAATATGTATAGTCTGAAATAATAAGGTGTAGCACGAATGAAAAAGAAGTGATCGAGAGCGAGTTCCTAAAAATACATGCTAAGGGTAAGCAACGAGGTTTTGGTACACCTCAAATGTAAAGACTATTTAAGTATTGTCTATAAAATAAGCTACGAAACGATCGAGGATTTTCGAGGCAACATTTACTACCACAGTTACTCTTACTATAATAAAACAATATTTGAAGAATATATATATTTAGAAAGTCATCGTCGCAATGGAGGCGATGCAAGTTTATGATAAAATAAATCACCTTGTCTAGATAACAATTTGAGTGATTAGAAATGATAGGTAATCTCACTATTATCAAAATGTCTAATAATTCCAAGATAATGAAGATACATGTGTGGCGATCAAATAAAGTAGTAAAATAATATAAAGATTAATCAAGGTTAAAGGTTTAAGTCATCAATGAGGGGGTTTATATAGAAATATTCATATTAAACTTTTGAGAAATTATACAATTGTCCAAGTCAGGACGAATTCAAGCTTAAGAGGAGTCCGAATACTTATGAAAACAAGTTTGAGAGTTTAGGAACTCACTAAAAATTGCAAAGTAAAATGCTATTTTAAGAAATGTGTAAAAATGTTGTGTAACAGCCCAAAATAGCAAGAGTTGTGTGGAAGGGCTACAAGTGTAATTTGGGAAAGAGTGACTCGGCGAGTCCATGGATGGACTCGGCGAGTAGAGTCGCGGCGTGGTCGCGTGTTAAAATGCTGACTCGACGAGTCAATGAGATGGACTCGGCGAGTAGGCGCTGAGTGGAGAAAACCCTAATTCTCGGGGTTGAGCCTTATATTAAGAGCATTATGTTTCCTCCCTAGCCTCTTTATCACCCCTTTGAGTCCCTAAAACCCGAAAATCATGGAGAAGCACCATTGTTGAGTGGATTGGAGCTTGGAGAAGTAATTGTTAAAGAATGTTTGGAAGTTTGAAGGTGTGGAGCAAGGGGCTTTGCTTGGTTTCGAGTTCCTTGCAGATTGGGGCATCCTTTGGAGGTAAAATCTCATTCTTGAGCTGCTATTGTCTTGTCTCATCATTTTGGGGTTTGGGGGAAACTTATCTTGGGTTATTTTGGAGTCTAAAGGTTGGATCTGAGTTGCTACCTCAGATCTAGAATGGAGGAGGGTTAGAATGCAGGAAAGTCCCTGTGTTGAGTGTTGGATGAAGCTATCTTGTCCCAAACCTTAGATCTAACGTGCAAAATGCATAGATCTCTTTGGATTCACGTAAAGATTGCCACTTTACGTGATGGATGAGTTGTAGGAGGCTAGATCTATGTTTTGGACCAATTGCATGGCCTGGGATGCTTCTGTATGGATTCAGACCGGTGGTACTCGGCGAGTCACATGGGTGGACTCGATGAGTTGCTTGAAGACGAGCTGAGACTCAACGAGTTGGAAGAACAACTCGGCGAGTCGGTTGAAGATGGCCTGGAACTCGACGAGTTGGGTGAACAACTCGGTGAGTAGATTGAAGATAGCCTTAGACTCGGCGAGTCTTGTCGAAGAGTCCAAATATTTTCTAGTTGAGTCGAGAACCGGCGAGTCAAGGGATGACTCGGTGAGATTGTGTGCGAGTGGAATCAGAGTTGTGGGACTCGGCGAGTTAGGTCGCGGATTGAGTGAAGTTTTAAGTATGGGAACTCGACGAGTCATAGGGTTGACTCGGCGAGTAGGGTCAGTCAGGGGTTGACTTTGACCTAGTAATTGACCAAGGGTTAACCAGTGGTTCCCAGGGGTATTTTGGTAATTGTTGATTATGGTTTTGAGTTCAGTGCATTGGTGGCTGTTCAGTGGTGGAGATCGTATCAGGGATCAGAGCAGCTTGGGTTATCTGTTCAGTCGGCAGTTTCGAGGTGAGTTATCCTCACTATATCTATAGGGTTTAAGGCACCAAGGCTGACCCTTTTTATTGGATGGAAATCCGAGTAATTGTCTGTGGTATGATATTGCGGGATATGGGTCGGAAGGCATTACATGTTGTGGGCCGGAAGGCAATACGATGTGGATCGGAAGGTCATGGTCTGGAAAGGCGTATGTGCATAATTAGTATGTTGGCTGAGTCGTAGGATGATGTTATGCTAGTGATCGGCTAGGTTGGTATCTTGGTTAGATATGTTAGCGTAATGATATGTTATGTGATCTGTTGACCGATTTGCTAACTGTGAACTGTTACATGATTACAAGTTATGTGCATGGTTGTTTTATGTTCTGTCATGATATGTATGCTTTTTATGTTGTGGGCCGGAAGGCGATATGATATGGGCCGAAAGGCTATGCATTATGGGCCGGAAAGCATTACGCTATGGGCCGAAAGGTGATATGTTTTGGACCGGAAGGTTGTGGCCTGGAAGGGCGTATACGTGGTTGGTATTTTGGGGGTATCTCACTAAGCTTTCGGGCTTACAGTTGTGGTTTTTATGTTTTCAGGTTCTCAGGAGTCTGTGGCAAGGCAAAGGCGTGATCGTACCGTTCCTCGTGTTGATGTTTTATGAAATGGACCTGGGAAAAATACTCTGTTAAATAATGTATTGAAAACCTTTTTGTAACAACGTTATTAAAATGGATTGTTTTGAAAAATTTAAATTGGTTGTATTTTTCAGTCGTTACAAGTTGGTATCAGAGCCTTGGTTTGAGTGAATTGGAGGAACACTTGTGTGACTCCAGTCTCAAATCGAGGAGGGTTTTCAAAAGAGAATTTAAAATGGTTTTCAAAATAAGTAAAGGAGGACGCGGAGGTACGATCAGCCGGAGCCAGTAAGTAACCCCAAAATACCATAGATGATAATTGTTTTATTGAGCTTTGATAGAATAGCATGCTAGAGTTAGGCTAGGGATCTTCAGGAATTCATGTTAATGTTGCCCGATTGTGATGCCTGTAGCCTAGGGTTCCTTATGGGAGATTCTCAGTGTTCCCCTAGTGGTGAGGGTTGAGCGTTGTTATGCATGTTTCTCTAGGGTGTTGTGGTAGTACTTCATACAGATATGGGTAGGTGTGGAAGGTAGTATGGGCCCGTACTACTGAAAGCACAGGACCCATACGCGTATCAGGGAAACCATGACCTCTAAGGTTGGGTTGGGAGTTGGTTCCCGAGATAGTGGGAAGTGTCTGAGATTTCTGGTGGTTTATTTTCAGTATGGAGACTTCAGGACACGCTGGGAGTGGATCCGAGTCAGGATCAGGAGCAGGAGAGGGAGTTCCGGGTGGGTCTGTACAGCTCGAGGTTGTCAGTCAGATGAGTACGCACGAGTTGGATGCGAGGATTCGTGAGATCCTGCATGATGAGGTTGCTGCATTGTTTCGGGCTGAACTGCCGGAGTTGTTTGGATCGATCAAGACTGCCATGGTGGAGTATTTTGATGAGCGCTATGCGGCTCTCGCGGAGACGGCTGCCGCGGCAGCTACAGTGGCTGTAGTAGTGGTAGGGGGAGGAGCTGATAGGGATTTTCAGTATTGGGACTTCGATAATACGGAGACTCCCACCTTCGATGGAGTTCAGAACCCGATTGTTGCTATGAGATGGTTATCGGACGTGGAGGGGTGTTTCTTCATGTGTTCATGCCCTGCTGATCAGAGGGTGAGGTGTGCTCTGAACCTGTTGAGGCTCGGGGCAAAGGATTGGTGGAGGTTGACCACAGGGTCATATTCGGATGCACAGAGGGCTGCGATTTCATGGGATCAGTTCAGAGAGATGTTCAGTACTCATTATGTTCCGCAGGTGGAGAGGGAGAGGTTGGCGCGGGAGTTCCTCGAGCTGAAGGAGGATTCGGAGTCGGTGACGGAAATCACCAGGATGTTCACTAAGAGGGCGATGTTTTTCCCTGAGTTCGCTTCACAGCAAGCTCAGATGTCCCGATATCTGAGTATGCTAAAGAGAGACATCAGGCAGTTTGCATCCACACAGAGGTGCGGGACATTGTTGGAGTTGCAGGAGGCCGCCAGGCGGCGTGAGTTAGAGATTGAGTTGCAGTTGCGTGAGCTGAGGCAAGCTCCGGTTTAGTCGGAGCCGACAACGAAACGATCTAAGACCGTTGATTTCAGTATGGGGGATCGGAGCAGCCACACTTGTGGGAAGTGTGGGAAGAGTCACACCGGAGTTTGCAAGTCCGGTGGTGCATGCTGCAAGTGCGGAAAGGAGGGACACTATGCGAGGGATTGTCGGCAGTCAGTGCCGGTTCGGGGCTTGAGGATATGTTATCATTGTCATCAGGTTGGACATTTGAGGGTCTATTGTCCACAGCTTGCTGCAGGACCAGTGCAGGCTCCAGCACCGGCTACATTGAGGATCACAGGTGTAGGTCAGGGTGGAGCGGAGCCCCCAAGGGCTCAGGGTCGTGCTTATTAGCTTGCGGCAGAGGAAGTCAGAGTAGTGCTGGATGCAGCTGCGAGTATGTTTCTTTCATGATGTCATGTTACCTTGCGATTATTGTGGTGTATTGTTTGTGCTGGTATCTTTGTGTGGGTTTTGATGCGGTATTCGTCATTTTGCGGGTTGAAGTTTTGGTTAGGGATTTGTGTTTTGGATTTTCATCTTGGTATCCGTTGATCCTTGAGGGTTTGGCATGATTATGGATTTGTGTTTCGGGTTTTCATATTGGTATCCATTGTTCCCTGAGGGTTTGGTATGGTTATAGTTGGTGTTTTGTGCTTTCGTTGGTTATCATTCGTGAGGGTTATTAGTGGAGATGCGACATTGGGTTGAAGGACGGGTAACATCGGCTTTCCGAGGAGTGGTTAGATATAGTTTGAGTTTCTTTCGAGCGGGTTAATCAGTGTTGATGTGAGATCTCGTTAAGTTTGTTTATGCTTGTGGGAAGCAGTCCGCGTGTAAGTGTTTCTTTGTACAAGGTTGTTCTGCAAGGTCGGTGATGGCGACCGGTGGTTGTTAATCAGTGCTATAAGTGGGGGAGAATTGGAGAACTCTCTGGGTGATTGATGAGTATTTTAGAGCGCTTAGCTGTTGGGATTCAACAGTGTTCTGTCAGCCTAGAGTATAGGCTGATAGGAGCAAGTGTCGGGCATGCAGGATGGGCTACAAACCTAGGGCATTTGGTTCTGGAGGCCTGGGAGCAGGCCGGGATCGAGTATGTTTGATGGAGCTAGACTTCGGAACCCCTAGAGGGCTAGAACGGTATGCATGGGGGAATTGTCGGGGGTGATAACTCGGATTGTCGAATGCTAGTGAGGCGGTCTAGTCATGCTGAAGACCCTGCAGGTATTGTTGAATCAGTTTGAGGATATGGATTGTGTAGGTTGCAGTGTGATTACATTGGGAGGTCTGGCCCCGGGTAGTGATCTTGTTTAGTTGAGGTAGTGCATGGGCTTACGAGTCCCTGTGAGGAGAGTCAGAGTGAGTGTGTTGGATGGATAGCGAACACGCTAAAGGGTGGTGTAGTGTTGGGCGAGCACCGTGACAATTGTCGGGGTGACATTGTGGCCGAGTGGATTCCTTGGTAAAGGAAAAGAGAGAGGTATGAGGTGTGTAACTCCGAGAGGGAGTGCAAGTTCACGGAAGTAAAAGTGGCAGAGCAGAGTTATGAATAGAGTACTTCGTGTATGGTTCGAGCAGCATGTTTACGGCAGTGGAATAGGAGCTCATCCGGTTTGGGATGCCTGCTGAGGTTGCAAAGGGAATTCCGCAGGTGTAGAGCCAAGAGGCTCGGAAAGGATGCAGGGAGAGAGTCTTGAACTCTCAGTGTGATTTTGATCAGGGTATGGGGTATGTATTAGTGGCTTATCCTTGGGAACGTTGAGGATATTATCAGTGTATCAGGTTTTCCCAACCTGAGGGTGTTAGAGCTAGTTCAACATGTGTATGCGGTTGCAAGGGGAGAACTCGTGATAGTTGCTCTGAGATTGAGAATGGGTCTCTCAGTCGTCCCGGAATGGATAGAGTGGGTTTCGGATCGGGGATCCGATGGTTCATGGTTTTCTAACCCTTATGGGTCGGGTGGTTATTGAGATTTGGTGCAGTACTGCATCTTGGGTAATTCTCGGTTATTGAGTGTGATTATCAGAGGGTACGGCCGGTGCCTGGTTAGAGACGGTGGTCAGGACATTATAAGGGAAGGGAAAGTGTGTTCGAGTTTTGGCGGGTATGCCTTGTGGGACTTGGTCCAGTTAAGGCCAGATGGCGCATTGTGGGAATATCTTTGGAGTTGTATTGCTGTAGGCTTCGAGGATGAAGCCTAATTTAAGTGGGGGAGAATTGTAACAGCCCAAAATAGCAAGAGTTGTGTGGAAGGGCTAAAAGTGTAATTTGGGAAAGAGTGACTCGGCGAGTCCATGGATGGACTCGACGAGTAGACTCGCGGCGTGGTCGCGTGTTAAAATGCTGACTCGGCGAGTCAATGAGATGGACTCGGCGAGTAGGCGCTGAGTGGAGAAAACCCTAATTCTCGGGGTTGAGCCCTATATTAAGAGCATTATGTTTCCTCCCCATCCTCTTTATCATCCCTTTGAGTCCCTGAAACCCTAAAATCGTGGAGAAGCACCATTGTTGAGTGGATTGGAGCTTGGAGAAGTAATTGTTGAAGAAAGTTTGGAAGTTTGAAGGTGTGGAGCAAGAGGCTTTGCTTGGTTTCGAGTTCCTTGCAGATTGGGGCATCCTTTGGAGGTAAAATCTCGTTCTTGAGCTGCTATTGTCTTGTCTCTTCATTTTGGGGTTTGGGGGGAAACTTATCTTGGGTTATTTTGGAGTCTAAAGGTTGGATCTGAGGTTGCTACCTCAGATCTGGAATGGAGGAGGGTTAGAATGCAGGAAAGTCCCTGTGTTGAGTGTTGGATGAAGCTATCTTGTCCCAAACCTTAGATCTAACGTGCAAAATGCATAGATCTCTTTGGATTCACGTAAAGATTGCCACTTTACGTGATGGATGAGTTGTAGGAGGCTAGATCTATGTTTTGGACCAATTGCATGGCCTGGGATGCTTATGTATGGCTTCAGACCGGTGGTACTCGGCGAGTCACATGGGTGGACTCGATGAGTTGCTTGAAGACGAGCTGAGACTCGACGAGTTGGAAGAACAACTCGGCGAGTCGGTTGAAGATGGCTTGGAACTCGACGAGTTGGGTGAACAACTCAGCGAGTAGATTGAAGATAGCCTTAGACTCGGCAAGTCTATTCTTGGACTCGACGAGTCTGGTCGAAGAGTCCAAATAGTTTCTAGTTGAGTCGAGAACCGGGGAGTCAAGGGATAACTCGGTGAGATTGTGTGCGAGTGCACTCAGAGTTGTGGGACTCGGCGAGTCTCGGGGTGACTCGGCGAGTTAGGTCGTAGATTGAGTGAAGTTTTAAGTATGGGAAATCGGCGAGTCATAGGGTTGACTCGGCGAGTAGGGTCAGTCTGGGGTTGACTTTGACCTAGTAATTGACCAAGGGTTAACCAGTGGTTCCCAGGGGTATTTTGGTAATTGTTGATTATGGTTTTGAGTTCAGTGCATTGGTGGCTGTCCAGTGGTGGAGATCGTATCAGGGATCGGAGCAGCTTGGGTTATCTATTCAGTCAGCAGTTTCGAGGTGAGTTATCCTCACTATATCTATAGGGTTTAAGGCACCAAGGCCGACCCTTTTTATCGGATGCAAATCCGAGTAATTATCTGTGGTACGATATTGCGGGATATGGGCCGGAAGGCGTTACGTTATGGGACAGAAGGCATTACATGTTGTGGGCCGGAAGGCAATACGATGTGGACCGGAAGGTCATGGCCTGGAAAGGCGTATGCGCATAATTAGTATGTTGGCTGATTTGTAGGGTGATGTTATGCTAGTAATCGGCTAGGTTGGTATCTTGGTTAGAGTAATGATATGTTATGTGATCTGTTGACTGATTTGCTAACTGTGAACTGTTACATGATTACAAGTTATGTGCATGGTTGTTTTATGTTCTGTCATGATATGTATGATTTTTATGTTGCGGGCCGGAAGGCGATATGATATGGGCCGGAAGACGATATGTTTTGGACCGGAAGGTTGTGGCCTAGAAGGGAGTATATGTGGTTGGTATTTTGGGGGTATCTCACTAAGCTTTCGGGCTTACAATTGCGGTTTCTATGTTTTTAGGTTTTCAGGAGTCTGTGGCAAGGCAAAGGCGTGATCGTACCGTTCCTCGTGTTGGTGTTTTATGAAATGGACCTGGGAAAAATAGTCTGTTAAATAATGTATTGAAAAACCTTTTTGTAACAACGTTATTAAAATGGATTGTTTTGAAAAATTTAAATTGGTTGTATTTTTCGGTCGTTACATGTTGATCTTTGGAAATAGTGCATTCTTAGTTTAGTGGTTCTACGAAAACAATCATTTAGAGAATAGATAATCGTAAAATTCAAAACTTTTGATGTATTGAAAGAAAAGAAAAAAAAAACATAAGAAAACATATCCTTCACATATAATTTCCGAATATAGAAAAATGATAAGCATAAGAGTATTCATCTTGTGCATTAATTATAATGAAAAATTCAATGAAAATTGCATTTTAAATCAAGTTTCCGACTTTAAAACGAAAGAGAAAATGTGAATAGGGATTACTTGCTTAAGAGTAGATTTCAAAATATAAATAAAAAATATATGATAACTGACGTATTTGAATATGTCGAAGCTGACTAAATCAATGGTATGCCTCATGAATATACACGTATTAATCGCTCAAACCGAAAGGGTAGACTTCTAGTCTTTGTATATACGAATATGATACCAGGAGAAGCAAAATAGATAGAAACAAAGTTAGACAATGTATCATGTTAACATTATGGTGTGCGAGATCTAAAATCAGAAGGAGAGCGAGAAATAAAGTTCGAGGGAAAGAAAAGGAAGATTACAACAATTATTGCTATTGTTAAAATTCAAAGAACAATACATATATGTATATTTAAAAACAGGTTGAGATATAATTCAGACTTAAATATTCGATGTATGTTGATTAAATAGATATGTAGGAGTTCTAAAGTGTTTTCTAAGTTTTACTAAAAATTCATAAGTTATCTATTAAGTTAAACTCCATTGGTAAAAAAGAAGAAGCACTACAACTGGTAATTGAAAATCTGACAGTCTTGACCCTTTTAGGCTTAAGTCTAACAATGGCTAAAATGGATAATGTAAAACTCGGTATACTTAAAAAAATAATTTCGCGTTGTCGAAAGCGCATCACTGGAAATTTAAAAATGAACACTAAGTTCTCAAATGCTATAATTTTTAAAAAAAACTTCATAGATTATAAAACTATATTGAATCAAAGTGCACAAATAAGGTATGTTTTGAATAACAAGCGTTAGATATGTCTTATAAACATGTTTGAAGTAGACATTTGCATAAATATCATCTTGTGTTTTCGAGAAAACACATTAAAGTAAATTACAATGTCTAAAAGAGAAAGCGGTTAAATGTGTCAAAGCAAAAGTGTTTTGAAGATTCAATGAAGCTTTTACACATACTATGAATTTTAATGTCATATGTTTAAGTTTTATAACATAGGGATTAAACACTTTTATAAAAGAAAATGTTTGTAAGTTTTTCGAAAACGTGCCAAAATGGTAAGCAAGGTTTAAAATGGTTTATATGCCCTCAAAAGCACATATATCCATTGAAATGGATTTGAAATGAAATTGAAATAGCAAGGTTAAAAACCAATATTGGTTAAATTGAGTTTTGAAGAAAAGCGTTAAGTTAAAGCAAGTTGTCTAAAGAGTTTTAGCGAGAATATGGCTTAAATTGTTAGGAAATGGCTACTAAGTTGAATGAAGTGGTTATAAAATATTTTATCGATGATAAATAAAACCGATGAAACGAAATAACTTTTCGATGGAAGATTAAGAAGTAAGAAATAAGTATGCTAGTGTAGCTGATCGTACCTAAATACTAATGCAAGTCTTAGGCGAGTGCCGATGTCTTTTCCCCGAGATAAAGGACAAGAAAAATTGTTAGTAAAACGTTTTATGGTGTCAATGCAGTTTATGACCTTTTATAGCGGTCAAAGGGATATCCTTTGTTAAGTTTTAAGCTCAAGGCGGAAACAACCTAAAGCTAAATTCGTAGCGTAGTAGAGAAGTCTCACGTATAGGTTAAACCTCCGTGTCTCCTTGTGAGTCGAATCCGGATTGCCCGCCAATGATGTCCAAATGATTGCTTAGTGGCGATTCATCTATCTCCTTACGCGATGCTCCAATTATTATTCGTGTCGATATCGAAATGCTTTTTCCTTGTTGTAACTCTAATACGAAGACGATGAAGAGGTATTAATGAATAATTGGTATAGGTTTCGACTTAAGATTATTACTAGTGCATATCTAGCTACTAATCTTACATCTAAAGTCAATAGTTACCAAGGAATACCCATTCTTAGTACTATGTGCATTGCTTCTGGAGCAGCTAGTGATATAACCTAAGTGGTTAACCTAGCACTTGATAAGGGGTAAGAATTTTTCTAAATAAAGGCATTGTTATAAAAGTGCACTTAGTTTCTAAGTGTATCTAGATGAATGCCTATAGTATGCAATGCCCGTACGCACACCGAAAAATTTTGTTGTTCAAAGTTCAAGCTGAAAATCGTTTTGAACATAATTCTACCATAACCGTTTCAAGCATCGCATTATGTTTCCTTAATTAAGCATAGTTGGCCAGGCTATACTTAATTAAAGCCCAATAATGCGTACTCAAATTATTCATACTAGTAGTATGTTCAGTATTTTAAAAACATTTAGAAAATCATTGGCTATAGTTGTGGTTTTCCAAAGGAAAACCGGTATTCTCTATAACCTAGCTCAGATACCATTTGTAACATCCCCCTCTGGCACGTATCACAATATTGTCCGCTTTGGGCCACTCAGCACGAGGACTTCCCAGGGGGTCACCCATCTTGGTACTACTCCTGCTCGAGCACGCTTAACTACAGAGTTCTTATGGAATCTGCTGCCCTCACGGTTTGAAAACGCGTTGTGATACAAAAGGTATCCACACCCCTTATAAGGAATGCTTAGTTCTCCTTCCCAGCCGATGTGGGATCAGATCTAACCCACTTATAGGGGGTGAAAGTGGGTTAGATCTGATCCCACATCGGCTAGGAACGATAACTAACCATTCCTTATAAGGGGTGTGGATACCTTCCGTATCACAACGCGTTTTAAAGCCATGAGGGAAGCAGATCCCATAAGAACTCTGCAGTTAAGCGTGCTCGGGCGGGAGTAGTACCAGGATGGGTGACCCCTGAGAAGTCCTTGTGCCGAGTGGCCCAAAGCGGACAATATTGTGATACGTGCCAGAGGGAGATGTTACACAAAAGAAATAGATGGTATTCATAACACTTTCCATGTGTGTTATTTATGGAAGTTCACAGGAGATATTCCCGACATAATTCCAATATTTGAGTTAAGATTGGATGAAAGCAAAAGGTTAATCGAAGAACCAGAGGCAATCGTTGACCGTAAGACTAAAAAGTTGCGACGCAAGATGGTCGATTTAGTGCTTGTGCAATGGAAACATACGAATGGGCCAAATCTCAAATGGGAAACGGAGAGTGACATGATGAGTCGCTACCCGTATTTGTTTGCTAATGCTTGATTCCGAGGACGGAATAATCCTAAGAGGGAGAGAATTGTAACGCCCATGTTTCTGGGCTAAAAGCATCAATAAAGTTGTAATAGTCTAGGTCAACCTTTGTAACTCATTTTGAAGTAGTAAAGAGGAATTATGTGAATATTATGTGAATTATATGCTTATTTGCTTAATTATTATGATTTAATTAATTAATAATAAAAATAAGCATTTAAAATAAATATTATAAAAATCCGATATCTTTTAAGAAAGTTGTAGTGGCCGAAACAAGGATTCCGGAGATATCAAGAACGTCGAAATCCGAGTTATAACGAAGAAGTTATGAGCTGTCGAAGTTTCGCGACAATACCGGCACGACACCGGGAAGCGTAAAAAGTAAATATTACGATAAAGTGCTTTTTAGCCTTAACAATATAAACTAAAGTTGTAGTATTCATTAAACCAAGAAGTTCGATAAAAAGAATGCCCAAATCTGACTTCGTATGAGGAAGTTATCATTTTTCTATGTTTTAGCTTAGCAGTAGACATCTAAATACTCGAATTTAAGTTCGAGCGAAATTTAGCCGACACAACCTCAACGAGAATGAAAGGTCTCATCAATAGTAGTACAATGGTAAAAAGACTGACGACAACGGACGTCGGATGAAGAAGTTATGAATTTTTAACGGATTTTCCTGTCCCGGTCTGTTAAAAATAATAATATTAAAATTAAAATCAAAATTAACTAAAAAGTCTAAACGAAAGTTGTAGAGCATGATTTTAGCTACGCGTGCATATAAAGAACGTCAAAAACGAAGCTCGTATGCGAAAGTTATGGATTTTAGAAGTTCGGTGCTCAAAATTCGAAAAATTTCGCATGAACAGTAACCGACACGTCACCTCGCACGAAGCTGCTGCGTCACCGAGGATGTGGCCGACTCCGGACCAGACGCGTGTCGCAACTCCCTCGGACCGAAGCCTTGGCCAATCAGAAGCCGCCTCGTGGCCGAACCTCGCACAGCCACGTCCGAGCCTCGTAGCCACCTCCGTGTGTCGCCTCGCTGATGCCACGCGCCTCCTCCCCTCGCAGCCACGCCTCCCTTCCATGTTCGAGCTTCGCTGGAGCTTTGTGGAAGCTTCTCAGGCATGGAGACCTCGGCCTCGCACCCTATAAATAGGGGGGTTGCGAGATCTCCCGACTACTTTTGAAAAGTTGTCATCTTACACCCCTAAACTTATATTTTGACTATTTTGACTTCCGCCGAAGCCCCGATATCATTTCTAAAGCAAGGAATACGTCCCGAAGTGCCCGAAAACCTGGAAAATTTTATCTTTTCGGTTTTGAAGCTCCAACTCTCGCAGAGCCCGGTTTCTCAATAAAACTCCCGGTTTTATCAGAAACGATCATTTTAAGGAACGAATTGTTGTCCGATTATCATCAAATCAGGTAAGTGTATAGTCACTTTCATCTTACACATAGATATGAAGTATTTTCTATAAAATACGTGTTATGTGTAATTATATTGATTGTTTATTTGAGATGATTGTTGAATACAATGTTTTATACAAGTTATAAACTGTATATGTATTTTATCTACAAATATGTTGGGTAGAACATGGGTACACAAAATAGTTGATGTGTGTTAAAATGATGAGAGGCCTCGATGTTGTTGTTGTTCCAGTCATCTAGCGGAGTATGGATGACAACCACAGACTCTTCTAGACAGTCCAGTGGAACGCTAGTAGGCTCGCAACCTGTAGGTGTTGTGAACGATGTGTTCACCGGTGTACTCCATCCCCCTCATGGTTGCCTTTAGGACATTTATTGTTGAGGAACCCCCTTAGCAGTAGTGTCCATCCCGATGATAAAATCCTTAGACTAGGTCCCTTGTATAGGTGTTTAGGGACGTAACGTGAGGATAACGGGAATGGGTAATCAGGGTTATTGTTGGTTGATGAAATTAATAAATTTATTGTTGATCGATGAAATTAATAAATTTATTATTATTTGTGGGTTGAAAACCCTATATGCTCACCAGGCTCCCAAGCCTGACCCACTCAGCTTTCTGTTTTACAGGTAGTGGACTCAGAGCATAATTATGATGATGATGAGGGACTTTTGGATTATAGGGCATTAGTTGTAAATAATTGTTGTAAGGCTTCTAATGTACTGTTTATACTTATGTACTGTATCGAACATGACATCCCAAGTCTTTTAATGAAATAATTTCTAAGGAAATGCTTTTGATAAATCTTTATCATATTATTGTCTTGGGACAAATTCCGCAATTCTTTTATTAAAAGGTTACTCTGATTTTGAAATAAAGTATAAACAAAACCGGTCTTTTCTGGCCGTGAAATTGGGGATTTCAAATTGCTGCCTTTGGGCAGTTTTGCTTGAAATACCTGATTTCTCCACAACCAAAACAGGCCTGCTCAGTACTCGATCCGGAAGCTTGATTGATTAGTTAGACTGGTTTTCTACAGTTTCGAGTAAGGTGGCCCTTCTTGCCACAGTTGTGGCAGAGTCTTTTGCGACATGGTCCTGGAGTATGATGATGGTAGCTGCACTTGTTGCACCAAGGAAGATTACCAGCATACTTAGTGGTAGGTGCTGGAGGTGTAGACACAACAACAGGAGTAGTGGCAGCTTGAACTGCCACAGTTTCATGCCTCTTGGAGGGTCCTTGTGAACTCTGACCCTTTCGCTTTTTCCAGAAAACTTTCTTACTCTTATCACCTTCATTCTGATGCTCCTGAATGTTTTCATGGTTTTCGGGGTAGGTGTTACTTCTTGGTCCACCGAACTTGTCAAGGCACAAATATGTCATTGCGGCAGAAACAGCCAACTGGAACATCACTGGGTCAAATCGAGAAGGACGTGGGGACGGAGGGCTCTTGTTACTTGAACTGGATCCTTTCTTTGAATACATTTCGATCTAAAGTGATTAGGGAAAAGAGGATGGTAAGTCCTCTGCATTAAATCAAGAGATATGAAACAAGGGATATCTCTTTATGACAGACATATAACTCTATTAAGCGATAAAGCAGGAATAAATTATAAAGGTAGACAAACTATCGCTAAAGGAATGATTGAGGGGCAACGCTTGAATAAGAATTTTCTATAACAAAGTTGTATCTAGAAATACTCCCATAGTATTTCATAATTTGCTGCGACGACGACTCGTTGTTTGGGGTATTTGGGTAAAGTTTTAGGCATGTTGAACACCACAGTCACTTCCGAGCACATGTTGGTCGTGTCTCGAATGAATATAGTTGATAAGACTATATTGATCCTAGACACGACTACGTAACTACCCAGGTTTAACCGCAGCGTACAACACCCATTTACTTATGTTTTGTTCTACTTGTAGTTACGGATCTCGGCGGTTAGGTATACTTGTATGTTTTTTTGAAAATACTTATATTTTCAAGTATACTTTTAGTTCAGAGCACTTAGGCCCCTTAATGTTTATAGTCTTATACCATGTAAGGTTTGGTATATTCAGTTCACTATAAACAAGGGCTCTGATACCAATCTGTCACACCCCGAAACCGAAGGCAGAAACGTTGCGGGGCAGAAGTGAATTCATGTGAATATCATAACCAATGTACATAGTAGGTGACGTAAACACAAAACATTACATTACATAGATTTCATTATATCAGTTTGAAAGTAAAGTAATACAAGTTTCATAGATACATAAGTTAAAACAAAAGAAAGACGTGAATTCCATACGCTCCGTCTTCAAAAGAACGCGAGATACCTGTCTAAGGAGAACCTGAGTATACAAGCATTTTAAAAATCAGCATAAAGCTGGTGAGTTCATAAGCGGTTTGTTTTATGAAAATGAACAAGATTCCTTTTGTTTTCCGAAAAAGTGGTTATCCAAGAAAATCCCATAGTTTCTTAAAAGTAATATTTAGTTTTCCTAAATGTTACACAATTCTGGTTATGAATAGTTATTACCCCAGGAAAATCCTATATTTTCCTAATGTGAAAGATGTATTCTAAAAACTTGATTATCCTTGTGAAGTGTGTGTAAGTTTACCAATCCAAAAATGTAATGTAAAAGATGTATACTGAAAACCTGATTATCATAGTAAACTAATTCTTAAGGTTATTAATTTACTATATCCATTATTACTAAAAAGTAAATCTCTGTTATCCAAATTGCGAGTTCTATAACCATACTATAGACTAGATACGACTCGAGTCGGGGCCAATATCTTTTATGACTTTTGTCACCCTTGAACCTTTCGGTCCCGCTGTAGCTAGCAGCCAGGTGCGGGATTGTCAATCCCGTATAGATCTATACACTCAAGTCACACTCCCTATCTAAGAGATTCTGGTTACAGTGGCGGTCCTCCACTCGCATATCTCTGTGGAGTGTTCTCCGAGGACGTGTGTCCAATTTATAGGAATAACAAATCTACAAGTAATAATGCGGAAAATCCTATTTAAGTTCTACCTACAAAGACAATCCTCCACTCGCGTATCTCTGTGGAGTATTACCGAGGACAAAATGATATACTATGTTTCTTGTTCAAAGTTCAAAGATTATGTTTTTAACTATTATAATGTGGAAAACCATTTGTGAAAATATAAAGTACAACAATTTATAATGTTTTTCACAAATACTATGATAATATGATCTGCAAGTTCAAACGGTTATCTGTTATGATTATGAGTGTTAAAAACATATGTAATATGAAACACAACACATATAAAATAAGTTTTGAGTACAAGTATTCCTTGTACTTTGGTTGTATTCCCCCTGAAAACAGTGAAAAACATTGAAAAATGGTAGGGGTACGAACTCACCGGATGAGGAAGGTGTCGACTAGGATGCTAAACGTTGGATCGAGGCTTGAATACATTCGAGTTTCCTATGTAATATTAAATGATACATAAATGTATCTAATTAGATTTAAATCACTAATTAATTGAGGATATACACTTCTAGTCGCGAAAACACTTCATTTCAAGTGTTTGGAGGGACCCAAGTGATTTTTATGGACATGTATGGCTTGGATATAGAGTTTACTCTTCAAGAGTAAACTCTTAGAAGAGTTTTCAGCCCTAAACACCACATCCCCATGAGTTTATGGCCGTAAACTCATGGATGGTGTTCTTATGTGTTAAATGCCCTTAAATCAATTGAGGGGTGATGCTAGGTTTGGTTCTAGGGCATTAGAAAGGAACTAAATCAACCATGTGGACCATTTGATGAGTTTACGGTAGTAAATATGGGTTTACGGCCGTAAAATCTCACCCACTCCATTGTTAATTGCCTTGAAGGTCATAGATTAATCACACGTGATTCTACTCATTTTTACAAGCCAAACGGTGAGTTTAGGGCATCATACAACCCATTTATAGGAGTTTACCGCCCAGGAACCCATTCTTGGAGGGTTCACGGCCGTGAACTCCTTATTGAGTTGTTTTCACCAAGTTTAAGGTCCCTAACTTGTTTGTGGTTGCTTCTAGACTTTATTCCAAGGCTTATGAGGTGTGTAATTGGCATTTTAACACCCAAAAAGGAGTTTACTACCCATGAAAGGGTGTTTACAACCCAAGCATGTTCTTGGGCAGTACACTCATGTTTACTCTCCAAAATTTGAGTTTAAGGTGTTCTAAGTCCAATCCAATAAGTCGTTAAGCCATATCTAAGCTCCAATGGTGATCTGGAAGGGTTTTGAGGCTCAAAAACACCATTTATATGTGTTCACGGCCCAAGAGTGTTATAGGGCTATAAACACATGTTTGAGGTCCTAAATCATGATTTGAACTCGAAATTGAAGGCTAAGGATGTTGTACAAGAAGCTAGGATAGTTACCTTGGTGTTTTGAAGCTTAAAATGAGTGATTTTTGGACCTAAATCTTGGATTAAGGAGAGAGGTTAGAGAGAGAGAGAGAGAGTGAGTGAAAAGGCTTCAAATGATGCTTAAACCACTTTAAATATGGTTTGGATTTGATACACAGTGGAATTCTACCCGATACTGATGTTAACTGAGGCTTTTGGTCGCACCCGATTAAGTTGTCGTTACCCGATATGGTCGAAACTAACATTTTTCTAATTACTAGTTTGGGACGTTTTCATGTGTTTCTAACATGTTTGGATACTTACAAGGTCAAAATAAAGTCTTAACTTAATTGACCTAATCCAAAAAATAAATCGAAATAATCCGCTTAAGACAAGTTTTACGGACGGAACGGGTTGCGGCGATGGAACAACTTCGGGTTGTCACAACGTCAATTTCCGTGACTCGGTCAAGGGCTGCCCTACCTTGCTCATAATTCTGAGCAATTCAGCGGACCATAATGGGCAGGACTCGGTCAGATGAGCCTCCCTTGCTTAGATTGTAAAAGTTTCGGTCTCCATTGAAGGGTAAAGGTTGACCCTATTCATAACTCCAACGGTTCAAGTTTTTCGCGCACAAGGGTGTGGGGTCTTTAAATGCTGGTCGAGGGTTGATATTTGGGATTGGAGCCTCTTGTGGTAGGTTGTTGACTTCAGGCTAGGAGTTAGAACTATCCAGAAAGCCATCTACGAGGTGATCATCCAAAGGGATTGGATGATCATCTTCCGACTTTGCTTCAAGCCATCCAACATTGCCCTGATTTGGGAAGTATGGGTCGCTAGGAGGATGCAATCCAGCCATGATATCTACGCGAGAAAAGGGGTATAAAAATCTTGTCAAATAGACGTACTACTTAAGATAATTATAAGATGATCCTTACCAGTTACTTCAATACTTACATAGTGCATACCAGTTATATAAAACCAAAACAGGATAGACCTCCGAATAAGTAACCCTAACTCCAAATCCACAACCAAACAAGGAACAGGAAGTAAAGCATAGATCACAGATTCTAAGTCTATGACACCTTAGTCACATATAACCTTAGCGTATCCACTTAGCAACTATTGACCTACTAGTAAAGACCTTTTCAGTTCTCACATAAGTAATTATAGTAACACAAAATACACCTGTAGTATTTTAGGTTTATGTTCTGTTCTAATGTTATCATTGTTAGTAGTGTTGGTAAGTTTTTAGACTTGTTGCAACCTCACAACCATTCTTAGGCACATACTAGTCATTCCTCGGAAAATATAGTTGATCAGGCTATATCACCCCAAATTTGACTAAATGTCTCTAAGCCTAATTGTGTTGTTCAACAATCGTAATACTTTTGTTCTATCCTAGTGAAACTGATTTTAGTATGAATGCAGGTAGGTATACTTAGTTAAATATTTTATTATTTGAAAGTATAAACTCTTGGTGAGAGTATTTTAATCCCGTTGTGTTTATAGTTTGTATATGTTTTATGGGTTGATATACTCGATTCACTATAAACAATGCTCTGATACGAATCTGTCACACCCCAAAACCAGAACGACGGAAACGTTCTGGGATGGAGGACGTCATGTATAGTATCACAACAAAGCATAATAGTAAACAAGCGACAACATCAACCATTTCATTAATAATATAATTTATTACAAGTGTGTCCTGTATAGTTTATAAGACACCAAAAACATAAATCGAAACAAGAGATGAGTCTTGAATGTGCTCCAACTTCTCAAAAGCTGGCATTGGTACCTGTCTACTAATGACCTGAGAATACAAGTTATTTTTAAAGAGTTTATCAACTTTAAAGCTGGTGAGTTCATAAGTGTTTTAGTGCCATTGTTTTTATGGCAAAAAGTTTGTAAGTGTTTGATGTATAAGTTTGTAGTAAATATTTGTATCTCCTAGAAAATTCTATATTTTCTACTAAAAGTAGCTTTCTACCAAAGCATCAAATGTTTTGTATGTTTCTTTCTTATAAAAGTGTGTATTTTTACCAAGTGTGACTATCATTATCAAAATACAGTTTTTACATTACCATTTATGTGAGAAGATCACAATATGAATGCAATGGGAAAATAATAAAGTATTGTAGTGTTGTATTATAGTAACTGCTGTTGTACTAACTACCTTAAGCTAATTGTTAATTAAGGTATAATGTGATTTGATTGTAACCATACTTGATCGAATAATGAAACACAACGCTCGAAGACATCAAAATGGTATGACATTCGTCACTTGTAGACCTGCAGGTCCCACTGTAGCTAGCAGCAAGGTGTAGGACGGTCAATCCCGTATAGATCTATAAACAATTTCACGCTCCCCCTCGAGAAAACTCTGGCTACAAAATGAGCCATAGTAGTGATGCCATGCCCCGAAGTAGCGACTCAAATTTATGTTATAGTATTCTTGTATATGTATTGTATGTACTAGTGTAGTGTATGTTCTCTCTGTCTAGTATGTAGTATGCTCTCATGTATAGTGTAGTGTATGTATTGTTTCTCGTTATAGTATTCTCTATGTGTTTCTCTTTATAGTAAATAGTGTTTCTCGTTGTAGTGTTCTCTATCTGTTTCTTTTTGTAGTAAGTATTTGACTCATGTATGAACTGACTCTTTATATGTTTCATTGTACTAGAAATAGTGAAGAGTGACTTACTAAACTATACCTATTATAGTTTACTTGTAGAGTTGGTTGTATAACTGAGTGTATTGAATTGAGATAAAAGCTTTTATGTCTATACATATATACATAATATATAACTAAGGATCAAACGAAACTCGGACAAACAACTGGGTACTCTAAGTCCACAACCAAACAAGGAACATGAAATAAAGTGAGTTATTAGTCCTAGGTCCTTCAAACCTTACTTATATAACTATATATGCATTAGACATGGTTTTGACAACATATAAGTTTGAAAGATTTAAAAGAAAAGTTTTTGCATATAAGAACAAGTTTGGTTAAGTATTTAACATGTAAAAGAGTTTGATAACCAAATTGAAGTAGTTTGCTTGATAAAACAGTTAAAAGCATAGTAAATCCATTTGTTTGTAGTTATTAATCACATGTGATTGGTATAATAACTATAATGTTTCAACTGGTATCCCCCCCCCCCATAAAATCATTTAAAAGGTTGATTAAGGGGTATGAGCTTACGTGTAGTGAGTGGTTTGGATGGAAGTGCTGGATAGGATGCTAAGTGTCAAGTGAAGACTTGAGCACACATAGAAATCCTATTTAACATATAGTGACACATATATGTATCTAATTAGTGATTTAACAACTAATTAAGCAAGTAAGGACACCCTAGGACATGGAAAACACTTTGATTCAAGTGCTAGAAGTACAAAGGGTTGCATCTAAGTGTTGTAGGGCCTCACATTGGAGTTTACGGCCCAAGGGTAAACCCCCATGAGTTTACGACTCAATTAGTTTACGACTATAAACTGATGGTATCTTGTACCATCTTGTGTTTTAAGGTCCTATAATCATCTTGGAAGCGTTCTAGGCTTAGTTTCAAGGTTTAGGAAGGTGTTGTGGCAAATTTGCACCACAAATTAGAGTTTACGGCCTAAGGAGATTGCCTTCGCTGTAAACACCTTATGTTCTTAAGTTTCTTGATGTTCTCTAGGTGATTAACTAGTGATTCAAGTATATAACAAGCTAAGGGTAGTGTACTTACTTATTAGAAGCTTTTATGGGTGATTAGGATCCAAGAACACTAGTGTGTGTTCTTAGTGTTCTTGGTAAGATGAAGAACACTTGAAGATCTATGAAAATGAAGAGATTTCATGGATGAAATCATGTAGAATCACTAGATATAGAAGGATATCAACAAATCAAGGTAAGAAACACTTATAATCTTGAAGATCTAAGTGAAATTTTGGATGATACTTGAGAGAGAATGAGTTCTTTGGCTTGAAATGGTAAAGGTGACTAAAAATGATTAAGTGTCATATATATACCATAGAGTTTACGGCCGTAAACTCCATTTTATGGCCTTAAACTCCAATTCTTGGAGATTTGAGGCTTGAATACTATACATTGAACTCTAGAGTATACTTCCTATAATTAACTCAAGAAGGTACTAGAATTAGAAAACTCAAACAGACTCTAAACAATGCTAAAAGTTAGCAGAAACATGTCTGAATTTGATTGAAGTGAATGGTTGTAAAAGATAGAAATTTCAGGTTGTCAGAACCTTGGCAAACGATGCCGCACCTAGCACAAGGTTGATTTTGAACTCGATCTGCTTCTCGGGAGGCACACCGGCTAACCTATCTGGAAACGAATCCGTAAACTCCGTGAAACCAGGACCTCTGAAACTGAAATCTGATCCCCAATACGCGTATCCACTACATAAGAGAAGTAGCCCGCACACCCATGTTGAATATACTAACGAGCCCTGGCTGCTGAACAAAACCCTAAACCCATCCTGGTGCCCTCTTCGTAGAAAAATAGTTCTCCCCCGCTTGGGGTTCGAACTACCACTCGCTGGCTCTCACAATCAATCATGGCACCAAACCGGCTCAACTAATCCATGACCACAATCATGCAAATATCCCCCATGGGAATAGGGATCAGATCGATCGGATAAACAGCTTGAAGATCTCTAATACACAACCCTGATATACCTAGGACAGAGAATCCCCGTGTTCATTGGAGATAGAAACCCACAATGGACACTCAAACTCTCCAATAGGCATATCAAACTCTCTACTAAACGAACGAGAAACAATGGACTGACTCGCACCTGAGTCAAACAACACAAGAGCAAGCAAAGAGTTTAGAAGGAACTTACCTAACGGTGGCACATATATAAGAATAACACAAAACATAATGTACAAGATATTGGAAAGAAACATACTAGTCACAACATTTGAAGCTGCTATGGCCTCCTCGACAGTAAGCTAGAAAGCACGAACTCAAGCCCTCAGGGGCTCCACCCTGCCCTGACTCCTATCAGCGATCCTCAAAGTAGCCAGCGTTGGAGCCTGCACCGGCCTGTCAGCAAGCAAAGGAAACTGGGCCTTCTTATGGCCCACTTGATCATAATGATAACAAATTCTGATGCAAGAAGCTAGAGCCTGTTGCCGAAAGTCCCTCACAATGTGACCCTACTTACCATATTTGTGGCATCCTGAAGAAGATCGACAAGCTCCATCATGCACCTTACCGCACTTCCCACAAGTGTGGCCCCTCTAACTCCCCGACCAAGAATCAACGGTCGTAAACCGCTTCGGCACAGGCTGCGACTGCGCCAAGGTTGGTCTCTACTCCCTCGTCTGCAACTCAGTCTTAATCTCACGCTGCCTAGCGGCCTCTTGTAACTCCAAAAAAGAACCATAGCATTGGGGGGGGGGGGGGGAGGATAGAAACTGCCAGATATCTATCTTAAGCATGCTCAAGTAACGGGTCATATGAGCCTTTTCGGAGGCGGCAAACACAGGACAGAACATGGCCCTATCCGTGAACATTTTGCTGATCTACATCATCGATTCCGTTCTTTTCCTCAAATCCAGCTACTCCTAGGCCCACCTCTCACGCTCCACCAGCATCACATATCTAGAGCGGAACATCTCTGAGAACTGCTCCCATGACACAGTAGCTCTCTTGTCACAACCCATAAATTTTATTCTTATAAAAGTCAACTTTGGTCAAACTTATTTCTTCCATTATCTTAAATTAGACGGAGTAGTGGATTATAAGTAAATAATCCTTGTAACTAGTGTGTTATAGTTTGGAAGGGAAAGCTTTAGGAATCGAGAACCATCGCATGGACCACAAAACCCTCGCAACAATGAGCCTTCGAAGCCGTGAACACCGAGCCGTCAACCTCGCAGCCGTGAACTTCGACCGTGAACCCTAGGTTCACGACTGTGAACTCCTCAGCCAATAACAACCCCATATATATAAGTTAACTTCTTTTTCTTTCATTATTCATCTTTTAGCCATGAATCCTTCCCATTCTCTCTCAAATACCATATTCAAGAACATTCTTTTCATCCCTTAAACACACCTTTTTTTTATATCTCTTTGGTATACCACAAAAGGGCCTTCAAACACTCACCAGTCCACAAGATCTTCAAGTGTTCTTCACATCTTTTGGTTGTGAACCACTCATAGGGCCGTCGACCCCTCAACATGGGCCGTGAACACTCATGTGTTCTTGGGCCGTGAACACCATATCAGCCTCCTAAATTACTTCTTGCACTCTCTTGGTGAGATATTCTTGCATCCTAGATTATTACCCAATCACCTTTGTAGTTACATTCACTAATTTCTTACCTATATACATCATTATATGTCATTGAGGACTCGTTTGTGCTTTGGGAATTCATTCGTGGAACCTATCATCCTATATCAAACCTTCAATTGAATGACCAAATAAGGTGAGTTCATACCCCCATATCTTTTTCCCAACTTTTTAAATATTTTAAGGGGGGTGGGGGATACAAGTATAACACAAGAAATGTTATGTTTTAAATTATAAATTGCTTATTATGTCTTTGTACCAATAAACTGTATATAGAACATGAAACGTTGAGTAGAACATAGAAATAAACTTGTAAACTTTATTAAGTTTAACTTAAGGAACAAAAGGATATTTTTATAACTTATCTGTTAATTATAAAAAGGGTTTTCCACATTATTACTTGTAACGTCATTGATCTAGCTTGTGAGACACGTCTTAGATTACTCATATAAGTACCAGTGGAAGTCTACCCTTACGACTAGACTCTCATGGAAGAAAAGCGTGAATTTGTGTATAGATCTATACGGGATTGTCAATCCCACACCTCGCAGTTAGCTACAGCTAGACCGACAGGTCTGGGGGTGACAAATGTCATATTCTTTTCGACGTCTACAATACATCATGTTTTATACTAGTCAAATTAGTATGGTCATAAAACTCATAAAAAATACCAACAATATATTTACATAGTAATATACTCTTCATAAACAATCTCAAGGGATAATAACTATGTGATTACTTAGTACATAACATAGGGTTAGATAAAACTGAAATCCAATAGACAGTGGAATGAGTGATTTCCGCCTTATTTCTTGTTCCTTGTTTGGTTGTGGGCTTGGGGAAAATTCACCCATTCAACATTTTGTTCGGTCTTGGTTATATACAACTCATATGTATTAAGTGATCATAGGGGGTAGTATCGTCACATCAGGTTTTCTAGAACAACCAAGAATTTATTCAATATTAGCATATCGACAAAATTAGATATCATTTGAGTAAGTATATTGAGTATACTTGTACTTTTCAAGCTTGGAACAACATAGACAACTAGTCGGTTTTGTAGAAAATATAGGGTTTTCTATGGTAAACATCATTGTTTTAAGATAAACAACTTTCGATAGAACATTTTGAAAACAATAGCATTTTTACCAAGAACAATGTTTCGCAATTGAGTTTGTGGAAATAGAAATTTATCTATAAAAGGTTTAATACATATTATTAAACCAGTATAACATAAAGGACCTTAACTGGTTAATTCTGCAATACCTTAGTTTATATATCAGGGTTATATTGTGACATCCACAAAATCACGGCCAGAAAAGACCGATTTTGTTTATGCTTTATAAAAATCAGAGTACTTCATTTTATAACAAGGTTGCGGAATTTGTTCCCAGAAAAACATGGTAAATACGTTATTAAAACATTTTCGAAGAAACGTATTTATTTCATTTTAAAATGTTTGGGATGTCAACGTTAATACAGGAACATAAGCATAAACAAAAACTTACAATTATTCACACTAGTGGTCTACATCTCTTTAAATCTCTCAGTGTAATGTCACTTCATATCAACACCTGTGATATAAATAAACTGAGTGGGTCAGGTTGGGAAACTTGGTGAGCACATAGGGATTTCAATCCCACAATGTTATACCATATATATAGTTTAAAATTCACAAAATATACAATTTCACCATACATATATATAAACAACTCTTATCCCACCCCGTCGATCCTCGCAACGAGGCTATCCATACTCTCGGACCTAAGATTAGTCGTTTTACCTACTCCATACTCTCGGATCAGAAATGAACGAATTTACCAAATCCATACTCTCGGACTAGGGACGAATGACTAATCCATACTCTCGGATTAAAGATGAATGATTATGCCTAATCCATACTCTCGGACTAGGGACAATAGCTAATCCATACTCTCGGATTAACGAATGATTATGCCTAATCCATATTCTTGGACTAGGGACAATGACTATGTCTAATCCATACTCCCGGATAAGTGACATATACTAACTTCTATTCTCTGAGTTTAACTCACTTGTACTCGTAAGAATATACTACCCAATATTCCTCATATTTAATTTAGGTCTACTCTTTATCCTAAATTATCAAATATAATCAGGTATGTTCTTTAACACGAATTTCAAGCAACATCAATTAACTCGCACATAAACATATAATTAATATTTCAATCAATACTTGTATTAAAATCATGTTCATGAAAGGGACTATGCACTCACCTGAGAAGGTGGTGACTCGGTACTCGGACAACGCTTCGTTTACTTTAAAATAATTTCCTTCGACGAAACCTAGTATTATCACCAATAGATTTTAGTCTATTAGTCTCCGAGACTAATTAATAGTCTAGATATTATTACTATTATATAAGCGTTAAAAAAATACTTATATAACCTATAATAATAGCCCAAGTATTTATTATATGTTCTTAATAACGTTAATATAATTAAATAAAAACTATATTAAAAATAGTGTAGGCGTAGCTCACTTACAACGGGTTTTATAGAAAACCAGGCTTTGCTTGGAGCAGCGTTTCCAAGCCGAAAAGCTCTTCTTCTCGGAGCCGTCGAGCACTCCGGGGCTTCCGCCTCGTGCTAGGGAGGTTCCCTAGGCTTTTCGGGGGATTTCGGGGCTAGAGAGAGGTTCTAGAGAGAGAGTAAAGAGAAGAAAGAATGGGAAAGGTGTGAAGAAAATGAGGGTGGGAGAGGTGGTATTTATAGGGTGAAAATGGCTGAACTTGGTGCCACATGTCACCATCTAGTGGCAAGACTTGGGGAGAAAGCAATGGCCAAGATTGTGCCACATCACCCATTTTCGCACAACACACTTCCGACTTCTAAAATCCGTAACTTTCACATACGACCTCCGTTTTTGACGTTCTTTATATCCACGCGTAGGTAAAAATAATATCTACAACTTTCAGTTTGACTCCGTCGGCTAATTCTCGACCGATCTTAAATTTAACAGTACGAGGCGTTTAGACTGTTAAATGACCGCGAAGAATTCGTAACTCCTTCATACGGACTCCGTTTTCGCCTGTCTTTTTACCGTTGAGTTCCTATTAATGAGATCTTCAACTCTCATTTATTTCACGTAAGCCAAAAACCGCTCGAACTAAAATTCGAGTTTCGGGCTGTACACTGCTAAGCCGAATCTTAAAAAAATCATAACTTCCTCATACGAAGTCAGATTTGGGCGTTCTTTTTATCGACGCTCTTAGTTTAACATATTCTACGACTTTTGTTTAGATTGCTAAGGCTAAAAATTCTTCTATCATAAATTCACTATTTACGTCTTCCGATGCCGTGCCGGTTTTGCCGTAAAACTTCGGCGGGCCATAACTTCTTCGTTATAACTCGGATTTCGGCGTTCTTTATATGTACGTAAACCTTGTGACATATTCTAAAACTTGGTTAAGACTATTCATTCTAAATAATCTTTTGTTGAAAATTCATTTTTGACCCCTATTGCCTCTAAATTGACTAGCCCGGATCTGTGGGCGTTACAATTATCTCCCCCTTAGGATGATTACGTCCCGGAATCATCAACGAAAAAAGGATCGTATAATGACTCCATACATCATCTCTTCATCCTAGGTAATAATTATAACTTCTTTATTCCTTCAAGTCTATCTCTTAGAATTATTGACTGTAAGCAGTACTTGATCGTGCACCTGATCTCTACCTCATATTAGACTCCAAATGATGACCTATCATCATGTGATGTACGTTTAGACTCATGTCTATTAAATTCTAAAACAGACTAAGCCTTCCTTCATGTTATAATGTGATATAATCATACTTTAACATGTAGCATTTCTAGCTACCAACGAGCGCGATACTTCTATTGATCGCTTTGATTTTTCATCGTTTGGTTTAAGTCGGATGCTATATCAAACTTGGTTCTCTGAACCACGTAACCTACTCATGGTAGTCGGACTCAAGGTGATATGACCACTAGGGTCGGGATAACAACAATCTTCTTAGTCATTACCGAAACAATGGTAACGGCATACTTGAATATAACGAAATCAATTACTGGCTTCTTGGTAACCTTGTGACTTTCCCTGATCCAAGTGTGAGTCCTGTGCTTCCGGTAGTATAGGCCTCTACTACCATTCACACCTACTCATACTCGTCCCAAGTATTGTCCTGCAGTTTTTTTCCAAGTCACCATACAAGAAAACCATACAACAACTTAACACATCAGATAACAAAACAAAGGTTTTATATTATTTCTTGAAACTGTTACATAGGTGTTCAAGTTCACCCTAGACTATGCCTCTAACGGGCTACATCGTGAGGTACTATCTACACGATTACTCCATAAATCGATCCTCGGATGTCAAGCCTTCACTCTTGAATCCTTGCATTGTCATCTGCTTCGTCAAGGATCATTTGAAATGCTCTCGCCTCTGGCTTTGGTGGCACATTTGGCATTGTAGCCCCTTCTCTCTTTGGGAAGTCTTGTTTGAAGCGTCCTTCTTCTCCACACTTAAAGCAGACTTCTCTCTTGGTTGTGCATTCGCTGGCGTAATGACCAGTCTTCCCGCATTTAAAGCATGTCGTATATTTAGAGCATTTCCCGATGTGCTTCTTTCTACACTTGTGACACCATTGCGTTCCTTCTTCAAACTTCGAGAATTTTCTCTTCTCGCTGGACCTTGAAGATCCTTCAAACTTTCTCTTCTCGCCAACCTCCATCTTGCTGGAGGCTCTTCCCTTGATCATATCTTCGACAGACTTGGCAGCCCAGATAGTTGCCTCTAGAGTAGGTGCTTGACGCACTGGCACCGCGTACTCCCATGGAAGTCCTGTTGCATACTTGTCGATTTTCGTCAGCTCATCCGGAACAAGACGCCAGGCGAACTCCATCTTCTCTGTGAAGTTGTTGGTGTATTCATCGATTGACATGCTTCCCTTCTTCAAGATTAGAAACTGGTTCTCTAGCTCGAGCAGGTTTTGAGCTGAGCAGTACTTTCATTTGAATTGCACCAGAAATTCTGCCCATGTCAGTTGCAGAGGCTCATTAGGGCTCAGAGTCTTCCCCAAGGTATTCCACCAACGTACAACGCCTCCTTGAAACTGACGCACTGCAAATGTGGTCTGTAGCTTCCCTCTACAACCGCATGTCATGAAGGCTAACTCCATCTCCGAGATCCAATCCATGACCCCGATCGGATCCTCCTTTTCAGTGAAAATCGATGGCTTGCAAGTCAGAAAATCCTTGTACTTGCATCCATTCCTCTCGACCTCGTCATCTTGGTTGTTTTGTCGAACTATTGGTGGGTTGACTTGACCAACAGTCCCACTGTAGTTTCCTTCCTCAGTCTGCCCTTCCTTCGACTCGGGCTGTTCGATCTGAATAGTGGCTTCCTCACGATTTTGCTGGAGCAAACGTCTAGTTTCCTCCATTTGACGATCCAACATCGCTTGGATCATCGCTTGCACTCCGGCCATTGTGACTTGCTTAGCGGCGGCTTCCATCACCGGTATTTGCTCAATCACTGGGGGTTGGTTTCTGTTCCCATTTGCATTCACGTTTCCGCTACGGGTTCTTGCCATCTTGATCTATACACCAAATAAGGTGAATCTAGATCTTTACTTAGGATTGACGGTTAAATCATCCTTATCACTCCGAAACGTTTATATGCTAGTTCTAATATCGTAGTCGTACGTTTAGAATCCTAAACACATAAGGTTTCCAGATCCGGTCGGCAACAGACCATAGATCCGAACAACTAACAGCATATCAGGCACAAGTATTTAGCACATAAAAGCATTTTAGGCATAATTCCTAAAATAAGCTAGTGCTCACACCTCACAATCATCGCTTAGCATTCTAAGTTTAAGTCTAGAAATAAATCCATATTCCTAGTTCGCTTAAACTAATGCTCTGATACCAACTGTGACATCCCCAAAATCACGGCCAGAAAAGACCGATTTTGTTTATGCTTTATAAAAATCAGAGTACTTCATTTTATAAAAAGGTTGTGGAATTTGTTCCCAGAAAAACATGGTAAATACGTTATTAAAACATTTTCGAAGAAACAAATTTATTTCATTTTAAAACGTTTGGGATGTCATCGTTAATACAGGAACATAAGCATAAACAAAACTTACAATTATTCACACTAGTGGTCTAAATCTCTTTAAATCTCTCAGTGTAATGTCACTTCATATCAACACCTGTGATATAAATAAACTGAGTGGGTCAGGTTGGGAAACCTGGTGAGCACATAGGGATTTCAATCCCACAATGTTATACCATATATATAGTTTAAAATTCACAAAATATACAATTTCACCATACATATATATAAACAACTCTTATCCCACCCCGTCGATCCTCGCAACGAGGCTATCCATACTCTCGGACCTAAGATTAGTCGTTTTACCTACTCCATACTCTCGGATCAGAAATGAACGAATTTACCAAATCCATACTCTCGGACTAGGGACGAATGACTAATCCTTACTCTCAGATTAAAGATGAATGATTATGCCTAATCCATACTCTCGGATTAGGGACAATAGCTAATCCATACTCTCGGATTAACGAATGATTATGCCTAATCCATATTCTTGGACTAGGGACAATGACTATGTCTAATCCATACTCCCGGATAAGTGACATATACTAACTTCTATTCTCTGAGTTTAACTCACTTGTACTCGTAAGAATATACTACCCAATATTCCTCATATTTAATTTAGGTCTACTCTTTATCCTAAATTATCAAATATAATCAGGTATGTTCTTTAACACGAATTTCAAGCAACATCAATTAACTCGCACATAAACATATAATTAATATTTCAATCAATACTTGTATTAAAATCATGTTCATGAAAGTGACTATGCACTCACCTGAGAAGGTGGTGACTCAGTACTCGGACAGCGCTTCGTTTACTTTAAAATAATTTCCTTCGACGAAACCTAGTATTATCACCAATAGATTTTAGTCTATTATTCGCCGATACTAATTAATAGTCTAGATATTATTACTATTATATAAGCGTTAAAAAAAATACTTATATAACCCATAATAATAGCCCAAGTATTTATTATATGTTCTTAATAACGTTAATATAATTAAATAAAAACTATATTAAAAATAGTGTAGGCGTAGCTCACTTACAACGGGTTTTATAGAAAACTAGGCTTTGCTTGAGCAGCGTTTCCGAGCCGAAAAGCTATTCTTCTCGGAGCCGTCGAGCACTCCGGGGCTTCCGCCTCGTGCTAGGGAGGTTCCCTAGGCTTTTCGGGGGATTTCGGGGCTAGAGAGAGGTTCTAGAGAGAGAGTAAAGAGAAGAAAGAATGGGAAAGGTGTGAAAAAAATGAGGGTGGGAGAGGTGGTATTTATAGGGTGAAAATGGCTGAAGTTGGTGCCACATGTCACCATCTAGTGGCAAGACTTGGGGAGAAAGCAATGGCCAAGATTGTGCCACATCACCCATTTTCGCACAACACACTTCCAACTTCTAAAATCCGTAACTTTCACATACGACCTCCGTTTTTGACATTCTTTATATCCACGCGTAGGTAAAAATAATATCTACAACTTTCATTTTGACTCTGTCGGCTAATTCTCGACCGATCTTAAATTTAACAGTACGAGGCGTTTAGACTGTTAAATGACCGCGAAGAATTCGTAACTCCTTCATACGGACTCCGTTTTCGTCTGTCTTTTTACCGTTGAGTTCCTATTAATAAGATCTTCAACTCTCATTTATTTCACGTAAGCCAAAAACCACTCGAACTAAAATTCGAGTTTCGGGCTGTACACTGCTAAGCCGAATCTTAGAAAAATCATAACTTCCTCATACGAAGTCAGATTTGGGCGTTCTTTTTATCGACGCTCTTAGTTTAACATATTCTACGACTTTTGTTTAGATTGCTAAGGCTAAAAAGTCTTCTATCGTAAATTCACTATTTACGTCTTCCGGTGCCGTGCCGGTTTTGCCGTAAAACTTCGGCGGGCCATAACTTCTTCGTTATAACTCGGATTTCGGCGTTCTTAATATGTACGGAAACCTTGTGACATATTCTAAAACTTGGTTAAGACTATTCATTCTAAATAATCTTTTGTTGAAAAGTCATTTTTGACCCCTATTGCCTCTAAATTGACTAGCCCGGATCTGCGGGCGTTACATATATATAATTAATATCCGATAGGCAGTGGAATGCATGTTTTTCGTCTTACTGCCTGTTCCTTGTTTGGTTGTGGGCTTAGGGCAGATTCACACATGTAACTGTCCGTTGGATACTATATTATATATAGCATGTATTCAGTGATTATAGAAGGAACTATTGTGGTTACCATTTTTACTAAAGGAAATATATGATTTTCTTAAGGAATGTTTTCTTTAAATATAAAGGAACTATTACAGTTAACTCCGTAAGCACCTAATAAATACACTAGGGTTCTATACAATGAAGATCTAACAAACAATGGGATGTGTGACTTCCACCTCATTTCTCGTTCCTAGTTTGGTTGTGGTCTTAGGGTAGATTCACACAATCGATTGTTTGTTTAATAAGGATTGTATATAACTTGTATCCATTATGTACTCATAGAAGGAATCGTAAGAGCCGTTTTCAGTTATCTTTCATCCCATCAGAAAATATAGAATTTTCTGGAGAAACAGGATAACTTTTCTAAAAGAACTTAGAGTATACTTTTTATAATAAAAAAGCTTATGAACTCACCAACTTAAATGCTGATCTACTATGTCAAAGTAACTTGTATTCTCAGGAAACTAGTAGTCAGGTAGAAGCTCAGGGATTCAAAAGATGGAGCTTAGTAGCTTCATGTATTTGTTTTGTCATTTTATTTTGGAGTCAACCTTTTATGAATCTAATATATTGTAAAAACACTTTAATATTAATGTAATGGTTGTTTGTTACTTTGATTACCATGATGTATATGCTGTGATACTGAGCATGACGTCCTCCACCTCCGAACGTTTCTGCCGTTCCGGTTTGGGGGTGTGACAGATTGGTATCAGAGCATTGTTTATAGTGAACTAAGTATATCAACCTATAAAAGATATACAATTATAAATACAATGGGGCCGAAGTGCTCTGACTAAAAGTATATTTTAAAAAATAAAACAATATTCTTATAAAAGTATACATACCTGCATACATATATATACACAATAGAACAAGTATCACAAGAAGAACAAAATAGAAGTATTTAAAGGGGAGACACTACGGTTAAACCTAGACAATTATGTAATCATATCTAGGATCTATATAGCCCGATCAACTATATTTATTTGAGATATGACCAACATGTGTTTGGGAGTGATGTGATGTTGTAATAGACTTAAAACTTACTTAGTGAGCTAGTGAATACACTACTCATACTATGTGATAAGATTATTTCACTTTTCGTAAACAGGTTGTAACAATTATTTAATTCACGAAAATTCATTCGAGGTTAGCCACTTCTGATTCATAAATTTTGTTTTATATAGAACCACATTATGAATGGTTTTTCAGAACCCTATAAAAGTCGGAACCGGATACACTCAAAACTAGGATAAATTAGTCATTTAGTATTCGGCTTATAACTACTTCTATAGACTTTTTTCCGTCTCATATTTGTATTCGTTTTAACAAAAGATGCCTCGCAGTAGACCTGTAAAGCGCGTAGTCAATAACCCAATAGAGAATCCACCACCACAACACGACCCTGCTGCTCTCCAAGCAATAGTAGCAGCCGCAGTAACAGCCACTATAAATCAAATCCGTGCAAGTGGTACCAGTTGAACTGGTAGCGGTACCCACCTATCTAACCCTAGAGTTACCCACGGATACCCACGGGAGTGTTCGTATAACGACTTCATGAACTGTAAACCCAAATCCTTTAATGGAAATGGGGGAGTCATTTCTCTAATGTGATCGTTCGAGAAAACATAATCATTTTTCGAAATATGTCTATGCCTAGAAGGGAGCAAAGTGAAGTTTGCTGCCTGCACCTTCTTCGACAAAGCCCTAACACGGTGGAATGGCCTTGTTAAGTCACTGATCCTATCAGTGGCTAACTTGATGGGTTGGGAAAACCTAAAAGAGATGATATTGGAAGAATATTGCCCAAGAGGCGGTGTTCAAAAGCTAGGGCATGAGCTATCAGAGCATACCATGGTTGGCTCAGATATGGTGGCCTACACTGACGGGTTTAGTGACTTGGGAACACTATGCCCCTGAACGGTTACCCTAGAGAGTAAGAAGATACAAAAGTGCATATGGGGCTTATCTACCCTGA
Source organism: Lactuca saligna (assembly GCF_052625555.1). NCBI lineage: Eukaryota > Viridiplantae > Streptophyta > Magnoliopsida > Asterales > Asteraceae > Lactuca > Lactuca saligna. The sequence continues at coordinate 154,630,976 of NC_136419.1, forward strand.
TTTAGGGAATGTATTGTCTTCTAATCAAACTACCTTCGATAGTGCCAAATGCCTGGCCCAACGACTCATTGACCATGGAGTTCACAATGGCGTGGTGGTCCCCGTTCCAGAGCCATCAAAGGGAGGGGACTATAAACGAAAGTAGGGGAACAAGAGTTAAGAGTGAACAACACAGGAACCCCCGCACGAGCAACAAGTGGTTACTATGCACGCCGCCAGAACACCTGCCATTCCAGCACCTGTCAGTCGATATGCTAGAACCCTCCCGAAGTGTAATAAGTGTAACTACCACCACACCAGAGTACCCCAGGAAATGTAGACCATGAACTGCCGTAGGAAGTGGCACACTACACGTTTCAGCAGGGCACCGACACAACTCATCTCCCAAGTCCCCAGAGTAGAAGTAAACTAGGCCTTCTATGGTTGTGGTGAGACTGGGAACTATAAGAGGGACTGCCCAATAACAAAGAACTCGGGCGGGGAAGGGCAAATACTGATGATCACTGCAGGAGAGACTGCCCTGGAACCACCAACGAACAGTGGTACGTCTTCTAAATAAAACTTACTTTAAAGATTTAAGTTTATATTAATATTAATATTAAATCTTGGGGAAAAGTTTAAAAGTAATCATAAATTATTAACTCATCTGAACAAGTCACAACATTCATAAGAGAACTAAAGATCCGTACAGGTGAGCTATAACGGCTTAGTACGTACAGCAGGGTTATGCTTAGCTAAAATTTTGTGGAATTTTAGTGAGTGATTCCGCCTTATTTCCTGTCCCTTGTCTGGTTGTGAACTTAGGGCAGAGTCACTCAGTCGACCGTCTTATTCATCTTAATTCTACATAACTTGTATGTGCCAAGCGATCATAAAGGTACCAAGAAGGGTCATAATATAAAGTATCACCACTAGTTATTAAATCACTCTATTGCGGTACGTTTTGTGGCAGTGGTAATATCGAGTAAGTACTGGGAAACCTACACTGAATACACTGACGAGTACACTTGAGATACACCCTCATATACCAAACATTTCTTTCAAATCGGCCTAACATGTGTCTCTATAAAGAGTTCTGATGTTGTCATTCATCATGGATTGGCATGTTCCTCACAATACCAATTTCATGTGCTCTGAACAGTTTCACCATAACCGATTGACAAACAAAACCCTCCAGACCTCGAAATCGTCTCATATTCTCGACCCTAAAGTAATCATGCGAGGACTACCTTGCCCTCCGAAACCTTTACGATGTATACGCAACAAACCCTATAGAAACTACCACTCGTCCATCAGGTCAAGTTCAAGCACATAGGCTAAGGACGAATATGGTTAATCTGTCACTACTATGTGTATATGCGAGAGTAGTATATAAACAAGATTCTGTGGACTGAGAATGTGTGCTTCCGCCCTATCTCCTGTTCCTTGTCTGGTTGTGGACCTGGGGTAGAGTCGCACATCCGACCGTCTTACTAATCTTAATTATATACGAATTGTATACACAAGGTAATGATAGATGGACCAGGTATTCTTATCACGAACTTTAGGGCAAAGTTCACCAGGTCTACGAGTGGGTATTCTGCCATTCAGAGGAGCACGACCCCAAGAGTATTACTAAGCAAGCTAATTTTGGGACGAAATTCCATCGAACGGGGGATGATGTCACAACCCAAAAATTTTATTCTTATAAAAGTGAACTTTTGGTCAAACTTAATTCTTCCATTATCTTAAATTAGATGGAGTAGTGGATTATAAGTAAATTAACCTTGTAACTAGTGTGTTATAGTTTGGAAGGGAAAAGCTTTAGGAATCGAGAACCCTCGCATGGACCACAAAAGCCTCATAGCAATGAGCCTCCGAAGCCGTGAACACTGAGTCGTGATTCTCACAGCCGTGAACTCGGACCATGAACCTTCATATCGTTAACCCTCGGTTCATGATTGTGAACTCCTCGGCCACAAACAATCGCATATATATGAGTTCACTTCAATTTCGTTCATTATTCATTTTCTGGCCGTGAATCCTTCCGATTCTCTCTCAAGTATCATATTCAAGAACATCATTTTCATCCCTTAAACACGACTTTTCTTTTATATCTCTTTGGTATACTACAAAAGGCCTTCAAACACTCACCAATCCACAAGCTTCAAGTGTTCTTCACATCTTTGGGTCGTGAACCACTCAGGGTCGTGAACCCTTTAACATGGGCTGTGAACACTCATGTGTTCTTCGGCCGTGAACCCTTCTCAGGGCCGTGAACACCATATCAACCTCCTAACTTGCTTCTAGCACTCTTTTGGTGAGATATTCTTGCATCCTAGGTTGTTACCCAATCACATTTGTAGTTAGATTCACTAATTTCTTGCCTATATGCATCATTATATGTCATTTAGGACCTGTTTGTGCTTCGGGACTTCATTGTTGGAACCTATCATCCTATATCAAACCTTCAATTGAATCACCACATAAGGTGAGTTCATACCCCCATGTCCTTTTTCCAACTTTTTAAATGTTTTAGGGGGTGGGGGATACAAGTATAACACAAGAAATGTTATTTTTTAAATTATAAATTGCTTATTATGTCTTTGTACTAATAAACTGTATATAGAACATGAAACTTTGAATAGAACATAGAGATAAACTTGTAAACTTTATTAAGTTTAACTTAAGGATCAAAAGGATATTTTTATAACTTATCTGTTAATTATAAAAAGGGTTTTCCACATTATTACTTGTAACGTCGTTGATCTAGCTATTGAGACACGTCTTAGATTACTCATATAAGTACCGGTGGAAGTCTACCCTTACAACTAGAGTCTCATGGAAGAAAAGCGTGAATTTGTGTATAGATCTATACGGGATTGTCAATCACGCACCTCACATTTAGCTACAGCCAGAACGGCAGGTCTGCGGGTGACAAATGTCATATTCTTTTCGACGTCTACAATACATCGTGTTTTATACTAGTCAAATTAGTATGGTCATAAAACTCATAAAATATACCAACGATATATTAACGTAGTAATATACTTTTCATAAACAATCCATAGGGTTAGATAAGACTGAAATCCGATTGACAGTGCAGTGTGGGATTTCCGCCTCATTTCCTATTCCTTGTTTAGTTGTGGTCTTCGGGTAGATTCACCCATTCAATTGTTTGTTCGGTCTTGGTTATATACAACTCATATGTATTAAATAATCATAGGTGGGTAGTATCTTCACAACAGGATTTCCAGAACAAATCAAGACTTTATTCAGTATTAACATATCAACAAGACTAGATATCATTTGAGTAAGTATATTGAGTATACTTGTACTTTCCAAGCTTGGAGCAACATAGAAAACCAGTCAATTTTGTAGAAAATATAGGGTTTTCTATGGTAAACATCATTCTCTTAAGATAAACAAGTTTCAATAGAACTTTCTGTAAACAATAGAATTTTTACCAAAAACAATGTTTTGCAATTAAGTTAGTGGAACTAGAAACTGATCTATACAAGGTTTAATACGTATTAATAAACTAGTATAACATAAAGGACCTTAAATGGTTAATTCTATGATACCTTAGTTTATACACCAAGGTTATATATAATTAATATCTAATAGGCAGTGGAATGCGTGTTTTCCGCCCTACTTCCTATTCCTTGTTTGGTTGTGGGTTTAGGGCAGATTCACACATTTAACTGTCCGGTCAATATTAGATTATGTATAGCTTGTATAAACTAAGTGATTATAGAAGGAACTACTATGTTTACTATTTTTACTAAAGGAAATATATGATTTTCTTAAGGAGTCTTTTCTTCAAATATAAAGTAACTATTGTAGTTAACTCCGTAAGCACCTAGTGAATACGCTAATGTTATATACAATGAAGATCTAACAAACAATGGGATGTGTGACTTCCGCCTCATTTCCTGCTCCTTTTTGGTTGTGGGATTAGGGCAGATTCACACAATCGATTGTTTGTTTACTCTGGATTGTATGTAACTTGTACCCTTTAAGTACTCATAAAAGGAATTGTAAGAGTCATCTTCACTTATCTTTCATCCCATCAGAAATTATAGAATTTTCTGGAGAAACAAGCGAACTTTTCTAAAAGAACTTAGAGTATACTTTTTATAATAAAGATGCTTATGAACTCACCAACTTAAATGCTGATCTACTATTTCAAAGTAACTTGTATTCTTAAGAAACTAGTAGTCAGGTAGAAGCTCAGGGATTCAAAAGATGGAGCTTAGTAGCTTCATGTGTTTGTTTTGTCATTTACTTTTGGAGTCAACCTTTTGTGAATCTAGTACATTTTAAACACACTTTAATATTAATTAATTGGTTGTTTGTTACTTTGATTACTATGATGCATATGTTGTGATACTGAGCATGATGTCCTCTGCCCCTGAACGTTTTTGTCGTTCCGGTTTGGGGGTGTAACATCTCTACTCAGAAGAAAATGAACTTGTAGCAAGTCTCCACCAATCCTTCGCTCCGGAGCTCAAAAGGTTCAGAGCGCACCTGACCTTCTAGTCAGCTGGGCAAGAGCATGTGAAAAAGCATCCCTCAACATCAGACAGTCACCTCATGGCTATGATCGTGTACTGAACTCCATCAAAAGTCAGGGGGCTTCGTATTGTCGAAGTCTCAATACTAAAAAACCTGCCTAACACCAATCCCTTCAGCCTTGATGGCTGCAACATCAACAGTCTTAGACAAAGCAACATATATGTGATCAAAGAACTCCATCAGCGTTGTCGTAATAGACTTAAATAACTCCGGAATCTACCCCCGGACAATGGCCAAAACCTCCTCATGGAGAATGTCCCTAACCTTTCCTCAGACACAACTGGCCCACCCTGACTGCCAACTCCCGATCCCGATCCAGATCTAGTGTCAAATAGTCTCGTCGTCACCATACTAAAAGTATACCAGGGACATATCAGATAACACACATATCATAACAAGGGAACGAACTTCTAACACCCTGTTCTTGGTATGCATTTTAAATAAGATTTATTCATTTTTGATCGAGAACTCGAAGAATTGGAGGCCCCTAACTCGTTGAGTTGGGATTATTTTGGGACGCGGGTTAAGAAACCTACTAGACGAGTTGAGAGCCTCAACTCGACACGTAGGTATGGCATAGTGAAACCATAATTTCAGGGTTTTTCACCCTATTTAAGCACATTAATCCTTAAAGGCTGGCCTCCTTTACAGCCTCCAAGTCCTAAAATCCTAGCTACGAAATCCTAGAGCCTTGTGTGAGTTTGTGAGACCTTTTTGAGAGAAAACTTGTGATTTTGAAGCTGGTGGAAGAAGAGGAAGCTAAAGGACTCAAGAAGCAGAGAGTAGATCCAGAAACTTCACTTCATTTATAGCATTTTTGGGTAAGAAAGTCACAAACTTGCTCAATGATTTGTGAGATCTCTTGATTTCACTTTTATGGGGTTTTTGGTCCAAGAATGTTAGCTTTTGAGACTTGGACGTCCGAAGTGATTATTCTTTTAGATCTTTGATCTAGAAGGGGTTTCATGGTATAAATGTGCAAAAGTTATGGCCATGGAAGCCCCATGCTAGCTTTAAGGTGCCATTTTGGTCTGTTAAGCTCCAAAAGGCCATGTATGGTGGGAAAGTCAGGGACTTACGTATTCATATGGTGTCTAGGTCCTAGATCTCAGTTGTTATGCGTTAGTGTGAAGTATTATGGCTTTTGAGTCAAGATTTAGGTCTTAAAGAATTAGGGTTTGAGCTAAAACCATTAAGAAGGGCTATTAACGGGTAAAGTTGGAAGCTTTACCCTTAAAAGGACATTTTCAGTGTGTAGAAGAAGTGTGAAGTCCAAATATTAAGGATAGGAGTTTAATCTATTAAGATGGCTCAACAGACTGAAGAACTCATCGAGTCCATAGAGAAACTCGACGAGTTGGGTCGAAGAATCCCGAGTCAGTAAGGGTGAAAATGCGACGAGTTCAAGGATCACTTGACAAGTTGATCAGAGAAGCCCCGATTCTATGGATAGGAGGAACTCAAAGAGTTGTTAAAGAACTCAATGGGTTAGATCGTGATTTCAGGACTTATCGTTCATGGAACTCAACGAGTTGGTAGACTAACTCGGCGAGTTGAGTCGACCAGGATGTTGACTTTGACCAGGATGTTGACTTTAAGTTTGACCTTGACCAAAGTTGTTGCAGCTATTTCCTAGTTATCGAGGTGAGTTACCTTCCAGTAGGAGTGGGTCGAAGGCACCAATGCCGACCCACTAGTATTGGTTATAGTTGAGATAACTTTCTTTGTGATAATTCTCTGGTATACTACTATCTATTATGCTTTATGTCCTAGTATGTTATGTTATTATGTGATAGTGGTAGGGTTGAAATAGTCTTGAATTATTAGTTGAAAGAGACCGAAGGGGAGGCCAACACCTATATATGCTAGGCAGTATATGATTTGTATGTATATGCTAGGGTATTATGTGGTTGTGATAGGGGTGAAATAGTCTCCGCTTACCGGTTGAAAGAAACCGAAGGGGAGGCTAGCACCTAAATATGCTAGGCAGTTACCGGTTGAAAGAGACAAAAGGGGAGGCCAACACCCAGATATGCTAGGCGTTATGTGATTATATAGTATGTGGTATGATGGGGGAACTCACTAAGCTTTGTTCTTACGATTTTCATCTTTTGTTTCAGGTCCTTCTTCTTCGAACGGATTTGTACTCTGACATTATTTTCCTATGCTATGTTTTGAGATAGTTGACTTATGGTTTGTCATGATATGAGATATCATTGATGGCATTTTCAGCAATCTGTTTTATGAATCTTTAAATTAAAAATGGAATTTTTGGTCTTGGATTTTGGGGACGTTACAAGTTGGTATCAGAGCCTTGATTTGAGGGATTCGGACACACCTTCGGGGGTGTCTGGACTCAAATCGAGGGTTTGAGAGAATTTTTACAAGAAAATAATTTTTCTAAAACTTAAAATAAAGCGTTTTGAGAAAGAACAAGGTGTGTGATGCATGCAATCGGCCGAGCTCAAGTAAGTTTTCCCAAGATACCCATACATATTGTTATAATATATGATATGATTATGATGACTACATGCTAGATTAGGGCTAATGATTTAGGATGCCTTATATGCCTATTGTATGATTATGAAAACCGCATGCTAGATTAGGGCTAAGGATCTAGGAAGATGCCTTATATGCATGTTATATGTGCTTCATGAAATTACACGCTAGAACTGATTAGTCAGTGATATAATGGCCTGTCTTGGATATGCTTGGTTTGGTTACTCAAAGCCCAAATGCTGCTTACTTTGTGATTTTAGGAGTTCTAGATATCTTTAACTAATTAGTAAATAGATACGTTAAGTTACACATTACGAGGACCAAATAATTTCAGAAGGTTAGGTTTAGCCCTATTTCATAGTTCTTGTCTATGTCCAACCGTTGTAGGGTAGTACCTCTCATTCAAAGAATTATTTGGTCTTAGTGATATTTAATGGTATCCGCGAGCTAGTTAGGTAAGGGTAGTAGGGATTTCTTAGGCAGCTGATGGCGGAGAGTAGGTCGGAAAGTTACCCTAGGGTAAGCGTAGGATGAGATTAGTGCAATGAGCAGTAATAGTGAAAGGGAGTTGGTGAAGTCAAGACAATCCTCGAGGAAAGTACGAATAGATGTGGAAGGTAGTATGGGCCTGTACTACTAAAAGTTGAGGATCTGTACTCGAGTCAACGAGGGCTGAGATAGAAGCAGAGAATTTGTAGAGTGTGTGAGACCTCTCGAGATTATGTAAAACTTTGACAATTATGTGTTTTGTTTTAGAATGGTGGTGACACCTCACGAAACAGGAGGTTCAGGTTCTGGATCAGGTTCATGTTTAGGTTTGGGTTCACCTTTCGAGCCGGTTGATGATGGATTACGCGAGTTCATCGTATCTAAGATTACGAGAGGAATCCTGATCAAGGAAGGGATCATCTAGCTGATGGGGGATTGCTTAAGGGCATTCCAGAGCGACATGGCGTCTAGCTAGTTAGGGATGCGCACACTCTCCTTTAAGGACTTCATACGATGTGGTGTGCTAGAATTTCATGCGGTGAAGGACCCCATTGTGGCCAGGAGATTGATTGCAGATATCGAGTCTGCACAGTTGACGAGCTTCTGCCCTGAGGGGTCGAAGGTCCGGTATGCTACGGGATGTTTGAGAGACAGAGCTAGAGACTGGTGGGAGGCATTCAACGATTCGTTGGGAGCCCCAACCATTAAGGCTATGACCTGATTAGACTTTGTTACTAGGTTTTGGGTTGAGTTGCTGCCGGCTGTAGAGCTTCAGCAGCTAGCCAGGGAGTTTCTGGATATGAGGGAGACTCTGATACCGCAGCGGAGATTACCACCAAGTTCACGGATAGGGCCTTACTGGTGCCTTAGTATGCAGGTGTCACATCCCTAAAACAGAGAACGAAAGAAACATTCTGGGGCGGAGGACGTTATGTAATGTATCACAATAATGCAAAGTTGTAAACAAGAAACAACATCATCCATTGCATTAATAGTATAATTTTAAATACATGTGTGTTCTTTCATAGTATAAAACAACATAATGAATGTTCAAAATAAAAGATGAGTCTTGACTGCTCCGTCTTCACAAAACCTGGTCGTCAGACTGGCCTATTTGTGACCTGAATAAAAGTTATTTTGAAAGCGAGTATCAACAATAAAGCTGGTGAATTCGTAAGTATTAATGTGTCTTCGATTTGTAAAGCTGTAAAGAAAGACTTGTAGATGTTTGGAGAAAATTATGTATAAGTATGAGAATGTTTGTAAGTAATTGTAAATGTTTGAAAACTCTAGAAAATCCTATATTTCCTACTAGTATAAAAGGTATCATCTACCAAGACCCGACTGTTTTGAAAGTAGACTTCTACCAAGACTCGACTGTTTTGTATGTTTGTTTCTTGTAAAAGTGTGTAATTTTCCCAAGTGTAACTGTCATTATCAAAATATAGTTTGTACATTAATGTATAAGTGAAGTAATCACCAAATAAATGTAAAGGGGTAAATTAATGTAGTACTGTAGTATTCTATTAAGTGACTACTATTGTACTAATTGCCTTAATTGAGTATTAAGGTATAATGAGATGGCTAGATCCCATACTAAATGTTCCCCTTTCAAGAGGTTCTGGGAACCAAACGCGACCCCTGCAACGATTGCAAGCCGTGAACAACCACATTACGATTATATGATCATGTATATCCAATATAACTTTCACCTTTTGTTTAAAACAATGCGTGAGTGATTCATTGGTATAGTTAGATCTTGTACTTGTTCCATGCTATAGCACCTTATTATGTTTGTTCTGTTATCGTGTATGGTATCTTCCTCCCTGTTTCTCTTTATTGTGTGGTTTCTTATGTTATCGTGTATTGTAATTGTATTTCTCTAATTGTATCTCTTCATATAGTATGTATTGTATTAGTATAGACTCACGGATGAGCTGACTCTTATGTGATTTCTTTTAGTTGGAATAGTAAGTAGTATCTCCTAACTCTACCTATTGTAGTTACTAGTAATGTACATGTATAACCGAAAGTATGCCTTTGCTACCCAAAGGTACTGAACTGACTGATGGAAATTTTATGTCTACATATGTATACATGATATATATAACTAATATTTAGATGACATTTGGACGAATAACTGATACCCTAACGCCACATCCCGACGAGGAAAAGGAAATAAAGCGAGCTAGCCGTCCTAAGTCCTTTAAACATTACTTATATAACTATAAATATATGGGCATGCATTTGACAATATAAACATATAAAAGAAGTTTTGTAATAGCTTTGAAAAGTTTAATAACGAAGAAATGATGACCTGATTTCAGTTTATAAAACGATTTGAAAGTAGTTTGTTTGATAAGAACAGTTTAAAGTATACGAAATCCTTTGTTTGAAACACAATTGTAACAAAGTTTTTAAGGAAACATACAGTATGTAAGATAGTTTGATAAAGAGCTTTAACATATAAAAATGTTTGAGAAAGTCATTTGAAGTAATATGTTTGATAAAACAGCTAATAGTGTAGTAAATCCATTTGTATACTAGTTATTAATCACATGTGATTGATCTAATAACTAACATGGTTCAACCTGTATTCTCCCCCCTCCCCCATAAAGCATTTAAAAACATTTAAATAAATTTCAAAGGTTAATTAAGGAATATGAACTCACTTGATTGAAGTGGTTGTTTTGAAGTAGTCGAGAGAAGAATTGAGCAGAACTTTGACTAGAGAGAGTTGAAATCTTCGAATTTTCGGTAGGGGTGAGCATAATAACTGAAAAACCAAACCATGACCATACTAACCGATATAACCAAACCATAATAACCGAATCATTTTAAAAATTGTTGGTTCGGTTTCTAATTTTTGTTAACTGATAACAAACGGTTTGGTTATGGTTTTATAGGTTAACCGAACCGCTAACTTTATATTTTAATACATAAAAATTATGGATTATATATAAAATAATATAGTCAAACTTATTTAAGACCCATTAAAATTTCAAAATATAATTCATTAATCCTCACTTATCAGGAGATGAACGTGCAATCAAACCATCAAAGGATGATCACGCAGATCATGCTGACACACATAATTTTCCAATCATGCATTGAGTTAGATTATTGATTAATCTTGTCATTCCTAATCAACTAATTCTATAATTTGTAAACATTATTCACAATTAGTTTAATATTCACACTCATAATCGTAATTGGAGTCTTCTCACACCATTAATCCTAATCAAAGATTGTTTTGACTTTATAGTTCTATTCGAATGATTTTTTTAATTTATAATCAAAACTTGTAGGTAAGTGAAGTTTTTGGTTCTTCTTCACTTTGTGATATATTAAGAATGTATTTTTTATTGTATTTACTGTTTTTGACTTAATCACATTGAATGTAGATGAGTGATTGGTTTTTTTTATCCATATAACACGTAATATAAATGCTTAGCTATATTATTTTGTAGTTTTTGTTTTAATCGCATTGAACGTGTATGAATGTTTTGCTTTATTTTAATGTTAATATCAATTATCAATATATGAAGTTATCAATGTTAATTTTTTTTTAATGTTTTTTACTTTTTGTTAAATGTTTTTGATTTTGAATGTGACTATGTGGTATCTCACTCTGATTATTAAAGGTACACATTTTATTATATTACTATAATCTTGGTTACAAACATTAGTGTTGAGGACTTTTTGTATTCTTTTTTCATTTTTTATTCCACTATACTTTTGTCATTTATATTATTTTGAACATTATGGTTATGCAATATTAACCATTAACCAAAACCGATAACCGACAAAAACCATTAACCATAACCAATATTAACCATACTCAATGGTTACCATAATGCATTAACCAATCATAATGGTTATGGTTCGGTTTTGACCAATAACCGAACAAAACTGCCCCATACACACCCCTAATTTTCGGGGATCTTGGGAGTGTAGGAGTTCCTTCGGGACTCGGGTATGAAAAACTGGGGCTTCGAGAAGGCTTATCAAGGTACTCACATAGAGTAACGGTACTTATATGGAAAGAGATGAGCACAAAACCCGGCACCCTTAAGCTTCTCTTTATAGGGGCTGATTTGGGGTCACACATCGTGAGTTTTGGATTGCTCACGTCGTGAGGCTTAGTCTGTGACAACCGTCAATTTCCAGCCAAGTCAAAGTCAATTGAAGTCAACAAGTCAAACCAGTCAACTTAATTAACGCTTGTGTACTAGGGTTTATGCTATGTTATTTCCGTACAACTCGTTATTCAAATGAGAAATCATCAATTGAAAGTTTGTATACTTAGATTTCATTAACCTAAAATGGCGTTAAGTAATGAACCAAACCGATAAAACAATGTTGCATACTCATCAGGAGTGTGTAAGATCCTTAAACATGGCTTAACGGGGTTTATGGACCTTGCGTTGCGAAGCCAGACACTCACAAATGTCACACATGAAACCTCTCTCAATCATTTTCACTCTATCTCTCTCTAGTTAGAATCTCTCCCAAATCTCTCTAAGTATGTGAAATCTCTCCGAAATCTCTCTCAAAAGTTCCCGTAACTTTTTATAGTCATTCGGGCCATCTCGATCCTTAACCGGGTCAAAAACGACCTGAAACGGAGTAAAAACAAGTAAAACAACTTTATTGAGCTGAAACCCTCTTAGGAACCGAAACCCTCTCAAGAACCGAAACCTCAGTAGCCGAGACCGAGACCTTGGAACTGAGAGACAACCGAGAACCGAGACCTCCCGCTAGCCGAAACCACCTGAACTGAGCCTCGCCTTCGCTCCCTTTCCCGCCTGCGAAAGCCTTCAGCCGAACCCACCAAGAACCAAGACCGGGCCTCGGTCTTCTTTCCGCCTTCACGCTCTCGGTTCCCCCCTTCCAACCGAGCCTCGCATCTTCTTTTCTTTTGCCCACTTTCGGTAATTTTCTCCATTCCCTCCTCTCGGTCCTTCTCTTTTACTCTCGGCCCTCTCTTCCAGTTTTGGTTCTAAGCTCCTAAGGAGCCGAACCTTCGCATTTCCAGCCAAAATTTCGGATTTTTGCAATTTTCACCGAGTTTTCCATATTTTTAGCGTTTTGAGCCCGTTTTTCGAGATTTTAACGCGGGATTTTCACCCAAAATCATATTTTAACATAATGAACCCTAAATATCCATAACTTAATCATATTTTCATGAAAATCTTTATTTAAATAATAAAATCTAGTGGGTAAAGTACAAAGAGGTGGAGTGTTGACTTTGCTTTACCTTATGACACAAGCAACCATCTCCACACACATTCTATGACCAACCATACCTCCCCACCTTACCTAAGTCACTTCAATGTCCTTTCCACTCATTTACCAGCCTTTCCCACATTATAAGAGATGGAACATCCATCCTCTCTTCTCACATTTTCTTTCATTTCTTCTCATTCTTCTATCAAGAACAAACTTCATTTTCTTTCATTTTCTCTCTCTCAAATTCGAGATTCAAGGCTATAATCCAAGATTTTCTTCTACTTTTGGTAAGTATTAACATCCTCTGTATGATTATTTCACTTCCTTCTACTGAAATCATAGATATCTTACACAAACTCCATCCTATTGGTGTTAGATCTTCGAATCTTCAAACAATCTTCCAAAGTGTTCTTGAGTTGAACACTTCTTTTCTCCATCATCCATCTACTGAAATCACATAAGGTGAGTTCATACCCCTATATTTTCATGTTTTTCTTAAGTTTTAAGGGGGGGGGGGGGGGGAATACAAGTTAAAACACCAAGAACATAACTAAACTCATTTAACAGCCTTCATCAGAAAACTTCAACTCCATTCACGGACTATTTTGGGCAACTTAAACATTTATTTTTCAAAACTGTTTTAGGTGAAATTAGTTCCATTTCTTAGCTTTAAAATGACTACTTTAACATCTCCACACGACTTTTCTACAATTTATGGTGATTTTTACAAAACAGCCTATCATTTCAAGAACAAATCCGGAACAGTTTGTGAATATGACCATTTGAATACAAGTTACAGGCTTCCAAAAATCATGATAAAAATTATGAGTAAACTAGATACATTTTAGGAACTCTCGGAATTTACGGATTTAGTTTTCAACTTCGTATGATTTTTCTATGATCTTTCTAAAACAGTGCAGAAAGGTTAAAACTAGTTAACAGCTTATAACTTTCAACTCACTTTGTAACATGTTGAGCAAAGTGTTAAATCTTTGATGACTTCATATATTACATATATATATATATATATATATATATATATATATATATATATATATATATATATATATCTTGTAGTGGTATAATTATATAATAGAAAATACCCACTGAATTGTAAGAATCCTCCCTCATTACCATTAGTACAAAACAAAGCAAGATAAACATAGTTATATTGTACTATACATTCGACTTACATAGAAAAGGGTTCTTATACACCACAAATAAACATACTAAACTATAATAGGTATTGTTAGGTTGCGTGTTCAATTAAAACATTTTGATAAACTATAATAGGTGTAGTTTATGATCATTTACATTACAAAAGGTTTTCATACGAAAAGGGGTACAAATCCAAAGTACTGGTTTTATACAAAAAGGGGTACAAATACAAAGTACCGGTTTTATACAAAAAAGTGGTACAGATACAAAGTACCGACTTTATACAAAAAGGGGTACAAATACAAAGTACCGGTTTTATATAAAAGGGGTACAGATACAAAGTACCAGGTTTTTATACAAAAAGTGGTACAGATACAAAGTACCAGGTTTTCATACGAAAGAGGTACAAATACAAAGTACCGGTTTTATACAAAAAGGGTACGAATACAAAGTACCAGGTTTTTATACAAAAGGGGTATAGATACAAAGTACCAGGTTCACATAAAATAGTTATTATGATATTAAAACTATATTTCATCTAGAATTGTTAGATTTCAGCTATAATCGATGAGCGTATATGCTAGAGTCGTATAAGAATTTGGTCTCGATTGGCTTATAATTGGTGGGCTTGCCTCATCTCCTGTTCCTCGTTGGGTTGTGGACCTAGGGCAAACCCACTATATTCAACGGTTTATCTACGGGTCTTTCTAGCGTTCATTATCACATCATATAGGAATATTCTTTTCACACTTAACTAAGAAAATATTGGATTTTCTGGAAATCAAACTCTATCGATTTTACAAGGAAAACAGTTTCTTCCTCAAACAAAACTCTTATGAACTCACCAACTTAATTGTTGAGACTTTTTCAAAATTACTTGTATTCTCAGGAAATCAGTGAAACAGAAAACATCAGCGCTTTGAGGATGGGACGTTAAATCGTCAAACAATCTATTTTGTCATCATAATGTAATTGATTTTGAAACATGTAAACATATACTTTGGTGTAACTTTTTCAATTATATTTATGATGGTTGTATTTACTTTGAGCACTATTATACTCGTTGTTGTGATACTATACATGAAGTCCTCCACCCCAGGACGTTTCCACCATCCTTGGTTTGGGGGTGTGACTTAGTCAGCCTTATCCTCTTCGACCAGTTAACGTGTCTGACACTCTAGAGCCCATCAATCACGAGCTCACATCGTGAGCATCGTTCCCTCACGTCATGAGGCTGAGTCAGCCTCGGGTTTTGTATCGTGAACTTGTAAAATCCATACCTTTTGCATATGATCTCCAATTTCAACGTTCTTTATATGCAAGTGTAGGTGTGAAAAGGCTCTACAACTCTCGTTTAGACTCCATTGGCTAATTTTGACTTTATTTTTAATATTATATTTTTAACAGGCCGGGACAGGAAAAGTCCATTAAGAATCCATAGCTTCTTAATCCGGTGTCCGTCTTCGAAGGAATTTTTACCATTGCGCTAATATTGTTGAGACCTTCGATTCTCGTTTAGGTTGTTTCAGCCAAAAGTCTCTCGATCTCTATTTCGAATTTTTAGTTGTCTACTGCTATATCCGGATCTTGGAAAAATCATAACTTCCTCATACGAAGTCAGATTTGGACGTTCTTTTTACGTATGTTTACGGTTTCCTACAACTTTCATTTAGATACCTAAGGCTAAAAATTATTGTATTGAAACTTTGCATTTTACATCTATCAGTGTTGCCGGTTTTTACTGCGAATCTTAGATTGGTCATAACTTCTTCGTTATAACACGGATTGTAGTGTTCTTTATATGCCCAAAAACCTTGATAGGACTCCTACCACTTTATTTAAGCCAAATAAGATTTTAGGAAAGTTAAATTTTTACCTAAATTTGACTGCTGTTACATTACTGTCACACCCCGAAAACCTAAGGTGGAAACGTTTCTAGGGTTGACTCCAAGTTGAGTATCAAATCCAATGCACATAGTAAAGCAGTAATCAAAAAACATTACATTACATAATATTGTTTACATATGTTTGCAAGTAAAGTTGTACAAGTGTTTTATACATATATGATATGAACAAAAGTAAAGACGAGTCTTCGGAATGCTCCGTCTTCTCCAAAAGGTTACGATGTACCTGTCTAACGCTGACCTGAGAATACAAGCAGTTTGAAAATCAGCATAAAGCTGGTGAGTTCATAAGCGGTTTAGTTTTGAAAAGAACGAGTTTCCTTTGCTATCTGAAAAGTTGTTGATCAAGAACATCCCATATTTTCTTATGAAAACGGTTTGGTTATCCTTTGTTACTATTTCGAAAACGGTTGGTTATATCATTCCAGGAAAATCCCATATTTTCCTTATTGTTTTAGTTATTCGTTTGTTACTTTATCCGTTTATGTGTTGTTGTACTATCCAGGAAAATTCCATATTTTCCTATGTATTGAGTTGTCTAATTATATCTAGGTTCGTTACTGGTTGTTATGCTATCCCAGGAAAATCCCATATTTTCCTATATGTTGAGTTGTTTGTTCATTCCTAAATTCGTTACTAACTGTTATGTTAACCCAGGAAAATCCCATATTTTCCTATGTGTGGTGGTTGGCTCTTAGGTCTGATTTCGAAGTATTAGTAATTAACATGTGAGTAGTATTAGTTACGTGTTCTAAACCCTTAGTTATTCTACATTCGAATGACTATTATCTACTAACTTAGTTGTATTTTCGAATATTTGGAATCACATAGAAGCGTACATTACAGTATTTTTGAAGTTCTGCTGTTTCCAAAAGAGTACATTATTCGTATATTTGAAGCTCTGTCGACATTCTGAGGCCGATATATTCGAAACTCAGTAGAGGTCCAGAGGCGTATTTTCGCATTCGTAGTCGTAGTCGTATTCGTATTCGTAGTCGTATTCGTGTTCGTAGTCATATTCGTATTCGTAGTCATATTCCTATTCTTAGTCATATTCCTATTCGTATTCGTACTAGATTACATTTGTATTCGTATTCGTATTAGGTTACATTCGTATTCGTATTCATATTAGATTACATTCGTATTCGTATTCGTATTAGATTACATTCGTATTCGTATTCGTGTTAGATTACATTCGTATTCATATTCGTATTAGATTAGTATGATTTCTTATTTAAAGATAATATAGTTATAACACTTTTTAAAAGAAATCTATATTTAACCTGCAATTCGAAACGTTAGTTATCACAAATATTTGGAAATCAAGACATTTAGTAAGTAAAACCATTGAGTTGAAAATCAGTTTTAAGTACAAAATACACTTGTACTTATTGCTTGTATTCCCCCCCTGAAAACATAGAAAACAGTGAAAAAGGGTAGGGGTATGAACACACCGGACGAGATATGTGACGGTTTGGATGCTAAGAGTTGATCCGGGTCTTGTAAACACACGAGGTTCCTAAGTATAATGTAAAGATACACATTTAAATCTAATTAGGACTTAGATTGATTATTTGATAGGGACAATTGTTTCTAGTCATGAAAACACTATGATACAAGTGTTTGGAGGGACCCGGGGGATATTTAGGGACATATATAGTTAGGATATTGAATTTGGACTTCAAAGGAACACTCCTTAGGGAGTTTACAGCCACAAGACCCTCCACCCATGAGTTTACGGCCGTAAACTCATGGTGAGGTGAGATATGGCACAAAATGGCTTGTAACACTTAAGGGCATTTTTCTAGGTTTGGATTTAAAGGCTTGGAATGGATTTAAATCATCAAAATGACATATTTATGGGAGTTTACGGCCTAGCATAGGCTCCTGGCCGTAAACTCCTTAATACCCATGAAAATTGTGTTAAATGATGCTAAAACAAATCACATGTGATTGGTAAATTTATCCTAAGGCCTTACATGTATTTCTTTGATGTTTTGAAGAGGTTTTTGGAGTTTACGGCCTATGAGACCCCTCTCATGGCCGTAAACTCTCTTAGAGGGTAAATCCATATGTTTTAAGGCTAAAAACTTGCATGTAAGGGCTTCTAAAATTCATTCCAAGGCTTTAGGGGTGTTTAGGTGGCATTCTAACACAATGAATCAAGGATTTTACGGTCCAAGCACATGCCTTGGCTGTAAACTCACATAAATCCTTCTAAAATTATGTTTAAGGTGTCCAAATGCTAAAATCATTATCCTAGAATTCATATCTAAGTCTTATTAGTGATTTGGAAGAGCTTAAGGTCTTAAAAGTCCCAACTTTATGAGTTTACGATCTAAGAATGAGGCTTAGCCATAAACTCCTTCAAACCTTTCAAAATGCATGATTTAAGTGCTATAAATCCAATTCATGAAGTCATTTAATCATATCTAGGTCCTAAAATTGTCTAGGAGGGGTTTAAGGGCTCAAAACCCTTCAAACTTAGTGTTTACGACCTAGGCATCTACCTGGGCCATAAGCTCTCATACAAGGCCTAATTTCATGATTCAATCCCGAATTTGAAGGTCTAATATGCTATACAATAAAGTTAGGAAGGTACCTTAGGGATTTGAGGTGTTAAAATTGAGTTTTGGACCCTTGAACTTGGATTTAGGAGAGAGGTTAGAGAGAGAGTAGAGAGAGGAAGCAAAAGTTTCAAATGAATGTTTAAACACGTTTATATAGGTCCTAAAACTTCAACACGGTGGAATTCTACCCGATACCGGTCTTAAACAAGGCTTTAGGTCGCACCCGATTAAGTTTCCGTCACCCGGCGAGGACCTTTCTAAAACTTATGAAATAAATATTTTGGGCTAATTCCATGAGTTCCTAAAGGCTTTAGACACTCATTGGAGGATAATAAACATATAACTTTAATTAATTTAACCCAAAACGACATCGGGACGCTTTGACATACGACGAGTTGTACGGGTAGATTGGGTTTTTCGGCGATAGAAAACTTCGGGTTGTTACATTATCCCCCCGTTAGAGGGAATTTCGTCCCGAAATTCAAAGAATAAGATACATATCATGAATTGGAATGAGACACGAATGGATTTGTTGTCTCAGATCTTCACTTTCTCAAGTGGAATCAGTTCTCTATAGGGCATTCTAACGAATACTCACTATCAGAACGTGTCTTTGTTTTGCACCTTGACTCTCTCTCAATCGGTTTTCTCATGGAAGTTCCAATCCTGGACGAATTCGGTTTACTCAAGGAATCACTAGGGTTTCGTTGGGCAGACGTTTCTAAGGATTCGAGATATGATGGATTGGATAGATGTTACCAAGCTCTAAGGGCATCCGAACCCTGGAGATTGCAGAATCAATCTCTACGAAGATCTCGAAAGGTTTGATGTGGAACTAAACTAGACGTTCACAAGAAACTCCCGGGAATCCTTCGGGATAGACATTTAGAGGAAAGAGCTGCTAACTTTTCTGTTTCTCAATGATTACAGAAACGAAGGATACATGGTAATTCATATCGAGAAAACCTTTGAGTTCTAAGGCATGGAATGATACGAAGGTTTGATGCTGAAGATCACAAGGGTCGGGTCGAGGAAAAGATCTAAACGGGCAACCCTTTCAAATCTAAGGATATTGACATGAATGAGACTCGGTCATTTCATGTCAATCATAGCATCAAAATGTTTTGTGAAAAGTTTCCCATTTGGATCGAATGGAACAGGATAATCCTCCGGACTGATGAATAAATCTACGGGTACGAAGTTAGTGTTATCTATCTCACTGGTTAGTTATCTTGACGGTGAATGTTTCGATTATCGACAAAGGATTTAGTTTACATAGATATTTGGAATGAACGATTAGAAATTCTTTCATCATTAGAATCGAAAGGATTAAGGGAATAAGTTTTATCGAAGAGAAGTCTACCTGTGGCAACGGTGCGATCTGCGGCTGTCCTTTCTTGTACCATAGTTAGGACTCTCCCAGTGTTGCCAGACGTTACTATCTTTGGACAGTTTCGTTTGTAGTTCCCGACCTCTCCACAGCTGAAGCAGGTTTGACCGATACCTGCTCCGGAGAGCTTGACTAGTTGATGGGGTTGGGGCCTTGCAGGTTCGTGCGAGGTGACCTTCCTAGCCACAACTTCTACAGAACTTTGCACGACAAGGGCCAGGGATGCGATGGTGGTAGTTACATCGGTCACACCACGGGAGGGTACCGACATATCCGGTAACATGTACTTGAGATGTGGAATTGACAACAGAAACAGCAGCAGGAATAGTGGCAGCGTGGACTGCCACTATTTGCTGTTTCTTTGAGGGTTCTGGGGAAGAATGACGCTTCTTCTTCTTTTTCCAAAACTTTCTTTTCTCGTCACTCTTTTCTGTTGGCTCGGGTGTGGTGTTTGCTTCTTCTTGCACATCACTGTGATCGATCAAAGTTTGAGCCAGACACTTTGCACTGTCGTAGGTATCTGGCTTTGCTGCTATAACGTTCCCCTTTGTTGGCTGGGTTAAGCCCCAGATGAACCTTTGTATCTTTTTGCTTTCCGGGGTAACCATTCCCGGACAAAGGAGTGCCAGATCATCAAACCTTGAAATGTAAGAGACGATATCAGAACCTTTCATCTTCAGGTTCCACAGCTTATTTTCCAATTTCTGGATTTCACCCTGAGGGCAATACTCCGCACGTAGTAGTTCCTTCATAACTTCCCATCCTATAGCATTGGCTACAGGTAAAGTCAGGGATTTGACTCGACCGTTCCACCAAGTCAAAGCCTTATCGGTGAGCGTACAGGCGGCAAATTTCACCTTATCAGATTCCGAACAGGCGCAAATCTCGAAGATAGATTCGATTTTCTCTAACCACCGAGTTAGAGCAATAACACCCCCTGTGCCATCGAAGAATGTGGGTTTTGCATTCATAAAGTCTATATAAGAACACTCCTTACAGTGTCCTTGACCACCTTCCAGGGTTTAGGTACCACGCCTTGAACCACTAGGGTTTAGTTGAGGTAGGAGAGCAGATATGGTGGCAGAAATGGTTGCCTGAAGTATTTCAGATCGAGTTGAAGAGGAGGTGGCGGAGGGTTGTTGGTCTTAGAGTTGGGTCTCTTTCTTGGAGGCATCTTGATCTAATAAGATCAAGGAAGAGAGGATGATAAGTCCTCTGAATTGAATCAAGAGATATGACAGATATATGCTAACAAGCGATAAAGCATGAAAGAGTTATCAAAGCGGGAAAATTATCGCTAAGGGAATGATCAAAGAACAATACATGAACGAGGATTTATACTAAGGATTGGCTCGAGAAATACTCCCATAGTATTTCGTGATTTGTTACGACGCTGATTCAATGTTTGTGGTATTAGGGTAAGTTTTAGGCATGCTGCATACCACAGTCACTCCCGGGTAAATGTTGGTTGTGCCTAGATTGAATATAGTTGGCCAGGCTATATTGATCCTAGACATGACTACATAACTGCCCAGGTTTAACCGCAACGTACACACCCATTTACTTATGTTTCGTTCTACTTGTAGTTACGGATCTCGACGGTCGGTATACTTGTATACTTTTAGAAAATACTTATACTCGTAGGGCATACTTTTAGTTCAAAGCATTTAGGCCCTTTAATGTTTATAGTCTTATACCATGTAAGCTTTGGTATACCAGTTCACTATAAACAAGGGCTCTGATACCAATCTGTCACACCCCGAAAACCTAAGGCGGAAACGTTTCCAGGGTTGACTCCAAGTTGAGTATCAAATCCAATGCACATAGTAAAGCAGTAATCACAAAACATTACATTACATAATATTGTTTACATCTGTTTGCAAGTAAAGTTGTACAAGTGTTTTATACATATATGATATGAACAAAAGTAAAGATGAGTCTTCGGAATGCTCCGTCTTCTTCAAAAGGTTGCGATGTACTTGTCTAACGCTGACCTGAGAATACAAGCAGTTTGAAAATCAGCATAAAGCTGGTGAGTTCATAAGCGGCTTAGTTCTGAAAAGAACGAGTTTCCTTTGCTATCTGAAAAGTTTTTGATCAATAAAATCCCATAATTTCTTATGGAAACGGTTTGTTTATCCTTTGTTACAATTTCGAAAACGGTTGGTTATATCATTCCAGGAAAATCCAATATTTTCCTTATTGTTTTAGTTATTCGTTTGTTACTTTATCCGTTTATGTGTTGTTGTACTATCCAGGAAAATCCCATATTTTCCTATGTGTTGAGTTGTCTAATTATATCTAGGTTCGTTACTGGTTGTTATGCTATCCCAGGAAAATCCCATATTTTCCAATATGTTGAGTTGTTTGTTGGTTTCTAAATTCATTACTAACTGTTATGTTAACCCAGGAAAATCCCATATTTTCCTATGTGTGGTGGTTGGCTCTTAGGTCTGATTTCGAAGTATTAGTAATTAACATGTGAGTAGTAATAGTTACGTGTTCTAAACCCTTAGTTATTCTACATTCGAATGACTATTATCTACTAACTTAGTTGTATTTTCGAATATTTGGAATCACATAGAAGCCTACATTACAGTATTTTTGAAGTTATGTTGTTTCCAAAAGAGTACATTATTCGTATATTCGAAGCTCTATAGACATTTTGAGGCGGATATATTCGAAACTCAGTAGAGGTCCAGAGGCGTATTTTCGCATTCGTAGTCGTATTCGTAGTCGTAGTCGTATTTGTATTCGTAGTCGTATTCGTGTTCGTAGTCATATTCGTATTTGTAGTCGTATTCCTATTCTTAGTCGTATTCCTATTCGTATTCGTACTAGATTACATTAGTATTCGTATTCGTATTAGGTTACATTCGTATTCATATTCATATTCGTATTAGATTACATTCATATTCGTATTCGTATTAGATTAGTATGATTTCTTCTTTAAAGAGAATATAGTTATAACACTTTTTAAAAGAAATCTATATTTAACCTGCAATTCGAAACGTTAGTTATCACAAATATTTGGAAATCAAGACATTTAGTAAGTAAAACCATTGAGTTGAAAATCAGTTTTAAGTACAAAATACACTTGTACTTATTGCTTGTATTCCCCCCCAGTAAGCATAGAAAACAGTGAAAAAGGGTAGGGGTATAAACTCACCGGACGAGATATGTGATGGTTTGGATGCTAAGAGTTGATCCGGGGCTTGTAAACACACGAGGTTCCTAAGTATATTGTAAAGATACACATTTGTATCTAATTAGGACTTAGATTGATTATTTGATAGGGACAATTGTTTCTAGTCGCGAAAACACTCCGATACAAGTGTTTGGAGGGACCCGGGGAACATTTAGGGACACATATAGTTAGGATATTGAATTTGGACTTCAAAGGGACACTCCTTTAGGGAGTTTACGGCCACAAGACCCTCCACCCATGAGTTTACGGCCGTAAACTCATGGTGAGGTGAGATATGGCACAAAATGGCTTGTAACACTTAAGGACATTTTTCTAGGTTTGGATTTAAAGGCTTGGAATGGATTTAAATCATCAAAATGACAAATATATGGGAGTTTACGGCCTAACATAGGCTCCTAGCCGTAAACTCCTTAATACCCATGAAAATTGTGTTAAATGATGCTAAAACAAATCAGATGTGATTCGTAAATTTATCCCAAGGCCTTACATGTATTTCTTTGATGTTTTGAAGAGGTTTTTGGAGTTTACGGCCTATGAGACCCCTCTCATGGCCGTAAACTCTCTTAGAGGGTAAATCCAAATGTTTTAAGGCTAAAAACTTGCATGTAAGGGCTTCTAAAATTCATTCCAAGGCATTAGGGTGTTTAGGTGGCATTATAACACCATGAATCAAGGAGTTTACGGTCCAAGCACATGCCTTGTCCGTAAACTCACATAACTCCTTCTAAAATTATGTTTAAGGTGTCCAAATGCTAAAATCATTATCCTAGAATTCATATCTAAGTGTTATAAGTGATTTGGAAGAGTTTAAGGTCTTAAAAGTCCCAACTTTATGAGTTTACGGCCTAAGCATGAGGCTTGGCCATAAACTCCTTCAAACCTTTCAAAATGCATGATTAAAGTGCTATAAGTCCAATTCATGAAGTCATTTAATCATGTGTAGGTCCCAAAATTGTCTAGGAGGGGTTTAAGGGCTCAAAACCCTTCAAACTAAGTGTTTACAGCCTAGGCATCTACCTGGGCCGTAAACTCTCATACAAGGCCTAATTTCATGATTCAATCGCGAATTTGAAGGTCTAATATGCTATACAATAAAGTTAGGAAGGTACCTTAGGGATTTGAGGCTTTAAATTGAGTTTTGGACCCTTGAACTTGGATTTAGGAGAAAGGTTAGAGAGAGAGTAGAGAGAGGAAGAAAAAGCTTCAAATGAATGTTTAAACACGTTTATATAGGTCCTAAAACTTGGACACGGTGGAATTCTACCCGATACCGGTCTTAAACGAGGCTTTAGGTCGCACCCGATTAAGTTTCCGTCACCTTGCGGGGACGTTTCTAAAACTTATTAAATAAATTTTTTGGGCTAATTACATGAGTTCCTAAAGGCTTTAGACACTCATTGGAGGATTATAAACATATAACTTTAATTAATTTAACCCAAAACGACATCAGGACGTTTTGACATACGACGAGTTATACGGGTAGATTGGGTTTTTCGGCGATAGAAAACTTCGGGTTGTTACAATTACATTGTCTCGAAATATCGGGTTGTCACATCATCCCCCCGTTAGAGGAAATTTTGTCCCGAAACTTGGAGTTCAAGCAGAATTCATAACTTTGCTACATATAGAAGTTTCATTTGGTGCTCGCATTCCCAGGTGAACTCAGGTCCTTGCTTGGCATTCCAACGAACCTTTCACTATCGGGATACAACTTTGCTTCTTTCGTTTCACTTCATTGGTATGATAACTCTTCTTGGTTGGATGTGGGTTGAGTGTGTTTGTGGTCTGTGAAAATATTACACCTTGTACCCTACAAGTATTGTCTCCAGCTCTTCAGAGCAATTACCACTGCTCCTGACTCAAGATCATGTGTTGTATAGTTAACTTCCTGTGTCTTAAGCTATCTTGAGGTGTAGGCAGTGACCTTTCCTCTTGCATAAGAACACAACCAAGCCCTTGGTTGGATGCATCGCATTACACCACAAAATCTTCTATCCCTTTTTGGGAGGGATAATATCGGTGTGGTGTACCTGGCTTACTTTAGCGTTTGGAACGCTCTTTCTTGTTTACAGACAAGTTTGGTGCTCCCCAAGGTGAGAAGCTTGGCCTAAAGAATCCCCTTCTGAGGAGTTCGTTAAGTTGTTCGGATGGTTCTTGTATCTCCGTAGGTGTCAGACTGTAGGGAGATCTGGTTCCAGGAGTAACCTTTGATTGGATTCTAAGTTTGTTTGCATGACGATGCGATTACTTGTAGTCTTGGGTAGTCTCCATCCTAAAGTTCGTATTAGAAGTCATACATGGTTCATCAATCACGTTCTCGTGTATACGAGTCGTATATAATTAAGATTGAAAAGGTAGTCGAATAAATGATTCTTCTTTAAGCTCATATCCCAACGAGGAAAAGAAGTTAAAGTGGAATCATCAATTCTAAACCAGTAGAACCTTGATTATATACCACCCCTGTGTATACATTCTTCAACGATAGATCATCCATAAAGGTCCTTGGTTGAACTTGACGTATTGCATGAATGGTACTTCGGGGAGGTTTGCTGAGTTTTCTTCGGAAAGGATAAGAAGTATGAGGTACTCTATGCATGAGTACTTCAGAGTTCTGAAATGACGGCTTCGCTAGAAAGGGGACTTCAGAGAAAGAGATGTGCTCAAAATATTGGTATTGTGCAGATCGAAATGACTCAAGTTGTATGATAATATCGGACTTTGTTGGAAGAAAAGACATTAGATTTGAACATAAAGGCGTTACAAACAAAACACAACTGTGCAACTTTTAACAGAGTTATAGTACTTTAAAGCAACTACCGGAATACTGCTGTGAACAAGGTATACTACAAAAGGCAAGTATACGCAGCATGAGGGTCCCTTAACTAACGGGATCTTGCAAAAGATAAGACTCGAGTTGCACTAGTTTTAAACAGTTTATGTGTCTATTACAACGAACGCCTTAAATACTTTAACGTGGGTCCGAGGTAGTTTCTCCTACGGTAGTGATCCTTAGTATCTTCCTGTCTGAACCAGAGTTCTTTTTTATTGGACAATCCTTTTTGAGGTGTCCAATCTCACCGCATTGGTGACATATGTAGCTTGTACCAGCATTGGTGGTGGAAGTGAGGTGTTGAGTCAGAGTTATATGGACACCGGTGTTTTCTTTGTTCATCCACTTTTAAAATTTCCTTTTATGGGATCCGGTTTTACCACCACCATCGTGTGTAGGGCTGATCCTGATGTCAGGGACTTGATAAATGGGTCATGTCAGTGCTCCATAGATACGGGCATGCTGTCCTACTTTGTGGAAATTGCAGTATTATATTTAATGACATGCCCCGTTATGATGAAAGCTACACTTGTTACACTTTGGAAGTTTTCCCTCGTATGGTCTGATCGGTGCTGAAATGGAAGTGGTTGCCATTTGTTGTTATTGTTGGATTAATGTCTAAGTCCATAACTATAATTGGTAAGACTTGACCCGACCCGGCATGGTCCATTTGGGTTGCATGGCATCATGCACTTGGATAGACTATAATGAGAGAAATAAGACACTTACGGTTATTAATATATTATAAGTTCTAGTATATTAATAATAAGAATAATGAGATTATTTAATTAGTATTGATCAAGAATTAATCTAGAATTAATTAAGTGATCAAAAGAAGACTAATTAAATATATGGGTTGATTGTGTAAATCATTCATTCTTATATATGTGAGCTTGTGATCCAAGATTCCTTATGTTGGACTAAGTCCATGGGGTGACCCATGGATACTCCATGGAGGTTAAAATCCATGGAGCATAAGGAATGGGTAAAGTCATGAGTTACATGGTGTAACCCTAATAGCCACCATATAAAAGAAATCCATGGCTCAAGAAAAAGACTAACACTATGTGTATGTATGAGGGCTACACGATTTCATGAAGTGTTCTAATTTCTCTCTAAGTTATTCCAAGTGCTTATGGTGTTGTGGGAACCATTTGAGGTGTCACACTTGGGGCACTAAGCACTCAAGCTTCATGAAGACAAGCACTATCAAAGAGGTATGTATTCTATCTTGTTATATCCATTATTTTGTATGCTATATTAGGATAATACCTTGGATGTTCATATTTTCATGTATAATAGAGAAAACATAGATCCAAGGTATTTAGGGTTGCATGTACACTTAGGAGTGTTAGAATGCTCATAACCCAACAGTGGTATCAGAGCCTAGGCTTGTTTTCTTGTTATACCTGCAATAGAAGCTGAAAAATCGAGTTTTGATGCTGTCAGCCCAGCTGACTCGCCGAGTCCATGAAGGGACTCGACGAGTCCAAGGCAAAATGCATCCAACTCGCCGAGTTGTGTTCATGCACTCGACGAGTTGGACCCCAGACAGCATATCTTCGAGGTTTTTGGCTAGAAATGGACTAGGAACATTACCCTAAGTTGTTTTGAACTTATAAACTTGTTTTTTAAATGTGGTAATGTTCATGCTAATCCATTTTCAAGATAACTGTCAATAGATTCATGTTTTTGTATTAGTTTAAAGGTTAGACTAATTACATGAAAAAGTTTGATTTGAATTATCTTGTTCTTATGAGTTGCTTAGATTAATAGAAAAGTTGAGTGAAAAAGTTGTTTTCAATCCAAATTAATCTAAGAGTTGAGTATAAAATGTGTTTGTGTAACTTATCCTTAAGTTACATGAAGAGTCACATTAAAGACTCATAAAACTCATAAAGTTGGCAAAGGTTACAAAAAAGATGAAGAGTCTTGTCCTTAAGTTATGGAGGTTCAAGAGTCACTTCATTAATAAATAAATAAATAAAATATGTAACCTTAATTAATTCCATAAGTTATAAAATAAAGAAAAGATTAATTCTTTATTAGTTTAAAGTCTTCCATAATTTGTCCACAAGTTATGGAACTTGAAGAGTTTTTGGATTAAAACTACTTTAAATACATAAGTTATGGAATTAATTAGTTTTGAATAGTTTCAAAACTTGCCCTCAAGTTTTGGAATTTGTAAAGTTTTCTCTTATGAATACTTTAATTCCAAGTTAGCCCTTAGAATTTTAAAAGTTAAAATTCAACCCTTATACTTTATAATATTATAAGTTAATAATATTTATATGTATAAGAGTAAAGTCGGTCTTACCGCTAGTACGCCTCATTCACGAAGCCGGTCTATAAGGTGGGTATAAGTTTGTTGCCTATAAAATGGCAACTTAATGGGTGTTCACTCTCACCCACCGCTCGCTTGACTGGTGGAGGGTCGTTAGCCGAACGGGTTTGACATGACTATAATTCTCCCTTCATTAAAAGTATTAATGATAAATACTAAGTAACTAAACTTTTAATAATACCCAATCTTAGTTACTTAGAAAAATGTGAATAAGGTGCTAATCCACGAAATTACACTTTGCACTTTGTTTGAGTCGGTTAGTGGAGCGCGTGTGGTTAACCGGCACACTAACTCGTATTTAACAAGGTAGGCAAAGGGTAACTTAATGTTTATCATAGTATCGATGGAGCGTGTGTGGTTAACCGGCACATCGATTGAGGGATAAACACTTAAGGGTACCCAGTAATTTGCATGGTTACTTCACACCTTGTTTTGTGATCCTCGGCATCCCAGTCACAAAACCTGAAGGGCACACTCGAGATTGAAACATGCCATTGAACAGTTCAATGAATCTCAAAAGATCTAGGAGTTTCAAAACCATTTAAAACCTAATAATACATTTCGTTTATCTTGGTGGAAATTGGTGAATCGTCATTCACCTACCTTCAAATTGTTTTATAGCTTGGATTACGGCATACCTCTTCTAAGTTATAAAATAGTTTGTTGGGTCCTAGCCTTAATATTTTCATATTGGGTGTCATATTAAGGACTCAAAGATCAACTATCTTGAATATCTCCCATAACATGTCTGGATTAGACATTTATGATCTTCCCAAATCTCTTGAAACAAGCTTTCCTAAATGAAGATGATGTCCCATGGATATCATACTTCTCTCTCCTCTTTCAATTATTCTCCCTAACCCACAAGTTCTTGAAAAATTTAAGGTCACTCGAATCCTATTGGCAAGACAAGGTCTAGGTGTGATCACATCTTGGAGATGTAGTCACATATTGACAAGCCGGGAGAGTTGGGTGTCAATGTCTTGAGAAAGTTGGTGGTTCAATCACTTTCTAAGTTACATAGTGAGTTCCTTTGGGACACCTATGAAATAGACTATGACAAGACCCTTAATGATCTCATCTATTGTTAAGATCAACTTCCTGAAACTTTATGGACATTGACAATGGTGACACTGGAAATACAGAAAAAAGCATTCTCTTCCCAATGGAAAGGGATCAGCCATAGTCAACTCGGTTGAACAAATGGTAAAGAGAAAAGCTAAGTATGTAATAGTCCTGTGTACCATTATCAAAGGGTCCATATGTTTATATTGCTAAAGTAAGGGTCATTAGTTGCGAAGCTGCCTAATTTACCTAAGGATGTTAAAGTCAATAAGATTGACTCTACTTCAGGTAAAAGTCCACAAATCTAACTCTGTTAAGTTTCTATTCTGAGATTCCTGATACATGTTGTGACTGGGTCACATGGTAATGTTTTAAGAATCAAAGAAAAGTAAAGGAACTTAAAGAAAGAATATGCTGAATCTGATCGCATAGATGGATTTCTATCGCGTAGTTTGAAGATCGGATTCTTGAGCTACTTCTTAGGAGTTATGAGATATTGCTAAGGAATAGACAACAACAAGTTTTCGTATGGATTGTAAGGATAAGTTTTTCTGCATAGTTTTAAAATAAAAAGAAAATTTTGATTTTATTTATTTTAAAAATATCCTTACAATGGCATTTGAGAAAAAAAATTTGTTGCTTATATGATTCCATTAATAGCAAGAGTGGAAATATGAAATTGATTCCTTCATTTGTGGTAATGTCTAAATTTACCAAATAAGGAAAGACTCCCATCACCCAAGTCTCAATTGGACCGGGACTTGGAATCATGCAAGTTGTATAGCATGATGAATGAGAACTTTCAAGTATTGGAAAAATTAAGACTAATTACTTATTCACATGGATGTGTGAGTCAAGTAATGGACTAAGGGATCGAGTACATAGTCATGTGCACTGATTAAGTCCACCACAAAAGATATAAGGCTATTCGTCATAGTTTACTAAAGCTCAGTAAATATGATTATACTTACAAGCTTAAGTGTAACTCTGAGACATTGGAAAAGGTTCCAATGCATGGCAGAGCGAATAAGAAGAATCAAATTAGGCAGAAGGATAAAAGTTTCTCAAATCTGAAAAGATGGGAGAGTACTTTAGTATCAGTTTTGTGATCATCTTAATGATTAAGAAACCATATCAAAATTAGTTCTCTAAGGAAGTCTTAGTGCATTCTTATGACTAAGAAGAAGGGATCTTGAATTATTGAAATGGTTAAATCAAGAAGACGAGTCATACTTCGTTTCAATACAAGTCTTAGAGTCATACTCCAAGATTGTAATATGAGTGACATGTCTTAAAGAAGGTTTAAAACACTTATCAAATGTAAGAGTAAAAGTTTTCTACTCTTGTACATTTGAAATTGGTAAGTTGTGATGTTTTGGATAAAACAAAGACCAACTAAGGCCAATTGTGTGAAGTGTTTGTCTTGATTAGAATCCGCACTATCTCTTGGATGTTTGACAAGGGAGTCTTATAGGTCAAGAGGATAGTGGGAGTCTTAAAGGTCTTGAAATTCTCAAGAACTAATCAAGAATGAAACCTAAAGTTCTTCACTAGCACACGACTTAAGGTTTATAACCTATCGTGTTGACATATTATGTGCCCATTCCAGTTAAAGTTGGCTTTGCATATGAGTTCTTAGAGCTCTCAATGTGTTGCACAACAACTTGGAAGCAATGGTAGGCCCTTGAGCTACCAGGAGGCAAGAAATTAAGATTGAGTTCAGTCCATATGAGTTTGGATTTGTCATTATCCTTGTCTTGTGACTATGGTTTTGACAATTCACATGGATAAGAACTCATACACCATTAAATCTAAGTGTCATAAGGTTTCTCTTCGATTCATGAAAATGATGGTGAGGAAACACTTCCACTAAGTAGATTTTAGCTAGATAGCAATTGTGATATTTGCATTCTCAAAGTCGTTAGTGGAGCGTGTGTGGTTTACCGGCACACTAACCTGGACTTGTGAGAAATGGTAAAGGTCAAAACAATCAAGACTATGATTACGGCATCCCTTTTCATAGTTCTTAAAATTGTTTTGACACATCCATGAGCTATCTAAGAAAAGGTGTATGATTTTGATAAAGTTCTATCAAAAACAATCTAGTATCAGAAATCTGAACTTTGGTCAATAAAGTATTGATTTCTAGAAGTCCAGCTGATTTCTGAGTACATGTCAAAGCTAGTGGGAGCATAAGTGTTATGCTAATAATCATCATGTTAGTGGGAGCATGATAATTATGATAAGTATTGCAAGTTAGCAATGTTAATTATAGAAAAACAAAAGGTTTCGATTGGGAAAAAGTTGTTTTGATATAATTAAGGGAGAGGAAATTATACTTCATCTCAAATCTATAAGCTTAGATCGTGAGGTTTTAATCATTTAGTCAAGGATATATATGAATTTCATGTTGGAATGGCTCAACATAAGGAAATTCTGTAAATGGGTCCATTATTTGCGTTCTTAGATTCGATTATAATTACGGCATCCCTTTTCATAATATGAATTATGAGAACTTGGCAAATTAAAATGGAAATGTTATAGCAAAAGACTGGTTTAGTCTTTATGTGAGACATCATGAATCGTGTCCCATATGCTTCGGATATAGGATCGATTACATGTGCTATATTCATCCTTTCTAAAATTTTCCGAATGCCTGGGGCGTTAAGAATGGAAAACGTTTA
The DNA here is from genome assembly GCF_052625555.1 of Lactuca saligna. Lineage (NCBI taxonomy): Eukaryota > Viridiplantae > Streptophyta > Magnoliopsida > Asterales > Asteraceae > Lactuca > Lactuca saligna. The sequence continues at coordinate 154,662,906 of NC_136419.1, forward strand.
GAACTGGATATGACTAAAAAGGATTAAACAATTGTCGAGGACAATCTAAGGTTTACCAAAGACTGGTTTCTCAAGGACAATTGGAAGTATGGTGATAATTCTGGAAGGACCATATTGACATAATCTGTAAGGAGGCAACTCTTGTTCAGAAGTGATAGTCAAAATGAATTCGGAAATGTTTCAAAGTTAGAATTTTCAATCTGTGTAAGATTAAGGAAACTTAATGCAAGAAGGATGGTTCCAAGGACTTGATCTCCTTTGGAATGCTCTGTAATGATTGTTGTTAAGTCTTTCTGACTTTATGCATAATCATTACAAGAGGATCGATGCATATAAGTTTAGAATCTAACAGATTTCAGTAAATGACATGAATTTGGAATTCTTGCATTTGCAGTAAGGATTTGGGAGTGTGAAAAGAGAATCATTGAAGTTATGTTCATTTGATCTAGTTCACAAAATAAAGATCATAGTCAAACATATTATGCATACTTGGTGTATGGCATGACTATTGTTTAGAAAACATAGTGTGCATGCTTGGAGCATGGAACAACTATTGTTTTAAATTCAAGAATAATGTTGATAGCTGAAACAATATACAATGAATAATGTGTAATCATATGGTGATAAATAAAAGGAGTTTTATTTATATTCATAAGTTCTGAGACCATACTGGATTCAATTATTATTGTGTTTCACTTTGCATGTTTTGACTTCCCGAATAAACTAGGTTATTCTTCCGGAATGACTAAGTTATTCAAACCATCCACAGTCGGTCAAATGTTGGAAGTAGATATGAATTAAGACTGTCATGGGTTGGCTTGTAGAGGTCTAAGTTGTTGGACAAAGGGCTACAACACTCATGAGTGCTCATAAGTTCTGAGTATTGGATTCAACCCGCGCTCATTGGAATCACTTCATGGATTTTATCACGAGTGATCATGAGACGATAATATCTTATATTCTTCAAACCTAGAGATATGAGTTGTTACTATGAGTTGATAGTACATTGATTACACGAAACGCATTGGTAACTCAATGTTATAAAACGTGTCTTTGTGTATGATTCAACAAGTAGTAGAACAAGCCATATGAGTCGAAGTTTATCCATTCCTTTTACCTTCGGGATGAAAGCGATATCTGTGGGCCCCTCGATGATTTGATGATGACAAATGGAAGTGCTCGGCCGGGCCAGGACTGATTTGATTTGTTCAATTAGTCAGTCGTCATAAATCGGAAATCGGGAAACAACAAATGGACAGAGAGAATGATTATAATCCATGTCTCAGTCCATATGATATCTAAAATGGAGGAATATATGATCCCTTATCTAATGGACAAGTCGTTGACAAAGATCAGAGTTCATCTACAAGGTCAGAGTTCGACAGAAGCTTTTGAGAGCTACGATTGCTAGTTGGTTCCTGAAGTCATACGCAATAATAGTTTTAGACTTATCCAAGTGGGAGACTGTTGGATTAATGTCTAAGTCCATAACTATAATTGGTAAGACTTGACCCGACCCGGCATGGTCCATTTGGGTTGCATGGCATCATGCACTTGGATAGACTATAATGAGAGAAATAAGACACTTACGGTTATTAATATATTATAAGTTCTAGTATATTAATAATAAGAATAATGAGATTATTTAATTAGTATTGATCAAGAATTAATCTAGAATTAATTAAGTGATCAAAAGAAGACTAATTAAATATATGGGTTGATTGTGTAAATCATTCATTCTTATATATGTGAGCTTGTAATCCAAGATTCCTTATGTTGGACTAAGTCCATGGGGTGACCCATGGATACTCCATGGAGGTTAAAATCCATGGAGCATAAGGAATGGGTAAAGTCATGAGTTACATGGTGTAACCCTAATAGCCACCATATAAAAGAAAGCCATGGCTCAAGAAAAAGACTAACACTATGTGTATGTATGAGGGCTACACGATTTCATGAAGTGTTCTAATTTCTCTCTAAGTTATTCCAAGTGCTTATGGTGTTGTGTGAACCATTTGAGGTGTCACACTTGGGGCACTAAGCACTCAAGCTTCATGAAGACAAGCACTATCAAAGAGGTATGTATTCTATCTTGTTATATCCATTTATTTGTATGCTAGATTAGGATAATACCTTGGATGTTCATATTTGCATGTATAATAGAGAAAACATAGATCCAAGGTATTTAGGGTTGCATGTACACTTAGGAGTGTTAGAATGCTCATAACCCAACAGTTATTGCATGGCAAGTCCTTGGGATCTCTTCCGCTCCTTTTGGGCTTGTCGCTTTCGTTTATTCCTCTCGGATTTACGGCTTTGCAAGTCCGCGATTGTTGCCATTTGTTGGAATCCCAGTCTTGTTTGTGTAGTCAGAGTTGATGTGTGCAAGGAAAGCTGTCACAACAGCTGTTACCATGGCTTGTAATGTAGCGGCATCGATATGAAAGATAGGGTTTCGTTGCTCGGTGGGCTATTTCTAGATGACGACATGATTCTGTAATACGAAAGAAAAGGGGTTCGTGAGCTTTTACGGTTGAACATGATTCATTTTGATTCTGACTAAGAGATGAGTTATTATACATAAAAACTTAGCTTATACACGTTATGATATAATCAAGATTGGGCGGATAATAAAATGTGTGATCCTAATGTAGTTTCACATCCCAACGAGGAAAAGAAACTAAATTAGAAATCTCACATTCCATAGTCTACCAGGTCTTCATTATATATAACTCAGGAATGTATAAGTGAGGAAAATCATAATAATAACCTTCTTGCGAATCCTTTTTAATGAACTAGAATTCTTAGTAAATGTTACTTGAATACTTAGAAATGTTATCATTGAACCTAGATGAATTTTGATCGTTCATGAAAAGAGTAGAAGTAAGTTCGTAGAATGGTCTCAATACGTTTTGTCGTTCAAGCCGAGGTATTATTGGCTGGTGGATAATATGGTCCAACCTTTAAAAGAGGCTTGAAAATGATTCCGGAGTTAAATTACCATAGTCCAATAACTTGACTAGATGGGGTTTCAGATAGACTCCAACGAAAGCATGATGAGAGTGTTTAAACAAAGAGTGACACAGAAGTTAGTCAATTGTCAATATCATCGATGTTTAAGATGTAATAAGTTCGGGAAAATTGACCTTGTAGAAGGTCTTACATCGTATTCGGAGTAGAAAAGTCTTTGACAGCATAAAGACTTAACTAAAAGTACTTACAGTACAAGGTAGTCACAAGGAAAAGTGCTAAACAAAACTTACATAGGAACACTGTTGTTTTTAAACAAAGATGTAAAGTAAAGTATCTCCTATTGGCGATGGTCACCCCTATGGTGAACCCTTAGTTCAACTAGTTGACTCTAGTTTCAGTTAGCGCTTGCAGCAGGGTCTCATGGTTTCTCTCAGATCTCTCACGTGTGTTGTCAAGGCGATTGGTGTGGATGGTATGCATTCTTGCATTGGCATTAACCTCTTCGATACTATGGAGAGCCATCCTGCCCTGAATTTCATTTCGGGAAACTCTACGGACTAAGATTAATAGAACTCTGTCTTTTGAGCTCCCTTCGTTTACATTGTAGAAGCTCCAGTCTCCATTAAACGACATATGTTGATCTTTTCTCTTTGCTCCTTGTTTCCAAGCATTCTACCCAATGAGGCATTAGGCCATGAAAAGTTGGACGAGGTTTAGGATTTGGAATGGGAGCTACCGGAGGTAGGTTCTCAACCTCGGGCTCGGAGTTATCATTATCCGAAAGGTCTTCAGCATGGTGATCATTCAAAGGGATTTGATGATCATCCTCGAGTTCTTCTCCAAACCATCCAACATTGCCTTCGTTCGGAAGGTACGAGTTGTCGTGGGGATGGAGTCCAACCATGTTATGTAAGCGAGAATTAAGGTAAGAAAATAATTATTAGACGAACTATCTAGATAATTATTAGATAATCTTCATTAGTTACTGTTGGATAAGGTGTCTAAGTCCATAACTATTTCTGGCATGTACTTGACCCGACCCGGCATGGTCCATTTGGGTTGCATGGCACCATGCAATTGGATAAACTAAATGAGAGAAATAACGCTTGGAGATTATTAATATATTATAAGTTCTAATATATTAATAATATTATTTGATTAGTTTGATCAAGAATTAATTTAGAATTAATTAAGTGATCAAAAGATAACTAATTAAATATATGGGTTGATTAAGTAAATCATCCATATCTTGTATAGTGGGCTAAAAGGCTCCATGGATCATCAAGTTGGGTTCCACCCATAGGATGCTCCATGGATGCTCCATGGGAGTTACAAACCCATGGGTCATGGAAATGAAGAGTCATGACACATTAGGGTTTAACCCTAGATGTGTCAACACTATATAAGGAATATGATCTCCTCCCAAATCGGTTACACTAAGAAATAGAGGGCTTAGCCGATTTAAAGAAGTGAGTATTCTCTCATAAGTTCTTCCAAGAGCATTTGGTGTTGTGTGAAGCATTTGAGGCATCACCACTTGAGGTGCTAGGCTCACAAGGTTTCAAGGAACACAAGCAACAACAAGGTAAGTTATTCTATCTATACTTTATGTTAAAATTGTTTCCCATGTATGCTAGATAGGATATAACCTTGGAATTCAACTTTGCATGACAAATTAGACAAACATAGATCCAAGGTTATTAGGGTTGCATGTACACTTAGGAAGTGTTAGAATGCTCAAAACCCATCAGTGGTATCAGAGCCTAGGCTTGTTTGTTCTTATTTGTTCTTAAAAGTTGAAAACAGAATCGAAAATTTGCTGTCTGCGATCGGACTCGCCGAGTCCATAGGGGGGACTCGTCGAGTCCATGTGTATCTTCAACCAACTCGGCGAGTCATGTTCATGCACTCGGCGAGTAGGGTCGAATGAGTGCAGAATTTCGATTCAGTTGCTGGAAAATGAATTAGAAACATTACCCTAAACTGTTTTAGTTAATATAAACTTGTTTTTGGTGGTGTAATGTTTTGCTAATTCATTTACAACAACTAGTTATCAAAATTACAAAGTTTTATGTAATTTTTGATTATGTTCATATTCATGTTCTTGTTCTTATGAAGTTTTAGATGATCATAGGAATTATGTGTAACCTATTTGGTAGTTTAATTCTTGATCATAATGTGTTTTAATGGAGTCCATAACTTATCCTTAAGTTATGGAAAACCAAGAGTCACACTTGAGTTAAAACCATTAAGAAAAACACAAGAGTTATAAAAATGAAGAGTCTTCATTTTATGACTCTATTAAACTCATAAGTTACAAGAAATGAAAAAAGTTTTGAAAGTTACAAAACTTGCCCTCAAGTTTTGGAACAAGTAAAGTTAAGTTAAAACTTTAGTTCCAACCCCTAGAATTTTAAAAGTTAAAATTCAACCCTTATACTTATATTATGATAATTTAATAATTATATATATATGTATAAGAATAAAGTCGTCTTACCGCTAGTACGCCTCATTCACGAAGCCGGTCTATAAGGTGGGTATAAGGTTGTTGCCTATAAAATGGTGACTTAATGGGTGTATATTCTCACCCACCGCTTACTTGACTGGTGGAGGGTCGTTAGCCGAACGGGTAAGACAAGGACTTATAAATTCTCATTCAAAGTATGATGAATATATAAAGTAACTAAATGTTTATTAAATTCCCAATCTTAGTTACTTTAGGAAAAATGTGAATAAGGTGCTAATCCATGAAATTACACTTTACACTTTGTCTGAGTCGTTAGTGGAGCGTGTGTGGTTAACCGGCACACTAACTTGGACTTAACGAGGTTGGTAAAGGGTGACTTAAGGTTTATTATAGTATCGGTGGAGCGTGTGTGGTTTACCGGCACATCGATTGAGTGATAAACTTTAAGGGTACCAAGTGATTTGCATGGTTACTTCACACCTCGTTTTGTGATCCTCGGCATCCCAGTCACAAAACCTGGAGGGCACCCCCGAGATCGAAACATGCCTTTGAAAAGTTCATTGGATCTCAAAGAATCTATGAATTTCTAAAACCAATAAAAACTAAATATTTAATATTTCGGTTTTCGTGGTGGAAATTGGTGAATCGTCATTCACCTACCTTTCAAATATAGTATAGCTTAGATTACGGCATACCTCTTCTAAGTTATATTATATTGTGATTGGATCCTAGCCTTAATATTACATTTGGGTGTTTTATTAAGGACTCTCTTAAATCTAAACTAAACTTGTTCTTCTTTTCAGATGTCTTCAAACAATGCTTCTGGCTCGAATCCTAATGGCTCCTTTACTCTTATGAGTCTGTGTGGGAAAGTCACCTTTGATGGATCCAACTTCAATAAGTGGATCAGAAACATCAGGATGATTACTCGCTACGAGGACAAAGAATATGTCCTTGACAAGGAGCTTAAGGAAATTGACGAGTCCACTGCAACTCCCCAGGAGATCGCTGACTTTCATACTCATGAAAGAGATGCAACCAAGGTGGCTTGCATCATGTTAGCCACCATGACAGCTGAACTCCAAAAGTCTTATGAAGACTTCTACCCTTATGAAATGCACCAAGATTTGATGGAAAGATACCATCAAAGTGCACGACAAGAGAGGTACGAAGTCATCTGCTCCATGATAACGACCATGATGAAGGACGGAGAGTCCGTCACGAGCCACATGCAGAAAATGCAAAGGTATGTGGATCGGTTGCTGAAGCTAAATGTGAACTTCCCTGAGGAGCTTGCAATAGATATCATTTTGCACTCCTTACCATCGTGCTATGATCAATTCCGCATGACATATCACATGAACAAGGAAGAGGTCACCCTCAGCAAACTTTAGGGACTTCTCAAGACCGCAGAAACAGGTCTTAAGGGGAAGTCGGTTGCTATCACTCCTACTCCAGAAACAACTCCGGTCTTGGCAATCGGGCAGAGTCGAGGGAGGAAGAGAAAGAGATCTTCAAAGGGTACCAAGGCTCGGACCCTTGATGGCTCTTCTTCAAGTGGAACCAAGAAAGGTTTCACTACTCCTTCTTCTGACCCAAAAGAGGCTGAATGCTTCTATTGCCACGAAAAAGCTCATTGGAAGCGGAACTGCCCAAAGTACCAGCAAGATGTGAAGGATGGGAAAGTCAAACCCAACCATGTAGGTATTTACACTATCATTTCTAATAACTCACCCCATTCGAAATCTTGGGTCCTTGATACAGGTTGCGGTATTCATATTTGTTGTGACTTGCAGGGACTAGGAAGAAGTGAGAATGTGGAGCAAGGAAGAATAAACTTAATCATGGGGAATAGGAAAGTTACACCTGTCACCAAGATTGGAGTTTATACTTTATCGCTAAGTAGTGGGTTAAATTTAGATTTGAATAAATGTTGTTATTCGCCAGAAATGGCAAGAAATATTATTTCCTTTCATGCATTGTACAAACAAGGTTTCACCTTTTCGTTTGATAATGAAGTTGGTTCGATTAATGCTTTCTTTAATAATGTACTTTATTTTAAAGCATTACCTTGTGATGGTGTGTATGAAGCTGTATCTATTGTAGATAACTTAGGAAATAATGTTTTGTGTATTGATTCTACTAATAATAATAACTTGGATAAAGCATCATTATGGCATTGTCGTCTTGGACATATAAGCAAGAAACGCATAGGCCAACTCCAAAAGGATGGAGTCTTGGAGTCGTTTGACCTAAAGTCAAATGATAGTTGCGAATCATGCTTACTTGGAAAAATGACAAAGTCACCCTTCACAGGCTCATGTGAAAGGGGTGAAGGTTTGTTGGACCTTATACACACGGATGTGTGTGGACCATTCAAACATGCCACAAGGGATGCTAATAGTTATTATTTGACTTTTACCGATGATTACAGTAGATATGGATATGTCTACTTAATCAAGCATAAGTCAGAGACTTTCGAGAAGTTTAAGGAATTTAAACAGGAAGTCGAGAATCAATTGGGCAGGAACATTAAGATGCTTCGATCCGATCGAGGTGGTGAGTATCTTAGTTCAGAGTTCCTCGACTATCTAAAGGAATGTGGGATTGTCTCACAATTGACACCTCCCAGGACACCGCAGTTGAATGGTGTGGCTGAGAGGCGTAATCGAACCTTGTTGGACATGGTTCGTTCCATGATGAGTCGAGCTTCGCTACCAATCTCATTCTGGGGGTATGCCTTAGAGACTGCCGCCCATATCCTTAATCTAGTCCCTACAAAGAAAGTTACCAAAACTCCTCACGAGATGTGGACTGGTAAAGTACCTAAACTAGACCACATCAAGATTTAGGGATGCGAGGCTTTCGTGAGACGCGAGACTCATGATAAGCTCGAACCCCGAAGCGAGAGGTGTATTTTCATCGGCTACCCACAGCATTCCTTTGGTTACCTCTTCTACAGACCTAGTGACAACGTGGTCTTTGTAGCAAGAAGAGGAGTCTTTCGAGAGAGAGAGTTTACAAGCCAAGGAGACAGTGGGAGGCAAGTTGATCTTGAAGAAATTCAAGAGTCAAGTGGTGAAGGAACTTCAAACTCTAGCCCTCAACTTGAGGAGGAAACTCCTGTTGAGCCAATTGACGAATCTGTACCTCTGAGGCGTTCCACGAGAGTTAGGAGTGCACCTGAGCATTACTATGGATTCCATATTACTGCAGAAGGTGAGACACTTATTAGTGATGAGACACTAGTAAGTCAAGATGACCCTAACAGCTACGAGGAAGCCATGGCAAGCCCCGAGTCTGCCAAATGGAAAGAGGCTATGGATAGCGAGATACAATCCATGTATGACAATCAAGTTTGGAACTTGGTTGAGAATGTACTAGGTCGAAAGACTGTAGGGTGAAAATGGGTTTTCAAGAAGAAGACCGACATGGATGGTAAAGTACACACTTATAAGGCTAGACTGGTTGCAAAGGGCTTCTCTCAAATTCCTGGAGTGGACTATGATGAGACCTTTTCTCCGGTAGCCAAGATTAAGTCTATTCGGGTTCTGTTAGCCATAGCCGCATTTCATGACTATGAAATTTGGCAAATGGATGTCAAAACCGCTTTCCTTAATGGGAAGTTGGCTGAAGATGTTTACATGAGTCAGCCAGAGGGTTTTGTCAGTAACGAGTACCCTAATAGAGTGTGTAAGCTTGAGAAATCCATGTATGGATTAAAGCAAGCACCTCGCAGATGGAATCTTTGCTTTGATGAAAAGGTCAAGGAATTTGGCTTTTCTAGGAGTGAAGATGAATCTTGTGTATATGTCAAGGCTAGTGGGAGTATAGTTAGCTTTTTGGTATTGTATGTGGATGACATACTACTCATAGGAAACGACATTCCAACCCTGCAGGAAGTAAAGTCCTGGCTTGGAAAGTGTTTCGCTATGAAGGACCTTGGAGAAGCTGCATATATCTTGGGGATAAGTATTTTGAGAGATCGGAGTAAAAGACTAATTGGACTTAGTCAAAGTACATAAGGATTTTGAGATTCAGAATGCAAGACTCCAAGAAAGGAGAGGTGCCCATCCAGAGTAGCGCCAAGCTGAGTAAGACACAAAGCCCTAGCACTGAGGCTGAGATAGCAGAAATGAGTCGATTACCTTATGCTTCGGCTGTAGGTTCGATCATGTATGCTATGACGTGTACTCGACCTGATGTAGCCTTTGCCTTGAGCATGGTTAGCAGGTTTCAGGGGAATCCTGGCAAGGCACACTGGACTGCGGTAAAGAATATTCTCAACTACCTACGAAGGACTAAGGACTGGGTCCTTACCCTCGGTGGAAGTGATGACTTGAGAGTTGTAGGGTATAGTGATGCTAGCTTCCAAACTGATAGGAATAACTTCCGCTCTCAGTCGGGCTGGGTCTTTACCCTAAATGGAGGAGCAATTTCTTGGAAGAGTTCCAAGCAAGAGACAGTGGCAGATTCTACTTGTGAATCAGAGTATATTGCAGCTAGCGAAGCAGCAAAGGAGGCGTTATGGCTGAGGAACTTCATTGGAGACCTTGGAGTTGTACCAGCTATTAAAGAGCCGATGGAAATTTTCTGTGATAGTGAAAGTGCTGTTGCCTTAGCCAAGGAACCAAGGGATCACGGGAGATCCAGACACATCGACAGAAAATACCATTTCATCAGACATCGGATCGAAGAAGGACTCCTCGTGGCAAAGAGGGTATCATCAGATGAGAATCCGGCAGATCCCCTCACGAAGGGACTGACTCGGGTTAAGCATCTCCAGCATGCTCGGAGCAAAGGGCTGAAGGATGATATTAGATTTAGTAGTTAGATAATCTCGAAATTTGTAAAGTGTAATTGACATTTGATGATGAATAAAAGTGTTTTATTTATGAGTAAAGTGTTGCTATCTCTTGTCGATCGTTTACTATATTTCTTTTGCATGTTTTGACTTCCAGAATAATTTTGTTTGGTATAACATATTATTCAAACCTCCACAGTCGGTCATATGTCGGAAGTAGGTATGAATCAAGACTGTCATGTTTGATTGTAGAGGTCTAGGACAAGGCTACAACAATCATGAGTGCTCATAAGTTCTGAGCATTGGACTCAACCCACGCTCACTGGAATCACTTCATGGAATTCTATCTCGAGTGATCGTGAGACGGTAATATCATATAAGTCTTTAAACCTAGAGATATGATTTGTTACTTACGAGTTGGTTATGCATTAATTGTACGAAAAACGCATTGCTAACTCGATGTTATAAAATCGTGCTCTTATGTGTAATTCAATAAGTAGTAGAACAAACATATGAGTCGAAGTTTATCTGTTCCTTCTTGGATTGGAAGCTGATATCTGGGCCCCTCGATGATTTTGTTTTGACCTATGTACCGGGCCCGGTCAGAACTAAATTGATGTGTTCAATAAAGTTCTTTGTCAAACAAATCGGAAATCGGGAAACAAATGTTGGACAATAAGTAAGACATTGTTCCATGTATTTGTCCGACTGATATCTAGAACATAGGATTATATGATAACTTATCTTAAATGGCGTACCATCATCTTCTCAAGTTTCGAGAAACCTTGTAAAGAGCTACGATTGCCGATCGGTTCCTGAAGTCATACTTGCAGTAATAGTTACTAGACTTATCCAAGTGGGAGACTGTTGGATAAGGTGTCTAAGTCCATAACTATTTCTGGTATGTACTTGACCCGACCCGGCATGGTCCATTTGGGTTGCATGGCACCATGCAATTGGATAAACTAAATGAGAGAAATAACGCTTGGAGATTATTAATATATTATAAGTTCTAATATATTAATAATATTATTTGATTAGTTTGATCAAGAATTAATTTAGAATTAATTAAGTGATCAAAAGATAACTAATTAAATATATGGGTTGATTAAGTAAATCATCCATATCTTGTATAGTGGGCTAAAAGGCTCCATGGATCATCAAGTTGGGTTCCACCCATAGGATGCTCCATGCATGCTCCATGGGAGTTACAAACCCATGGGTCATGGAAATGAAGAGTCATGACACATTAGGGTTTAACCCTAGATGTGTCAACACTATATAAGGAATATGATCTCCTCCCAAATCGGTTACACTAAGAAATAGAGGGCTTAGCCGATTTAAAGAAGTGAGTATTCTCTCATAAGTTCTTCCAAGAGCATTTGGTGTTGTGTGAAGCATTTGAGGCATCACCACTTGAGGTGCTAGGCTCATAAGGTTTCAAGGAACACAAGCAACAACAAGGTAAGTTATTCTATCTATACTTTATGTTAAAATTGTTTCCCATGTATGCTAGATAGGATATAACCTTGGAATTCAACTTTGCATGACAAATTAGACAAACATAGATCCAAGGTTATTACGGTTGCATGTACACTTAGGAAGTGTTAGAATGCTCAAAACCCATCAGTTACATCACTATTTGTAAAGTGCATATCAATTATATGTAATCAAAACAGGATTGGCCTTCGAATAAGTGACCTTAACTCCAAATTGAAAAGGAACATGGGTAAAGAAAAAATTCGCAGATTCTAACTCTATGACATCCTAGTTACATATAACCTTAGTGTATCCACTTAGCAACTATTAACTTAGTAATGAAGATCCTTTTTAGTTATCGAGTAAATAATTATTGTACACAAAATACTCCTATAGTATTTCTAGACTTATGTTCTGTTATAGTGTTCTCATTGTGGTAGTGTTCATAAGTTTTTAGACTTATTGCAACATCACAACCATTCTTGGGCATGAGCTAATCACTCCTAGGATCAGCATACTTGATCAGGCCATGCCACTCCCAAGACTGACCATACATCCCCGAGCTTACTTGTGATATTTAACAACCGTAATACTTTTGTTCTTGTCATCGTGACACGGATTTTAGTATGAATGCAAATGTGTACACGTAGTTAAATATTTTATTATTTAAAAGTACAAACTCTTGGTCATAGTATTTTTAATCCCATTGTATTTATATTTAATATATCTTTTATGGGTTGATATACTCAATTCACTATAAACAATGCGTTGATACCAATCTGTCACACCCCCAAAACTAAGAACGGTAGAAACGTTCTGGGTCGGAGGACGTTATGTAATGTATCACAACAATGCAACGTAGTAAACAAGAAACAACATCATCCATTGGATTAATAATATAATTTTAAATACATGTTGTTCTTTCATAGTATAAAACAACATAATGAATGTTCAAAATAAAAGACGAGTCTTGACTGCTCCATCTTCACAAAACCTGGTCGTCGTACCTGCCTATTTGTGACCTGAGAATACAAGTTATTTTGAAAGCGAGTATCAGCAATAAAGCTGGTGAATTCATAAGTATTAATGTGTCTTCGATTTGTAAAACTGTAAATAAAGACTTGTAAATGTTTGGAGAAAAGTTTGTATAAGTATGAGAATGTTTGTAAGTAATTGTAAACGTTTGAAAACCCTAGAAAATCCCATATTTCCTACTAGTATAAAAGGTAGTCTTCTACCAAGACCCAACTGTTTTGAAAGTAGACTTCTACCAAGACTCGACTGTTTTGTATGTTTTGCAAGCCGTGAACATCCACATTACGATTATATGATCATGTATACCCAATATAACTATCACCTTTTGTTTAAAACAATGCGTTAGTGATTCATTGGTATAGTTAGATCCTGTACTTGTTCCATGCTATAGGACCTTATTATGTTTGTTCTGTTATCGTGCATTGTATCTTCCTCCCTGTTTCTCTTTATTGTATGTTCTCTTATGTTATCGTGTATTGTAATTGGATTTCTCTAATTGTATCTCTTCATATAGTATGTATTGTATTAGTATAGACTCATGAAGGAACTGACTCTTGTGGGATTCCTTGTACTTGGAATAGTAAGTAGTATCTCCTAACTATACCTATTATAGTTACTAGTAATGTACGTGTATAACCGAAAGTATGCCTTTGCTACCCAAAGGTACTAAACCGACTGATGGAACTTTTATGTCTACATATGTATACATGATATATAACTAATATTTAGATGACATTCGGCCGAATAACTGATACCCTAAGGCCACATCCCAACGAGGAAAAGGAAATAAAGCGAGCTAGCTGTCCTAAGTCCTTTAAACATTACTTATATAACTATACATATATGGGCATGCATTTGACAATATAAAAGTATAAAAGAAGTTTTGCAATACCTTTGAAAAGTTTAATAACAAAGAAATGATGACTTGATGTCAGTTTATAAACGATTTGAAAGTAGTTTGTTTGATAAGAACAGTTTAAAGTATAAGAAGTCTATTGTTTAAAACACAATTGTAACAGAGTTTGAAAGGAAACATACAATATGGAAGACAGTTTGATAGAGAGTTTTAACCTGTAAAAATGTTTGAGAAAGTCATTTCAAGTAATATGTTTGGTAAAACAGCTAAAAGTGTAGTAAATCCATTTGTATACTAGTTATTAATCACATGTGATTGATCTAATAACTAACATGGTTCAACCTGTATTGCCCCCGCCCCCATAAAGCATTTAAAAAATTTTAAAAACATTTCAAAGGTTAATTAAGGGGTATGAACTCACTTGATTGAAGTAGTCGAGAGAAGAATCGAGCAGAACTTCGACTAGAGAGAGTTGAAATCTCGGGATTTTTGGGGATCTCGGGAGTCTAGGACTTCCTTCGGGACTCGAGTATGAAAAACCGGGGGTTTGGGAAGGCTTATCGAGGTAATCACGTAGAGTAACGTCTCTTAGATGGAACGAGATGAGCACAAAACCCGACACCCTTAAGCGTCTGTTTATAGGGGCTGATTTGGCATCACATGTCGTGAGTTTCAGATTTCTCAAGTCGTGAGGCTTAGTCAGGCTTATCCTCTTCGAAGAGTTAACGTGTCTGACACTCTGGAACCCATCAATCACGAGCTGACATCGTGAGCATGGTTCCCTCATGTCGTGAGGTTGAGTCAGCCTCGGGTTTTGCGTCCCGAACTTGTTAAATCCATAACTTGTGTGTACGTGCTCCGATTTCAACGTTCTTTATATGCACGCACAGGTGTGAAAAGGCTCTACAACTCTCGTTTAGACTTCGTCGGCTAATTTTGACTTTCTTTATAATATTATATTTTTAACAGGTCGGGACAGGAAAAGTCCATTAAAAATCCGTAGCTTCTTAATCTGGTGTCCGTCTTCGTCAGACTTTTTACCGTTGCGCTAATATTGTTGAGACCTTCGATTCTCGTTTAGGTTGTTTTGGCCAAAAGTCTCTCGATCTCTATTTCGAGTTTTTAGTTGTCTACTGCTATATCCGGATCTTGGAAAAATCATAACTTCCTCATATGAAGTCAGATTTGGATGTTCTTTTTACGTACGTTTACGGTTTAATGATGCCTACAACTTTCATTTAGATACCTAAGGCTAAAATGTATTGTATTGAAACTTTGCATTTTACATCTATCAGTGTTGCTGGTTTTTGCTGCAAATCTTAGATTGGTCATAACTTCTTCGTTATAACTTGGATTATAGTGTTCTTTATATGTATGAAACCTTGATACGATCCCTACCACCTTATTTAACCCAAATAAGATTTTAGGAAAGTTAAATTTTTACCTAAATTTGACTGGTGTTACATTACATTGTCTCGAAATATGGGGTTGTCACAGCAGGAGACGAGGAGATGAAGAAAACCCGGTACCATGACATATTCAGAGCTGAC
Source organism: Lactuca saligna (assembly GCF_052625555.1). Classification (NCBI taxonomy): domain Eukaryota; kingdom Viridiplantae; phylum Streptophyta; class Magnoliopsida; order Asterales; family Asteraceae; genus Lactuca; species Lactuca saligna. The sequence continues at coordinate 154,678,070 of NC_136419.1, forward strand.
ATTCGGAAACATGTCAGCTACTTAGCATGCCCGAATTTGGATGACATTATATGCAAGGGAGAGAGAGATTGATATAGATCACATTAGAAAGAGGAAGGCAGAGACTAGGCAATTTACTGGGGTTTCGGGGAAGAAACCCAAGGGATTCGACTCTAGGTCGAAGGGTGAGCAGGTCCGGTGTGACAACCCGAAATTTTCATTCGGACAAACTCTAAATTCAATCACTTCAATTAAAAGTCAATTACATTTCTAATAATTGTTAGCCAAATTAAAAGTCCGTTTGAGTGTTTTTAGTGTTTATTCCTTAAACGAACGAAGGAAAGGAAGTACCATCTCGAGTCTTGGAGTTGCAAAACCACACATACCACCCTAATAAGGAGTTCACGGCCAATCTATTACAGTTTGGGCCGTAAACTCCCTTGTGGCCGTGAACTCATGCCTTAGGCATGAGTTTACTCCCCAAACTCCTCATTTCTTACTTCCCTTCTAGAGTTTACTCCCCATTCTCTCTCAAATATCATCCCGTTCTTCACTCGATCTTCCGAAAACGTAAGTGTTTCTTGACTTGATTTGTTGTTATATGTCACACCCCCAAACCAGAACGGCGGAATCGTTTGAGGGTGGATGACTTCATGTAGTGTAACAACCCGAAATTTCTGCATCATTTCAATGTAACTCTTTCACGCAACCGATCGTCGTTCCGATTTCCGATTTCCGATCTTCCGTTTAATTGAGTCATTATAAAGTACGCATTTAAAATGACTTAATGAGTGTCTTAATACATTTAAAAATCATTTTAACACTCTACTTTAGTGATCGGAATAATTCTAGAATTTACCGTATCGGGTTACGGTAACTCAATCGGGTACGACCAAAAACCCCGTCTAACGCCGGTATCGGGTAAAATTCCACCGTGTACAAAACTTGAACACTATATAAATGTGTTTAAGACTTCATTTGAAGCCTTTTGGCAAGTTTCTCACTAAAACTCTTACAACCTCTCTCCTCAAGCTAGAATTAAGGTCCAAATCACAAGTTTAAGGCTTCAAATCTTTAAGGTAACCTCCCTGACATGTTATTCAACACCTTTAGCCTTCAAATTGATGAAATAATTGAGTTTTAGGTCCATGAACATGAGTTTACGGCCAAGGAACAAGCTTGGGCCGTAAACTCCATTTAATGGGGTTTTAAGCCCTTAAACTCCTTCCTAAACTCAATTGGACTTTAGATATGGCTATGGGACTTCAAGATATGGACTTAGAACATTTAAAACTATGATTTTGAGCCATTTAAAGGAGTTTACAGCCAAGGCATAAGCTTAGGCCGTAAACTCAAGTAAAAGGGGTTTTTCATGCCCTAAAACCCTTCCAAATCACTCCTATGGCTTAGATATGAATTGTAGGACCTTGGTTTTAGCATTTGGACACTTGAAACATGAATTTTGTGGGACTTATGTGAGTTTACGGTCAAGGATAGTGCTTGGGCCGTAAACTCCCCAAAATGTGACATAAATCCAATTCTAAGGTGTTAGGAAGCCATCCAACACCACCAAAAGCCTTGGAATAAATCAAGGGACCAACCAAAAATGCTTTAAGGGTCTAAAACACATCATTTGTGGGACTTATAAGGGTTTACGGCCAAGGCTTGTTCTTGGGCCGTAAACTCCAAAACTTTTGGTGTTAGAATGCAAACTAAACACCCCTAAATCCTTTAGATGAATTTTAGAAGCCCTTCTATGCAAGTTTTAGACCTTGAAACACTTTGTATGACCCTACATTAGAGTTTACGGCCATGAGGAGGGTCTCATGGGCCGTAAACTCCATAACACCCCTCAAATGTCACATAAAAATCATACTAGGTCTTGGAATAATCTTATGAATCACATGTGATTAGTTTTAACAACATTTGACACCTATTTCATGAAGATTAAGGAGTTTACGGCCAGGAGCCTATACTGGGCCGTAAACTCCCATAAAATAAGCATTTTGATGATTTGAATTCAGTCCAAGTGTTCCAAAACAATTTAGAAAATCCATTCTAGCAACCTCTAAGTCCATTTGAGCCCTTAAACCCCCAAAACCACACCAACATGAGTTTACGGCCGTAAACTCATGTGTGAGTGTGTTTCATGGTTGTAAACTCATTTAAATGTTTACTCATGGAGAGTAAACTCAAGTCCCAAGTCCCTAGTGCCATTACAAGTCCGAAGATGTCACCCGGGTCACTCCAAACGCTCGTTTTGAGGTATTTAACCTCATTGGAGTGTAATGTTCCATATGATTAGTGAATGTATCTGTAATTATATATATATGGACATTATATCATTTTACATAGGGTCATCGCGAGTAATCAAACCCCGAACCGACGTCTAGCATTCAAAACCGACACGTTTCCGAGTCCGGTGAGTTCATACCCCTACCCTTTTTCACTGTTTTCACTGTTTTCAGGGGGGAACACAAGCAAAGTACAAGGGAATTCTTGTACTCATAACATGTTTTCAAATGTGTGTTTCATATTCTTATGCTTTTATAACTGATAACTACAACTGATAACAGATCGAACATACAGATCACGTAACATATACTTGTGAAATAAGTCTTTAAACTAGTATGTTTTACATGTATTTCACAAATGGTTTTCCACATTTTATCAGTTAAAAGCATGACATTAAAACATTTGAATATAATACCTGTACACTGTTTTGTCCTCGGTAACACCCCATGCACATACGCGAGTGGAGGACTTTCATATTATTACTAGTAAATTTGTTTTTCCGGTATGATTGGAGACACATCCTCGGAGAACACTCCACCTGGATTACGCGAGTGGAGGACTACACCCATAACCAGAATCTCTGGTATTTAGAGAGCGTGACATGAGTGTATAGATCTATACGGGGCTGACTACCCCACACCTGGCTGCTAGCTACAGCCGAACCGAAATGGTTCAAGGGTGACGAAAGTCATAAGTATGTGGATGACTTATTGCCACATGTGGACTACTTATTGCCACATGTTTCAGTCTATTGTATGGTTATGGAACTCGCAATTAGGATAACAGAGATTTACTTACAGTAATAATGGATTACTTTATACATCGTTTACATCTTTCACATCTTTAATTACTGTAACTAACATTTAGGAAGGTACGGGACCTTCCTGGGAAAAACATAGAACCTAATCACGATTACATCTTTTACATCTTTCACATCGTTTACATAAGATACATACATGCAAGAAAGCATGGGGCTTTCCTGGGTAACACTTACATAACTAGAAAGAGACACAGAATGGATAATATTACATCTTGTACAATTTGTAACATAGAATAAGGAAAGTATGGGACTTTCCTGGTAACACATGATAAGTAAACAGAACAGTTTAACCAGTCAGATAACCAACTATACATTTTCACATGAGTAAACATGTTTTCAGTGTACAAACTTACTATACTTTACATTTGTGAAACAATAACCAACTTTTAAGAAAATACGGGATTTTCTTGGTGTACATAACATTTCAGAAACAGAAAGGAGATCGATACATTTTCGTACAACAAAACCGCTTATGAACTCACCAGCTTTATGCTGATTTTTCAAACCGCTTGTGTTCTCAGGTCAGTGTTAGAACAGGTACCCGAAGATCCTTTTGCATGAAGACGGTGTACATGAAGACCCGTTACATTTTGTCTATATATACTATGTATCACAACTGTACAAACTTTACTTTTGAAATAACTGTAAAACTGTTATTATGTAATGTAATGCTTGTTCTACTTTACTTACTATGTACATTGGATTTGATACTCAACACGGTAGTCAACCCCGGAAATGTATTCCGCCTTTGGTTTTCGGGGTGTGACAGATTGGTATCAGAGCCCTTGTTTATAGTGAATAAAGTGTACCAAACCTTACATGGTTAAACTATAAACACTAAAGGGCATAAGTGCTCTGATTTAAAAGTATCTTCAAAATATAAGTATTTTCAAAAGTATACAAGTATACCGAACCGTCGCCATCCGTAACCACAAGTAGAACGGAACATAAGTAAATGGGTGTTTTGTACTACGGTTAAACCTGGGCAGTTATGTAGTCGTGTCTAGGATCAATATAGCCTGGCCAACTATATTCATTCGAGACACGACCAACATGTGCTTGGGAGTGATTGTGGTATGTGACATGCCTAAAACTTACCCTAATATCCGAAACATCGAATCATTGTTGTAAACAACTCATGAAATACTATGGGAGTATTTCTTGACCTCGATCCTCTGTAATAATCCTCATTCGAGTAGTTCTCTGTGATCACTCTTAGCGATAAATTATCTGTTCGATAACTCTTTCCTGCTTTATCGCTTACTCGAATCATATAACTGTCATGTCTATCGATTCAATGTAGAGGACTTACCATCCTCTCTTTCTTGATCTTATTAGATCAAGATGCCTCCCCGAAAGATACCTAGCTCAAAGAACAACAACAATCCTTCTTCGCCGCCACCTCCTCCCCAGTTTGACCTAGCATCAGTTCAGACAATGATGACAGCTGCAATGGTAGCAGCTATGTCACAAATGAACCCTAGTGGTTCGGGTGGTGGTACTCAATCTCAAAACCCTGAGGGTAGCCAGGGACACCAAAGAGGGGGTTCCTATAAGGATTTCATGAATGCGAAACCAAAATCCTTTAATGGCGCTGGAGGTGTCATTTCCTTATCTCGATGGTTCGAGAAAATCGAATCCATCTTTGAAATCTGTGCTTGTGCGGAATCCGATAAAGTCAAATTTGCAGCTTGTACCTTCGCGGATAAAGCTTTGACTTGGTGGAATGGCCGAGTCAAATCTCTGACCTTACCCACAGCTAATGCCATGGGCTGGGAAGCCATGAAGGAACTTCTCATTGCTGAGTATTGCCCCCGTGGTGAAATGCAGAAATTAGAGCACGAGCTCTGGAACCTGAAGATGAAAGGTTCCGACATTGCTGCATATACTTCCCGATTTGATGATCTCGCACTTCTCTTCCCGGGGTTAGTCACTCCTGAAAACAAAAAGATCGAAAGGTTCGTTTGGGGATTATCTCAACCAATAAAGAGTCATGTTTTGACTGCTCGTCCGGATACCTATGATAGTGCCAAGACCCTAGCACAAATTCTGATTGATCACAACGACGATGTCAAGGAAATCACTACCACTTCTGAGCCGACTCAAAGGAGTGGTGAAAAGAGGAAATTCTGGAAAAAGAAGAAAGGTCAATCTTCTCAAGGATCATCTAAGAAACAACAAACGGTAGCAGTCCATGCTGCTACTGCTACTCCTGTTGCTGTTGTTTCTGCTATGGGATCCACAGCCTCAACTCCTACCAGTAAATATGCTGGTAACCTTCCTTTGTGTGACAAGTGTAAGTACCACCATCATCCTGGTCCCTGTCGAGAATTGTCTTGCTCCAACTGTGGTAAGAAAGGGCACACAGTTCGATACTGCAGAACCCCTACTCAATCAGCTAACCAATCATCGGGAGCAGGTGTCAGTCAATCCTGCTACAACTGTGGCGAAGTTGGGCACTTTAAAAGGGATTGTCCCAAGAAGTCAACTGCTGGTAACACTGGAAGGGTCCTAACCATGGGGCGGGAGGAAGCAGTTGCTGATCCCACTGTTGTTTCTGGTACGTTCCTTCTCGACAATTCACATGCTAGTATTCTTTTCGATTCGGGTGCTGAAAGGAGCTTTGTTAGTCATGCATTCAAACGTAATCTAAAATCAAATCCCCAACCACTAACTGAAACGTTTACCGTCGAGATGGCTAATGGTGAGAAAGAAAGCGCTAACGACGTATTCATAGGTTGTACGCTCACCCTAAATGATCACTCATTTCCTATAGACCTCATGCCTGTTTCCATTAAGAGCTTTGATGTTATCATTGGCATGGATTGGTTGAGTCCCAATCATGCTGACATTCTTTGTTACGAAAAAGCTATCCGTCTCAATCTTCCTTCGAATCAAACTCTCATAATCTATGGCGATAAACCCAGTTCCAACCTTCATATCATTTCTTGCATCAAAGCTCGAAAACTCCTTCGAAAGGAATGTGTTGCATTCTTAGCTCATGTGATCAACGAGAAACAAGAAGTTAGAGACCTCGCGAGCATTCTTGAAGTCTGTAACTTTCCCGATGTGTTTCCCGAAGAACTTCCAGGGATTCCTCCCGAACGTCAGGTCGAGTTCCGTATTGACCTAATTCATGGAGCTACTCCCGTAGCAAAATCCCCGTATCGCTTAGCTCCCGCAGAAATGCAAGAGTTATCCAGTCAACTCAATGAGTTGCTCAGTAAAGGATTCATTAAACCGAGTTCCTCACCCTGGGGAGTTCCGATTCTGTTTGTCAAAAAGAAAGATGGATCCTTTCGGATGTGTATCGACTACCGTGAGCTGAACAAGTTAACCGTTAAGAACCGATATCCTCTTCCAAGAATAGACGACCTCTTCGATCAACTCCAGGGAGCCAGTTACTTCTCTAAGATAGACCTTCGATCAGGGTACCATCAGTTACGAGTCCAGGAGAATGATGTTCCCAAGACAGCTTTTAGGACTCGGTATGGACACTACGAGTTTGTAGTGATGCCCTTCGGACTAACCAATGCACCGGCTGTGTTCATGGATCTGATGAACCGGGTGTACCGTCCTTTCTTAGACAAATTCGTTATCGTGTTCATTGATGACATCCTCGTCTACTCCCGAAGTGAAGAAGACCATAAACAGCACTTGAGGCTAGTGTTAGAAACTCTTAGATCCGAAAAGCTTTACGCAAAATTTTCCAAATGTGAATTCTGGTTACGGAAGGTAACTTTCCTCGGTCATGTAGTAAGCGAGGAGGGAATTCATGTAGATCCTTCCAAGATTAAAGCGATAGAGAGTTGGTTGGCACCGAAAACGCCCACGGAAATTCATCAATTCTTGGGTCTCGCCGGCTACTATCGACGATTCATTCAGAACTTTTCCAAAATCGCCAAACCGTTAACCACTCTAACACAGAAAGGTGTACCCTTTTGTTGGAGTGAGAAGCAAGAAACTGCATTCCAAACGTTGAAGAGGGCCGTATGCAGCGTGCCTGTTCTGTCTCTGCCTGAAGGGACAGAGGACTTCATTGTCTTCTGCGATGCGTCTAATCAAGGTTTGGGCTGTGTGCTTATGCAAAGAGGAAAGGTGATTGCCTATGCCTCTAGACAGCTGAAAACACACGAAGTCAACTATACCACACAGGACTTGGAGCTAGGAGCAGTAGTCTTCGCATTGAAGATTTGGAGACATTATCTCTACGGAACCAAGTGCACAATTTTCACTGATCACAAGAGTCTGCAGCACATCTTTAATCAAAAAGATTTAAACATGAGGCAACAACGATGGGTAGAATTACTCAGTGACTATGAGTGTGAAATCCGTTACCACCCCGGCAAGGCCAATGTGGTAGCAGATGCCCTTAGCCGAAAGGATAGTACAAGCCACAAAGTGAAGAACCAGACGATGACCATCCATTCCAACTTACCTACGCAAATCCGAGAAGCTCAGTATGCAGCCCTCAAACCTGAAAACGTGTCAGATGAAACCTTGAGAGGAATGGAAAAGAAACTTGAGATCAGAGGTGACGGAGTTCACTGTTTCATGAATCGAATCTGGATTCCCAAATCCGGTGGATTCAGGGAATTAGTCAGGGAGGAAGCACATAGAACCAAATACTCTGTTCACCCAGGTTCGGACAAGATGTATCTGGATCTCAAGAAACAATACTGGTGGCCAAACATGAAAGCTGAGATAGCTACATTCGTGGGCAAGTGTCTGACTTGCGCCAAAGTCAAAGTCGAACATCAGAAACCTTCAGGTCTACTCCAACAACCCGAGATTCCCGAATGGAAATGGGAGATGATTACTATGGACTTCATCACCAAACTACCCAAGTGTTCTAGTGGGTACGATACCATTTGGGTAATTGTCGACCGTTTGACAAAATCCGCTCACTGCATCCCGATCAAAGAATCATACAAGATGGAGAGACTCGCGCGAATCTACATCCAGGAGGTAGTGCGGCTACACGGAGTACCTGTTTCCATTATCTCTGATCGAGATAGTAGGTTTACCTCCAGATTCTGGCAATCTCTTCAGAAAGCCCTTGGAACCAAATTAGATATGAGCACGGCGTATCATCCTCAGACCGATGGACAGAGTGAGAGAACAGTCCAAACCCTGGAGGACATGCTTCGGGCATGTGTCATTGACTTTGGAAAGTCGTGGGATACACACCTATCCTTGATCGAATTCTCATACAACAACAGTTACCACACCAGCATTAGGGCTGCTCCGTTCGAAGCCCTATACGGTCGTAAGTGCAGATCTCCTCTGTGCTAGGCCGAGGTGGGGGATACACAGTTAGCCAGGAGTCGAGTCCCTAAAAGTGCTCTCACTGGTCCTGAAATCATCCGCGAAACCACCGAAAAGATCATTCAAATCCGTAACCGACTGAAAGCCTCACGTGATCGTCAAAAGAGTTACGCTGATAATCGTCGGAAACCACTAGAATTCTAGGTTGGAGATCGTGTCCTGTTGAAAGTCTCGCCCAAAAAAGGCACTGTACGCTTTGGCAAGCGTGGTAAACTTAATCCGAGGTACATTGGACCCTTTGAGATCCTCTCCAGGATTGGTCCAGTTGCTTATAAACTTCATTTACCTCACGAACTCAGTAACATTCATCCTGTCTTTCATGTTTCAAATCTTAAAAAGTGCCTATCCGATGAAACTCTAACAATTCCCTTAGACGAGATCGAGATCAATGAAAACCTCAACTTTGTGGAGGAACCGATCGAAATCATGGATCGAGAAGTCAAACGTACAAAACAAAGTCGCATCCCGTTAGTGAAGGTTCGCTGGAATGCCATGCGGGGACCGGAATTCACTTGGGAACGGGAAGACTCAATGAAACAGAAGTATCCACAACTATTTTCTTATCCATGATTTGTATCTTGTCTTATGTTCTAAACTTGAATTTCGGGATGAAATTCCCTCTAACGGGGGGATAATGTAACAACCCGAAATTTCTGCATCATTTCAATGTAACTCTTTCGCGCAACCGATCGTCGTTCCGATTTCCGATTTCCGATCTTCCGTTTAATTGAGTCATTATAAAGTACGCATTTAAAATGACTTAATGAGTGTCTTAATACATTTAAAAATCATTTTAACACTTTACTTTAGTGATCGGAATAATTCTAGAATTTACCGTATCGGGTTACGGTAACTCAATCGGGTACGACCAAAAACCCCGTCTAACGCCGGTATCGGGTAAAATTCCACCGTGTACAAAACTTGAACACTATATAAACGTGTTTAAGACTTCATTTGAAGCCTTTTGGCAAGTTTCTCACTAAAACTCTTACAACCTCTCTCCTCAAGCTAGAATTAAGGTCCAAATCACAAGTTTAAGGCTTCAAATCTTTAAGGTAACCTCCCTGACATGTTATTCAACACCTTTAGCCTTCAAATTGATGAAATAATTGAGTTTTAGGTCCAAGAACATGAGTTTACGGCCAAGGAACAAGCTTGGGCTGTAAACTCCATTTAATGGGGTTTTAAGCCCTTAAACTCCTTCCTAAACTCAATTGGACTTTAGATATGGCTATGGGACTTCAAGATATGGACTTAGAACATTTAAAACTATGATTTTGAGCCATTTAAAGGAGTTTACGGCCAAGGCATAAGCTTAGGCCGTAAACTCAAGTAAAAGGGGTTTTTCATGCCCTAAAACCCTTCCAAATCACTCCTATGGCTTAGATATGAATTGTAGGACCTTGGTTTTAGCATTTGGACACTTGAAACATGAATTTTGTGGGACTTATGAGAGTTTACGGCCAAGGATAGTGCTTGGGCCGTAAACTCCCCAAAATGTGACATAAATCCAATTCTAAGGTGTTAAGAAGCCATCCAACACCACCAAAAGCCTTGGAATAAATCAAGGGACCAACCAAAAATGCTTTAAGGGTCTAAAACACATCATTTGTGGGACTTATAAGGGTTTACAGCCAAGGATTGTTCTTGGGCCGTAAACTCCAAAACTTTTGGTGTTAGAATGCAAACTAAACACCCCTAAAGCCTTTAGATGAATTTTAGAAGCCCTTCTATGCAAGTTTTAGACCTTGAAACACTTTGTATGACCCTACATTAGAGTTTACGGCCATGAGGAGGGTCTCATGGGCCGTAAACTCCATAACACCCCTCAAATGTCACATAAAAATCATACTAGGTCTTGGAATAATCTTATGAATCACATGTGATTAGTTTTAACAACATTTGACACCTATTTCATGAAGATTAAGGAGTTTACGGCCAGGAGCCTGTACTGGGCCGTAAACTCCCATAAAATAAGCATTTTGATGATTTGAATTCAGTCCAAGTGTTCCAAGACAATTTAGAAAATCCATTCTAGCAACCTCTAAGTCCATTTGAGCCCTTAAACCCCCAAAACCACACCAACATGAGTTTATAGTCGTAAACTCATGTGTGAGTGTGTTTCATGGTTGTAAACTCATTTAAATGTTTACTCATGGAGAGTAAACTCAAGTCCCAAGTCCCTAGTGCCATTACAAGTCCGAAGATGTCACCCGGGTCACTCCAAACGCTCGTTTTGAGGTATTTAACCTCATTGGAGTGTAATGTTCCATATGATTAGTGAATGTATCTCTAATTGTATATATATGTACATTATATCATTTTACATAGGGTCATCGCGAGTAATCAAACCCCGAACCGACATCTAGCATTCAAAACCGACACGTTTCCGAATCCGGTGAGTTCATACCCCTACCCTTTTTCACTGTTTTCACTGTTTTCAGGGGGGGAACACAAGCAAAGTACAAGGGAATTCTTGTACTCATAACATGTTTTCAAATGTGTGTTTCATATTCTTATGCTTTTATAACTGATAACTACAACTGATAACAGATCGAACATACAGATCACGTAACATATACTTGTGAAATAAGTCTTTAAACTAGTATGTTTTACATGTATTTCACAAATGGTTTCCACATTTTATCAGTTAAAAGCATGACATTAAAACATTTGAATATAATACCTGTACACTGTTTTGTCCTCGGTAACACCCCATGCACATACGCGAGTGGAGGACTTTCATATTATTACTAGTAAATTTGTTATTCCGGTACGATTGGAGACACATCCTCGGAGAACACTCCACCTGGATTACGCGAGTGGAGGACTACACCCATAACCAGAATCTCTGGTATTTAGAGAGCGTGACTTGAGTGTATAGATCTATACGGGGCTGACTACCCCACACCTGGCTGCTAGCTACAGCCGAACCGAAATGGTTCAAGGGTGACGAAAGTCATAAGTATGTGGACGACTTATTGCCACATGTGGACTACTTATTGCCACAGGTTTCAGTCTGTTGTATGGTTATGGAACTTGCAATTAGGATAACAGAGATTTACTTACAGTAATAATGGATTACTTTATACATCGTTTACATCGTTTACATCTTTCACATCTTTTACTTACTGTAACTAACATTTAGGAAGGTACGGGACCTTCGTGAGAAAAACATAGAACCTAATCACGATTACATCTTTTACATTTTTCACATCGTTTACATAAGATACATACATGCAAGAAAGCATGGGGCTTTCCTGGGTAACACTTACATAACTAGAAAGAGATACAGAATGGATAATATTACATCTTGTACAATTTGTAACATACAATAAGGAAAGTATGGGACTTTCCTGGTAACACATGATAAGTAAACAGAACAGTTTAACCAGTCAGATAACCAACTATACATTTTCACATGAGTAAACATGTTTTCAGTGTACAAACTTACTATACTTTACATTTGTGAAACAATAACCCACTTTTGAGAAAATACGGGATTTTCTTGGTGTACATAACATTTCAAAAACAGAAAGGAAATCGATACATTTTCGTACAACAAAACCGCTTATGAACTCACCAGCTTTATGCTGATTTTTCAAACCGCTTGTGTTCTCAGGTCAGTGTTAGAACAGGTACCCGAAGATCCTTTTGCATGAAGACGGTGTACATGAAGACCCGTTACATTTTGTCTATATATACTATGTATCACAACTGTACAAACTTTACTTTTGAAACAACTGTAAAACTGTTATTATGTAATGTAATGCTTGTTCTACTTTACTTACTATGTACATTGGATTCGATACTCAACACGGTAGTCAACCCCGGAAATGTTTCCGCCTTTGGTTTTCGGGGTGTGACATGTAGTATCGTAACAATTGAATACATAGTAAAGAAAGCAATACAACCATCACATATATAATTTAAAAGTTTACATTGTTGAAAGGTAGTTGTTTCAAAAGAAATTACAATATGATGATTTAAAATGAAATTAAACAAATGCCACATCGTCCCTTCTTCAAAGGCTGCAGTTTACCTGTATTACTGAATCCCTGAGAAATATAAGTGGTTTTGAAAGTGTAAGTCAGCATTTAAGCTGGTGAGTTCATAAGTATTTAGTCACAATGTTTATATGAAAAGGAATGAAAATGGTTTGTTCACGTTAAATGTTCCAAGAAAAATCCCATATTTTCAACATAGTAGATGGTAGTTTGATTGTTCGAAAACTATAGCGTAATAGTGCTTTTCATGCCTAAAATAGCAATTTCATGAGCAAATCGTTAAGGCATTTGAAAAACCTAGTAAATCAATGTGTTTTTAATACTCCTTGCGAGTCTTATAACCATGCTATTTGACCAGGATGCCTATAACAACGTTCTTCAGGCATTGGAAGGTTATGATGTTTGTCACCCCAGGCCTGCTGGCCTAACTGTAACTAACAACTTAGGTGTGGGATTGTCAATCCCGTATAGATCTATACACAAGTATCATGCTCCCCTTACAAGCGATTATGGTATATAATATAGGTTTTAAAATGCATACATGAAAGTACGTGAAATGTCTCACAAAACTTAGTATAAAATAGATTTACGTATGAAAATGTCCATTTGTTCGTGTATATGAAAGTATTTCATTGATATAGTATTCATTAGTATGTAAATGTTTATGACTTTCTTGTAAACTATACCTATTATAGTTTCTCAAATGTGTGTTTCGTTTGTATAGTAAACCTTAGTGTAATGCTCACTTGTTATGAAAAGTATAACTTTTGTAGTGCCATAGATGAACACATATACTTAAAGTATAAACATAGTTTTTGATTGGTATATATATATATATATATATATATATATATATATATATATATATATATATATATATATAACCACATATTTCATTTCAAATGACAAGAAGTTATCGTGATTTATTTTGCGTACGAAAGTTTTTATATAGTAGTTATGAATCACATATGATTCAGTTGATAAAAATGTATATTGAAACTTTTATGTAACACACGATAATAACCGTGTGTTTACTTGTATTTCCCCCCTTAAAAGCATATAAAAGCATTTATAAAACATTTAAAAGTGTAGATTATAGGGGTATGAACTCACTTGGTTGATTGAAGAGAGAGATGAAAATTAAGCAGAACTTCGGCTTGTGAAAGTCGATTTTCTTGGGATTGTCGGGAATCTCGGGAATGCAAAACCTTCCTTTGGGACTTGTAGGAAAAAACCGGGGCTTCGGGAGGGTCTCGGGGGCTTAGAAGCAGAGTTTCAGCACAAGGGAAGAGAGAATTGAGCACTAGAACTCGAAATCATCGGTCTCTATTTATAGGCTGAGTTTTGGGGTCTCACGTAGTGAGTGTTGAGTGTCTCACGTTGTGAGGCCTAGTAGCCTGATCCTATTCGAAGATGGGACGTGGCTGACACTCTGGAACACATCAATCACAAGCTCACGTCATGAGCATGGTCCCCTCATATCGTGAGGCTGAGTCAACCTCAGATTTTGTGTCCCGAACTTGTAAAATCCGTTACTTTTGCATACAAGTTCCAATTTCAACGTTCTTTATATGCATGCGTAGGTGTGAAAAGGCTCTACAAGTCTCGTTTAGACTTCGTCGGCTAATTTTGGCTTCATTTTTATTATATCATTTTTAACGGGCCGGTTCACGAAAAGTCCGTTAAAAACCCATAACTTCTTCATCCAATTTCCGTTTTCATCCGACTTTTCACCATTGCGCTACTATTGTTGGGACCTTCAATTCTCATTTAGGTTGTTTTGGCCAAAAGCCTCTTGATCTTTATTTCGAGATTTTAGCTGTCTACTACTATATCTAGATCTTGGAAAAATCATGTCACACCCTAAAACCAAGAACGGCGGAAACGTTCTGGGGCGGAGGACGTCATGTAAAGTATCACAACACAGTAAATGTAAATAAGCAAACAACATCATCCATTACATTAAATATATAATTTTAATAAAAGCGTGTTCTGTACATTTTAGAAACCAAAAATAATGTATATCAAAATAATAAGATGAGTCTTGGATGCGCTCCATCTTCTCAAAAGCTGGCCTCGGTACCTATCTACTGATGACCTGAGAATACAAGTTATTTTGAAAGAGTTTATCAGCATTAAGCTGGTGAGTTCATAAGTATTTTAGTGTCGGTATTTATCATCCAAAAATGTTTGAACATGTATCAAGTATAATTTTGTAAAATGCATGTAAAGGTTTGTAATTGTTTGTAAAAAAGTTGAATCTCTCAGAAAAACCTATATTTTCTATTAAAGTAGCCTTCTACCAAGGCTTAACTGTTTTGTATGCTCGTTTGATGTAAAAGTGTGTAATTTCCCAAGTGTAACTATCATTTAACAAAATATAGTTTGTACATTAACGTTTAAGTGAGGTTATCACTAAAATATGTAATGGGTAAATCATTGTAGTACTGTAGTTTTGTATTATAAGAACTACTGTTGTACTAACTACCTTAAACCGGATTTATATTAAGGTATAATGTGATAAATTGCACCATACTATCGACTGGTAACAACGACATACGAATGGTCGTAATAACGGAATGACGTTTGGCACCCGCAGACCTGCAGGTCCGGCTGTAGGTAGCAGCAAGGTGTAGGATAGTCAATCCAGTATAGATCTATACGCAAACTCACGCTCTCCCTCCAAGAGAATTCTGGCTACAACTCGGGCCATGACATTTAAGGCATGCTCCGACACAGTGGATCACAATTGTTAACGTGTTCATGTATATGTAATGTTTCTCGTTCTAGTATAGTTGTATATGTTCTGTTTCTAGTATAGTTGTAGATGTCTTGTTTCTAGTATAGTTGTATATGTTCTGTTTCTAGTATAGTTGTATATGTTCTGTTTCTAGTATAGTTGTATATGTTCTGTGTTACCCGGATGGTAACTAGCTATTGATGTACTGATAAGTATGAATATGGAAGCACTTTTATGTCTATACATGTATATATGATATATAACTAATATTGAAATGACCCTCGGATGGTCACCCAAAATCCCACCAGACCACATCCAAATCGAGGAAAAGGAAATAGAACGGATGGCTTTCCTAAGCCCTCTAAACATTACTTATATATCTATACATATATGGGCATGCAATTTATAAGAAGTAAAACAAAGTTTAATAAAAGCATTTGATAAGTAAAAAGAGTTTGTAAAGCATTTTGAAGTGAAACAGTTTGATAAACAGTTTGAACAGTGATAAAATCATTGGTTTTCTAGTTATTAATCACATGTGATTAATGTAATCACATGTGATTGATGTAATAACTATAAGTGTTTAACTTGTATCCCCCCCCATAAAGTATTTAAAACATTTCAAAGCATTTCAAAGGTTAATTAAAGTGGTATGAACTCACTTGTGGTGAGTAGATTGGATTGATGTATCGGGTACCGTGCTAGGTGGCAAACAGAAACTTGTTCACATGCACGAGCCTAGTTATCATATAATGAGCATATATATAACTAATTAGCCAATTAATAACTTAATGAAATAATTTTGGACACTTAGGAACATGTAAACACTTTGTATAAGTGTTATAGGTCCTAATGGTTGCATCTAAGTTGATATGGGACAAGGCAAAAGGGTTTGAAGCTTCAAAAGACCCTGTATAAGAGTTTACCACCAAACAAACCCCACCCTTGGAGTTTACGGTCATAAACTCTTTGAGTTTACGGCTGTGAACTCCACACTTGGTGGTTTTGGGTGTTTTAAGGTGTTATCTAAATCCTAGAATAAGCCTAGCACTTGTGGAATAATTCTTGAAGTAGTTTAAGGCCTTAGAATGCTCTTTTGGGGAGTTTACAGCCAAAGGACCATATCCCCTAGAGTTTACGGCCATAAACTCCTACGGGGTGTTGGTTTTAATTCTTTTAAGTCACTTGCACATGTAGGATAGCTTCTATGTTTTTGTTTAAGGCTAAAGGGGACATTAGGAACACATTTGTGCCTTTACTTGGAGTTTACGGCCCAAGAGATGTTCCTTGGCCATAAACTCCCTTTTAGGGATGATTTTGATGTAATTTACTCCCCATTCAAATCCTAAGTATTAAAGGGTAATAGTCTTAAAGCCTTAAGGGTGTTTAGGGCACTCTTAGCCCTTGAAAAAGGGGTTTACGGCCCAAGAGCATTTCTTGGCCGTAAACACCTAGAACTTTATGATTTTGAAGTGTTTTGGTGTCCAAATTAGCTACAAGCATTAGAGGGTAAATGCCTTAAGCCTTAGGGGTGATTTAGGGCTCACTTTGGCCCTTGGAAATGGTGTTTACGGTCCAAGAACTCTTGGGCTGTAAACTCCAAAAGCCTTATGATCTTGGATGATTTCTAGCCTGAAAAGATCCTACAATAATTCCTAAACTAGTTGTCTAACAAGGAATCGGGACTAGGAAGCCTTTAGGCTTCGTTTTGGAGTTTACACCCCAAGAACGTTCTTGGGTCGTAAGCTCCCGAATCTTGTTTTTTAGACATGTAAAAAATGTTATAAAGCATATAACAAGCATTAAAACACATTTAGGAAAGTAGACTCACGATTTGGGATGAAAACCGGAAGATCCGTGAGAGAGAAAATGCCTTTTCTCTAGTTGGAAATGTGAATAATGAATGAATTTAGTTCAGAAATCTATTTATAGTCCTGAAATATTTTGACAGTAAATATTTTTATCCCGGAAATGATTTCTAATATATTCGAGTGTTGGAATAACAGTATTGCACAAAACCGTAGCGCATCCACTCTCCTGATGTTTACTGAAGTGTAAACCCTAAATTACTCCAACTTATACGAAAAGTCTGAAAATTGACTATGACTGTTATAACTTCTATTGAAGTGATACTGTTTGTATAGAATGGAAATTTCAGGTTGTCACAAATCATAACTTTCTCATACAAAGTCAGATTTGGACGTTCTTTTCATGTACCTTTACGGTTTAATGATATATACAACATTCATTTAGATACTTAAGACTAAAAACTATTGTATTTAAACTTCGCGTTTTTCGTTTGATCGGTGTTGCCGGTATTGTCGGAAATCTTAGAATGGTCATAACTTCTTCGTTATAACTCAAATTTTAGTGTTTTTAGTATTTCTGTAAACCTTGACACAATATCTAATATAGTAGGTAAACCAATAGAGACTTTTGTACATTTTATTTTCAAAGTTAATTTCATTATTTCAAAAGTGGTTACAATACTTGGCTTTTTAAGTCATTACATAGGATTGAAATATCGTGTTGTCACATTATAACCTAACATCTAGTAGTTATACATCATTTCATACATTCATTATTGATTTATAGCTAGATCTTTAAGTGTTCTTCAAAACACCAAGAACACACACTAGTGTTCTTGGACCTTAAACACCAAATCAAGCTTCTATCTTGTAAGTACACTTGCCCTAGCTTCTTGGGTGCTTAATATGAACTTGATAACACTTGAAAATCATCAAATAACACAAGAACAAATGATGTTACGGCCAAGGATGTTCTTGGGCCGTAAACCCCTTTTAAGGTGGTAAAATGGACATTAGTCCCTTCCTAAGCCTTGGATACCAACCTTGATCCTTCCTAGAAGAGTTTAAGACCTTAAACAACAATCAAAACATGTCCCTAAGAGAGTTTACGGCCGTGAACACCAAAGGATATGGTCCTTCGGCCGTAACCTCAACAAAGGAGCCTTAATGTGCCCCTAATGCATTCCTAACGCTTGGACTTGATCATTTGATGCCCAATCATGACTTGTAAGACCTCAAAACACAATTTGGCTCTTAGTACCATGTGTTTATGGCCATAAAGTCATGGGTAAATGGTCATGGGCTGTAAACTCCATAAGGGGGTGATTCATGGGCCATAAACTCCAACGCCATGTCATACAACCCTTAGATGCAACCCTTTGGTACCTATAGCACTTGAATCAAAGTGTTTCAATGACCTAGGGTCTCTTAACTTGATTAGTTAGTTATTAAATCACTAATTAGATTATATATGTTTATTATATGATAACTAGGATCATTGTGTGTGTTCAAGTCCTCACTTGACACCTAGCACCTTGTCTGACACTTCCGAAACAAACCACTCACTGCAGGTGAGTTCATACCCCTTAATTAACCTTTGAAATGAATTTAAATGTTTTTAAATGCTTTATGGGGGGGGGGAATACAAGTTGAACCATGTTAGTTATTAGATCAATCACATGTGATTAATAACTAACATGCAAATGGATTTTTCATGCATTAAACTGCTTTACCAAACAAATGACTTCAAACTGTTTATCAAACTATTTTACATATCAAACTCTTTATCAAATTCACTTTTGTATACTAAACCTTTCTTGTTAGTTTTCAAACTTATATATTTTTGACACAATGTCTGTTACATATATAGTTATAAAGGTTTGAAGGACTTAGGAGAGATAACCCGCTTTATTTCCTGTCCTTGTTTGTTTGTGGTATTAAGGTACCCGGTTGTTTGTCTGAGTGTCATTGAACCCTTAGTTATATATTATGTATATATGTATAGATATAAAGACTTTTATCTCAGTTTAGTAGATTCAATCATACAAACAAGTTTACTAATAAACTATAATAGGTATAGTTTAGAGTTATACTACTTACTACTTCTAGTTCAATGAAGCATACAAGAGTCAGTTCATTCATGAGTCATTACTTATTACTATGAGAACATATACAACTATACTAGAAGGAGAACATATACAACTATACTATGATGAGAACATATACAACTATACTAGAATGAGAACATATACAACGATACTATGATGAGTAACAATACATTACATATACAAGAATATGTTAGCATAAATGTGGTCCACTGTATCGTTGCATGCCTTCATTTTCATGGCCCAAGTTGTAACCAGAATCTCCTGGAGGGAGAGCGTGAGTTTGCGCATAGATCTATAATGGATTGACTATCCTACACCTTGCTACTAGCTACAACCGAACCTACAGGTCTGCGGGTGCCAAACGTCATACCTTTTAACGACTTACATTGTCGTGTTTTCCATCGATAGTATGGTACAATTAATCACATAATACCTTGATATAAATCCGGTTTAAGGTAGTTAGTACAGCAGTATTTCCTATAATACAACACTACAGTACTACATTAATTTACCCGTTACATTTATTTGGTGATCACTTCACCTAAACATTAATGCACAAACTATATTTTGATAATGATAGTTACACTTGGAAAATTATAGATTTTTACAAGAAACAAACATACAAAATAGTTGTACCTTGGTAGAAGGCTACTTTTAGTAGAAAATATAGCATTTTCTAGGAGTTACAAACTTTTACAAACACTTACAAACATTCACATGCTTTTACTGCAAACGTTTACAAACTCGTAC
Source organism: Lactuca saligna (assembly GCF_052625555.1). Lineage (NCBI taxonomy): Eukaryota > Viridiplantae > Streptophyta > Magnoliopsida > Asterales > Asteraceae > Lactuca > Lactuca saligna. The sequence goes on from NC_136419.1 coordinate 154,697,905, forward strand.
TTCAAACAATGTTTCAAACATTTTGATACAAACATAAACACTAAATACTTATGAACTCACCAACTTTAATGCTGATAAACTCTTTAAAATAACTTGTATTCTCAGGTCATCAGTAGACAGGTACCGATGCCTGCTTTTGAGAAGATGGAGCACATTCAAAACTCCTCTTATATTTTGATTTATAAATTGGTGTCTTATATACTACAAAACACACTTGTATTAAAATCATATATTTAAAGCAATGGATGATGTTGTTTACTTGTTTACTATTATACTGTGTTGTGATACTTTTCATGACGTCCTCCTCCCGAGAATGTTTCTACCGTTCTTGGTTTTGGGGTGTGATAGATTGGTATTAAAGCATCGTTTATAGTGAATCTAGTATATCAACCCATAAAAGATATACTAACTATAAACATAATTGGATTAAAACACTCTGACCAAGAGTCTATACTTTTAAATAATAAAATATTTAATTTAGTATACAAGTCTGCATTCATACTAAAATCAGCATCACAACGACAAATACAAAAGTATTACGATTGTTGAATATCACAAGTAAGTTCGGGGATGTATGGTCAGTCGTGGGAGTGGCATAGTCTGATCAACTATGCTGGTCCGAGGAGTGATTAGCATATGCCCTAGAATGGTTGTGATATGGCAACAAGTCTAAAAGCTTACCAACACTACTACAATGAGAGCACTAGAATAGAACATAAGTTTAAAATACTATAAAAGTACTTTGTGTTACTATAATCACTTATCTGAGAACTAAAAAGTTCTCTATCAAGTAGGTTAATAGTCGTTAAGTGCATACGCTAAGGTTATATGAAATTCAGGTGTTATAGACTCAGAATCTGTGATCTTAGCTTCACTTCTTGTCCTTGTTTGGTTGTGGATTTGGAGTTAGGACCACTTATTCGAAGGACTATCCTACTTCGATTTCATATAATTGGTATACACTATACAAGTATTGACATAAATGATAGAGATAAACTTATAGTTATCTTAAGTAGTACGTCTATTTATATAAGATTCTTATACCCCTTTTCTCACGTAGATATTTGTTGGAATAGTGTCTAAGGTTGTAACTATATTAGGCAAGTATTTGATCCGGTTGTGCATGGTCCTTTTGGGTTGCCTTCACCATAGCAACTTGATGGATGATTTGTTAAGAGAGAGTAAATATTATAAGGAATAATATATGGTTATTTGATTAATATAAGTCATAAATTAATTGGAATTAATTTGGTGACTTAAAGAGATTAATTAAATAAAAGGGTATAAACTGTCAATTGTTTGATAGTTAAACTTTAGACTATAAATCCATTGGGATATGCTTTGGACGAATTCTATGAGATATAGGATAGCTAAAATCGTCCAAAGGTTTATCTATGGAATGGATTTGGATAGCCTTAAGAGAAGATTATCCAATTAGGGCTTAGGTTGTAACCCTTAAGGAGTCTACAAGTATAAATAGACCCTAGGGGTGAGGGAATTCGACACACCATCTAAAGTAGAGATACTCTGGCCGAATTCCTCCTCTCTCCTCTCTCCTAAATCATCTTGCTTGCTATTGGTGTTTGTAAGCCATTAGAGGAGTGACATTTGTGACTCTAGAAGCTCCAAGACAACAAGATCAACAAGGATTCCAAAGGTATGATTCTAGATCTATTTCAATGTTGTTATTTAACCTAATTAGCCATTAGAAGTCTTGGATTCAAAGCATGTTTAATTAGAAAGCCTAGATCCAAGCATTAGGGTTTTGCATGCGCACATAGGAAAGTTCTTATGGCTAAAACCCATCAGTGGTATCAGAGCCTAGCTTGGTTTTCTTTAAATTGTTGCTTGATTAACTGAAACAAACCTGCAAAATTCGATTTTGGGTTTATGAGTCATGTACTCGGCGAGTTCCAAAGTGGACTCGGCAAGTAGGCCTGTACTCGGCGAGTCCGGGCGTCTGGATTAGGCAAAATCGGGATTTTTTCATGTTTATCTTATGGAAACTTACCTTAATCATATTAGATCAACCCTAATCCAATTTTTTGATATATATGACTATTATCTTGATCTAATTAAAGATATTTATCATCTAATAAAATATTTAATTTCCTTATGTGATAAATGATTAATTATTTTGATAATTATCTTAAAAGAAATCTTGGATAAATCAAATAAAGATAATTAGGATATTAATTGTTAATTGGAATTATTTGTTATTTGATCCTCCATGTATTAAATGTTTAAAACCTACCCTAAAGTTTTGAAATTTATATTTGTGATTAAAAGTTTTAATTTAGACAACTTAAATTTCAAACCCTAGATTTTAAAAAGTTTTAAAATACAACCCTATACTAATATGATATTACTAGAATAATATATATATGTATAACTAAATGATAGTCTTACCGTTAGTAGGCCTCATTCACGAAGCCGATCTATAAGGTGGGTATAAGGTTGCGGCCTATAAAATGGCGCTTAATGGGTGTACACTCACACCCACCACTTGCTTGATTGGTGGAGGGTCGTTAGCCAAACGAGTAGGATAGGGCAACCTCATCCTCTCATTAAAAGTATAATAAGAAAAACAAAGTAACTACACGTTTTAAAAATTTCCCAATCTTAGTTACTTTAGGAAAAGTGAATTGATGCAATCCCATGAAATTACACTTTGCACCTTGCTAAGAAGTTAGTGGAGCGTGTGTGGTTTACCGGCACACTAATTGGTTCTAAGCGAAGGTGGCAAAGGGTGATTCATTGTTTATCATAGTTCGATGGAGCGTGTGTGGTTTACCGGCACATCGAATAGGTGATCGTTACAATGAAGGCACCATGTGAATTTGCATGGTAATTCACACCCGCTTTGTGATCCTCGGCATCCCAGTCACAAACAAGAGGGGCATATCAAGATTTAAACATGCCATTGAATAGTTCAATGAATCTCATCCGAACCTAGGAATTCTCAAAAACACTTAGAACTAGTAGTTTAAGTTTTGTAATGGAGAATTAGTGAATCGTCATTCACTTACCTTCAATTTATTTGCATGTTAGATTACGGCATCCCTTTTCTAGTATGTAGATGTTATTGTTGGATCCTAGCCCTAATTTTCTTATTGGGTGATAATTAGGGATTATTATTCTAATCTATCTTTGTCCTTTTCTAATTGAAGATGTCGAACGCAAACAACGCTGCTACTAGTTCTTTCACGTTGATGAGCCTTTGCCAAAAGGTCACCTTCAATGGAATGAACTTTAGCGAATGGGTAAGATACATTCGCACCATTGCTCGCTATGAGGATAAAGAGTATGTCCTCGATGAGAAGCTCGAGAAAATCAACCCTGAAGTTGCTACTCCCGAAGAAATCACCGCCTTTGAAACTCATGAGCGAGATGCAACGAAGGTACATTGCATCATGATCGCCACCATGAACTCTGAATTCCAAAAGTCCTACGAGGACATGTATCCATACGAAATGCATCAAGACTTATTGGAGAGGTACCACCAAAACGCGAGACAAGAGCGTTATGAGATTTTCACTAACATGATCTCCGCTAAGATGGGTCATGGAGAATCTCTTACCGTGCACCTGCAAAAGATGCAAAGGTATGTCGATCTCCTTTGCAAGTTAAATGTTGACTTTGGTGAAGACTTGGCGATCGACATGGTGCTTCACTCTTTGCCTCCAATGCACAACCAATTTAGAATGACCTACCACATGAACAAAGAAGAGGTCACCCTAAGCAAACTCCAAGGTCTCTTGAGGGTCGCTGAGAGCAACTTCAAGGACAAGTCTGTTGCACCTACTCCCAATCCTTCCGCTGCTCCTGTCTTGGCTATTGGTCAAGGGAAGGGAAAGAAGAGGAAAGCTTCATCGAATAACTATCGCAAGGTGAAAGCCCGAGATGGTGCCTCTTCTAGTGGGACCAAAGTTGATCCCGCTAAACCCTGCTCTAACCCAAAGGAGGCAGAGTACCACCACTGCCACAAGATAGGACATTGGAAGAGAAGCTGCCCGGATTACCTGCAAGCGATCAAAGAAGGAAAGATCAAGCCATCTTTCGCAGGTATATACACAATCAAATCTAACGATTCTAATCATGCTATTTCTTGGGTTCTTGATACCGGTTGTGGTTATCACATTTGTTCTAATGTGCAGGGACTAAAAAGAAGTAGGGATGTAGAGCAAGGAAGGATCAATCTAATCATGGGGAACAGAAGATCGTCGCCTGTGACCAAGATTGGAGTGTATTCTTTAGTGCTTAGGAATAGTTTGGTTTTAGATTTGAACAATTGTTGCTATTCGCCAGAAATGGCTAGAAACATCATTTCATTTCATGGTTTATATAGACAAGGATTTAGATTTTCTTTTAATAATGAGAATGGTTCTATTTTGGCTTATCTAAATGGTGTCTTTTACTTTGAAGCTATACCATGTAATGGAATATATGAAACTGTTATGATTGTTGATAACTTAGGAAATGATGTTTTGAATATTGATTCTTCCACTAGTATGGATAAAGCATCCTTGTGGCATTGTCGTCTTGGACATGTCAACAAGAAACGCATAACACAACTCCAAAAGAATGGAGTGTTGGAGTCATTCGACCTTAGGGAAGATGACACATGCGAGTCTTGTTTACTTGGAAAGATGACTAAGTCACCCTTCACGAGTACTTGTGAAAGGGGTGAGGGGCTATTGGACCTAACACATACCGATGTGTGTGGACCCTTTAGATCAACCACGAAGGATGGGAACCGCTTCTATGTGACTTTTACCGATGACTATAGTAGATATGGGTATATCTACTTAATCAAGCAAAAGTCAGACACCTTTGAAAAGTTCAAAGAGTTCAAGAATGAAGTGGAGAATCAATTGGGCAGGAAAATCAAGATGCTTCGATCCGATCGAGGAGGAGAGTACCTAAGTCTTGAATTCCACGATTATCTCAAGGAGTGTGGAATAGTTTCACAATTGACGCCTCCTAGGACACCGCAGTTGAATGGTGTGGCAGAAAGGCGTAATCGAACCTTATTGGATATGGTTTGCTCTATGATGAGTCGTGCTTCACTACCTATCTTCTTTTGGGGGTATGCCTTAGAGACTGCCGCCCATATCCTTAACCGAGTCCCTACTAAGAAGGTTACTAAAACACCTCACGAGATGTGGACAGGGAAAGCTACCTCGTTGGCACATATCAAGGTTTGGGGTTGCGAGGCTTTCGTAAGACGAGATACTCACGACAAGCTTGAACCTCGAAGTGAGCGATGTATGTTCATCGGCTACCCGCAAACATCCTTTGGATATCTCTTCTATAGACCGAAAGACAATGTTGTCTTTGTTGCGAGGAGAGGAGTTTTCCGAGAGCGAGAACTCATAAGCCAAGGAGACAGTGGGAGGCAAATCGAACTTGAAGAGATTCAAGAATCGATAGATGAAGGAACCTCTACCGCTGGCATTCAACCCGAGGAGGAAACTCCGGTTAAACCGATTGACGAATCCTTACCTCTTAGACGTTCTGATAGAGTTAGAGTTCAACCCCAATTTTATGGTTTTCATATTACTACCGAAGGGGACACGTATATTAGTGATGGTACACTAGTAAATCTTGATGAACCTAATAGCTATAAGGAAGCCACGGCAGGCCCGGAGTCTGCGAAATGGAAAGAGGCAATAGATAGCGAGATCCAATCCATGTACGATAACCAAGTTTGGAATTTGGTTGATTATGTGCCGGAACGTAAGACCGTTGGGTGCAAATGGATCTTCAAAAAGAAGACTGACGTGGATGGGAACGTACACACATATAAGGCGCGATTGGTCGCGAAGGGCTTTACTCAAACTCCCGGAGTTGACTATGATGAGACCTTCTTACCAGTTGCGAAGATTAAATCTATTAGAGTGATGCTAGCAATTGCCGCATTTCATGATTATGAGATTTGGCAATTGGATGTCAAGACCGCTTTCCTTAACGGAAAGTTGGCTGAGGATGTTTACATGGCTCAGCCAGAGGGGTTTGTGGATCCGAAGCATCCGAATAGAGTGTGTAAGCTTGAGAAGTCCATTTATGGACTTAAGCAAGCGTCTCGCAGATGGAATGTTTGCTTCGATGAGTAAGTCAAAGAGTTTGGATTTGTACGAAGCGAAGACGAATCTTGTGTATATGTCAAAGCCAGTGGGAGTATAGTAAGCTTTCTCGTTCTATATGTCGATGACATATTACTCATAGGAAACGACATCCCGACTCTACAGGAGGTTAAGTCCTGGCTCGGGAAGTGTTTCGCTATGAAGGACCTTGGAGAGGCTTCTTACATTTTGGGAATAAGGATAGTAAGAGAAAGAAGTAAGAGACTAATTGGACTTAGTCAGAATACTTACTTAGAGAAGGTACTAAAACGTTTTAGTATGGAAAACTCAAAGAAGGGAGAATTACCGATACAAGTAAATGCCAAGTTGAGTAAGACTCAAAGTCCGAGTACCGAAGCTGAGATAGCAGAAATGAGCCGAGTACCATACACTTCCGCAGTTGGCTCAATCATGTACGCTATGACTTGTACTCGCCCTGAGGTAGCCTTCGCTTTGAGCATCGTTAGCAGATATCAAGGGAACCCTGGCAAAGCACATTGGATTGCGGTGAAGAACATCCTTAAGTACCTTCGGAGGACGAAGGAATGGTTCTTAGTCCTCGGAGGGAGTGATGACTTGAAGGTGCAAGGGTATAGTGACGCCAGCTTTCAGACCGACAGGGACAACTACCGTTCGCAGTCGGGCTGGGTCTTTACGCTAAATGGAGGAGCAGTGACATGGAAGAGTTCCAAGCAGGAAACCGTAGCTAATTCAACGTGCGAATCAGAGTACATCTCAGCGAGCGAAGCGTCGAAGGAGGCAATATGGCTAAAGAACTTCATTGGTGATCTTGGAGTTGTGCCGGCCATAAAGGAGCCCATGGAGATTTTCTGTGCTAACGAAGGTGCGGTTGCCTTGACTAAGGAACCGAGGGATCATGGTAGATCTCGACATATCGACAGAAAATATCACTTCATTAGACATCGTGTAGAAGAAGGACAACTCGTAGTGAAGAAGATATCATCAGAAGATAACCCAGTAGATCCGCTTACGAAGAGACTGAGTAGGGTTAAGCACTTGCAGCATGCTAGGAGTATTGGGTTGAAGGATGATATTAGTATAGATTAGATAGTATTAGAAACGTATAATAGATAAATGTAATTAACATTTGATGATTAAATAAAGGAGTTTTATTTATGAGTAAAGTTACTGTCACATGTTAATTGTTTAACTATTGTTTCACTTTGCCTGTTTTGACTTCCAGAATAATTGAGTTTATTAGGAATAATCTAATTATTCAAATGGTCCACAATCGTTCATATGTTGGGAGTAGATATGAATGAAGATTGTCATGAATTGGTGTGTAGAATGTCTAAATGGTGTTAGACATAGCAAGGGTTGCTGCAACGTTCATGAGTGCTTATGAACTGGTTTTGAGCATTGGAATAAACCCGCGCTTGCTGGAATCACCTTATGGAATACGATATAAAAGGTGATCGCAAGACGATAATATCATATAGTCTTAAAACCTAGATATATGATTTATTATTTTTTAATTGATTGTGCATTGATAATGCAAAAATGCATCAGTAACTTGGTGTTATAAAACGCATTGTTGTGTATAGTTGGTTAATGAATAAGTAAATGCATATAAGTCGAAGTTTATCTGTAAATTTCATCCTAAGAGGGTAGAAGAGATATCTTGGCCACTCGATAATTTGATTTGACTTATGTGCCAGGCCCGGTCAGAACTGAATTCTTGTGTTTGATTAAGTTCTATGTCAAATAAATCAGAGATCGAGAAATCTAAATGCTTGACTAACCATTCCATAGGATTGTCAGCATGATATCTAACAGAGGACTGTAAGATCCCTTATCTAAAGGACAAGATTGATTAGATCAGAGTTGACAGCATCTTTGAGAGCTACGATTGCAAACCGAATTGTACTTGTATAGTTACTAGACTTATCAAAGTAGGAGACTATTGGAATAGTGTCTAAGGTTGCAACTATATTAGGCAAGTATTTGATCCGGTTGTGCATGGTCCTTTTGGGTTGCCTTCACCATAGCAACTTGATGGATGATTTGTTAAGAGAGAGTAAATATTATAAGGAATAATATATGGTTATTTGATTAATATAAGTCATAAATTAATTGGAATTAATTTGGTGACTTAAAGAGATTAATTAAATAAAGGGGTATAAACTGTCAATTGTTTGATAGTTAAACTTTAGACTATAAATCCATTGGGATATGCTTTGGACGAATTCTATGAGATATAGGATAGCTAAAATCATCCAAAGGTTTATCTATGGAATGGATTTGGATAGCCTTAAGAGAAGATTATCCAATTAGGATTTAGGTTGTAACCCTTAAGGAGTCTACAAGTATAAATAGACCCTAGGGGTGAGGGAATTCGACACACCATCTAAAGTAGAGATACTCTGGCCGAATTCCTCCCCTCTCCTCTCTCCTAAATCATCTTGCTTGCTATTGGTGTTTGTAAGCCATTAGAGGAGTGACATTTGTGACTCTAGAAGCTCCAAGACAACAAGATCAACAAGGATTCCAAAGGTATGATTCTAGATCTATTTCAATATTGTTATTTAACCTAATTAGCCATTAGAAGTCTTGGATTCAAAGCATGTTTAATTAGAAAGCCTAGATCCAAGCATTAGGGTTTTGCATGCGCACATAGGAAAGTTCTTATGGCTAAAACCCATCAATATCATGGCTGGATTCCATCATCATGGCGACCCGTACTTTCCACCTCATGACAATGTTGGATGGCTTGAAGCAGAGTCCGATGATGAGCATCAAATCCCTTTGGATGATCATCACACAGAAGGCCTCTCGGATGGATCTGACTCCGAGGCAGAAGTCAACAACCTACCCTAAGTAGGTCAAGCCCCAATTAACAACCCCCGACCAGGATTTCAGTGTCCCACACCCTTGTGGGCAACAAACTTGAATCGATGGAGCGATGAACAAGGTCAACCCTGACCCTACAATGGGGACCGAAGCTTGTACAACATAAGCAAGGGTGGCTCGGCTGATCGAGCCCTACCTATCATGGTCTGTAGGATTGCTCGAAATGTGGAGCAAGGTCGAGCAGCCATCGGACGAGTAGTGGAGATTGATGCCAATACTGGGGTCAACATGGTCCACATTCGCCATCTCGAAGAGGCAATGGAAAGGACCAGAAGGACCAATGAGACTCTGTAGCAATAGCTAGTTGCCTCACGAGCTGAAGTCACAGAACTTTGAGTTCGCTAGAGGGCTCATGAACGACACCTCCACGAAGTGGTCTGCCAGATGGAAGACGTTAGGATGCGCCCGAGGAATTCCCATCACCGTTAAAATATGTCTAGCACATATTTCTTTTGATTAAGGAATAGCCTTTCATATCTGTGCTCTATGAAGCACTTATCTGTAAAATATTCTTATATTTCAGTACACTATCTAGTCTACTAAGCTGTCAAACATTTTCCCTCATATGGTTTGATGTAAGACCTACTGTTAGGTCATTTTCCCGAACTCGTTTACATCAGTAATACCAGTAATATTGGAAGTTATCTAATCTATTGGAAAAATCTATACTCTTGTGTTTTCCCTACTCTTCTGCTATATTGCTATTTGAAAACACACACTCATTCAACTGTTGGACTATGACAGTTTAGCCCATGGAACACTCTGATTATGCTTACGATTGATTCTAACAACCATGTACATCTTTTCTTTAAACTTATATTTGAAGAATTCCTCCTCGCAAATCAAAAAGGTGTAATCCTACGAGTACTCCAACTCCAATACCACCTTCACCACCACCTCCTTCGGCAATCGATACCGCAGCTCCGAATGCTGCAGTAGCTGCGGCAGTGGCCACTACCATGGCTCAATATCACTCCACTGATGTCAGTATAGGTAAGCTCCTTGTACGCTCGAGAGAGTGCTCGTACAAGGACTTAACTAACTGTAAGCCAAAGTCCTTCAAGGGGACTGGCGGAGTCATTACCCTCTCGCAATGGTTCAAGAAGACGGAGTCGGTCTTCAAAATTTGTTCCTGCCTTGCCGTGAGCACAGTCAAGTTTGCCATGTGAACCTTTGAGGAGAAAGCCCTGACATGGTGGAATAGCCATGTCAAGTAGCTCACTCTTGTAGTGGAAAATGACATGTTTTGGGAAACTATGAAAGACCTCATGATTGAGGAGTACTGCCCGAGAGGCGAGATCCAAATGTTGGAACAGGAGTTGTGGAGCATAATTATGAGGGGCTCCAACATAGTCGCGTATACTACCAGGTTCAGTGAACTGGTGGCCCTCTGTCCCAACATGGTTCCCACCGAAGGGAAAAAGATCGAGAAGTACATCTAGGGGTTGGTGCCTCCATATCAGGGAAATGTTTTAGCTTCACACCCTGCTACCTTCGATAGTGCCAAACGATTGGCACAACGAATTGTCGATCATGGATTCCAATCCACATCATCAACAACAACCATGGTCATCTCGAACCCTCCAAACCCGCTGACAATAAGCGGAAGTTCTGGGATGACAAGAAGAAACAACGAGCTGCTAAAAAGCAGAAAGTTGTGGCGGTTCATGCTGCGATCGAACCTATCGTTGCTACTCCAGTAAGGCAGTATGCTGGAAGTTTGCCAAAGTGCAACAAATGTAACTTCCACCATAACGGACCATGCCATGAAATGCAGTGCTCTAACTGGAACAAGAAATGACACACTGTTAGTTTCTGCAAATCTCCGGCAAGACCGATCAACCAAGTTCCCGGCATTGGTGTGGGCTAGGCATGCTACGGATGTGGTGATGTGGGCCACTACAAAAGGGACTTCCCCAAAGCAAGAAATGCCGGTGGAGCAGGAAGAGTATTGGCTATAGGCCATGGAGAAGCAGTTGCTGACCCTACGGTGGTGACTGGTACATTTCTCCTCGATAACTCTTATGCATGCATGCTGTTGGACAGCGGAGCAGAGAGAAGCTTCATAAATCATAAATTTGCTCGCCTACTTAAACAAAAACCACCCACACTTAAGGAACCATTCAATGTAGAAATGGAAAATGGCAAAACTGAGAGCACCAATAGCATATACATAGGATGTACCCTAACTCTAGATATCCATTCATTTCCAATCGGCCTCATGCATGTCTCGATTAAAAACTTCGACGTCATCATCAACATTGATTGGTTGAGTCTTCATCGCGCAGAAATCATGTGCTATGAGAAAGCAGTCCGTCTAAATCTACCAACTAACGAAATTATCATCATCTACGATGATAAACCTGGCACGAGTCTTTGTATCATCTCAAGTATTCAAGCACAGAAGTATCTACGTAGGGAATATCTTGCATTCCTTGCTCACATTGTCGATACGAGCCTAGAAACAAAAGAACTAAAGAACATTCCAGTAGTGAGAGACTTTCCCGACGTCTTTGCAGAAGAACTACCAGGATTACCTCTATAACGACAAGTCGAGTTCAGTATCAACCTAGTCCCAGGAGCTACCCTAGTAGCCAAATAGCCCTACCGATTAGCACCAGTTGAGATACAGGAACTATCTGGTCAACTTAACGAACTACTCAGCAAGGGTTTTATAAGACCAAGCTTCTCACCCTGGGGAGCACTAATCTTGTTCGTTAAGAAGAAAGATGGATAGTTCCGTATGTGTACCGACTATAGAGAACTCAACAAACTATCAATCAAGAATCATTACCCACTGCCTCGCATAGACGATTTATTTGACCAACTGGAAGGGGCGAGTTATTTTTTCAAAATTGATCTAAGATCCGGATATCACCAGTTACGAGTGCTAGAGAAGGATGTTCCGAAAACAGCCTTCCAAACACGTTACGGACACTAAGAGTTCGTAGTGATGCCAATCGGATTGACCAATTAGCCTGCAATGTTCATGGAATTAGTGAATAGTGTATGTCATCCTTACTTGGATCAATTCGTCATCGTATTCATTGACGACATCTTGATCTACTCTCGAAGTAAGGAAGAGCATGGTGATCACCTGCGACAAGTTCTAGGAACTTTATGAATGGAGAATGTAACATTCGGATTCCCATGTATATTATTTTATTCATTTATTTTGGAGTTTGTGGAGGGACTTGGCGAGTTGGTGCCTAGACTTGCCGAGTAGGGTTGCAGATTCTTATCCGGGTTCATGAGTGGACTCGGCGAGTGCATGCTGTTTAATGAAACCCTAATTTCCTGGGTTTGGGACCTATTTAAAGGCCCTTAGGGTCGTCATTTGTGGCTACCAAACCCCAGAGAGAAACCCTAAAAGAGCTAGAGTGATTGTGAGAGGAAAGGAGCCATTTCTTGATCATTGTGGTTGATTCTTGCAAGATGGAGGTGTTTCCAGCTTAGAGGAGACCAAGGAGGTGGTGCATCTGTGGATTTCGAGCTAAAGACTTCATCTTTAAGGTACTATATCGCCCATTTATCTGTTGTGTTGAAGGAATCCATAGATGTAGAGTTTTCATGTCCTTTAATGGAAGAAATTGTGAGAAAATGGCCCTTATTCATTTTGAGATTTCGGATATGGATCCATAGTGGTCTAAAGAGCTTATCTCAGCTTGCTTTATGTTGAGCTATAGAGGTGTTGAGCTTAGGATGTTATTTTTGGGGCTAAATCACCAAGTGAAACCTCCTAGACGTCCCATGAGTGTCAAGATTCGAGCTTTACGTGTTTATCAGGCTTGGGAAGGATAGATCTATGGATCAAAGGAACAGATTTGACCTCAGGAGGTCAATTGAGTTTGTGCATGGCATGAACTCACCGAGTCCAAGGGCAGACTCGGCGAGTAGGGTTAGGGTTTCCCGTAAATCACTCAGTGAGTAGACTCACCATGTTGGGGGCATAACTAAGTGAGTCAGAGAGGGATTAGAGGACTGGAGTTCAAGGCGGAACTCGCCGAGTTGATCTTGAGACTCGGCGAGTTGAGTCGGGGTGGCCCCACCATTCATGCCAGGTGTGGCTCGTCGAGCAAGGGGAGGGACTCGACATGCCAAACGAGACTAGAGAGTTAGTGGACACTTGTAGACTCGTTGAGTTGCCCAAGTGCGCTCAACGAGTCGGGTCAAAGTTTGACCGTTGACGTTGGTTGACTTTTAGGGTTTGGTCGACAATGAGGGCCTTTGAGCCAAAAAGGGGTAAAATGGTCTTTTACCCTTCTGAGGGTGCCAAGAGAGCGTTGAGTCTAGTCCCGAGAGTTATATTTATGAGAGTATTTACTTTATGCGATTAGGCAGAGGCTAGATCGTATTTCTACCGAGTCAGAGATTTACCGAGACATCTGAGGTGAGTCTTCTCACTATACTTTACCTTGAGTGGTAATTATACTTATGTGACAGAGTTATTGCATGCTATTTTTGTGTTATGTTGCACTGCATTATTTCTATGTGATCTATGCCATGTGTATATCAGAGTATATCAGAGTTAGAACCGGAAGGTTCATAGAGCTAGCACCAGAGGGTCCATAGAGTTAGGGCCCAAGGGCCCACAAAGTTATATCCTCGAGTGGCTAGTATGTGTTATGTATGGTATTTTGGGGAACTCACTAAGATTTATGCTTAAAATGTTATGTGTTATGTGTTTCAGGTTCCAGTGATGATCGCGGGAAGGCGCCAACATGATTCGTATACACGCATGGGATTTTATGTATTTTGATCTTGGGAAATGTTTTGTGAAACAATGATATGATACAATGAGATTCAGATGCATCTTCGGGCGTATCTGAACTCAAACCGAGGATTTGAGGAAAGTTTTGATAACAAAATATATATATTTTTTTTTAAAGAGTAAAACAGAGTTTTGAGACAAATAGAGCAGAGCCATGTGTACGATCAGCCAGCACCCGAACGGTGATTTCCCGAAATACCCTTACAATAAGTGTTAAAAGATACGTTATGCTATGCTATATGATGAATTATCTTATGCATGCTAGAGTAGACTAGGTATTCTTATTAGGACTAGAGTGGCCTGATATATGATGCCTTAGTCTAGGGGTTTTGTTGCTGGAGATGCTTGAGAGTGTTTAGATAGCAGCGAGGAGCTTAGTAGAGATCTGCTAGTGAGTAGCACATGATTAGAGAGAGTAGCATACTTAGGATTTAGGACTCCGGGAGGAGGACTTGGGATGAATGTTGATGCGGTATGGACGGTATTATTGGGCCCGTAGTAGTGAAGACACCGGGTCAGTATGCAGTCCAGGTAAGAATCTTTAGGGTACTAAAGATCAAGTAGGATTGGGATATCGAGTGTGAGTACACCCGAGCGAATTACTAATATCTTATGTTGTGTTTCAGAGAGGCATCATGGTAGGGACACGCCACAGACCAAGGACCGGTGGAGGGGGTGTGAGCGACGAGGAGCTCCGCCAGATGATACATGATGTGGTGGCTGCTACCTTCCGCGATGAGATTCCAAAGATGTTTGAGTCTATCAAGACCACCCTGATAGAGACATTCGACGAGAGATACACTGATCTTTCTAAGGCTGCTGTTGCTGTGGCCACTGCAACTATAGCTGCAACAAGTCCGTAGGGTGGTGATGTGTTGCTGTTCCGAGAATTCAGCAACACGAAACCACTAGAGTTCGATGGGACCCAGGACCCGATTTCAGCGATGAGGTGGATATCAGACATAGAGGGGTGTATCTTTACTTACTCATCTCCTGAGCATTTGAGACTCCGGTTCGCGCTGAACCAGCTACGCTTGGGAGTGAAGGACTGGTGGAAGTTTATGACGGCACACTACACGCCTGCTGAGCTTGCTGCAGTGACCTGGGAGATGTTCGTTGCTATGTTTCGAGACGAGTATGTTCCCCAGGTAGAGAGGGAGTGATTACTCGGATGTTTCATAAGATTACTCGGATGTTTCATGAGAGGGCAATGTTTTGCCTAGACTACATGTCCTCCGAGCAGGCACGTATGAGCAGATATTTGAGTGTGTTGAGGAGGGATATAAGAGAGCTCTTGGCGAATTCGACGTACTGGACATTTGCTGAGCTTCAGGAAAATTCCCGAAATAGGGAGATAGAGTTGGAGACCCAAGCTAGGGAGGAGGTTGAGTCTCATGGGAGCGATTGGCGGCCGACTCAGTCCCAGCCAACAGCCAAGTGGGCTAAACCCACTGATTCGAGATCTGGGAACCAGAAGGGCCGTATTTTTGGCAATTGTGGCAAAAGTCACGATGGGGTGTGCAGAGCAGGGTCTTGCTACAAATGTGGCAAGGAGGGGCATATGGCCAAGGATTGCCCCAAGGGGTTTGCAGTATGTTTTCACTTCAACCAGGCCAGACACCAGAAGGCAGAGTGTCCACAATTGCGATGGACAACTTAGGGAGCATCTTAGGGGTCTGCCCCTGCTGCGGTGAGAGCTACAGACAGTCGGCCCGTGAAGGACGAGGCACCGAAGGCACGAGGGAGAGCCTTCCAGTTGACTGCGGAAGAGGTCTGCACATCGCTCGATGTCGTGGCTGGTATGTATTCTTTCATATATTTACTTTTATGTTGAGATATTGTTCTTATATTATGATATGCATAGGTACTTTTCTTGTGAGTTCTGTACCGGCCTTGGTTTTATTTGACTCAGGGGCGAGTCCGTCTTTTATATCTTTGACTTTTAGTCAGCACATTATTATTAGTCGAGAGGCGTTGAGTCAACCCCTGAGAGTTTCCATAGCTGACGAGAGAGCGGTGTATGCCACCGAGGTGATACGAAGGTGTGTACTCAAGATTTTCGGCATGGAGTTTCCGATTGATCTAGTTCCTATCGCGATGGGTGATGTCTGTGTCATTGTGGGCATGGACTGGTTGAGCAAATTTGGTGCAGTTATCGACTGCGAGAGACAGCTGGTGACCATACGAGACCCTAGTGGGGGAATTCTTACGGTGTACGGCAAGGTTTCGTGTTCTGGGTTGGCATTTTGTTCAGTCGCTAGAGTGAAGCAGAGTCTACAACAAAGCTGTAAGGGATTTGTACCGTATGTGATGGATACGAGGGTTGATTCAGAGAGACCAAAGTCTGTTGATGAGGTTCCGATAGTGTATCAGTTCCCGGATGTATTTCCGGAGGAGTTACCGGGTGTGCCTCCCGAGAGGCAGGTTGAGTTTAGTATCAATTTGGTTCCGGGGACTGTGCCTATCTCCAAGGCGCCCTATCGCCTTGCACCTCCAGAGATGCTGGAGTTATCCTCACAGCTTCAGGAGCTGCTGGGGAAGGGGTTTATTCGACCGAGCAGTTCGCCGTGGGGAGCACATATCCTTTTTCTTAAGAAAAAGGATGGCTCACACCGGATGTGCATTGATTACAAGGAATTGAACAAGATGACGGTCAAGAACCGTTACCCGTTATCGAGGATCGATGATTTGTTCGATCATTTACAGGGAGCATATTGGTTCTCCAAGATCGATTTGAGGTCGGGATATCATCAGGTGAGGGTGCGAGATGAGGACATCCATAAGACAATGCTCAGAACTCGTTACAGGCATTACGAGTTCGTGGTGATGCCTTTCGGGCTCACCAATGCACCGGCAGTGTTCATGGATCTCATGAACAGAGTGTGAAGGCTGATGTTGGATCGCTCGGTGATCGTGTTCATTGACGACATATTGGTGTATTTGAGATCCAGAGAGCAGCATGAGGAACATTTGAGAGAGATCCTCGGAGTTTTGAGATCGGAGAGGCATTATGCCAAATTCTCCAAGTGTGATTTCTGGATACGAGAGGTCCAGTTCCTATGGCATCTCGTTAACCAGAAAGGAATATTGGTCGATCCGGTCAAGATTGAGGCGGTGATGAGTTGGGAGGTGTCGAGGTCACCTACAGAGATCAGGAGTTTCCTAGGAATGGCAGCCTATTACCGGTGATTTATCAGGGATTTCTCCAAGATCGTCGTGTCACCTACCAAGTTGACCCAAAAGGGTGTTGCTTTTTCATGGAGCCCAGAGCAGCAGGCCTCCTTCGAGACACTTCGCCAGAGACTATGCGAAGCCCCGGTGTTAGCCCTTCCAGAGGGAATGGAGGACTTCGTCGTATATTGTGATGTGTCGATTTCAGGGTTGGGAGCGGTGCTTATGCTGAGGGGTCACGTGATAGCATACGCATCGAGGCAGTTGAAGCCTCATGAGATGAGGTATCCCACCCACAATCTAGAATTGGGAACAGTAGCATTCGTTCTTAAGATCTGGCATCACTATTTGTATGGGGTCCGGTGTACCATATACACGGATCACAAGATCCTGAAGTACTTGATGGATCAGCCCAACCTAAATATGCGACAGAGGAGATGGTTGGACGTGGTAAGGATTATGATTACGAGATCCTGTACCACCCGAGTAAGGCTAACGTAGTAGCCAATGCCCAGAGCCATAGGGTAGAAAGCGCCCCGATGCGGGACGTTTGCATGAGATTGACAGTGATGACTCCGGTGTTGGACACCATTCGAGTGGCTCAGGATGAGGCCGTGAGACCAGAAAACTAGAAGAGGGAGCGAGTTATTGGGCAGGTATCCGTGTTCGTTACCGATAGTCGGGGGTTTATGACATTTCAGGGTCGAATTTAGGTACCGTTTGTGGGCGGTACGCGTACCATTTTGATGGAAGAGGCACATCGATCGAAATTCTCGATCCATCCCGGGGCCACTAAGATGTATTTGGACCTGAAGAAGGAGTATTGGTGGCCCTGTATGAAGAGGGACGTCACGTGGTTTGTTTGAGAGGTGCCTAATCTGCGGTAGGGTTAAGGCCGAGCACCAGAGATCGCATGGTAAATTGCAGCCATTAGAGGTTCCCGAGTTGAAGTGGGAACAAATTACTATGGATTTTATCACCAAATTGCCGAGGACTGCGAGGGGCATCGATGCCATTTGGGTGATTATAGACAGGTTGACGAAGAGCGCTCATTTCCTTGCTATCAGTAAGAGCTCTTCCACAGAGAGGTTGGCAGAGATGTACGTGAGGGGGTGGTATCGCGGCATGTAGTGCCGATCTCGATTGTCTTAGATCAAGATGTGCATTTCACTTCAAGATTCTGGAAGAAATTTCATGAGTAATTGGGTACGAGGCTGCATTTTAGTACCGGATATCACCCACATACTGACGGGCAGAGCGAGTGGACGATTCAGACGCTCGAGGACATGCTCCGAGCATGTGTGCTGGATTTCGGGAGGAGTTGGGACACGTATTTTCCCTTGGCAGAGTTTTCCTACAACAACAACCATCATTCGAAGAATTGGTATTCCACCCTTTGAGCTGTTGTATGGGAGGAGGTGTTGGACCCCCATTTGCTGGGGAGAGGTAGGCCAACATCTGATGGGTAGTACAGAGATCAAGCTTTAGATGACCGAGCTCGAGTTTCAAGTCGGTGACTTCGTGCTCCTGAAGGTCTCTCTTTGGAAAGGAGTAATCCGATTCAGGAAAAGGGGCAAGTTTGGGCCCCGATATATTGGTCCTTTCAGGGTGATCACGAGAGTAGGTAGGGTAGCCTACCATTTGGAGCTACCTACAGAGTTGGGTTAGATTCATGTTCCATGTGTCGCAGCTGAGAAATTGTATAGCCGATGAGTCGGTAGTGGTACCATTAGAGGATATTCGGGTGGATGTCAGCCTGAACTGTGTAGAGAGACCGATGGCAATTAGAGATCGCAAGATCAAGGTTCTGAGGAACAAAGAAGTGCCTTTGGTGCAGGTCTAGTGGCAGCATCGGAAAGGGTCAGAGCTGACTTGGGAGCCCGAGCGCGAGATGTGTGAGCAACATCCAGAGTTGTTTGCAGAGTAAGACTTCGAGGGTGAAGTCTGATTCTAGTGGGGGAGAATTGTAACATCCGGATTCCCAGGTATATTATTTTATTCATTTATTTTGGAGTTTGTGGAGGGACTCGGCGAGTTGGTGCTTAGACTCGCCGAGTAGGGTCGCGGATTCTCATACGGGTTCATGACTGGACTCGGCGAGTCCATGCTGTTTAATGAAACCCTAATTTCCCGGGTTTGGGACCTATTTAAAGGCCCTTAGGGCCGTCATTTGCGGCTACCAAACCGCAAAGAGAAACCCTAAAAGAGCTAGTGCAGTTGTGAGAGGAAAGGAGCCATTTCTTGATCTTTGTGGTTGATTCTTGCAAGAAGGAGGTGTTTCCATCTTAGAAGAGACCAAGGAGGTGGTGCATCTATGGATTTCGAGCTAAACACTTCATCTTCGAGGTACTATATCGCCCCTTTATCTGTTGTGTTGAAGGAATCCATAGATGTAGAGTTTTCATGTCCATTAATGGAAGAAATTGTGAGAACATGGCCCTTATTCACTTTGAGATTTCGGATCTGGACTTATAGCTATCTAAAGATCTTATCTCAGCTTGGCTTATGTCGAGCTATAGAGGTGTTGAGCTTAGGATGTTATTTTTGGGGCTAAATCACCAAGTGAAACCTCCTAGACATCCCATAAGTGGCAAGATTCGAGCTTTACGTGTTTATCAGGCTTGGGAAGGTCAGATTTATGGATCAAAGGAACAGATCTGATCTCAGGAGGTCAATTGAGTGTGTGCATGGCATGAACTTGCCGAGTCCAAGGGCAGATGTGACAACCCAGTATTTTAACTCTTTGTAATGACCTAAAAAGTCAAGTATGGTAACCACTTTTGTGTTAAAGAAATTAACTTTGACAATAAAATGTCCAAAAAGTTTCTATTTAACTACCTGCTATGTTTAATATCATTAAACCGAGATCGTACGTAAAAAGAATGCCCAAATCCGGCTTCGTATACTGAAGTTAAGATTTTTCCAAGTTCAGCTTAGCAACAGACAGCTAAAAACTCGAATCGAAGATCGAACGACTTTGGGATGGAATGACCTAAATGAGAATGGAAGGTCTCGACATCAGTATTTCAGCGGTAAAATGTCTGGCAAAATCCGACGTCAGATAAAGAAGTTATGAATTGTTTAAAGAAATTCCTTAATCACGACATTTTATAAATAAATAATAAAAATTATTTTGGAATTTGTCGACAAAATCTAAACGAAAGTTGTAGAGTATGGTCTCACCTTCGCGGGGATATAAAGAACGTCGAAAACGGAGTTTGTATGAAGAAGATATGAATTTTTGAAGTTTATTAAATAAATTATATATTTATTTAATTCAAAATCCGGTATTATCCGAAGGGGGAGACAGCGTACTCTTCCGAGTTACACGCCGTGTAACCCCGTACGCCCCGTGTACGCGAAGGCCTTGGCCTCGGACCATCCACGTCGCCCCTATGCGAGCCTACCCCCCCCTGTCCCATCCGAAGTTCGAGGCAGTCGAGGACTCGGTCATGCATGACGTACGCGTACACTGCGCGTACCGAGGCGGTTCCAGCCTCCTATAAATAGAGATGCGAGGGTTCCCGGAAAAAGTGCTCATTCTCTCTCACTTTTCTTGCGTTTTTCCTTGTTTTCCGTGCCCGCACTACCCCGAGGCCCTGATCATTTTGCTCAAAGTCCCGAAGGTTTATTTTACTCCCGTGATTCCCGAGGATCCCGAGAAAAATCCATTTCCCAAGACAAAACTCTGCCCAGTTTTCCATATCGCTATCTTCAAACTTTCAAGTGAGTTCATACCTCTTAATTAACCCTTTTTAAATATTCTAAACGCTTTTATATGCTTTCTAAGGGGGGGAAATACAAGTAAAACACACGACTACTATCGGGTGTTATGTATAAAGATTAGTATACACTTTTATTAAGTAGAATCATATGTGATTTATAAACTTTATAGGGAAATCCCGTATGCAAAATATATTACAATAGCCTACTATCTTTAAAACTATAAATTGTTGTAATACGTGTATAAACTAAACATTTTTTCCTAGATTTAAAGTATATGTGTCTATCTTAGGCTCTACAAAAATCTATGCTTTCATAACAAGTGATTCTTTTTCTAGATATTCTAAAACAAACGAGGCACACTTTTAGAAAACTATAATAGGTATAGTTTTATGAAGATATTGCTAACTTTTACATACTAGAAACACGATTTTTGAGAAATCACTTTCGTATACAATAACAAACAAACATTTTAACACGTAAATCTGTTTTTATACTACGGTTCTGTGAGACATTTACTTCACGTACGTTCGAGTGCACATTTCAAGTCCTATATTATATACCAGAATCCCTTGGAGGGGGATCATGGTGTTTGTGTATAGATCTATATGGGCTTGACAACCCGCGCCCTGACTGTTAGCTACAGTCCACCGTTTGGGGTGACAAACGTCATAACATTCCAACGCCTGAAGAATGTGGTGTATAGGCATCCCGAGTCAATAGTATGGTTATAAAACTCATAGGAGGTATTAAAAATACATTGATTTATGACGTTTTCAAACATATTGGTTATTTTTACACTTACATACGTTTTGGAAACAAACTTCGGTTTGGAAGGAAGACTACTTTTATACTAGTAGAAAATATAGGATTTTCTAAACACAAACAAACAAGGACAAGATAATTCATTTTATACAAACATTGTCATTAAATACTTATGAAACTCACCAGCTTAAATGATGATCTACTCTTTCAAAATTACTTGTATGTCCCAGGGATTCAGTAACTACAGGTATCATTATGCTTTTGATGAAGGGATGCTGCAGCGCCAGTTTAATCTCATATTTTGACATCATATTTGTAATTGGTTTTGAACATGTAACTTTTGACAAATGTAAACTTTCAATTATATATATATATATATATATATATATATATATATATATATATATATATATATATATAATGGTTGTATTGATTTCTTTACTATGTATTCACTTGTTACGTTACCACATGAAGTCATCCGCCCCCGAACGTTTCCGCCGTTCAGGTTTGGGGGTGTGACAGATTGCTATCAGAGCAATGTTTATAGTGAACTAAGTATATCGAACCTCATAAGATATACAAACTATAAATTCTTAGGGACTCAAAGTCTCTGATAAGTGTTTTTGTACCTGAAATCCTTATTTCACATAAGTAGGTTATTTTAAGTTATAAAAATCCGAAATACATGCATACAACGACACATTTTTATGATAAGAACTATATAAAAAGTTTTAGGACAAGTTGGACACTACAACTAATTCTCGAGATATGTAATCAAATTTGGGACGAATATAGCCTGATCAAATATGTTTATCCGAAATTTGACTAACGTATGTCAAGAAATGATCGTAGTGAGCAACAAGTCAAAACTTAAATAGACACTAGTATCTAACATACAAATTGAATACTATAGGAGTATTTTGGTGCATACACTAGATTGATTAGTATTACTGGTCTCAAATTTTATTCAAATCTTATAACCCTATTCTCGTATAGTCAAAATGGCTGGATTTCACCCGCATGGAGACCCCTACTACCCACAACAAGGCAACGGAGGATGGATTGAAGAGGATCCAGAGGAGGATGAAGAGCCCATTGAGTTGGATGGCAGGGACGACTCCGAGACAGACTCGGAACCGGAAATAGTCAACCCTCCACCCATTAGGAGGAACTTTCAAGGACCGACTCCCGTTTTGGGAAGTCACCTCCACCACTGGAGCCAACAACAAAGTCTACACCCTCCCTACGACATGTGCCGAGATTTCTACGATGTCCGCGGTAGAGGTTCAGCCGATCGGGCACTCCCGGTCATGGTGGGCAAACTCGCCAACCAGTCCTACCAATCGAGGGTTCAAGCAAACCGAATTCGAGAGGTCAACGTGGAAGTACAAATCCACACAGCCGATATCAACCGCCTAGAGATGTTGCAGAACGACATCCACCTCCGCGCCGAAGCATTCCAAGCATAAGCGAATGCGGCCTTCGTAGAATTGAGGGAACAACAAGCCGCCTTTGATAGGCGTCTTATGGAGTCGAAGCAATTAGATGCAGAATCGAGCGCCAAGCGCAACACACGTCGCAAGTAGTACTTGTGAATACCTCAAATTTTGTTATAACTTAGGACCTCGGCTAAAAGTCTTTAAATTTCTCAAACTTTGTAATCGGAGACCCTTATAGGGGTCAAATTATCATAATCGTTGTATCAACTTTTATATTAATATAAGTGACACTATTATTACTACGTTGAGTATTTCGTTCAAACCTTGAAAAGTCATCGAGAAACCAAATACTTGTTTCAGACTTTCAGTCTTACAAATAACTTTCATTCCTCTATTTTAAAGATTCATTGCTATCACCTATGTTGAACTATGGCAACTTGGTTCATGAGACACATTCATTGTTCACTTATTCTTATCCATATCATCATCTTTTAAACGTATAGTTAAAGATGCCGCCACGCAGGAATACCAGATGTAACCCTATAATTGAAACAACGATACCACCACCACCACCTCCACTTCCTCAATTTGATGTTTTCATGTTCCAAGCAGCAGTCACCGCAGCGGTAGCAGCGGCCATGTCACAGCTCAATAACTCGAGTACTAATGACTCGAGAACTGGCACACACCTATCCAACCATGGCGAGAGTCATGTGCAACCCCGAGAATGCACTTATAAGGACTTTACTAATGCCAAACCCCATATGTATTCACTTGTTACGTTACCACATGAAGTCATCCGCCCCGGAACGTTTCCGCCGTTCAGGTTTGGGGGTGTGACAGATTGGTATCAGAGCAATGTTTATAGTGAACTAAGTATATCGAACCTCATAAGATATACAAACTATAAATTCTTAGGGACTGAAAGTCTCTGATAAGTGTTTTTGTACCTGAAATCCTTATTTCACATAAGTAGGTTATTTTAGGTTATAAAATTCTGAAATACATGCATACAACGACACATTTTTATGATAAGAACTATATAAAAAGTTTTAGGACAAGTTGGACACTACGACTAATTCTCGAGATATGTAATCAAATTTGGGATGAATATAGCCTGATCAACTATGTTTATCTGAAATTTGACTAATGTATGTCAAGAAATGATCGTAGTGAGCAACAAGTCAAAACTTAAATAGACACTAGTATCTAATGTACAAATTGAATACTATAGGAGTATTTTGGTACATACACTAGATTGATTAGTATTACAGGTCTCAAATTTTATTCAAATCTTATAACCCTATTCTCGTATAGTCAAAATGGTTGGATTTCACCCGCATGGAGACCCCTACTACCACAACAAGGCAACGGAGGATGGATTGAAGAGGATCCGGATGAGGACGAAGAGCCCATTGAGTTGGATGGCAGGGACGACTCCGGGACAGACTCTGAACTGGAAATAGTCAACCCTCCACCCATTAG
Source organism: Lactuca saligna (assembly GCF_052625555.1). Taxonomy (NCBI): domain Eukaryota; kingdom Viridiplantae; phylum Streptophyta; class Magnoliopsida; order Asterales; family Asteraceae; genus Lactuca; species Lactuca saligna. Next base: position 154,722,255 of record NC_136419.1, read on the forward strand.
GAGGAACTTTCAAGGACCGACTCTTGTTTGGGGAAGTCACCTCCACCACTGGAGCCAACAACAAAGTCGACGCCCTCCCTACAGCATGTGCCGAGATTTATATGATGTCTGCGGTAGAGGTTCAGCCGATCGGGCACTCCCGGTCATGGTGGGCAAACTCGCCAACCAGTCCTACCAATCGGGGGTTCAAGCAAACCGAATCCGAGAGGTCAACGTGGAAGTACAAATCCACAGCCGATATCAACCGCCTAGTGATGTTGCAGAACGACATCCACCTCCGCACCGAAGCATTCCAAGCACAAGCGAATGCAGCCTTCGCAGAATTGAGGGAACAACAAGCCGCCTTTGATAGGTGTCTTATGGAGTCGAAGCAATCAGATGCAGAATCGAGCTCCAAGCGCAGCACACGTCGCAAGTAGTACTTGTGAATACCTCAAATTTTGTTATAACTTAGGACCTCGACTAAAAGTCTTTAAATTTCTCAAACTTTGTAATCGGAGGCCCTTATAGGGGTCAAATTATCATAATCGTTGTATCAACTTTTATATTAATATAAGTGACACTATTATTACTACGTTGAGTATTTCGTTCAAACCTTGAAAAGTCATCGAGAAACCAAATACCTATTTCAGACTTTCAGTCTTACAAATAACTTTCATTCCTCTATTTTAAAGATTCATTGCTATCACCTATGTTGAACTATGGCAATTTGGTTCATGAGACACATTAATTGTTCACTTATTCTTATCCATATCATCATCTTTTAAACGTATAGTTAAAGATGCCGCCACGCAGGAATACCAGACGTAACCCTATCAATGAAACACCGATACCACCACCACCACCTCCACTTCCTCAATTTGATCCTGTCATGTTCCAAGCAGCAGTCACCACAGAGGTAGCAGCTGCCATGTCACAGCTCAATAACTCGAGTACTAATGACTCGATAACTGGCACACACCTATCCAACCATGGCGAGAGTCATGGGCAACCCCGAGAATGCACTTATAAGGACTTTACTAATGCCAAACCCCATATGTTTTATGGAACTGGTGGTGTGATGGCTCTAAGACAGTGGATTGAAAGGATATAATCAGTCTTTGAAATCTGCTCCTGCCCCGAGCACAGCAAAGTCAAATTTGCAACCCTCACACTCATTGATAGAGCTTTAACTTGGTGGAATGGCCACGTTAAAGTACTTACTCTAATAGTGGCAAACTCCATAAGCTGAGAGAGCCTCAAAGCCATGATGATGAGAGAATACTGCCCACGGGGAGAGATTCAAAAGCTCGAACATCAACTCTGGACTCTCGGAATGGTTGGTACCGACTCCGCAACATATACCAACAAATTCTACGAGCTGGAAATCCTTTGCCCAGATATGATTGCTCCTGAGAGCAAGAAAATACAGAGGTACACATGGGGACTGACACCCCAAATACGGTCAAGCGTGTTAGCTTCCAAACTTGACACCTTTGAAAGTGCTAAGGAACTGGCACAATCTCTGGTTGACTACAGAGGTCATTAGAACTCAACCGTTTCTGCACCAGAGCCACAGAGAGGAAACAACAACAACAACAACAACAACAACAACAACAGGAAGAGAGTATGGAATAAAGGGAAGGGTAGGTCTTCCCAAGAATCCGCAAAGAAACAATTGGTTTCAGTGAATGCTACCACGGTACCTACTACAGCTCCTACAAATACCTACAAAACAAATACTTATGTAGGTAACCGTCCAAAGTGCACCAAATGAACTTACCACCACCATGGACCTTGTCGGGAAATGCAGTGCGCCAACTGCAACAGAAAGGGGCACACAGCCCGTTTATGCAAGGATCCCGCAAAGCCGATCGCTCAACTTCCCAGTGCAGGTATAGGCCAGACTTGCTACGGTTGTGGCGAGGTGGGCCACTACAGGAGGAACTGCCCTAAGGCAGCAGGCACCGGTGGTGTGGGGCGAGTTTTGACTATAGGCCACGATGAAGCTATAGTTGACCCAACTGTAGTTGCTGGTACGTTCCTCCTCGATAATTCAGATGCATACATATTATTTGATAGTGGAGCGGAGAGAAGCTTCGTGAGTCAAAACTTTATTCACTTACTTAAACCTAAACCTAGCAAGCTAGAAAAATCATTCACTGTAGAGATGGCCAACGGAAAAACCGAAAACACTAACTACATATACAAGGACTGTAAGTTAACTTTAGACGGTCATTCTTTCACAATCAATCTCATGTCGGTTCCTATTAAAAGTTTTGACGTCATAGTCGGTATGGATTGGTTAAGTCTTCTTCGCGCCGACATCATGTGTTTTGAAAAAGCAGTTCGTCTTAATCTCCATAACAATGAAACATTAGTGATTTACGGCGACAAATCAAGTACGAACCTTCGTATGATTTCGTGCATCCAAGCTCGAAAGTGTTTACGGAAGGATTGTCGAGCATTCCTAGCGCACATCATCAATACAAGCCAGGAACTGAAGGACATCAAGGACATTCCAGAAGTACGCAACTTTCCCGATATCTTTCCAGAAGAACTACCAGGATTACCACCACAACGCCAAGTCGAATTCAGAATCGACTTAGTTCCAAGGGCTACCCCAGTAGCGAAATCGCCTTATCGTCTAGCACCAGCAGAGATGCAAGAACTTTCCAGTCAACTTAATGAACTCCTGCAAAAAGGATTCATAAGACCAAGTTTCTCACCTTGGGGAGCATCGGTCTTGTTCGTAAAGAAGAGAGACGGATCGTTCCGTATGTGCATCGACTACAGAGAGTTGAACAAACTTACTGTCAAGAACCATTACCCTCTACCCCGTATTGAGGACCTATTCAATCAACTCCAAGGAGCAAACTACTTCTCGAAGATAGATCTACAATCCGGATATCACCAATTATGGGTACTTGAGGGGGATATTCCCAAGACAGCTTTCCAAACATGTTATGGGCACTACGAATTTGTAGTAATGCCATTTGGATTAACCAACGCACCAACAGTATTTATGGACCTAATGAATAGGGTATGACGTCCCTACTTAGATCGGTTCGTCATCGTCTTTATCGATGATATACTTATCTACTCCCGAAGGAAGGAAGAGCATAGTCGACACCTACAAAAGGTCCTAGAAACACAGCGATCGGTGAAACTCTGTGCGAAATTCTCTAAATGAGAATTTTGGATTCGAAGAGTCGAATTTTTCAGCCACGTGGTTAGCGAGAAAGGGATACATGTGGACCCCTCCAAAATCAAGGCCATCGAGAACTGGTCGGCACCAAAGACACCTACAGAAATTCGTCAATTTCTAGGTCTCGCTGGCTACTATCGCAGATTTATAAAGAACTTCTCTAGCATTGCGAAACCTCTTACTGCATTAACCCAGAAAGGCGTGGCCTTTAACTGGGAATCGAAACAAGAAAAGGCGTTCCAAACACTGAAACAGGCCTTGTGCACCGCACCAATACTATACCTCCCCGAAAGGATAGAAGAGTTCATAGTGTATTGCGATGCGTCAAATCAAGGACTTGGTTGTGTTCTTATACAGAGAGGGAAAGTTATTGCTTATGCCTCTCGACAACTTAAGACACACGAAGTGAACTATACGACACACGATCTTGAGTTAGGAGCAGTAGTATTTGCTCTGATGATCTGGAGACACTACTTATACGGAACAAAGAGTACTATTTTCACCGATCACAAGAGCCTTCAACACATTTTCGATCAGAAGGAACTCAACATGCGACAACGACAATGGGTTAAGTTACTAAATAACTACGAATGCGAAATTCGTTATCATCCTGGCAAGGCCAACGTGGTAGCTGACGCCCTCAGTCGAAAGGAATACACTAGTCGGAGGGTCAAATCTCTGACTATGACTATCCATTCCCACTTATCCACACAAATTAAGGAGGCACAAGTGGAAGCTTTGCGACCTGAAAATGTGGCGGGTGAATCCCTGCGAGGAATGGAAAAGAATCTAGAAGCCAAGGGTGGCGGAGCATGTTATCTTATGGACCGAATTTGGACACTGAAACATGGCGGGTTCAGAGATGTAGTAATGACTGAAGCACACAACTCGAGGTATTCCGTTCACCCAGGTTCAGATAAGATGTATCTGGATCTTAAGAACTTGTACTGGTGGCCTAACATGAAAGTAGAAATTGCTACCTTTGTAAGCAAATGCCTTACTTGCGCTAAGGTTAAGGTCGAGTATCAGAAACCTTCATGATTAGTACAACAACCGGAGATACCAGAATGGAAATGGGAACGGATTACTATGGACTTCATAACAGAGTTGCCCAAGACGACGAGTGGACTCGATACCATATGGGTCATCGTCGATAGATTGACCAAATCCGCGCATTTCTTACCCATCAAGGAGACTGACAAAATGGAAAATCTTACGAGAACTTACTTAAGGGAAGTAGTGCGACTGCATGGTGTTCCGATATCCATTATCTCCGACCAAGATAGTAGATTCACTTCAAGATTCTGGCAGTCACTACAAGGTTCCCTGGGGACTAAGCTAGACATGAGTATAGCCTACCACCCACAAACAGAGGGGCAAAGTGAGAGAACGATACAAACTTTAGAAGATATGCTGAGAGCCTGTGTGATTGACTTTGGAAAGGCATGGTACATCCATTTATCCCTTGTCGAATTTTCATACAACAATAGTTATCATACAAGCATAAAGGCTGCTCCGTTTGAAGCCCTCTATGTTAGAAACTGTAGATCCCCTCTGTGCTGGACTGAAGATGGTGATACCCAGTTAGCTAAAGGAAGAATTCCTGAAAGCACTCTCACCGGTCCAGAAATCATACGAGAAACAACAGAGAAGATCGTTCAGATTCGTGAACGATTGAAAGCCTCTAGAGACCGGCAGAAAAGCTACGCTAACCAAAGGAGGAAACCTTTGGAATTCCAGGTAGGAGACCACGTTTTATTAAAGGTCTCACTGTGGAATGGTTTAATACGCTTTGGGAAGCGTGGGAAACTAAATCCAAGATACATAGGGCCTTTCGAGATTCTTGCCAGAATCGGCCCTATGGCTTACAAGCTTAACCTACCGCGTGAACTTAGTAACATACATCCAACCTTCCACGTTTCAAACTTGAAAAAGTTTCTGTACGATGAGACTCTTGTTATTCCACTCGACGAAATCGAGATCAATGAGAGCCACAACTTTGTGGAAGAACCGGTAGAAATCATGGACCGATAGCTCAAACAAACAAAACAAAGTCGCATACCCATCGTGAAGGTTCGCTGGAACGCCAAGCGGGGACCTGAATTCACATGGGAACGCGAAGATCAGATGAAACAAAAGTACCCTCATCTCTTTCATGTTCACTAGTATCTTTACTACTTTAAATTTTGGAACAAAATTCCCTCTAACGGGGGGATGATGTGACAACCCGATATTTCAACTCTTTGTAATGACCTAAAAAGTCAAGTATTGTAACGACTTTTGTGTTAAAGAAATTAACTTTGATAATAAAATGTCCAAAAATTTTCTATTTAACTACCTGCTATGTTTAATATCATTAAACCGAGATCGTACGTAAAAAGAATGCCCAAATCCGGATTCGTATACTAAAGTTAAGATTTTTCCAAGTTCAACTTAGCAACAGACAGCTAAAAACTCGAATCGAAGATCGAACGACTTTTGGCCGGAATGACCTAAACGAGAATCGAAGGTCTCGTTTAGGTCAGATGAAACAAAAGTACCCTCATCTCTTTCATGTTCACTAGTATCTTTACTACTTTAAATTTTGGAACAAAATTCCCTCTAACGGGGGGATGATGTGACAACCCGATATTTCAACTCTTTGTAATGACCTAAAAAGTCAAGTATTGTAACGACTTTTGAGTTAAAGAAATTAACTTTGATAATAAAATGTCCAAAAATTTTCTATTTAACTACCTGCTATGTTTAATATCATTAAACCGAGATCGTACGTAAAAAGAATGCCCAAATCCGGCTTCGTATACTAAAGTTAAGATTTTTCCAAGTTCAACTTAGCAACAGACAGCTAAAAACTCGAATCGAAGATCGAACGACTTTTGGCCGGAATGACCTAAACGAGAATCGAAGGTCTCGACATTGGTATTTCAGCGGTAAAAAGTTTGGCAAAAACTGACGTTAGATAAAGAAGTTATGAATTGTTTAAAGAAATTCCTTAACCAAGATATTTTATAAATAAATAATAAAAATTAGTTCGGAATTTGCCGACGGAATCTAAACGAAAGTTGTAGAGTATGGTCTCACCTTCGCGGGGATATAAAGAACGTCGAAAACGGAGTTCGTATTAAGAAGATAGGAATTTGTGAAGTTTATTAAATAAATTATATATTTATTTAATTCAAAATCCGGTATTATCCGAAGGGGGAGTCAGCGTACTCATCCGAGTTACGCGCCGCGTAACCCCGTACGCCCCGCGTATGTGAAGGCCTTGGCCTCGGATCGTCCACGTCGCCCCTATGCGAGCCTACCCCCCCCCCTGTCCCATCCGAAGTCCGAGGTAGTCGAGGACTCGGTCATGCATGAAGTACGCGTACGCCCCGCGTACTGAGGCGGTTCCAGCCTCCTATAAAAAGAGATGCGAGGGTTCCCGGAAAAATTGCTCATTCTCTCTCACTTTTCTTGCGTTTTGCCTCATTTTCCGTGCCCGCACTACCCCGAAGCCCTGATCATTTTGCTCAAAGTCCCGAAGGTCGATTTTACTCCCGAGATTCCCGAGGATCCCGAGAAAAATCCGTTTCCCGAGACGAAAACTCTGCCCGGTTTTCCATCTCGTTATCTTCAAACTTTCAAGTGAGTTCATACCCCTTCATTAACCCTCTTTAAATATTCTAAACGCTTTTATATGCTTTCTAGCGGGGGAATACAAGTAAAACACACGACTACTATTGTCACACCCCGAAAACCGAAGGCAGAGACATTTCCGGGGTTGACTCCACGTTGAGTATCAAATCCAATGCACATAGTAAGTAAAATAAAACAACCAATACATTACATAAGAAAGTTTTACAGTTGTTTTAAAAGTAAAGTTTGTACAGTTGTGATACATAGTACATATAAACAAAATGGAATGGATCTTCATGTACACCGTCTTCAAGAAAAAAGGATCTTCGGGTACCTGTTCTAACGCTGACCTGAGAACACAAGCAGTTTGAAAATCAGCATAAAGCTGGTGAGTTCATCAGCGGTTTTTGTTTGTAAAAATGTTTCAAGTTTCCTTTATGTTTCTGAAATGTTATGTACACCAAGAAATTCCCGTATTTTCTTAAAAGGATGTTATTGTTTTACAAATGTAAAGTATAGTAAGTTTGTACACTAAAACATGTCTGCTCATGTGGAAATGTATAGTTGGTTATCCGACTTGTTAAACTGTTCTGTTTACCTATCATGTTTTACCAGGAAAGTCCCATACTTTCCTTATTGTATGTTACCAATTGTAAAAGATGTAATGTTATCCAGTTTGTTACTCTTTCTAGTTATGTAAGTGTTACCCAGGAAAACCCTATGCTTTCCTGCATGTTGGTTTCTAATGAAAACGATGTTAAAGATGTAAAAGATGTCAACGTGATTAGGTTCCATGTTTTCCCCAGGAAAGTCCCGTACTTTCCTGAATGTTAGTTACAGTATGTGAAAGATGTAAAAGATGTACAAAGTGGTTCATTATTACTATAAGTAAGTCTTTGTTATCCTAATTGCGAGTTCCATAACCATACGATAGACTGAAACCTGTGGAAATAAGTAGTCCACATGTGGCAATAATTAGTCCACATACTTATGACTTTCATCACCCTTGAACCATTTCGGTTCGGCTGTAGCTAGCAGCCAGGTGTGGGGTAGTCAGCCCCGTATAGATCTATACACTCAAGTCACGCTCTCTAAATACCAGAGATTCTAGTTATGGGTGTAGTCCTCCACTCGCGTATCTCGGTGGAGTGTTCACCGAGGACGTGTCTCTAATCATACAGGATTAACAAATTTACTAGTAATAATATGATAGTCCTCCACTCGCGTACATATGTGGAGTGTTACCGAGGACAAAACAGTGTACAGGTATTATATTCAAATGTATAATGTCATGCTTTTAACTGATAAAATGTGGAAAACCATTCGTGAAATATATGTAAAACATAACAGTTTAAAGATCCATTTCACAAATATATGTTACGTGATCTGCATGTTCAAATGATTATCAGTTATGGTAATCAGTAATAAAACCATATGAAATATGAAACACACATTTGAAAACATGTTTTGAGTACAAGAATTCCCTTCTACTTTGCTTGTGTTCCCCCCCTGAAAACAGTGAAAACAGTGAAAAAAGGGGAGGGGTGTGAACTCACCGAACTCGGAAATGCGTCGGTTTTGGATACTAGACGTTGGTTCGGGGTTTGATTATTCGCGATGTCCCTATGTAAAATGAAATAATGTCCATATATATACAATTAGGGATACATTCACTAATCATATGGAACATTACACTCCAACGAGGTTAAACACCTCAAAACGAGCGTTTGGAGTGACCCGGGTGAAATCTTCGGACTTGAAATCGCACTAGGGACTTGGGACTTGAGTTTACTCCCCAAGAGTAAACATTATAAGGAATTTACAGCCATTAAACACACACATACATGAGTTTACGGTCATAAACTCATGTGGGTGTGATTTTGAGTGTTTAATGGCTTAAATGGACATGGGGATTGTTGGAATTGATTTCTAAAATGCCTTGGAATGGATTGAATAAAATTATAACACTTAAAAGGGAGTTTAGGGCCACACCATAAGAGTTTACGGCCGTAAACTCACCCATGGCCAAGAAAAATTGATTTAAGCTACAAAGGATAATCACATGTGATTATAGTTAATTTTTCAAGCCTTGTTATGAATTTAAAACACCATTAAACATAGATTTAGGAGTTTACGGCCTAGAGGCATGTTCTAAGGCCGTAAACTCTCTTATACCCATGAAAAGTTAGTTTTTGATGCTTAAAAACAATCACATGTGATTCTAGAAATTTATGCAAGCCATTTAAGTGTATTTGATGCATCATTAACAAGATTTTATGAGTTTACGGCCAAGGGTATTTTCCTAGGCCGTAAACTCCTATAAATGATATTTTTGATGTGTTTCAAACCCTTAGATTATTTTTAGATGCATCTAGATTTTACCACAAGGCCATTGGTTGAGTTTCAAGGCATTTGGACATGTTTAAAGGCTATTAATCCCCATTTAAGAGGAGTTTACGGCCCAAGAATGTGCCTTGGCTATAAAAGCTCTTTTGTCCCCCAAAATTCATGTTTAATGTGTTCCAACTCTAGATTAGCAAGCCTAAAGGTCATATCTAAGTCCCAACTATGATTTGGAAGGGTAATTTGGCTCAAAAACCCCATTATGAGGAGTTTACGGCCCAAGCATGATCTTTGGCTGTAAACTCATGTTCTTGCTCCAAAAACATAATTTAAACATCAATTTGAAGGCTAAAGAGGTTGAATAACAAGTTAGGGGTGTTACCTCTTTGATTGGAAGCCTTAAATCTTGGTTTTGGACCTTTGATTATGGATGAGGAGAGAGGTTGGGAGAGTTTAATGAGAAATTGGCCAAAGGCTTCAAATGGAGTCTTAAAACACTTTATATAGTGTTTAAGTTTTGGACACGGTCGAATTCTACCCGATACCGGCGTTAGACGGGGCTTCTGGTCGTACCCGATTGAGTTGCCATAACCCGATACGGTAATTTCTAGAAATGTGCCGATCACTAAAGTTGGGTGTTAACATGATTTCTAAATGTATTAAGACACCCATTAAGTCATTTTAAATACATACCAGTTAATGACTTAATTAAACGGAAGATTGGAAAACGAATTTGGAAACGACGATTGGTTGCGTGAATTGTACTACGAAAGAGTTACAAGAGATGATACGGAAATTTCAGGTTGTTACATTATCCCCCCGTTAAAGGGAATTTCGTCCCGAAATTCAATGTTTAAAAATACAAGACAAGATACAAATTATGGATTAGGAAAGAGTTGTGGATACTTCTGTTTCATTGAATCTTCCCGTTCCCAAGTAAATTCCGGTCCCCGCTTGGCATTCCAGCGATCCTTCACTAACGGGATGCGACTTTGCTTTGTACATTTGAATTCTTGATCCATGATTTCGATCATTTCCTCCACAAAGTTGAGGTTTTCATTGATCTCAATCTCGTCTATGGGAATCGTTAGGGTTTCATCGGATAGGCACTTTTTGAGATTTGAAACGTGGAAGACAGGATGAATGTTACTGAGTTCGTGAGGTAAACGAAGTTTATAGGCAACTAGACCGATCCTAGAGAGGATCTCGAAGGGTCCAATGTACCTTGGATTAAGTTTCCCACGCTTACCAAAGCGTACAGTGCCTTTCCAGGGCGAGACTTTCAACAGGACACGGTATCCAACCTGGAATTCTAGTGATTTCTGACGATTATCAGCGTAACTCTTTTGGCGATCTCGTGAGGCTTTCAATCGGTTATGGATTTTAATGATCTTTTCGGTAGTTTCGCGGATGATTTCAGGACCAGTGAGAGCACTATCGGGGACTCGACTCTTGGCTAACTGTGTATCCCCCACCTCGACCCAGCACAGAGGGGATCTGCACTTACGGCCGTATAGGGCTTCAAACGGAGCAACCCTAATGCTGGTGTGATAACTGTTGTTGTACCAGAATTCGATCAAAGATAGATGTGTGTCCCACGACTTTCCAAAGTCAATGAAACATACCCTAAGCATGTCCTCCAGGGTTTGGATTGTTCTCTCACTCTGTCCATCGATCTGAGGATGATATGCCGTGCTCATATCTAGTTTGGTTCCAAGGGCTTTCTGAAGGGATTGCCAGAATCTGGAGGTAAACCTGCTATCTCGATCAGAGATAATGGATACAGGTACACCGTGTAGACGTACTACCTCCTGGATGTAGATTCGCGCGTGTCTTTCCATCTTGTATGGTTCTTTGATCGGAATGAAGTGAGCGGATTTGGTCAAACGATCGACAATTACCCAAATGGTATCGTACCCACTAGAACACTTGGGCAGTTTGGTGATGAAGTCCATGGTAATCATCTCCCATTTCCACTCAGGAATATCGGGCTGTTGGAGCAGACCTGAAGGTTTCTGATGTTCAACTTTGACTTTGGCGCAAGTCAGACACTTGCCCACGAATGTAGCTGTCTCAGCTTTCATGTTTGGCCACCAGTATTGCTTCTTGAGATCTAGTTACATCTTGTCAGAACCTGGGTGAACAGAGTATTTGGTTCTGTGCGCTTCCTCCATGACTATTTCCTTGAATCCTCCGGACTTGGGAATCCAGATTTGATCCATGAAACAATGAACTCCCTCACCTCTGATCTCAAATTTCTTTTCTATTCCTCTCAAGGTTTCATTCGACATGTTCTCGGTTTTGAGGGCTATTAACTGGGCTTCTCGGATTTGCATGGGTAGGTTGGAATGGATGGTCATCATCTGGTTCTTCACTTTGTGATCTGCACTATCCTTTCGGCTAAGGGCATCTGCTACCACATTGGCCTTGTTGTGGTGATAACGGATTTCACACTCATAATCACTGAGTAATTCTACCCATCGTCGTTGCCTCATGTTTAAGTCTTTCTGATTAAAGATGTGTTGCAGGCTCTTATGATCAGTGAAGATTGTGCACTTGGTTCCGTAGAGATAATGTCTCCAAATCCTCAATGCAAAGACTACGGCTCCTAGGTCCAAGTCATGTGTGGTATAGTTAACCTCATGTGCTTTCAACTGTCTTGAGGCATAGGCAATCACCTTTCCTCTTTGCATAAGCACACAGCCTAAACCTTGATTAGACGCATCGCAGTAGACAACGAAATCCTCTGTCCCTTCGGGCAAAGATAGAATAGGCGCGCTGCATAGGGCTTTCTTCAACGTTTGGAATGCAGTTTCTTGTTTATCACTCCAACAAAAGGGTACACCTTTCTGTGTTAGAGTGGTTAAAGGTTTGGTGATCTTGGAAAAGTTCTGAATGAATCTTCGATAGTAGCCGGCGAGACCCAATAATTGACGAATTTCTATGGGTGTCTTCAGTGCCGACCAATTCTCTATCGCTTTAATCTTGGAAGGATCCACGTGAATACCATCGTCGCTTACTACATGACCGAGGAAAGTTACCTTCCGTATCCATAATTCACACTTGGAAAATTTCGCGTATAGTTTTTCGAATCTAAGGGTCTCCAACACTAACCTGAAGTGTTGCTTGTGGTCTTCTTCGTTTCGGGAGTAGACGAGGATGTCATCAATGAACACGATAACGAACTTGTCTAAGAAGGGACGGCACACCCGGTTCATCAGGTCCATGAACACAGCCGGTGCATTGGTTAGTCCGAAGGGCATCACTACGAACTCGTAGTGTCCAAATCGAGTCCTAAAAGCTGTTTTGGAAACATCATTCTCCTGAACTCGTAACTGATGGTACCCTGATCGTAGGTCTATCTTTGAAAAGTAGCTGGCTCCCTGGAGTTGATCGAAGAGGTCATCAATTCGTGGAAGAGGATATCGGTTCTTAACAGTCAACTTGTTCAGTTCACGGTAGTCGATACACATATGAAAGGATCCATCTTTCTTCTTGACAAACAGTATCAGAGCTCCCCAGGGTGAGGAACTCGGTCTAATGAATCCTTTACTGTAATACCCCCCCTCTGGCACGTATCACAATATTGTCCGCTTTGGGCCACTCGGCACGAGGACCTCCCAGGGGGTCACCCATCCCGGTACTACTCCCGCCCGAGCACGCTTAACTGCAGACTTCTTATGGGATCTGCTGCCCTCACGGCTTTAAAACGCGTTGTGTCAAGGAAGGTATCCACACCCCTTATAAGTAGATGTTTCGTTCTCCTTCCAAGCCGATGTAGGATCAGGTGCAACCCACCTTCACCCCCCATTATAGGGTTCGACGTCCCTGTCGAACACATCGACCCGTGCCCTAGCTCTGATACCATTTGTAACACCCCCTCTGACACGTATCACAATATTGTCCGCTTTGGGTCACTCGGCACGAGGACTTCTGTGACATCCCCAAAATCACGGCCAGAAAAGACAGATTTTGTTTATGCTTTATAAAAATCAGAGTACTTCATTTTATAAAAAGGTTGCGGAATTTGTTCCCAGAAAAACATGGTAAATACGTTATTAAATCATTTTCGAAGAAACGTATTTATTTCATTTTAAAACGTTTGGGATGTCATCGTTAATACAGGAACATAAGCATAAATAGAACTTACAATTATTCACACTAGTGGTATACATCTCTTTAAATCTCTCAGTGTAATGTCAGTTCATATCAACACCTGTGATATAAATAAACTGAGTGGGTCAGGTTGGGAAACCTGGTGAGCACATAGGGATTTCAATCCCACAATGTTATACCATATATATAGTTTAAAATTCACAAAATATACAATTTCACCATACATATATATATATATATATATATAAACAACTCTTATTCCACCCCGTCGATCCTCGCAACGAGGCTATCTATACTCTCGGACCTAAGATTAGTCGTTTTACCTACTCCATACTCTCGGATCAGAAATGAACGAATTTACCAAATCCATACTCTCGGATTAGGGACGAATGACTAATCCATACTCTCGAATTAAAGATGAATGATTATGCCTAATCCATACTCTCAGACTAGGGACAATAGCTAATCCATATTCTCGGATTAACGAAGAATGATTATGCCTAATCCATATTCTCGGACTAGGGACAATGACTATGTCTAATCCATACTCCCGGATAAGTGACATATACTAACTTCTATTCTCTGAGTTAACTCACTTGTACTCGTAAGAATATACTACCCAATATTCCTCATATTTAATTTAGGTATACTCTTTATCCTAAATTATCAAATATAATCAGGTATGTTCTTTAACACGAATTTCAAGCAATATCAATTAACTCGCACATAAACGTATAATTAATACTTCAATAAATACTTGTATTAAAATCATATTCATGAAAGGGACTATGCACTCACCTGAGAGGGTGGTGACTCGGTACTCGGACAGCGGTTCGTTTACTTTAAAATAATTTCCTTCGACGAAACCTAGTATTATCACCAATAGATTTTAGTCTATTATTCGCCGAGACTAATTAATAGTCTAGCTATTATTACTATTATATAAGCGTTAAAAAAAACACTTATATAACCCATAATAATAGCCCAAGTATTTATTATATGTTCCTAATAACGTTAATATAATTAAATAAACACTATATTAAAAATAGCGTAGGCGTAGCTCACTTACAGCGGGTTTTATAGAAAACCAGGCTTTGCTTGGAGCAGCGTTTCTGAGCCGAAAAGCTCTTCTTCTTGGAACCGTCGAGCACTCCAGGGCTTCCGCCTCGTGCTAGGGAGGTTCCCTAAGCTTTTCGGGGGATTTCGGGGCTAGAGAGAGGTTCTAGAGAGAGAGTAAAGAGAAGAAAGAATGGGAAAGGTGTGAAGAAAATGAGGGTGGGAGAGGTGGTATTTATAGGGTGAAAATGGCTGAACTTGGTGCCACATGTCACCATCTAGTGGCAAGACTTGGGGAGAAAGCAATGGCCAAGATTGTGCCACATCACCCATTTTCGCACGACACACTTTCGACTTCTAAAATCCGTAACTTTCACATACGACCTCCGTTTTTGACGTTCTTTATATCCACGCGTAGGTAAAAATAATATCTACAACTTTCATTTTGAGTCCGTCAGCTAATTCTCGACCGATTTTAAATTTAACAGTACGAGGCGTTTAGACTGTTAAATGACCGTGAAGAATTCGTAACTCCTTCATACGGACTCCGTTTTTGTCTGTCTTTTTACCGTTGAGTTCCTATTAATGAGATCTTCAACTCTCATTTATTTCACGTAAGCCAAAAACCACTCGAACTAAAATTCGAGTTTCGGGTTGTACACTGCTAAGCCGAATCTTAGAAAAATCATAACTTCCTCATACGAAGTCAGATTTGGGCGTTCTTTTTATCGACGCTCTTAGTTTAACATATTCTACGACTTTTGTTTAGATTGCTAAGGCTAAAAAGTCTTCTATCGTAAATTCACTATTTACGTCTTCCGGTGCCGTGCCCGTTTTGCCGTAAAACTTCGGCGGGCCATAACTTCTTCGTTATAACTCGGATTTCGGCGTTCTTTATATGTACGGAAACCTTGTGACATATTCTAAAACTTGGTTAACACTATTCATTCTAAATAATATTTTGTAGAAAAGTCATTTTTGACCCCTATTGCCTCTAAATTGACTAGCCTGGATCTGCGGGCGTTACAATTATCTCCCCCTTAGGATGATTACGTCCCGGAATCATCAACGAAACAAGGATCGTATAATGACTCCATACGTCATCTTTTCATCCTAGGTAATAATTATAACTTCTTTATTCCTTCAAGTCTATCTCTTAGACTTATTGACTGTAAGCAGTACTTGATCGTGCACTTGCTCTCTACCTCATATTAGACTCCAAATTATGACCTATCATCATGTGATGTACGTTTAGACTCAAGTCTCTTAAATTCTAAAACAGACTAAGCCTTCCTTCATGTTCTAATGTGATATAATCATACATTAACATGTAGCATTTCTAGCTACCAACGAGCGCGATACTTCTATTGATCGCTTTGATTTTTAATCGTTTGGTTTAAGTCGGGCGCTATATCAAACTTGGTTCTCTGAACCACGTAACCTACTCATCGTAGTCGGACTCAAGGTGATATGACCACTAGGGTCGGGATAACAACAATCTTCTTAGTCATTACGGAAACAATGGTAACGGCATACTTGAATAAAACGAAATCAATTACTGGCTTCTTGGTAACCTTGTGACTTTCCCTAATCCAAGTGTGAGTCATGTGCTTCCGGTAGTATAGGCCTCTACTACCATTCACACCTACTCATACTCGTCCCAAGTATTGTCCCGCAATTTTTCCAAGTCACCATACAAGAAAACCATACAACAACTTAACACATCAGATAACAAAACAAAGGTTTTATATTATTTCTTGAAACTGTTACATAGGTGTTCAAGTTCACCCTAGACTATGCCTCTAACGGGCTACATCGTGAGGTACAATCTACACGATTACTCCATAACTCGATCCTCGGATGTCAAGCCTTCATTCTTGAATCCTTGCATTGTCATCTGCTTCGTCAAGGATCATTTGAAATGCTCTCGCCTTTGGCTTTGGTGGCACATTTGGCTTTGTAGCCCCTTCTCTCTTTGGGCAGTCTTGTTTGAAGTGTCCTTCTTCTCCACACTTAAAGCAGACTTCTCTCATGGTTGTGCATTCGCTGGCGTAATGACCAGTCTTCCCGCATTTAAAGCATGTCGTATATTTAGAGCATTTCCCGATGTGCTTCTTTCTACACTTGTCACACCATTGCGTTCCTTCTTCAAACTTCGAGAATTTTCTCTTCTCGCTGGACATTGAAGATCCTTCAAACTTTCTCTTCTCGCCAATCTCCATCTTGCTGGAGGCTCTTCCCTTGATCATATCTTCGACAGACTTGGCAGCCCAGATAGCTGCCTCTAGAGTAGGTGCTTGACGCACTGGCACCGCGTACTCCCATGGAAGTCCTTTTGCGTACTTGCCGATTTTCGTCAGCTCATCCGGAACAAGACGCAAGGCGAACTCCATCTTCTCTGTAAAGTTGTTGGTGTATTCATCGATTGATATGCTTCCCTTCTTCAGGGTTAGAAACTGGTTCTCTAGCTCAAGCAGGTTTTGAGCTGAGCAGTACTTTCGTTTGAATTGCACCAGAAATTCTGCCCATGTCAGTTGTAGAGGCTCATTAGGGCTCAGAGTCTTCCCCAAGGTATTCCACCAACGTACAGTGCCTCCTCGAAACTGACACACTGCAAATGTGGTCTGTAGCTTCCCTCTACAACCGCATGTCATGAAGGCTAACTCCATCTCCGAGATCCAATCCATGACCCCGATCGGATCCTCCTTTCCAGTGAAAGTCGATGGCTTGCAAGTCAGAAAATCCTTGTACTTGCATCCATCCCTCTCGACCTCGTCATCTTGGTCGTTTTGTCGAACTATTGGTGGGTTGACTTGACCAACAGTCCAACTGTAGTTTCCTTCCTCAGTCTGCCCTTCGTTCAACTCGGGCTGTTCGATCTGAATAGTGGCTTCCTCACGATTTTGCTGGAGCAAACGTCTAGTTTCCTCCATTTGACGATCCAACATCGCTTGGATCATCGCTTGCACTCCGGCCATTGTGACTGGCTCAGTGGCGGCTTCCATCACCGGTATTTGCTCAATCACTGGGGGTTGGTTTCTGTTCCCATTTGCATTCACGTTTCCGCTACGGGTTCTTGCCATCTTGATCTATACACCGAATAAGGTGAATCTAGATCTTTACTTAGGATTGACGGTTAAATCATCCTTATCACTCCGAAACGTTTATATGCTAGTTCTAATATCGTAGTCGTACGTTTAGAATCCTAAACACATAAGGTTTCCAGATCCGGTCGGCAACAGACCATAGATCCGAACAACTAACAGCATATCAGGCACAAGTATTTAGCACATAAAAGGATTTTAGGCATAATTCCTAAAATAAGCTAGCGCTCACACCTCACAATCATCGCTTAGCATTCTAAGTTTAAGTCTAGAAATAAATCCATATTCCTAGTTCGCTTAAACTAATGCTCTGATACCAACTGTGACATCCCCAAAATCACGGCCAGAAAAGACCGATTTTGTTTATGCTTTATAAAAATCAGAGTACTTTATTTTATAAAAAGGTTGCGGAATTTGTTCCCAGAAAAACATGGTAAATACGTTATTAAATCATTTTCGAAGAAACGTATTTATTTCATTTTAAAACGTTAGGGATGTCATCGTTAATACAGGAACATAAGCATAAACAGAACTTACAATTATTCACACTAGTGGTATACATCTCTTTAAATCTCTCAGTGTAATGTCAGTTCATATCAACACCTGTGATATAAATAAACTGAGTGGGTCAGGTTGGGAAACCTGGTGAGCACATAGGGATTTCAATCCCACAATGTTATACCATATATATAGTTTAAAATTCACAAAATATACAATTTCACCATACATATATATAAACAACTCTTATTCCACCCCGTCGATCCTCGCAACGAGGCTATCCATACTCTCGGACCTAAGATTAGTCGTTTTACCTACTCCATACTCTCGGATCAGAAATGAACGAATTTACCAAATCCATACTCTCGGATTAGGGACGAATGACTAATCCATACTCTCGAATTAAAGATGAATGATTATGCCTAATCCATACTCTCAGACTAGGGACAATAGCTAATCCATATTCTCGGATTAACGAAGAATGATTATGCCTAATCCATATTCTCGGACTAGGGACAATGACTATGTCTAATCCATACTCCCGGATAAGTGACATATACTAACTTCTATTCTCTGAGTTAACTCACTTGTACTCGTAAGAATATACTACCCAATATTCCTCATATTTAATTTAGGTCTACTCTTTATCCTAAATTATCAAATATAATCAGGTATGTTCTTTAACACGAATTTCAAGCAATATCAATTAACTCGCACATAAACGTATAATTAATACTTCAATCAATACTTGTATTAAAATCATATTCATGAAAGGGACTATGCACTCACCTGAGAGGGTGGTGACTCGGTACTCGGACAGCGGTTCGTTTACTTTAAAATAATTTCCTTCGACGAAACCTAGTATTATCACCAATAGATTTTAGTCTATTATTCGCCGAGACTAATTAATAGTCTAGCTATTATTACTATTATATAAGCGTTAAAAAAAACACTTATATAACCCATAATAATAGCCCAAGTATTTATTATATGTTCTTAATAACGTTAATATAATTAAATAAAAACTATATTAAAAATAGCGTAGGCGTAGCTCACTTACAGCGGGTTTTATAGAAAACCAGGCTTTGCTTGGAGCAGCGTTTCCGAGCCGAAAAGCTCTTCTTCTTGGAGCCATCGAGCACTCCAGGGCTTCCGCCTCGTGCTAGGGAGGTTCCCTAGGCTTTTCGGGGGATTTCGGGGCTAGAGAGAGGTTCTAGAGAGAGAGTAAAGAGAAGAAAGAATGGGAAAGGTGTGAAGAAAATGAGGGTGGGAGAGGTGGTATTTATAGGGTGAAAATGGCTGAACTTGGTGCCACATGTCACCATCTAGTGGCAAGACTTGGGGAGAAAGCAATGGCCAAGATTGTGCCACATCACCCATTTTCGCACGACACACTTCCGACTTCTAAAATCCGTAACTTTCACATACGACCTCCGTTTTTGACGTTCTTTATATCCACGCGTAGGTAAAAATAATATCTACAACTTTCATTTTGAGTCCGTCGGCTAATTCTCGACCGATTTTAAATTTAACAGTACGAGGCGTTTAGACTGTTAAATGACCGTGAAGAATTCGTAACTCCTTCATACGGACTCCGTTTTTGTCTGTCTTTTTACCGTTGAGTTCCTATTAATGAGATCTTCAACTCTCATTTATTTCACGTAAGCCAAAAACCACTCGAACTAAAATTCGAGTTTCGGGTTGTACACTGCTAAGCCGAATCTTAGAAAAATCATAACTTCCTCATACAAAGTCAGATTTGGGCGTTCTTTTTATCGACGCTCTTAGTTTAACATATTCTACGACTTTTGTTTAGATTGCTAAGGCTAAAAAGTCTTCTATCGTAAATTCACTATTTACGTCTTCCGGTGTCGTGCCCGTTTTGCCGTAAAACTTCGGCGGGCCATAACTTCTTCGTTATAACTCGGATTTCGGCGTTCTTTATATGTACGGAAACCTTGTGACATATTCTAAAACTTGGTTAAGACTATTCATTCTAAATAATCTTTTGTAGAAAAGTCATTTTTGACCCCTATTGCCTCTAAAGTGACTAGCCCGGATCTGCGGGCGTTACAATTATCTCCCCCTTAGGATGATTACGTCCCGGAATCATCAACAAAACAAGGATCGTATAATGACTCCATACGTCATCTTTTCATCCTAGGTAATAATTATAACTTCTTTATTCCTTCAAGTCTATCTCTTAGACTTATTGACTGTAAGCAGTACTTGATCGTGCACTTGCTCTCTACCTCATATTAGACTCCAAATTATGACCTATCATCATGTGATGTACGTTTAGACTCAAGTCTCTTAAATTCTAAAACAGACTAAGCCTTCCTTCATGTTCTAATGTGATATAATCATACTTTAACATGTAGCATTTCTAGCTACCAACGAGCGCGATACTTCTATTGATCGCTTTAACTTTTAATCGTTTGGTTTAAGTCGGGCGCTATATCAAACTTGGTTCTCTGAACCACGTAACCTACTCATCGTAGTCGGACTCAAGGTGATATGACCACTAGGGTCAGGATAACAACAATCTTCTTAGTCATTACGGAAACAATGGTAACGGCATACTTGAATAAAACGAAATCAATTACTGGCTTCTTGGTAACCTTGTGACTTTCCCTAATCCAAGTGTGAGTCATGTGCTTCCGGTAGTATAGGCCTCTACTACCATTTACACCTACTCATACTCGTCCCAAGTATTGTCCCGCAATTTTTCCAAGTCACCATACAAGAAAACCATACAACAACTTAACACATCAGATAACAAAACAAAGGTTTTATATTATTTCTTGAAACTGTTACATAGGTGTTCAAGTTCACCCTAGACTATGCCTCTAACGGGCTACATCGTGAGGTACAATCTACACGATTACTCCATAACTCGATCCTCGGATGTCAAGCCTTCATTCTTGAATCCTTGCATTGTCATCTGCTTCGTCAAGGATCATTTGAAATGCTCTCGCCTTTGGCTTTGGTGGCACATTTGGCTTTGTAGCCCCTTCTCTCTTTGGGCAGTCTTGTTTGAAGTGTCCTTCTTCTCCACACTTAAAGCAGACTTCTCTCATGGTTGTGCATTCGCTGGCGTAATGACCAGTCTTCCCGCATTTAAAGCATGTCGTATATTTAGAGCATTTCCCGATGTGCTTCTTTCTACACTTGTCACACCATTGTGTTCCTTCTTCAAACTTCGAGAATTTTCTCTTCTCGCTGGACCTTGAGGATCCTTCAAACTTTCTCTTCTCGCCAATCTCCATCTTGCTGGAGGCTCTTCCCTTGATCATATCTTCGACAGACTTGGCAGCCCAGATAGCTGCCTCTAGAGTAGGTTCTTGACGCACTGGCACCGCGTACTCCCATGGAAGTCCTTTTGCGTACTTGCCGATTTTCGTCAGCTCATCCGGAACAAGACGCAAGGCGAACTCCATCTTCTCTGTAAAGTTGTTGGTGTATTCATCGATTGATATGCTTCCCTTCTTCAGGGTTAGAAACTGGTTCTCTAGCTCAAGCAGGTTTTGAGTTGAGCAGTACTTTCGTTTGAATTGCACCAGAAATTCTGCCCATGTCAGTTGTAGAGGCTCATTAGGGCTCAGAGTCTTCCCCAAGGTATTCCACCAACGTACAGTGCCTCCTCGAAACTGACACACTGCAAATGTGGTCTGTAGCTTCCCTCTACAACCGCATGTCATGAAGGCTAACTCCATCTCCGAGATCCAATCCATGACCCCGATCGGATCCTCCTTTCCAGTGAAAGTCGATGGCTTGCAAGTCAGAAAATCCTTGTACTTGCATCCATCCCTCTCGACCTCGTCATCTTGGTCGTTTTGTCGAACTATTGGTGGGTTGACTTGACCAACAGTCCTACTGTAGTTTCCTTCCTCAGTCTGCCCTTCGTTCAACTCGGGCTGTTCGATCTGAATAGTGGCTTCCTCACGATTTTGCTGGAGCAAACGTCTAGTTTCCTCCATTTGACGATCCAACATCGCTTGGATCATCGCTTGCACTCCGGCCATTGTGACTGGCTCAGCGGCGGCTTCCATCACCGGTATTTGCTCAATCACTGGGGGTTGGTTTCTGTTCCCATTTTCATTCACATTTCCGCTACGGGTTCTTGCCCTCTTGATATATACACCGAATAAGGTGAATCTAGATCTTTACTTAGGATTGACGGTTAAATCATCCTTATCACTCCGAAACGTTTATATGCTAGTTCTAATATCGTAGTCGTACGTTTAGAATCCTAAACACATAAGGTTTCCAGATCCGGTCGGCAACAGACCATAGATCCGAACAACTAACAGCATATCAGGCACAAGTATTTATCACATAAAAGGATTTTAGGCATAATTCCTAAAATAAGCTAGCGCTCACACCTCACAATCATCGCTTAGCATTCTAAGTTTAAGTCTAGAAATAAATCCATATTCCTAGTTCGCTTAAACTAATGCTCTGATACCAACTGTGACATCCCCAAAATCACGGCCAGAAAAGACCGATTTTGTTTATGCTTTATAAAAATCAGAGTACTTCATTTTATAAAAAGGTTGCGGAATTTGTTCCCAGAAAAACATGGTAAATACGTTATTAAATCATTTTCGAAGAAACATATTTATTTCATTTTAAAACGTTAGGGATGTCATCGTTAATACAGGAACATAAGCATAAACAGAACTTACAATTATTCACACTAGTGGTATACATATCTTTAAATCTCTCAGTGTAATGTCAGTTCATATCAACACCTGTGATATAAATAAACTGAGTGGGTCATGTTGGGAAACCTGGTGAGCACATAGGGATTTCAATCCCACAATGTTATACCATATATATAGTTTAAAATTCACAAAATATACAATTTCACCATACATATATATATAAACAACTCTTATCCCACCCCGTCGATCCTCGCAACGAGGCTATCCATACTCTCGGACCTAAGATTAGTCGTTTTACCTACTCCATACTCTCGGATCAGAAATGAACGAATTTACCAAATCCATACTCTCGGATTAGGGACGAATGACTAATCCATACTCTCGAATTAAAGATGAATGATTATGCCTAATCCATACTCTCGAATTAAAGATGAATGATTATGCCTAATCCATACTCTCAGACTAGGGACAATAGCTAATCCATACTCTCGGATTAACGACGAATGATTATGCCTAATCCATATTCTCGGACTAGGGACAATGACTATGTCTAATCCATACTCCCGGATAAGTGACATATACTAACTTCTATTCTCTGAGTTAACTCACTTGTACTCGTATGAATATACTACCCAATATTCCTCATATTTAATTTAGGTCTACTCTTTATCCTAAATTATCAAATATAATCAGGTATGTTTTTTAACACGAATTTCAAGCAATATCAATTAACTCTCACATAAACATATAATTAATACTTCAATCAATACTTGTATTAAAATCATGTTCATGAAAGGGACTATGCACTCACCTAAGAAGGTGGTGACTCGGTACTCGGACAGTGGTTCGTTTACTTTAAAATAATTTCCTTCAACGAAACCTAGTATTATCACCAATAGATTTTAGTCTATTATTCGCCGAGACTAATTAATAGTCTAGCTATTATTACTATTATATAAGCGTTAAAAAAAACACTTATATAACCCATAATAATAGCCCAAGTATTTATTATATGTTCTTAATAACGTTAATATAATTAAATAAAAACTATATTAAAAATAGCGTAGGCGTAGCTCACTTACAGCGGGTTTTATAGAAAACCAGGCTTTGCTTGGAGCAGCGTATCCGAGCCGAAAAGCTCTTCTTCTCGGAGCCGTCGAGCACTCCGGGGCTTCCGCCTCGTGCTAGGGAGGTTCCCTAGGCTTTTCGGGGGATTTCGGGGCTAGAGAGAGGTTCTAGAGAGAGAGTAAAGAGAAGAAAGAATGGGAAAGGTGTGAAGAAAATGAGGGTGGGAGAGGTGGTATTTATAGGGTGAAAATGGCTGAACTTGGTGCCACATGTCACCATCTAGTGGCAAGACTTGGGGAGAAAGCAATGGCCAAGATTGTGCCACATCACCCATTTTCGCACAACACACTTCCGACTTCTAAAATCCGTAACTTTCACATACGACCTCCGTTTTTGACGTTCTTTATATCCACGCGTAGGTAAAAATAATATCTACAACTTTCATTTTGACTCCGTCGGCTAATTCTCGACCGATTTTAAATTTAACAGTACGAGACGTTTAGACTGTTAAATGACCATGAAGAATTCGTAACTCCTTCATACGGACTCCGTTTTCGTCTGTCTTTTTACCGTTGAGTTCCTATTAATGAGATCTTCAACTCTCATTTATTTCACGTAAGCCAAAAACCACTCGAACTAAAATTCGAGTTTCTTGCTGTACACTGCTAAGCCGAATCTTAGAAAAATCATAACTTCCTCATACGAAGTCAGATTTGGGCGTTCTTTTTATCGACGCTCTTAGTTTAACATATTCTCCGACTTTTGTTTAGATTGCTAAGGCTAAAAAGTCTTCTATCGTAAATTCACTATTTACGTCTTCCGGTGCCGTGCCGGTTTTGCCGTAAAACTTCGGCGGGCCATAACTTCTTCGTTATAACTCGGATTTTGGCGTTCTTTATATGTACGTAAACCTTGTGACATATTCTAAAACTTGGTTAAGACTATTCATTCTAAATAATCTTTTGTAGAAAAGTCATTTTTGACCCCTATTGCCTCTAAATTGACTAGCCCGGATCTGCGGGCATTACAACTTCCCAGAGGGTCACCCATCCCAGTACTACTCCCGCCCGTGCACGCTTAACTGCAGAGTTCTTATGGGATCTGCTGCCCTCACGGCTTTAAAACGCGTTGTGTCAAGGAAGGTATCGACACCCCTTATAAGTAGATGTTTCGTTCTCCTTCCAAGCCGATGTAGGATCAGGTGCAACCCACCTTCACCCCCCATTATAGGGTTCGACGTCCCTGTCGAACACATCGACCCGTGCCCTAGCTCTGATACCATTTCTAACACCCCCTCTGGCACGTATCACAATATTGTCCGCTTTGGGCCACTCGGCACGAGGACTTCCCAGGGGGATCAGATCTAACCCACTTTCACCCCCCATTATAGGGTTCGACGTCCCCGTCGAACACATCGACCCGTGCCCTAGCTCTGATACCATTTCTAACACCCCCTCTGGCACGTATCACAATATTTTCCGCTTTGGGCCACTCGGCACGAGGACTTCCCAGGGGGTCACCCATCCCGGTACTACTCCCGCCCGAGCACGCTTAACTGCAGAGTTCTTATGGGATCTGCTGCCCTCACGGCTTTAAAACGCGTTGTGTCAAGGAAGGTATCTACACCCCTTATAAATAGATGTTTCGTTATCCTTCCAAGCCGATGTAGGATCTGCTGCCCTCACGGCTTGGATAACCCTATAATGGGGGGTGAAGGTGGGTGAAGGTGGGTTGCACCCTACAATATTGTGATACGTGCCAGAGGGGGTGTTACATTTACTGAGCAACTCATTGAGTTGACTGGATAATTCCTACATTTCTGTTGGAGCTAAGCGATACGGAGACTTCGCTACAGGGGTAGCTTCAGGAATTAGGTCAATACGGAACTCGACCTGACGTTCGGGAGGAATTCCCGGAAGCTCTTTGGGAAACACATCAGGAAAGTTACAGACTTCAAGGATGCTCGCAAAGCGGACAATATTGTGATACGTGCCAGAGGGGGTGTTACATTTACTGAGCAACTCATTGAGTTGACTGGATAATTCCTACATTTCTGTTGGAGCTAAGCGATACGGAGACTTCGCTACAGGGGTAGCTTCAGGAATTAGGTCAATACAGAACTCGACCTGACGTTCGGGAGGAATTCCCGGAAGCTCTTTGGGAAACACATCAGGAAAGTTACAGACTTCAAGGATGCTCGCAAGGTCTCTAACTTCTTGTTTCTCATTGATCACATGGGCTAAGAATGCAATGCACTCCTTTCGTAGGAGCTTTCAAGCTTTGATGCAAGAAATGATACGAAGATCGGAACTGAGTTTATCGCCAAAGATTATGAGAGTTTGATCCAAAGGAAGATTGAGACGGATGGCTTTTTCGTAACAAAGAATATCAGCATGATTGGGACTCAACCAATCCATGCCAATGATAACATCAAAGCTCTTAATGGAAACGGGCATGAGATCTATAGGAAATGAGTGATCATTCAAGGTAAGCGTACAGCCTATGAATACATCGTTAGCGCTTTCTTTCTCACCGTTAGCCATTTGTGAAATCCTTATAGGAACCCCCTCTTTGGTGTCCCTGTCTAACTTCGGGGTTCTGAGATTGGGGACCACCTCCTGAACCACTAGGGTTCATTTGTGACATGGTTGCCACCATTGTAGCTGTCATGACCGTCTGGAGTGACGCTAGGTCAAATTGGGGAGGAGGTGACGGCAAAGAAGGATTATTGTTGTTCTTTGAGCTGGGTCTCTTTCGGGGAGGCATCTTGATCTAATAAGATCAAGAAAGAGAGGATGGTAATTCCTCTACATTGAATCGATAGATATGGCAGTTATATGATTCAAATAAGCGATAAAACAGGAAAGAGTTATCGAAACAGATAATTTATCGCTAAGAATAATCACAGAAAGCCACTCAAATAAGGATTTCTATATAGGATTGGGATCGGGAAATACTCCCATAGTATTTCGTGAATTGATTATGACAATGGTTCGATGTTTGGGATATTAGGGTAAGTGTTAGGCATGTTGCATACCACAGTCACTCCCAAGCACATGTTGGCCATGTCTCGAACCTAGACACGAATTCATAGCTGCCCAAGTTTAACCATCGCATACAACGCCCAATTACTTATGTTATGTTCTACTTATGGTTACGGATGACGATGGTTTTGTATACTTGTATACTTTTGAAAATACTTGTAATTTGAAGATACTTTTACTTCAGAGCACTTAGGCCCTTTTAGTGTTTATAATTTTATACCATGTAAGGTTTGGTATACTTCATTCACTATAAACAAGGGCTCTGATACCAATCTGTCACACCCCGAAAACTGAAGGCGGAAACATTTCCAGGGTTGACTCCACGTTGAGTATCAAATCCAATGCACATAGTAAGTAATGTAAAACAACCAATACATTACATAGAAAGTTTTACAGTTGTTTCAAAAGTAAAGTTTGTACAGTTGTGATACATAGTATATATAAACAAAATGGAACGGATCTTCATGTACACCGTCTTCAAGCAAAAAGGATATTCGGGTACCTGTTGTAACGCTGACCTGAGAACACAAGCGGTTTGAAAATCACCATAAAGTTGGTGAGTTCATAAGCGGTTTTTGTTTGTAAAAATGTTTCAAGTTTCGTTTCTGTTTCTGAAATGTTATGTACACCAAGAAATTCCCGTATTTTCTTAAAAGTTGGTTATTGTTTTACAAATGTAAAGTATAGTAAGTTTGTACACTGAAAACATGTCTGCTCATGTGAAAATGTATAGTTGGTTATCCGACTTGTTAAACTGTTCTGTTTACCTATCATGTATTACGAGGAAAGTCCCATACTTTCCTTATTGTATGTTACCAATTGTAAAAGACCTAATGTTATCCAGTTTTTTACTCTTTCTAGTTATGTAAGTCTTACCCAGGAAAACCCTATGCTTTCCTGCATGTTGGTTTCTAATGAAAACGATGTTAAAGATGTAAAAGATGTAAACGTCATTAGGTTCCATGTTTTCCCCAGGAAAGTCTCGTACTTTCCTGAATGTTTGTTACAGTATGTGAAAGATGTAAAAGATGTATAAAGTGGTTCATTATTACTATAAGTAAGTCTCTGTTATCCTAATTGTGAGTTCCATAACCATACGATAGACTGAAACCTGTGGAAATATGTAGTCCACATGTGGCAATAAGTAGTCCACATACTTATGAATTTCGTCACCCTTGAACCATTTCGGTTCGGCTGTAGCTAGCATCCAGGTGTGGGGTAGTAAGCCCCGTATAGATCTATACACTCAAGTCACGATCTCTAAATACCAGAGATTCTGGTTATGGGTGTAGTCCTCCACTCGCGTATCTCGGTGGAGTTATCGCCGAGGACGTGTCTCCAATCATACAGGGTTAACAAATTTACTAGTAATAATATGATAGTCCTCCACTCGCGTACATATATGGAGTGTTACCGAGGACAAAACAGTGTACAAGTATTATATTCAAATGTATAATGTCATGCTTTTAACTGATAAAATGTGGAAAACCATTTGTGAAATATATGTAAAACATAACAGTTTAAAGATCCATTTCACAAATATATGTTACGTGATCTGATGTTCAAATGATTACCAGTTATGGTAATCAGTAATAAAAGCATATGAAATATGAAACACACATTTGAAAACATGTTTTGAGTACAAGAATTCCCTTGTACTTTGATTGTGTTACCCCTTGAAAACAGTGAAAACGGTGAAAAAGGGTAGGGGTATGAACTCACCGAACTCGGAAATGCATCGGTTTTGGATACTAGACGTTGGTTCGGGGTTTGATTATTCGCAATGTCCCTACGTAAAATGAAATAATGTCCATATATATACAATTAGGGATACATTCACTAATCATATGGAACATTACACTCCAGCGAGGTTAAACACCTTAAAACGAGCGTTTGAAGTGACCCGGGTGACATCTTCGGACGTGAAATGGCACTAGGGACTTGGGACTTGAGTTTACTCCCCAAGAGTAAACATTATAAGGAGTTTACAGCCATCAAACACACACATACATGAGTTTACGGCCGTAAACTCATGTGGGTGTGATTTTGAGTGTTTAATGGCTTAAATGGACATGGGGATTATTGGAATGGATTTCTAAAATGCCTTGGAATGGATTGAATGAAATTGATTTAAGCTACAAAGAATAATCACATGTGATTCTAGTTAATTTTCCAAGCCTTTTTATGAATTTAGAACACCATTAAACATACATTTAGGAGTTTTCGGCCTAGAGGCATGTTCTAAGGCCGTAAACTCTCTTATACCCATGAAAAGTTAGTTTTTGATGCTTAAAAACAATCACATGTGATTCTAGAAATTTATGCAAGCCATTTGAGTGTATTTGATGCATCATTAACAAGATTTTATGAGTTTACGGCCAAGGGTATGTTTGTAGGCCGTAAACTCCTATAAATGATATTTTTGATGTGTTTCAAACCCTTAGATTATTTTTAGATGCATCTAGGTTTTACCACAAGGCCATTGGTTGAGTTTCAAGGCATTTGGACATGTTTAAAGGCTCTTAATCCCCATTTAAGAGGAGTTTACGGCCCAAGAATGTGTCTTGGCCGTAAACTCTCTTTTGTCCCCCAAAATTCATGTTTAATGTGTTCCAACTCTAGATTAGCAAGCCTTAATGTCATATCTAAGTCCCAACTAAGATTTGGAAGGGTAATTTGGCTCAAAAACCCCATTATGAGGAGTTTACAGCCCAAGCATGATCTTTGGCCGTAAACTCATGTTCTTGGTCCCAAAACATAATTTAAACATCAATTTGAAGGCTAAAGAGGTTGAATAACAAGTTAGGGGTGTTACCTCTTTGATTGGAAGCCTTAAATCTTTGTTTTGGACCTTTGATTATGGATGAGGAGAAAGGTTGGGAGAGTTTATTGAGAAATTGGCCAAAGGCTTCAAATGGAGTCTCAAAACACTTTATATAGTGTTTAAGTTTTGGACACGATGGAATTCTACCGGATACCTGTTGGGTTTTGAGCAATCTAACACTTCCTAAGTGTGCATGCAACCCTAATAAACCCTGGATCTATGTTTGTCTAAATACATGCAAAATAATAATTTTCCAAGGTTTATAACCTATCTAACATGGCATGGGGAACATTTCAACATAAAAGAATTAGAAGAGATTACATACCTTTTGGTGAGTTTGGTTCTAAGGAGTTTGAGGGCCAAGCACCAATAGTGTGAATGCCTCAAATGGAATCACAAACACCACAAACTCTTGGAAAAACTTTGAGAGAGTATACACCTTGTATAAAATCGGCCACACACATGCACACACACACACACTAGTTCACTAGTTTTCTCTTAGGCTCCATTTCATGCTCCATAAGCATGCTTATATAGTGTGCATGGTTAGGGTGAAACCCTAATAACCCATGTCTTTTCCTTTTCCAAGGATCCATGGGTTAAAAGCTCCATGGATCATCCATGGACTTCCACATAAGCCTAGCCCATTAACAAATGAGTATTAGCCCACACTATATAAAACAAATAGCCCATAATTTAATTAGTATTCCTTTTAATCTCTAAATTAATTCATAATTAATTCAAGACTAAAACTAATTAAATAACGTAACTTCATATTAATATATTATAACTCATAATATATTAATAAACATATGTGTATAACTCTCATAAAATTATCCATAATAGTTTGGATGAGATGCAACCCAAATGGACCATGCCGGTCGGGTCAAGTATATACCAAATAAGTTATGGACTTAGACACCTTATCCAACAGACCCCTACTTGGATAAGTCTAATAACTATATTTGCCTATAACTTCAGGAACCAACCAACAATCGTAGCTCTCGAAAACTCCCTCGAACAATGAAGACTCTGTCGAACTATGAAGCGCCATTTTAGATAAGTGATCACATAATCCTTTGTTCTCATGATATTAGCCGGACAAACACATGGAACCATGTCTTGCTTATTGTCTAGCAGTTGTTTCTCGATTTTCCGATTTGTTTGACGAAGAACTTCACTGAACACATCGGTTTAGTTCTGACCAGGCCTGGTACATGGGTCAACACAAAATCATCGAGGGGCCCAGATATCGCTTCTATTTCTAGAAGGAACAGATAAACTTCGACTGATATGCTTGTTCTACTACTTATTGAATAGTACACAAAGGCACGTTTTATAACATCAAGTTACTGATGTGTTTACGTGCAATCAATGCACAACCAACTCATAGGTAACAACTCATATCTCTAGGTTTAAAGATTTATATGATGTTATCGTCTCACGATCAATCGAGATAAATTCCATGAAGTGATACAAGTGAGCGTGGGTTTATACCAATACTCATAACTTATGAGTACTCATGAATGTTGCAGCAACCATTGCCATGTCTAAACACCTTTAAGGCATCTACAAACCCAATTCATGACAATCTTGATTCATACCTACTTCCGACGTATGATCGATTGTGGAGGTTTGAATAAATTAATTATTCTGGAAGTCAAAACATGCAAAACTGAAACAATAGTAAATAATTGACAATGATAGTAACACTTTACTCATAAATAAATCACAAATTTTATTCATCATCAAACGTCGATTACATTTTACAAGTTTCAGGAAAACTATCTAATTTGTAAAACTAATATCGTCCCTCAGCCCAATGCGTCTCGCATGCTGAAAATGCTTAACCCTCGTCAGTCCCTTCGTAAGGGGATCTGTAGGATTCTCATCCGACGATATCCTCCTTGTCACAAGGAGTCCTTCTTCAATCTTGTGTCTTATGAAGTGATATTTTCTGTCAATGTGTTGGGATCTGCCATGATCTCTTGGTTCCTTGGCTAAGGTAACCGCACTATTGTTGTCACAGAAAATCTCTATAGGTTCCTTAATAGCTGGTACAACTCCAAGGTCTCCGATGAAGTTCTTTAGCCATATCGCCTCCTTCGCTGCTTCACTCGCTGCTATATACTCTGATTCACAAGTCGAATCAGCCACCGTCTCCTGCTTGGAACTCTTCCAAGAAATTGCCCCTCCATTTAAGGTAAAGATCCAGCCCGACTGAGAGCGGAAATTATCCCTATCAGTCTGAAAACCAGCATCACTATACCCTAATATTCTCAAGTCATCACTGCCACCAAGGGTAAGGATCCAATCCTTAGTCCTCCGCAGGTACTTGAGAATGTTCTTTACCACGGTCCAATGAGCCTTGCCAGGGTTCCCCTGATACCTGTTGACCATGCTCAAAGCAAATGCCACATCAGGACGGGTACAAGTCATAGCATACATGATCGAGCCAACTGCGGAAGCATATGGTAATTTGCTCATCTCAACTATCTCTGCCTCTGTACTCGGACTCTGAGTCTTACTCAGTTTGGTATTGCTTTGGATCGGTAAATCTCCTTTCTTGGAATTCTCCATGTTGAACCTTTTCAACACCTTATCCAAGCAGATACTCTGACTAAGTCCAATTAGTCTTCTACTCCTTTCTCTTAATATCCTTATCCCTAGGATATAGGTAGCCTCCCCTAGGTCCTTCATAGCAAAGCCCTTCCCAAGCCAGGACTTAACCTCCTGCAAGGTTGGGATGTCATTTCCTATGAGTAGTATGTCATCCACATACAATACCAAGAAGCTAACTATACTCCCACTAGCTCTGACATACACGCAAGACTCATCTTCGCTTCTCAAGAAGCCAAACTCTTTTTACCTTCTCATCAAAACAAAGATTCCAGCTACGAGATGCTTGTTTTAATTCATAAATGGATTTCTCAAGCTTGCATACTCTATTAGGGTACCCTGCATTGACAAAACCCTCTAGCTGATTCATGTACACATCCTCAGCCAACTTTCCATTAAGGAAACCGGTTTTGACATCCATTTGCCATATTTCATAATCATGAAATGCTGCAATGGCTAACATAACCCTAATAGACTTAATCTTTGCTACCGGCGAAAAGATTTCATCATAATCAACACCTTGAGCTTGAGTAAAACCCTTCGCAACCAGTCTAGCCTTATAAGTATGCACTTTTCCTTCCATGTCTGTCTTCTTCTTGAAGATCCATTTGCACCCGACTGTTTTACGGCCTGGTACATTGTCAACCAAGTTCCAAACTTGATTGTCATACATGGACTGTATCTCGCTGTCCATAGCCTCCTTCCATTTAGCAGACTCCGGGCCTACCATGGCTTCCTTAACATTGATAGGTTCATCCAAATTTACTAGTGTACTATCACTAATAAACGTATCACCTTCCGTAGTAATATGAAAACCATAATAAAACGAAGGTGTGTTCCTAACCCGTGTGGAACGCCTCGGAGGTTCAGACTCGTCAGCTGGATCAACAGGAGTTTCCTCCTCAGGTTGATTGCTAGTGTCTGAGGTTCCTTCACCAATTGATTCTTGAATTTCTTCAAGATAAATCTGCCTCCCACTATCTCCTTGGCTTATAAATTCTTTCTCGCAAAAGATCCCTCTTCGTGCTACAAAGACCACATTCTCATTGGGTCTGTAGAAGAGGTAACCGAAGGATTTCTGTGGGTAGCCGATGAAAATACACCTTTCACTTCGGGATTCAAGCTTATCATGAGTTTCGCGCCTCACGAAGACTTCGCAACCCCAAATTTTGATGTGGACCAAATTGGGAACCTTCCCAGTCCACATCTCATGAGGTGTTTTGGTAACCTTCTTTGTAGGGACTAGATTAAGGATATGGGCGGCAGTCTCTAAGGCATACCCCCAAAAAGAGATTGGTAACGAAACTCAACTCATCATAGAGCGAACCATGTCCAACAAGGTTCGATTACGCCTCTCAGCTACACCATTCAGCTGTGGTGTCCTGGGAGGAGTCAATTGTGAGACAATCCCACACTCCTTAAGGTAGTCAAGGAACTCGGTACTAAGATACTCACCACCTCGATCGGATCCAAGCATCTTAATGTTCCTGCCCAATTGATTTTCTACTTCCTCTTGAATTCCTTAAACCTTTCAAAGGTTTCGGACTTATTTTTGATTAAGTAGGCATACCCATATCTACTAAAATCATCAATAAAAGTCACATAATACCGATTAGCATCCCTTGTGGTGGTTTTGAATGGCCCACATACATCAGTATGTATTAGGTCCAACAAACCTTCACCCCTCTCACAAGTTCCAGTGAAGGGTGATTTTGTCATTTTTCCAAGTAGACAAGATTCACAACTATCATCTGATTTGAGGTCAAATGATTCCAAGACTCCACTCTTTTGGAGTTGGCCTATGCGTTTCTTGTTTACATGTCCAAGACGATAATGCCACAATGATGCTTTATCTAGGCTAGTAGAAGAATCAATATACAACACATTATTTCCTAAGTTGTCCACAATCGACACAGTTTCATACACACCATCACCAGGTAATGCTTTAAAATAAAACACATTGTTAAAGAAAGCATTAATACCACCACATTCATTATCAAACGAAAAGGTAAAACCTTGTTTGTACAAAGCATGAAAAGAAATAATATTCCTCACCATTTCAGACGAGTACACACATTTATTCAAATCTAATTTTAACCCATTATTAAGCAACAAAGTATAAACTCCAATCTTGGAAACAGGTGAAGCCTTCCTATTCCCCATGATTAAGTTTATCTTCCCGTGCTCCACATCCTCACTTCTTCTTAGGCTCTGCAAATCAGAACATATGTGAATACCACATCCTGTATCAAGCACCCAAGAGTTAGAATATGTTGAGTAATTAGACAATATAGTGTAAATACCTGCATAGGTGGGTTTCACTTTCCCATCCTTTAGATCCTGCAAGTACTTAGGGCATTTTCGCTTCCAGTGTGCCTTTTCATGGCAATAAAAGCATTCAGCATCCTTGGGAATGGCAGAAGGAGTGACAGAACCGTTCTTAGTCTTTGATGAGGAGCCTTCAAGAGACTTTCCCTTAGTACCCTTCGAAGGGTGCTTCCTCTTTTTCCCTTTGCCTTGCCCAATAGCTAAAACAGGGGTAGAAGTTGGAGTAGGAGTAGTAGAGGTAACAACCGCTTTACCCTTAAGACCGGTTTCAGCAGTCTTCAAGAGTCCTTGAAGCTTGCTGAGGGTAACTTCCTCCTTGTTCATATGATATGTCATTCGAAAATGATCATAACAAGAAGGCAAGGAGTGCAAAATGATGTCAATTGCCAACTCCTCGGGGATGTTAACATTCAGCTTCAGCAAACGGTCCACATACCTTTGCAACTTTTTCATGTGGCCCGTGACGGATTCACCATCCTTCATGCGGGTAGTTATTATGGAGGAGATTATTTCATACCGCTCCTGATGAGCACTCTGATGGCACCTTTCCATCAGGTCTTGGTGCATCTCAAAAGGGTAGAAATCTTCATACGACTTTTGGAGCTCGGCTGTCATCGTGGCCATCATGATACATGCCACCTTAGTAGCATCTCTCTCATGAGTCCTGAATTCAGCGATCTCCTCAGGAGTAGCAGTAGACTCATCAAGTTCTTTTAACTCCTTATAGAGGACATATTCCTTGTCCTCGTAACAAGTAACCATCCTGATGTCCCTAATCCAATCCATGAAGTTGGAACCATCAAAGATGACCCTCCCACAAAGATTCATGAGAGAGAAAGAACCAATTGGGTTAGAGCCTGAAGCATTAGTGTTGGAAGACATCTGAAAGAAGAAAGTAAGTTTAGATTAGATATTTAGGATCCTTAATAAGACACCCAAATGTAATATTAAGGCTAGGATCCAATCACAATATATTACACTTAGAAGAGGGATGCCGTAATCTAAGTAATAATATATTTGAAAGGTAGCTGAATGACGATTCACCAATTTCCACCATGAAAACGAAATGATTTATTAGGTTTAATTGGATTTGAAATTCCTAGATTCTTTTGAGATTCATTGAACTTTTCAATGGCATGTTTCAATCTCGATTGTGCCCTTCAAGTTTTGTGACTGGGATGCCGAGGATCACAAAACAAGGTGTGAATAACCATGCTAATTCACTTGGTACTCTTAATATTATCACCTAATCAATGTGCCGGTTAACCACACACGCTCCATTGATCTATGACAAAAATTAAGTCACCCTTCGTGATCCTTACTAGTCCTAGTTAGTGTGCCGGTTAACCACACACGCTCCACCAACGACTTGGTAAGGTACAAAGTGTGAATTCCATGGACTAGCACCATGCTCACATTTTTCCTAAAATAACTAAGATTGGGAATTAAAAGAGTTTAGTTATTTTATAATATTCATTATACTTTTAATGAGGATTTAAAGTCATTGTTCTACCCGTTCGGCTAACGACCCTCCACCGATCAAGCAAGCGGTGGGTGAGAGTATACACCCATTAAGTCGCCATTTTATAGGCAACAACCTTATACCCACCTTATAGACCGACTTCGTGAATGAGGCCTACTAACGGTAAAACGACTTATTCTTATACATATATATAATAATTAACCATTAATGTTATAAATAGTATAAGGGTTGAATTTTAACTATTAAAACTCTAAGGTTTGGAATTAAAGTTTATCAAAGTGTGTGAAACTTTACAAATTCCAAAACTTGAGGGCAAGTTTTGTAACTTTGCAAAACTCTTCATTTCATAACTTATGAATTAAAGGTTCATAAAAATGAAGACTCTTCATTTTCATGTAACTTATGTGTTTTAAGTGTGTGTTAAATGAAAGTGACCTTTGGTAATCCATAACTTGAGGACAAATTATGGACTCCATTAAAAACACATAAATGATAAAGAATTAATCCTAAACAATTCAGCAAATAATTCCTATCATTTTCTAAATTCATAAGAACATGAACATGATCATCAAAAATTCAAGAATTATATGAACACATAAAATCATGGAATTTTGATATATGCTATTGCAAATGGATTAGAACAACCATTACACCAACTAAAATAAGTTTTATAACACCAAAACAGTTTAGGGTAATGTTTCTAGTCCATTTCCAGCATCAAAAGTCGAGAATCTGCACTCTTTCGATCCTACTCGTCGAGTGCATGAACTTACTCGCTGAGTAGGTTGAAGTTTGCCTTGGACTCGTCGAGTCCCCCCAATGGACTCGGCGAGTCCACCATGCTGACAACAACGATTTCGACTTTTTTTCACTATTTTGCATCAAGTATCAAACAAGCAAGCCTAGGCTCTGATACCACTGTTGGGTTTTGAGCAATCTAACACTTCCTAAGTGTGCATGCAACCCTAATAAACCTTGGATCTATGTTTGTCTAAATACATGCAAAATAATAATTTTCCAAGGTTTATAACCTATCTAACATGGCATGGGGAACATTTCAACATAAAAGAATTAGAAGAGATTACATACCTTTTGGTGAGTTTGGTTCTAAGGAGTTTGAGGGCCAAGCACCAATAGTGTGAATGCCTCAAATGGAATCACAAACACCACAAACTCTTGGAAAAACTTTGAGAGAGTATACACCTTGTATAAAATCGGCCACACACATGCACACACACACACACTAGTTCACTAGTTTTCTCTTAGGCTCCATTTCATGCTCCATAAGCATGCTTATATAGTGTGCATGGTTAGGGTGAAACCCTAATAACCCATGTCTTTTCCTTTTCCAAGGATCCATGGGTTAAAAGCTCCATGGATCATCCATGGACTTCCACATAAGCCTAGCCCATTAACAAATGAGTATTAGCCCACACTATATAAAACAAATAGCCCATAATTTAATTAGTATTCCTTTTAATCTCTAAATTAATTCATAATTAATTCAAGACTAAAACTAATTAAATAACGTAACTTCATATTAATATATTATAACTCATAATATATTAATAAACATATGTGTATAACTCTCATAAAATTATCCATAATAGTTTGGATGAGATGCAACCCAAATGGACCATGCCGGTCGGGTCAAGTATATACCAAATAAGTTATGGACTTAGACACCTTATCCAACAGACCCCTACTTGGATAAGTCTAATAACTATATTTGCCTATAACTTCAGGAACCAACCAACAATCGTAGCTCTCGAAAACTCCCTCGAACAATGAAGACTCTGTCGAACTATGAAGCGCCATTTTAGATAAGTGATCACATAATCCTTTGTTCTCATGATATTAGCCGGACAAACACATGGAACTATGTCTTGCTTATTGTCTAGCAGTTGTTTCTCGATTTTCCGATTTGTTTGACGAAGAACGTCACTGAACACATCGGTTTAGTTCTGACCAGGCCTGGTACATGGGTCAACACAAAATCATCGAGGGGCCCAGATATCGCTTCTATTTCTAGAAGGAACAGATAAACTTCGACTGATATGCTTGTTCTACTACTTATTGAATTGTACACAAAGGCACGTTTTATAACATCAAGTTACTGATGTGTTTACGTGCAATCAATGCACAACCAACTCATAGGTAACAACTCATATCTCTAGGTTTAAAGATTTATATGATGTTATCGTCTCACGATCACTCGAGATAAATTCCATGAAGTGATACAAGTGAGCGTGGGTTTATACCAATACTCATAACTTATTAGTACTCATGAATGTTGCAGCAACCATTGCCATGTCTAAACACCTTTAAGGCATCTACAAACCCAATTCATGACAATCTTGATTCATACCTACTTCTGACGTATGATCGATTGTGGAGGTTTGAATAAATTAATTATTCTGGAAGTCAAAACATGCAAAACTGAAACAATAGTAAATAATTGACAATGATAGTAACACTTTACTCATAAATAAATCACAAATTTTATTCATCATCAAACGTCGATTACATTTTACAAGTTTCAGGAAAACTATCTAATCTGTAAAACTAATATCGTCCCTTAGCCCGATGCGTCTCGCATGCTGAAAATGCTTAACCCTCGTCAGTCCTTTCGTAAAGGGATCTGTAGGATTCTCATCCGACGATATCCTCCTTGTCACAAGGAGTCCTTCTTCAATCTTGTGTCTTATGAAGTGATATTTTCTGTCAATGTGTTGGGATCTGCCATGATCTCTTGGTTCCTTGGCTAAGGTAACCGCACTATTGTTGTCACAGAAAATCTCTATGGGTTCCTTAATAGCTGGTACAACTCCAAGGTCTCCGATGAAGTTCTTTAGCCATATCGCCTCCTTCGCTGCTTCACTCGCTGCTATATACTCTTATTCACAAGTCAAATCAGCCACCGTCTCCTTCTTGGAACTCTTCCAAGAAATTGCCCCTCCATTTAAGGTAAAGATCCAGCCCGACTGAGAGCGGAAATTATCCCTATCAGTCTGAAAACCAGCATCACTATACCCTAATATTCTCAAGTCATCACTGCCACCAAGGGTAAGGATCCAATCCTTAGTCCTCCGCAGGTACTTGAGAATGTTCTTTACCACGGTCCAATGAGCCTTGCCAGGGTTCCCCTGATACCTGTTGACCATGCTCAAAGCAAATGCCACATCAGGACGGGTACAAGTCATAGCATACATGATCGAGCCAACTGCGGAAGCATATGGTAATTTGCTCATCTCAACTATCTCTGCCTCTGTACTCGGACTCTGAGTCTTACTCAGTTTGGTATTGCTTTGGATTGGTAAATCTCCTTTCTTGGAATTCTCCATGTTGAACCTTTTCAACACCTTATCCAAGTAGATACTCTGACTAAGTCCAATTAGTCTTCTACTCCGATACGGCAATTTCTAGAAATGTTCCGATCACTAAAGTTGGGTGTTAACATGAATTCTAAATGTATTAAGACACCCATTAAGTCATTTTAAATACATACCAGTTAATGACTTAATTAAACGGAAGATTTGAAATCGAATTTGGAAACGACGATTGGTTGCGTGAATTGTACTATGAAAGAGTTACAAGAGATGATACGGAAATTTCGGGTTGTTACAACTATTGGGTGTTATGTATAAAGATTATTATACACTTTTATTAAGTAGTATCAAATGTGTTTTATAAACTTTATAGGGAACTCCCGTATGCATAATATATTACAATAGCCTACTATCTTTAAAACTAAAAATTGTTGTAATACATGTACAAACTAAACATTTTTTCCTAGATTTAAAGTATATGTTTCTATCTTAGGCTCTACAAAAATCTATGCTTTCATAATAAGTGATTCCTTTCCTAGATATTCTAAAACAAACGAGGCACACTTTTACAAAACTATAATAGGTATAGTTTTATGAAGATATGGTAACTTTTACATACTAGAAACACGATTTTCGAGAAATCACTTTCGTATACAATAACAAACGAACATTTTAACACGTAAATCTGTTTTTATACTACGGTTCTATGAGACATTTACTTCACGTACGTTCGAGTACACATTTCAAGTCCTATATTATATACCAGAATCCCTTGGAGGGGGAGCATGGTGTTTGTGTATATATCTATACGGGCTTGACAACCCGCGCCCTGACTGTTAGCTACAGTCCATTGTTTGGGGTGACAAACGTCATAACATTCCAACGCCTGAAGAATGTTGTGTATAGGCATCCCGACTCAATAGTATGGTTATAAAACTCACAGGAGGTATTAAAAATACATTGATTTACGAGGTTTTCAAACATATTGGTTATTTTTACACTTACATACGTTTTGGAAACAAACTTTGGTCTGGAAGGAAGACTACTTTTATACTAGTAGAAAATATAGGATTTTCTAAACACAAACCAACAAGGACAAGATAATTCATTTTATACAAACATTGTCATTAAATACTTATGAAACTCACCAGCTTAAATGCTGATCTACTCTTTCAAAATTACTTGTATGTCCCAGGGATTCAGTAACTACAGGTATCATTATGCTTTTGATGAAGGGATGCTGCGGCACCAGTTTAATCTCATATTTTGACATCATATTTGTAATTGGTTTTGAACATGTAACTTTTGACAAATGTAAACTTTCAATTATATATATATATATATATATATATATATATATATATATATATATATATATATATATATATATGATGGTTGTATTGCTTTCATTACTATGTATTCACTTGTTACGTTACCACATGAAGTCATCCGCCCCCGAACGTTTCCGCCGTTCAGGTTTGGGGGTGTGACAGCAGACTCGGCGAGTAGGGTTAGGGTTTCTTGTAAATCACTCAGTGAGTAGACTCCACGAGTTGGGTGAATAACTCAATGATTCAGAGAGGGATTAGAGGACTGGAGTTCAAGGCGGAACTCGCCGAGTTGATCTTGAGACTCGGCGAGTTGAGTCGGGGTGGCCCTGCGATTCATGCTAGGTGTGACTCGTCGAGCAAGGGGAGGGACTCGACATGCCAAACGAGACTAAAGAGTTAGTGGACACGTGTAGACTCGTCGAGTTGCCCAAGTGCACTCAACGAGTTGCGTCAAAGTTTGACCGTAGACACTGGTTGACTTTTAGGGTTTGGTCAACAATGAGAGCATTTGAGCCAAAAAAGGGATAAAATGGTCTTTTACGCTTCTGAGGGTGCCAAGAGAGGTTTGAGTCTAGTCCCGACTGTTATATTTATGAGAGTATTTACTTTATTTGATTAGGCGGATGCTAGATCGTATTTCTACCGAGTCAGAGATTTACCGAGACATCTGAAGTGAGTCTTCTCACTATACTTTACCTTGAGTGGTAACTAGAGTTATGTGACAGAGTTATTGCATGTTATTTTTGTGTTGTGTTGCACTGCATTATTTCTATGTGATCTATGCCATGTGTATATCAGAGTATATTAGAGTTAGAACCGGAAGGTTCACAGAGCTAGGACCAGAGGGTACACAAAGTTAGGGCCCAAGGGCCCACAAAGTTATAGGCTCGAGTGGCTAGTATGTGTTATGTATGGTATTTTGGGGAACTCACTAAGCTTCATGCTTACAGTGTTATGTGTTATGTGTTTCAGGTTCCAGTGATGATTGCAGGAAGGCGCCGACATGATTCATACACACGCATGGGATTTTATGTATTTTCATCTTGGGAAATGTTTTGTGAAACAATGATATGATACAATGAGAGTTTGTAAATAAATGTGTTTGGAAAATTTGTTTTAAAATGCGAAAAATTGTCTTAAATTTTACGGTGTTATAGAGAAGCTCTATGCGATGTTCTCTAAATGTGAATTTTGGATCCGAAGAGTCGAATTCTTAGGACACGTGGTTAGCGAAGAGGTAATCCACGTGGACCCATCCAAAATTAAGGCCATTGAGAACTGGTCAACACCGAAGATGTCACAACCCGAAGTTCGTTTCATCAATTGTAACCCTTTTCGTTAAAATATTCGTCGTTTTCGATTCGTTTCCATTACGTCATTTAATTAGGTCATAATTGTGGGACTTATATTATGAATTAATGAGTTTCTAAATATGTTTAGAACTCACATTAACACTTCGTATTAGTAATTGGAAACATTTTAGAATCTACCATATCGGGTTACGGTAACTTAATCGGGTGCGACCAAAAGCACCGTATAACGCCGGTACCGGGTAGAATTCCACTGTGTCCAAAACTTAGACACTATTTAAAGTGATCTAAGCTTCCATTTGAAGCTTTTTCTCTCTCTCACTACTCTCTCTCTCTCTCTAACCTCTCTCCTCAAACCAAGATTCAAGGTCCAAAAACATAGAATTAAGGCTCCAAATCCTTGAGGTAACTTCCCTAACTTGTTTTTCAACCTCCTTAGCCTTCAAATCCGAATTTAAACTTTGATTTTGGACCTCAAACACGATTTTACGGCCAAGGAGCATGCTTGGGCCATAAACACCTAATAAGAGGGTTTTTGAGCCTTAAAACCCCTCCAAACCAACTTTGGGACTTAG
Organism: Lactuca saligna; assembly: GCF_052625555.1. Classification (NCBI taxonomy): domain Eukaryota; kingdom Viridiplantae; phylum Streptophyta; class Magnoliopsida; order Asterales; family Asteraceae; genus Lactuca; species Lactuca saligna. The sequence continues at coordinate 154,764,755 of NC_136419.1, forward strand.
ATATGATTATATGGCTTACAAATTCAGACTTAGAACACATTAAACATAGTTTTTGAGGAGTAAACATGATTTTACTACCCAAGAAGAAGATTTGGCCATAAACTCCTCATTCATGGAGAGTAAACTCAAAACTAAGTGTTTAAAAGCCATTTAAACCCACCATTAGCCTTGGAATAAATCCTAGAATCAACCACAACTAGTTTGGTCGCCTTAAACATGATGAAATCCCCTCATTTGAGATTTTATGAGCATAACCCCCCAAGGAAAGGTTCCAGGGCCGTAAACTCATTTAGATGAGTCAAATGGTGCCCAAAATTCATCCCAAGGCTTGGAAAAATAGTTTGAATCACATATGATTGTTCTACCATCACCAAACGAATTAAGTTTTGAGCATGGGGGAGTATACGGCCGTAAACTCCATGTTTACTGCCATAAACTCCAATAAATGGTGCTTAAGTGATTTCAATCCATTCCCAGGCCCTAGAATTAAACCTAGCTAATTTTCCCAAGTGTTAGCATGCCATTTAGCACCATAAACCCCCTAACCATGAGTTCACGGCTGTGAACTCATGTGGTTATGGTCATAGGGCCGAAAACTCCATAAGGAGTTTACTCTTGAAGAGTAAACTCATTTCCCAAGTCCCACACGTCCGTAGATGTCACCCGGGTCACTCCAAACACTTGATTTGAAGTGTTTTCCCTCATGGGAGTGTATTATCATATCTAATTAGAGGTTTAAAGTATAATTAGATACCTTTGGATACCATTTCATATTACATAGGAGCCTCGCGCATTATCAAGCCCCGAACCGACACATAGTATCCAAAACGTCACCTTTTCTTGCCTGGTGAGTTCATACACCTACCCATTTTCAATGTTTTCACTATTTTCAGGGGGGGGGGATACAACAAAGTACAAGTGATACTTGTACTCAAAACTTGTTTTACATACATTGTGTTTCATATTATATATGCTTTTAAAACTGACAGTCGTAACAAACAACCGTTTGAACCTACAGAACACATTATCATGTTATTTGTGAAGTACATTATAAATTGTTGTATTTATATTTTCACAAATGTTTTCCCACATTATAACAGTTAAAAGCATAACATTTGAACATGGTTTTGTCCTCGGTAACACTCCACAAAGATACACGAGTGGAGGATAGTCATTTGATCTTTCAGTATTATTACTAGTAAATTTGTTAATCCTATAATTGGAGACACATCCTCGGTGAACACTCCACAGAGATATGAGAGTGGAGGACCGCCCCCGTAACTAGAATCTCTTATATAGGAAGCGCGACTTGAGTGTATACATCTATACGGGGCTGACTACCCCACACTTGGCTGCTAGCTACATCCGAACCGAAAGGTTCAAGGTTGACGAAAGTCATAGAGTGAAATGGACTACTTATTGCCTTAATTAGTCTTTAGTATGGTTATGGAACTCGCAATTCGGATAACAGAGATTTACATAATGGTAATAATGGGTTAAGTAACTAGTTTACTTGGTATATGTTAGTTTTATAAACGTGTTAAAACTAATATATTTTCAGCGTATGTCTTTTACATTACATTTGAGATTGGTGAACTAACACACACTTTAGACAAAAGGATGTTGAAACTCTTGAAAATTACTATGATCGTCTGAATGAGCTTATGTTTCGCTGCAATAGGTATGGAATCACTAGGTCTCTCATGGAGTTCAATTTAACTTTCATCATGGGACTTCGCAAGGAATGGCGAAGCGTAAGTATGATGATTAAGAATCAACAGAGTTTTGATACAACTCACTTGAATGATCTCTACAATTAGCTGAAAACACATGAAAGTGAAGTTTCAGAAATTTATGAAGAATCAAAACAGAGTATTCGAGGTCCTTTGGCTCTTGTTTCAAAGGTATTAGAAGTTGATGTTAATGAAAAAGATGGTTCAGATAATGAAGGATTTTTGATGAACTCTGATGATGAAGCTATGGCATTCTACTCAAATAACAGAGTTAAGAAATTTTTCAAAAAGCCTTTGAATACAAAAGGAAAGGCTAGTGATGCGAAGAGTGGAGTCACAAAAACTGGAGGAGAGGAGAGGAAGAAATTGGAGAAAGCTGATGAGAAACAAAAAGATGTGAAAGAAGTGAAGAAGCTGAAAGGTGACTCAGGAATTTATTGTCACTACTGTAATGGTGCGAATCACTTCGTAGCCGATTGCATGTTGCGAAAGAAAGAAGAAAAGAAAGAAAAAGTTAAAGACGAAGCATACTATTCAGAAAAGATTGAAGAGTTGCGTGCTAAGACAAAAGGAGTGTCTTTAGTTGCGAAGGGTGAATCTGATGATGAAGAGAGTGGAACGTATCAGATCTGGTCTTCAGGATTTGATGACGAAGAAATGAGGCATCCTACACATGGAGCTATGTTCACAAGTTTTGAAGATTGCGAAGAAGATATTTTAGTGAGGTTCTTCGTATCCAAATCCACGGAAAAATCACGCATGACCACCAAGGTACGTGCTATACTTGAATCTTTTAATATTCTTTTATCTGCTTATGATGCTGAAATCACTTCATTTGATGATATTGTGGCTTATTTTGATTTTGTTATTGTGTTTGCTAGTACTGAAGCTCAAAATTTGAATATGCAACTAGGTGAGACACGAAAGGAATTAGAAATAAAAAGGAGCAGAGTAGAAAAACTTGAATTACAGATCAAAAATGTAAATTGTGATAGGGATAATCTTACAAATGATGTTAGGTTGTTGCTAGTACAAAGGAATATATACTGTAATTCTACCAAACGAATGTATGCAAAATTAACTGCTTTACATCATTCTTCTGACATTAGCAAAGAACAACATAGGAAACTTTTACCTTTTCTTGAATATGAACGTGAAAAAGTTGATGTTGTTTCTTTTGATTGCGAAAGCACAATTGCTCATTTTGACAAAATACCTGATGATAGATATGCATATGGTATTGTCAAAATTGATGAATTCTTGAATGCTGATGAGTTGGTTAACATTGTCAATGAAAGTTTGACAAAGAGTGAACAAGTGAAAATCTTAAAGAAAACCGAAACCTCGACTCTTGATTCTCAACTCAATTATGCTGATGTCAATGACAATTCAGATAATGTGAGTGAGATCAGTGAAATCAAAGAGGAAGAAGTTGATTGTTCTAAATTGTCAATCATTAATATCACATCTAAGATCAAAGGTAAATAAATTATAGTTGATTCAATAGTAGAGGATGAAACTGAAAAACCCTCTACTTCGCAACATTGTAATTTTGATAATGTGGAAGTTGAAAGCTGGAAATCTGATGACACTGATGAAAACAAAGAAGATGTGAAAGATTCACATGAAATACCTCCACGAGTTGTGGTTGATCAAGTGTTTGAAAATACAAAAGAATTTGATAAAATTTTAAATGACAAAGGCGCACATTATTTGGAAACAAACACTGTGGTATATCCAAATTTTTGTATGCACTGATAAAACCATTTTTCCAAATCAAGTTTTTTTCACTACTGGGAATGCTGAGAAAATTCATTGTGAATTCAACAAAATGACTGAAAAAGATAATCAAAGGTCAACTACTGAAGGTTTTTTCGCAAATCAAAACACAGAAGAAAACAATTTAATTAAAAATCCTTATGTGTTTCAAAAACAAAAATCATCACAAAAATGGGTGGTTAAAGGTGAAAAAGCAAACAAAGTTTTTTGAAAAAGTTGAAAAACCAAAGGCTGAAGTGAAATCAAATTCTCATGAATTCAAATTGATGGTTGGAAATTATTCAACATAGAATAATGTTTCAAAAAGAAAAGCAAGAAAAGGAATCTTTTGGCAAGTTGTGTCTAATGATAAAACAAAAGTTGAAAAAGAACAAATTTCAAAAACAACATCATCAAAATTTCAAAGCAAAAATAAACAAGTAGATACAAGTTTTCACAAAGAAATAAATTCTGTTGACAAATTCCATATGTTCGCAAATATGACAACAATCAAAAATTTAAGACTTCGTAAAAATTTGTAAATAATCAAAAGTTTCAAAATGTTGGCAAATTAACGAACAATTCATCAACTTTGAAAAATTCAACTCAAGCAAAAGTGAAATTTTCACCAAAACAACCAAATTTTCCAAATCCTTCAATCTCAAAACCGACTAAAGTTTCGTATACAAAAGGAAAATCTGATGTAAGTACGATCAATCATTGGCTAGAAGGGAAAGAATGACAATATCAAAGTGGGAAGTTTTCAGAGCAACAAATAGAGAATGCATTTGACAAGTTCGCAAATAACTCTTCCAGTGCTAGTTCACCAACTCATAATTCGCAAGTTTTGGTTCGAAAATGGAAACCAGTTATCAAAGCTACGAATGTTGTGAAGGATGAGATTACAATCCATGGAAATCCAAAACTATTGAACGACTATATTTCAATATCTAGATCTGATGATGTTGATATAATGGATTCTATCACAAACAACGTAAAAACATGGTTTTTAAATTCAAAGAATTTGTTTCATTCTACTAATGATGGACCCAACAAATCTTAGGTTCCTAAAATTTTTCTATAAATGAAGGTGATATGTGACGATCAATATGATGCGAAATGGTATATTGATAATGGTTGCTCTCATCATATGACTGGAAGAAAGGATTAATTGCGAGATTATAGAAGCTTGGAAAATGCAGGAGTAGTCAAATTTGGGAATAATCACAAGTGTCAAGTGAAAGTCTATGGGAAGGTCACAGATGGGCAATTCACTATTAACAGGGTTGCTTATATTGAAGGACTTCAACATAACTTAATTAGTGTGTCACAACTTGTTGTAGGTACTGGAAACCAGGTTGTCTTTAATGAAGAAGGAAGTATCATTTCAAATGCGAAGACAAATGAAGTACTTCTCAAATCCAAAAGATATGGTGATATGTTTACACTGGACATCAAAACAATCGTAGGAAAACCTGCTGTGTGTTTACTATCAAAGGCATCTAATGATGTCAGCTGGCTTTGGCATAGAAGATTGTCACACTTAAACTTTCGCAATATTAACAAACTTGTCACTAAAGATTTAGTTCGAGGTTTACCTGTACTAAAATTTGACAATGATTCTCTGTGTGCAACTTGTGAACAAAGAAAACAACATCGAAAAGGTCATCCAATTGTGACAGATTCAAAAATTGTGGAGCCATTGGAACTTCTTCACATTGACTTATGTGGAACCGTCGACTGTTGCTACAATCAATAAAAAGCGGTACATTTTTGTTATTGTTGATGATTTTTCTCGATTCACATGGGTATTTTTTCTCAGGTTAAAGTCTGAAGTTGCTCAGACAATGATTGAATTTATCAAAAAGATTGAGCTTAGTCTGAAAAAGAGTGTGTGCAAAATTAAAAGTGATAATGGTTCTGAGTTTAAAAATCAAATTCTTGATTCTTTTCTCACAAGCAAGGGAATTTCTCATAATTTCTCATCACCATATACTCCTCAACAAAACGGTGTTGTTGAAAGAAGAAAACGATCTCTATGTGAAGCAGCCAGAACAATGTTAACATATGCGAATCTACCTCAATATCTTTGGGCTGAAGCAGTTTCAAGTGCGTGCTTTACTCAGAATAGATCATTTATTCATCGCAGATTCGATATCACTCCATATTAAATCATCAACAATCGAAAACCTAATGTCAAATTTTTCCATGTTTTTGGTTGTAGATCCTTCATAATGAATCTCAAAGATAATTTGACAAAGTTCCAAGCTAAAGCTGACGAAGACATATTCTTAGGATATTCGCAAAATTCAGTAGCATACAGGGTGCTAAACAAGCAAACTAGAAAAGTTGAAGAAACTTTCAACTTAACTTTTGATGACTACTATCTTAAACAAACGGATAGTAAATTTGAACATAAATCAATACTTGTCAATTAAAATACTCAAATTGATAATTCTGAAATAAATGATTTTGATTATGACTTAATTTTCGGAACTCCTGACAGAGCAATTGATGCAGTAACGAACTGATAATCAAACATCATAATCCTCAAAACATAATGATGATTCAACGATCACTACAACGTTGATAACTTGCGAAAGTGTGCCTGGAGTGAATGTGGTAGAGCAAACTTTTGAGGGGGAGAATGAAAATATGAATCATCAAGTTGAGGGGGAGCATTCGCAAAATAAACAGGAACATCATTTTGAGGGGGGAGCATCAAGATGAACATCATGTTGAGGGGGAGCATGATGAAATAGAGACAATTAATCTTGATGAAAATGACGAGTTTCATGAACTAAATAATAATTTTTCTGTTGCAGGATCTAAAAATGAAGATATATATGAAGATGCACTATTGGAATTAAATCCAGATTATCCACCACTTGAGAAATGGACAAGAAATCATCCAAAAGAACAGGTAATTGGACATCCACAAGATGGTGTGCTGACAAGAGCTCAAATTCGTGCGAACAATGAGGTACTAAATGCGAACCAAGAATTGTGTATGTTTAATGTCTTTATTTTAAAAATAGAGCCAAAGACAGTAAAGGATGCTATGGAACACTCAGATTGGGTTGTTGCTATGCAATCTGAACCAGTTGAATTTGAACGAAACAAGGTTTGGAGATTAATTCCTAAACCTTATTATGTTTCAACAGTCAGATTAAAATGGATTTTTAAAAATAAAACTGACAAAGATGGCAATATTATTCGAAATATAACTATACTAGTGGTTAAAGGATATTCGCAACAAGAAGGAATAGACCATGAAGAAACTTTTGCTCCTGTCGCAAGACTCGAAGCAGTTTACATATTTTTAGCTTATGCAGCTCACAAAGATTTTGACGTTTTTCAAATGGATGTTAAATGTGCATTCTTAAATGGAGAACTTGAAGAAACAGTGTATGTTGAACAACCAACTGGATTTATAAATGAGGTACATCCTGATCATGTCTACATTCTTGACAAAACAGTTTATGGGTTAAAATAAGCACCAAGAGCCTGATATGCAACACTTACAAATTTCTTGAAATAATCTAAATTTAAACAAGGATCATTTGACCCCACATTATTTCGCAAGAAAGTTGGGAATCATCTCATGCTTGTTCAAATTTATGTTGATGATATTATTTTTGGCTCAACTGACCCAACATTGTCACTTGAATTTGAAAATCTAATGAAAAGTCAAGTTGAAATGAGTATGATGGGAAAAATCAATAATTTTCTTGGTTTGAATATAAGACAGAACAGGGATGGAAATTTAATCAATCAAGAAAAATACACACAGAACTTGCTTGAAAAGTTTGGAGTGACCAACAGCACAAAGTTGCGAGTACCAATGGCAGTGGGAACAAGACTAACTCCTTCATTAGATACTCCTGCTATGGATTTAACTCTTTATTGAAGCATGATAGGGTCCTTATTGTACTTAACTGCAAGTAGACCTGATATTATGTTTTCGGTATGTAATTGTGCTGGATATCAAGCTAATCCCAGAGAACCTCATTTGACTCCAGTGAAATATATTTTTCACTATCTTAAGGGAACAGTTTCGTTAGGACTTTGGTATCCTGTGAAAACGGGGTTTTTCATTCAAGCCTTCTCAGATTCTGATCTAGGAGGATGTACTTTGGATAGAAAAATTACGAGTGGTGGATGTCAACTATTGGATGGGAAGTTGGTAAGTTGGCAATCGAAGAAGCAAACTTGTGTGGCTATATCAACTGCTGAGGCTGAATACATTGCTGCTGCTGCTTGCACTTCGCAAATTATTTGGATTCAGAGTCAACTTTGTGACTATGCAGTAAACATGAAAAAGATTCCCTTGTATTGTGATTCGCAAAGTGCAATTCGCATTTGTCATAATCCAGCACAACATTCAAAGACAAAACACATTGCTCTTCGATATCATTTTATCAAAGATCATGTGGAAGATGGGAATATTGAAATTCATTTTGTTAAAACAACTGAACAACTTGCTGATATTTTTACTAAACCTCTTGATGAAAAATCATTTGTAAGAATTTTAGCAGGTTTGGGGATGATTGATGTGAATTCAATTTCAAAATATCAAGCATGAAAGTGTCATTCAACGGTTATGAGTCAGAATTGTTCAGATGTTACTGTTCATACAGAGGCTTCGCATGGCTTCGCAACCACATTTCTTCGCATTTGCAATCATAACAACTAAGGTTAGGTATTCGATTCATTTTGTAGTTTTTGTTTTTGAAAAATTAAAAATCCAAAAAGATTTTATTTTGTTATCTTTTTAATTTTGGAAAATTCAAAAATCACAAAAATAGTTTTTTTAACCTTGTTCTTTAAGGATTGTGTGTTTTTAGTTAGTCCAGTGCTTAAAGCGAAGAGATCATGCTTTTATGTTTCTATGGGAAGGTAGTATTTCTTTCAACTTTGTATTAGTTAGGATGTCTCTAGAAGCACGCTGTTACATGTTGTCTCAAGCCTCATATGACTTTATGTGTACGAAAGGAAAGCCTTAATGAAATTATCACATGAAAATTTCTTCCCAATAAGGCTTATATTCACATTAGTCAAAAGAGCTACCTTACTCTTCTCAAATGAGTTAAGAGTTTTCTGTTTGGTCCACACATAATAGAGGTACATTCGGTCTTATACCCAATCTTTTTCATCATAAAATTCTTTACACAAATCACACACAAAGACGTATGTCCCAGACTCTAATCCAACCCATCGAGACTTAGATATACAAAAATTTTGTGTTTATGATCTGACATCATGAGTCCATGATGGAAGTGAAACCCAAACATCATAAACCTTGAGGAATTGACGGGGAACATAGTTCCAGATTTTAACGAATCTTTTGTTTCAGTACCAAAATTTTGAAACTCCAAATCATATTCAATTCGCATGTGTGGTCTTGATCAAACATTCGCAACCCACAAAGTTTGTTACCCAACAAGATCCAGTACAAAAATTTTTATGAATATGATTTCTGTGTGAGTTTTATTCACAAATCCTAGTCATAATAAATATTTTCAAAAGCCAACTTGTCACTGATTACACTGGTCAAACAAGTAATTTCATTTACAATTTCTCACCGGATGTTAAGGTTGATATGTAATGAAATTTGAAACCAACCCAAAAATATTTTTTAAAAGAAGTCCTTTGATACTTATCAAAAAGTATTCGATTGTAATTCACGGGAAACTGCACAAGCTGTTGATCATCTCTCTTGATGATTAACGAAGCCACCTATTCCTGGGGTTCAACTGCATTCGTGTCAAATTGAATTTTTGACATCACAAAATTCCAAAATAAAATTTAATTGTTTCTCATCTTATTTCTTTGGAACAATGCACACACGAAATCCTTGAGGTTTTGAGTAATACCAACTCGGGATGATGATTTCTCAAATCTGGCATATGACTTCACTTTACATCCCAGAAGTGATAGAGCCTTACCTCCATGCGAAGGGTTCTAACGGTTACAATTCAACAAAGGAATATTGATAGGTTGTGTATGCGTGACGAAGGGTATTTGGTCTGGGTTTCAAGGAGATGTTGTCACACCCCAAAACTAGGAACGTCGGAAATGTTCTGGGGCGGAGGACGTCATGTATAATATCAACAACAATGTAAAGTAGTAAACAAGCAACAACATCATCCATTGCATTAATAATATAATTATTATACAAATGTGTTCTGTCAAATTTTGATAAACACTAAAGCATAAATCAAAATGAAAGATAAGTCTTGAACAATTTCCATCTTCCTTTCTCCTTGCATCGGTACCTGTCTATGATGACCTGAGGATACAAGTAATTTTGAAAGCGAGTATCAGCTTTGAAGCTGGTGAGATCATAAGTATTTTAGTGTCTTAATTTGTATGTAAATACTTGTATGTATTTGAAATGTAAGTATTTGTATGTATACGCATTGTAGGTATTGAAAATGTATATGAACTGTAAGTTTTGAAAATGTATATGAAGCAACTGTAAACATTTGAAAAACCCTAGAATCCCGATGATTCCTTCTAGTACATGAAGGTGTCTTCTACCAAGACCTAACTGTTCTGTGTGTGTGTGTCTCTTGTAAGAGGATGTATTTTCCAAAGTATAACTATCATTATACAAAAATATAGTTTGTACATTAATGTTTAAGTGAGGTCATCACTAAAAATATGTAATGGAAAATCAATGTATTACTATGGTGTAGTGCCGAACTACAACCGTACCTATTACCTTAAATCTAGGGTAATACTTCCAAGTACTGTAGTATTTATTATAAATAACTACATCGGTACTCAACTACCTTGTTTGAGGGATAAGGTATAATGTGATGTCTAGATCCCAGACTATACGCTCCCCTATCAAAGGGATTTTGGGACCTACCCACGACCCCTGCCTGAATGCAAGCCGTGAGCATCCACATTACCGAATGATCATGTATACTCGATATAACTATCACAATTGCGGTGTGATTCATCAGTATAGTTAGATCCTGAACTGGTTCCATGCTATAGCACCTAGTGACGTCTATTCTATGTATATGAAAGTGTTCTCATGTAAGTGTGATCATGTAATTGTACTCAAGTACGAGCGATCATGTAATAGTACAATAGTGTACTGTAATGTTCTACGTGTGCTAGCTGTAATGTGTGTTCTCTCTATCTAGAAAGTATAGTAATGTAATCATTCTAGCATAGTTATATGTGTTTTCGTCCTAGTATAGTTGTATATGTAATGTACTGAAAAGTTCTAGAAAGTATTGACTCATGAATGAACTGACTCATTGTATGATATCGCGTTCTAGCAATGGATCTAGTATCTTCCTGAACTACCCATATGGTAGCTTTCTAGTAATCTAAGTGGTACGTGTAGACATGGATGTATACCCTTGCTACCCAAGGGCATATGTTGAACTGGAAAAACCTTTTATGACTATATATGTACACATGATATATAGCTAATATTTAAACGACTTTCGGACGTATACCCAATATCCCACCAGACCACATCTCAAGGCGCGAAAAGGAAATAGGGTGGATAACCTTCCTAAGTCTTTTAAACATTTCTTATATAACTATACATATAGAGGCATGCAATTTATAATATAAAAGCATAAATAAGTTTTGTAAGACATTTGAAATATAAGAATTATTTTAAGATAAGATCGACTTGATGTCAATCTATAAAACAATTTGAAGGCATAAGTTTAATAAAACAGTTTAAGTATAAGGAAACATTTGTTTGAAACACATTTGTAAATAAGTTTGAAAGGTAATGTATGGAGTAAACTGTACAGTGTAAAAAGGAGTTTAGAACATGTAAAATGTTTATAAAAAGTCATTTGAAGGAAACTGTTTGGTAAAACGGCTAATGAGTAGCCAAATCATTTGAATGTTGTATTTTAATCACATGTGATTGATGTAATAAGTAATATAATCCTACTTAATAATCGCATGTGATTGACATAATAAGTAGCATGATTCTACTAATATCCCCCCCCATAAAAAATTTAAAAAGGGTTTAAAACATTAGTTAAGGGGTATGAACTCACCTGTAGTAAGTGACTGAAATTGAATGGACTGTTATCGTACGGAAGGATCGGGCAACTGCTTGGTGTCAAGTGGAGACTTAGACACACACAATGATCCTAATTACATATGAAAACATATGTATATACATAATTAGTGATTATAACACTAATTATACAAGTAATAACATTTAAGCGCGAGGAAAACACTTTTGGTCAACTGCTCAGAGGCTAAAGGGTTGCAACAAAGGAGTGCAATGCCCCTAATGTGAGTTTAAGGTCTAATGACCATATTTATTGGAGTTTACGGCCCAAGAGAGTAAGCTCTTGGCCGTAAACTCCCAACCAAGGCTTGTGATGGTACTTTCAATTACTACAACCTTAGTGGGAATTGTTTCAAGGCATATACAAGTGTTTGGGCACCATATTGACTCCTTTGGGGAGTTTACGGCCCAAAGACCCTTTTCCCTTGGAGTTTACGGCCGTAAACTCCCTTGGGAGGGTGATTATGGTGCTTTCAAGTCTCAAACATTTCTAGGAACAAGTCTAGGCTTTAGTACTTGGCTTTAGGAGGATTTATGGCACCATTTGGTACCATTTCTTGGAGTTTACGGCCATAGATAATCTTGGTCCATAAACTCCCTCAAACATGGGGTTCTAAATGTTTTAGCTAGTCCATAACTCATCTAGGTACTTGTCCAAATTGTCCCTTGGCCTTAGGAAGTGTTTAGGGTGTCCTTTGACCCCTTTATGGGAGTTTACGGCCCAAGAATTACTCTTGGCCGTAAACTCTTCAACACTTGTGTTTTTTTTTATGTTTTCTAGGTCCTAAATAGTTTAGGGTATTTGTCTAACATAAAGTCCAAGATTAAGGTGCCTTAAAAACACCATTTGAGCATGTGTTAAGGGAGTTTACGGCCATAGAACATTTTGGGCCATAAACTCCTAACTTTGGGTGTTTCTTGGCTGATTTCTTGTACCTAACACACTCCTATACATGTACAACGTGGTTACTAAGCACGGGGGACAATCTAGGCTCGGTTTCGGGAGTTTTCCGCTCAAGAACACCTTGGGAAGTAAACTCCTAAATCGGATGATTTAGCTATGTAATCTATGTTATGAACACATTTAATGCTTTCTAACACTACTAGAAAGAGTTACTCACAATTTGGGATAAAAATCCGAAGATCCGTCAGAGAGAAAATGGCTTTTCTGTAGTTAGAAATGTGAATAATGAATAAATTTGGTTCAGAAAACTATTTATAGTCCTGAAATATTTTGGCAGAAAATATTTCTATTCTCGGAATGGATTCTAATGATGTAGGGTAATGGAATTTACAGTGTTGCACAAAATCCTAGTGCAACCACTCTCCTAATACTCCTTTTTGGTGTAAAACCCTGAAACTGCCAAACTTATTTTCTAAGTCTGAATTCTTACTGTAATTGCTCTACTTCTATTAGATTGAAAAGGTTTGATTTAGAATGGAAATTTTGGGTTCTCACATCATCCCCCTGTTAAAGGAAATTTCGTCCCGAAATTAGAATTTAGGCAAGGAAGTATGAACGAATGATCGAGTCGTGAGGAGAAAACTTCCTAATCGATTGGTGCTAGCGCACTTAAGTGAAATCGCGCTCTCGGTTGGCATTCCAACGAACCTTCACTAACTGGCGACCGCGTTCCTTCGTCCGCTTGACCTCTCGGTCGAGGGTCACTACGGTTCTAATACGAAGGCGAGGATCTCGACGAGTGGACTTGCAAGAGTCCTAACGGAAAGGTATGGTTTCACGATCGAGATGCGAAGGGTAGAAATTATGTTATCGAGTTCGCGGAGTAGATCTACTTTGCGCGAGGCACAAGACCGATTCTGATAAGAATCTCGGAGGTCCTGTCTAACTTGGATTTAGCTTTCCACGCTTTACGAAGCGTATTAAGCCATTCCCAGAGTGAGTTATCCTAAAGAACTTGGTCACTCACTTGGAATATCAAAGGTTCCTTTTCTTGCATAACTTCCCAGTCAAAGGCTACCCCTTGCTGGGTCAAAGTCGTACGAGTTTCTGTAGTTTGCGAGGAGTTCTGAATGAACTAAAGTGGTAGGTCAGTAAGACCTAGAATCTGGCGAAAGAATGTCGGCGTCTCTGATGTCGATAAACGCTCAACGGTTTTTGAAAAAAATTGTAAGGGTGCTCATAATTTCTCACATTACTAACAATGTGTCTTTAGAAATTTGACTCTTCAATTTCAAAACTCATGCTTTGGGAACATCGCTAGAAGTTCCTCTGAAGGGAAATGTTTTCCCATGGTTTCCTTCTTACTACAAGAGTAGATAAGTAAGTCATTACATGGTGAAATGACGAACTGATCCAGGTAAGAAAGACGTACCCTACTCGTTTAGCTCATAAAAGCTATGGGTGTGTTGGTCCTATCCGAAGGGTATCACTACGGACTCGAAGTGTCCGCATCGAGTTTAGGAGATAGTCTTCCGGACATCTTTTCCTATCATTCGAACTGGTGATATTCGGATCCCGGATCCATTCTTGGAAGTAGTTTCTTTCTTTGCGTTTGCTCAATCATTTTGTTTACGCGCGGCAGAGATAACGATTTCTAATGAAAAATCTCGACGGAGTCCTCAATAACCGAGGTACATGCAATGCGATCCGTCGATCTCTGGAAGAATATGACCGAGGTTCTCTAGGGTGAGAAACGTAGTCTTCTAATTCTATTTATGTTTTAAGTTGTCCAAACTGTTCTTGTATCTCCGTGGGTGTTTAAACTATAAGGTGATCTATTTACAGGAGTCGTACTGGGTTCTATGCTTGTTCTCATGACGATGTGATTACTCGTACTTAGGCAGTTCTCCATCCTGAAGTTCATATTAGAATTCATACCTAGTTTCACAATCACCCTTTCGTGTATACGGGTCATATATAATTAAGGTTGAAAAGGTAGTCGAATAATTGATTATTCTTTAAGTTCACATGCCATCGGGGAAAAAGAATTTAAAGTGGAATCATCAATTCTAAACCTGTAGAACCTTGATTATATATCACTCTTATGCATACATTCTTCAGTGATAGATCAACCGCATGAACCCCTGGATTAAACTTGACGTACTCCACTAGTGGTACTTCGGGGATTTCTTCGGAAAGAAAATAACTAATAGGTACTCCTGGCATGAGTACTTAGGTGTTCTGACGTGACGGTTTCGCTGGAAAAGTGATCTAGAAGAATGAGGTGTACGTATGAAGCTGTTTTTGTGAGGATCAAATTGAGTCGAGTCGTATGATAATGTCGAAATCATACCGAAACTTAAAGACATTAGATTTGAACATAAGACGTTTACAGAAAAAACACAACCGTGCAACCATGAACAGAGTTACAGTACTTTAGATTTACCATAAGACTAATGCTGCGAATAAGATATACTACAAAAGACAAGTATACGCAGCACGAGAATTCCTATACAGACAGGATCTTGCAAAAGGTAAGACTCTAGTTGCACTAGTTCTAGATAGTTTATAAGTCTGTTACAACGAAACGCCTAAATTACATTTAACATGGTTCCTGAGCAGGCTCTCCTGCAGCTGTGATCCTGAGGATCTTCCCGTCTATGCCATAGTTTTGTGTTATCGGGCAATCCTTCTGGAGGTGTCCAATTTCACCGCATTGGTAACATATATGGACAGCACCCACATTGGTGGTGGAAGTGAAACATCAAGTAGGAGTTAAGGAGACGCGGGTTCTTTCCTTTTTCGGGCAATCTCTCTTATAGTGCCCAAACTCTCCACAATGATAGCAAGTCTGGTTTCCATCGGCGTTGGGCGAATTGTTGACCGGTTTTGATAGTCTCTTGCAGTAACGTTTGGTGTGCCCCATTTTGTTGCAATTTTTGCATTGCAAGGGTCGGCAGATTCCCTCATGGTGGTAATTGCACCGGTCGCACTTCGGGAGTGTTCCTTTGTATGGTCTGCTCGGTACTGGGATGGTAGAGGTTTCCGCTTGCTGTTGTTGCATGGAAAGTTTTAGGGGTTTCTTGCGTTCTTTCTGAGTTTGACGCTTCCGTTTCTTGTTCTTTGGTTTTTGGCTTTGCAGGCCTGAGGCCGTTATCGTTTGGTGAGTTCCTGTATAGATACCACGATTGGAAACTTCATTCCCATCAGTAGCATTGACTGTGTTGTTAGTGCTACGGTTCGCAAGAACCGCGGTTACAGCAGCCACTACGGCAGCTGTAACTGTTGTTTGAAAGGCAACGACATCCATAGGAAAAGTAGAGGTCTCGTTGCTTGGCTGGTTGTTTCCTGATGACGACATGATTCTGTTAACACGAAAGAATAAAGATTTTGTGAGCGATTCTGGTTGACCCTGATGTACTTAGATTGTTCATGTAAAGAGTAGAAGTATGTTCTCGAAAGTTTGACATACATCCCCATGATGCAGTCCTAGTAAAGAATGGAAGTATGTTCGTAAAATGGTCTCAAGACGTTTGTTGTGCAAGCTGAGGTATCGTGGGTTGGTGAATAACAAGATCCAACCACTGAAAGAGACTTGGAAATGTCTCCGGATCTAACTTGCTATAGTCCAATGACTTGACGCTAGCATGATTCAGGTAGGCTCTTATGAATGAATGACAAGAGTACCTGAATGAAGAATGACACAGAAGTTAGCTGGCTGTCAATATCTGTGATATTCACGATGTAAAGATTCTGGAAAATGACCTTGTAAAGGTCTTACATCATATCCACTAAAGATAGTTCCTGACAGCATAAAGATAATTTCATAGAAAATGCCACATCTGGCATAGACAGAAAAGTATGATTCCTTTT
This sequence comes from Lactuca saligna, assembly GCF_052625555.1. NCBI lineage: Eukaryota > Viridiplantae > Streptophyta > Magnoliopsida > Asterales > Asteraceae > Lactuca > Lactuca saligna. The sequence continues at coordinate 154,781,088 of NC_136419.1, forward strand.
TATAAGGTAAATAAAGTAACGCGTCTACTACTGGCGACGGTCATCCCTCTGGTGAACTCGTAGTTCAACCAATTGACGTTCCATGTCAAGTAGGTGTCTTTCGCACACCATCTGGCGTACCCAGAGCTCTATGACTCCGGCTCGTGATTCGGCCAGTACTTGCAGCAGGGTTTCATGGCTTCTCTTTGATCTCTCGTGTGCATCTCCTAGATGAATGGTGTGGAGGGTGTGCATTTTAGCATAGGCGACTATTTTTGAAATCTGATGTAGGGCTGTCCTGCCTTGAATCTCATTTCGGGCCTCTCTACGGACCAAGATTGGCAAGACTGTATCTGTTAAGCCCTCATTGCTCAAGTCATAAAAGCTTCGGTCGTCATCAAATAGCATAGGTTGATCTTGTTCTTGGCTCCATGTTTCCAAGCATTCCACTCACACAGGGTCGGGCCATTAAAATCCGGACGAGGGTTAGGAATTGGAAAGGGAGCTGCTCGGAGTTGGTTTACAACCTCTGGTTCGGAGTTAGCATCGTACGAAAAGTCTTCATCATGGTGATCATCCAAGGAGATAGGATGATCATTCTCTGGTTCTTCTCCAAACCAACCAGCTATGACTTCGTTCGAAAGATACTGGTTGTCAAGGGGATGGAGTCCAGTTATGTTTTCTATGTGAGAATTTAGGGTAAGAGAATAATTATTAGACGAACTATCTAGATAATTATTTAGAAAATCTTCATCAGTTGCATCGCTATTTGTGAAGTGCATACCAGCTATGTGTAATCTAAACAGGATAGACCTTCGAATAAGTGACCTTAATTCCAAATTCACACAGAATAAGGTTAAGGCAAAATTATCACAGACTCTAAGTCTATAACATCCTAATTACATATAGCCTTAGTGTATCCACTTAGCAACTATCAACTTAGTAATGAAGATCCTGTTTTAAATTCTCAAGTATAAAGTACTTCTAGTAACACCAAATACTCCTATAGTATTTTAAATTTAATGTTATGTTCTATTGTTCTCATTGTGGTAGGGTTGGTAATATTTTAGCATTGTTGCAACCACACACTTAAACTTAGGCACATGCTAGTCAACCCTCGGATAATATAGATGATCAGGCTATATCTTCCCAGTTTTGACCATATGTCTCTAAGGCCACTTGTGTTGCCCAACAATCGTAATTCTTTTTGTACTGTCCTAGTGACACTGATTTTAGTATGAATGCAGCACATATACTTACTTAAATATTTTACTATTTAAAGTATAAACTCTTGGTCAGAGTATTTTTAATCCCTTATGTATTTATAGTTAGTATATCTTTTATGGGTTGATATACTTAATTCACTATAAACAATGCTCTGATACCAATCTGTCACACCCCAAAACCAGGAACGGCGGAAACATTCTAGGGCGGAGGACGTCATGTATAATATCAACAACAATGTAAAGTAGTAAACAAGCAACAACATCATCCATTGCATTAATAATATGATTATTATACAAATGTGTTCTGTCAAATTTTGATAAACACTAAAGCATAAATCAAAATGAAAGATAAGTCTTGAACAAGCTCCATCTTCCTTTCTCCTTGCATCGGTACCTGTCTATGATGACCTGAGGATACAAGTAATTTTGAAAGCGAATATCAGCTTTGAAGCTGGTGAGATCATAAGTATTTTAGTGTCTTAATTTGTATGTAAATACTTGTATGTATTTGAATTGTAAGTATTTGTATGTATACGAATTGTAGGTATTGAAAATGTATATGAACTGTAAGTTTTGAAAATGTGTATGAAGCAACTGTAAATGTTTGAAAAACCCTAGAATCCCGATGATTCCTTCTAGTACATGAAGGTCTTCTACCAAGACCTAACTGTTGTGTGTGTGTGTGTGTCTCTTGTAAGAGGATGTATTTTCCAAAGTATAACTATCATTATCCAAAAATATAGTTTGTACATTAATGTTTAAGTGAGGTTATCACTAAAAATATGTAATGGAAAATCAATGTAGTACTATGGTGTAGTGCCGAACTACAACCGTACCTGTTACCTTAAATCTAGGGTAATACTTCCAAGTACTGTAGTATTTATTATAAATAACTACATCGGTACTCAACTGCCTTGTTTGAGGGATAAGGTATAATGTGATGTCTAGATCCCAGACTATACGCTCCCCTATCAAAGGGATTTTGGGACCAACCCACGACCCCTACCTGAATGCAAGCCGTGAGCATCCACATTACCGAATGATCATGTATACTCGATATAACTATCACAATTGCGGTATGATTCATCAGTATAGTTAGATCCTGAACTGGTTCCATGCTATAGCACCTAGTGACGTCTATTCTATGTATATGAAAGTGTTCTCATGTAAGTGTGATCATGTAATTGTACTCAAGTAAGAGCGATCATGTAATAGTACAGTAGTGTACTGTAATGTTCTACGTGTGCTAGCTGTAATGTGTGTTCTCTCTATCTAGCAAGTATAGTAATGTAATCATTCTAGCATAGTTATATGTGTTCTCTTCCTAGTATAGTTGTATATGTAATGTACTGAAAAGTTCTAGAAAGTATTGACTAATGAATGAACTGACTCATTGTATGATATCGCGTTCTAGCAATGGATCTAGTATCTTCCTGAACTACCCATAAGGTAGCTTTCTAGTAATCTAAGTGGTACGTGTATACATGGATGTATACCCTTGCTACCCAAGGGCATATGTCTAACTGGAAAGACCTTTTATGACTATATATGTACACATGATATATAACTAATATTTAAACGACTTTCGGATGAATACCCAATATCCCACCAGACCACATCTCAAGGCGCGAAAAGGAAATAGGGTGGATAGCCTTCCTAAGTCTTCTAAACATTTCTTATACAACTATACATATAGAGGCATGCAATTTATAATATAAAAGCATAAATAAGTTTTGTATGACATTTGAAATATAAGCATTATTTTAAGATAAGATCGACTTGATGTCAATCTATAAAACAATTTGAAGGCATAAGTTTAATAAAACAGTTTAAGTATAAGGAAACATTTGTTTGAAACACATTTGTAAATAAGTTTGAAAGGTAATGTATGGAGTAAACTGTACAGTGTAAAAAGGAGTTTAGAACATGTAAAATGTTTATAAAAAGTCATTTGAAGGAAACTGTTTGGTAAAACGGCTAATGAGTAGCCAAATCATTTGAATGCTGTATTTTAATCACATGTGATTGATGTAATAAGTAATATAATCCTACTTACTAATCGCATGTGATTGACATAATAAGTAGCATGATTCTACTAGTATCCCCCCCCCCATAAAACATTTAAAAAGGGTTTAGAACATTAGTTAAGGGGTATGAACTCACCTGTAGTAAGTGACTGAAATTGAATGGACTGTTATCGTACGGAAGGATCGGGCAATTGCTTGGTGTCAAGTGGAGACTTAGACACACACAATGATCCTAATTACATATGAAAACATATGTATATACATAATTAGTGATTATAACACTAATTATACAAGTAATAACATTTAAGGGCAAGGAAAACACTTTTGGTCAACTGCTCAGAGGCTAAAGGGTTGCAACAAAGGAGTGCAATGCCCCTAATGTGAGTTTGAGGTCTAATGACCATATTCATTGGAGTTTACAGTCCAAGAGAGTAAGCTCTTGGCCGTAAACTCCCAACCAAGGCTTCGGATGGTAGTTTCAATTACTACAACCTTAGTGGGAATTGTTTCAAGGCATATACAAGTGTTTGGGCACCATATTGACTCCTTTGGGGAGTTTACGGCCCATAGACCCTTTTCCCTTGGAGTTTACGGCCGTAAACTCCCTTGGGAGGGTGATTATGGTGCTTTCAAGTCTCAAACATTTCTAGGAACAAGTCTAGGCTTTAGTACTTGGCTTTAGGAGGATTTATGGCACGATTTGGTACCAGTTCATGGAGTTTACGGCCATAGAACATCTTGGGTCGTGAACTCCCTCAAACATGGGGTTCTAAATGTTTTAGCTAGTCCATAACTCATCTAGGTACTTGTCCAAATTGTCCCTTGGCCTTAGGAAGTGTTTAGGGTGTCCTTTGACCCCTTTATGGGAGTTTACGGCCCAAGAATTACTCTTGGCCGTAAACTCTTCAACACTTGTGTTTTTCTTATGTTTTCTAGGTCCTAAATAGTTTAGGGTATTTGTCTAACATAAAGTCCAAGCTTTAGGTGCCTTAAAAACACCATTTAAGCATGTGTTTAGGGAGTTTACGGCCATAGAACATTTTGGGCCGTAAAATCCTAACTTTGGGTGTTTCTTGGCTGATTTCTTGTACCTAACACACTCCTATACATGTCCAAGGTAGTTACTAAGCACGGGGGACAATCTAGGCTCGGTTTCGGGAGTTTACCGCTCAAGAACACCTTGGGAAGTAAATTAATAAATTGGATGATTTAGCTATGTAATCTATCTTATGAACACATTTAAAGCTTTCTAACACTACTAGAAAGAGTTACTCACAATTTGGGATAAAAACCCGAAGATCCGTCAGAGAGAAAATGGCTTTTCTCTAGTTGGAAATGTGAATAATGAATAAATTTGGTTCAGAAAACTATTTATAGTCCTGAAATATTTTGGCAGAAAATATTTCTATTCTCAGAATGGATTCTAATGATCTAGGGTAATGGAATTTACAGTGTTGCACAAAATCCTAGTGCAACCACTCTCCTAATACCCCTTTTTGGTGTAAAACCCTGAAACTGCCAAACTTATTTTCTAAGTCTGAATTCTTACTGTAATTGCTCTACTTCTATTGGATTGAAAAGGTTTGATTTAGAATGGAAATTTCGGGTTGTCACAGATGTGACAATTGCTTTTTCACACATGGCTAACTTTTGCAGTAATGGTCCGATTTTCAAGGTGCCACGTTGGATAACATTAAATGTATCCCGCTTTAATTTCAAATTGATTTGAGTAACCTATAAAAGGGAGATCAAGATCATTGTATACGGTTACGCGAACAAAACTCTCATACTCCTAAAAACATTCAAACTTTTTCAACCTCATCTCTTTCAAACCCTAACAATAGCTGGCACTCAACCAAATATTGATGAAGTTGTCTCACAATCACTCCTGAAGATTCAAAGCAACAACTATCTGGTTGATCCAAATGTCTCATCCTATCCAACAGGATTGAAGATGCTAATCGTTGCCTTGAAAAGATCTCCTTTGTCTACTGCAATGTTCAAATGCTTCTCCGTTTTGATGACTTGGTTGTCATTGGCAGCGTCATCGGCTTCATACAACCGTGCTACTGATGTTCTAACCTTTAGTCTGATAAACAACAAAAAGGTTAAACTTACCAAGAAGTTGTTCATCGATTTCTTGAACATTCCTAACAACCATCCATTTTTCAAACCCATTAATTCTCAAACTATCCACATGTTCAACGAAATGGGCCATCAACCAACACTTGAGAAGATCGGTGAATTCAGAAAGTCAGGATTACCATGTATGTGGAATTTTCTGTTTGGTATTTTTCTCAGATGCTTAACAGGACGAACAGTTGGTCTTGATAGGGGGTGTACGGAAGTTTATGCCATGGTCATGGGCTTATACTATGATATTAATGTGGACTATGCAACTCAGTTATGGAAGGAGTTTGTTAAGAGTCTGGAAAAGACAAATTCAGAAAAAGGAATTTCATGCGCAAGGTATTGGAGCCTTATTCTGGAAAAGGTATATGAAAAGGAGGGAATTTAAGTTCCATAGGGTGCTGATATGGCTGAATTTTCATTATTTCAATTTCCTAAGGAAGTGAAGGATGATGAAAATATTTTTACTCATGTTGCTCGCATTCCGGATGCGATGCTTCGCAAAGTATCATCCACTCACAAGGTGTTGATACGATACATGAAGACTTTTGATCCAGCTGTGGAGATTGGAATTTTGTTAGAGGTTTCTGCCAAAATCCCAAATAAGAAGAAGGCTACCAAAACTGATACAACTGCTCAATCTTCGAAACAGAGTCAAGAAGAGGAGGTTTAGATTGAGGAAACCTCATCAAAATCAAAGAAGGAAACAATACCCTCAAAATCAAGGGTATTGAAAAAGATTCGTAAGACAGAAGTGAGCAGTAAGGGGGTGATAGTTCGTGATATTCCAGCTCCTGTCTCTCCAGGATCAAAGAGGCAACGTGCTCAAGATGTTGCGAAACTAATGCATAAAACATTGTTGAAAAAGCAAAAGCTGATAATTCGCAATGAGTCTTCAGATGAAGAGGTGGTTCCCAACACTCTACTAATTTCTTCACCGGTAATCACTTCTGTTTCACCTGTGTCCAATATTCGAGTTTCATAGATTTCTTCACAACCACTTGAAATAGTCACTACCAAATCAGTTTCTGAGGAGGTACCTATTTTTGATACAGTTGTCAACATATCTGATACGGGGGCACTTATCACAAGTGTTGAAACCACTTTGCCAATTATCCTACTAGTTACCTTACCCAGTTTTTTACTACTTGTATCATTTCCACGACTACATTATCCACAACCTCATCCATTTTTGATCATCCTCTACAAAACCCATTTACAACCCTATTTCCTTCACAATCACCTGAAACTCCTCAACCTTCGCAACCCATGTCTGAAAATGAAACTGAAGGAGGAGCTTTTGGAGGAGTATTTGAAGATAGTCACTTTGATTCAGAGGAGGAGGATATTCCTAATCATATGCTTATGACAGGAAAGCAGTTCAAAATTCTGAATCATAAGTTGAATGCCATTATGCAGTCACAAGCTGATTCTGGCAGAATATCATCTATCTCAGCAATGGAGGTTGATGTTATGCTGAAGGCTGCTGAGAAGACAATATTGGATAAAGTTGATCAGACTGAAAAAAATAATGAGCTTCGCATTACAGCTCAAGGAAGTTCATTCAATGGCGCTGTAAGATAATTACAATATGTTGAAAAAGAACGTCATGTTTTGTTTGTGCAGGATGTTAAGAAAGTTTGGGAGGATGTAAACTTTAAGCTTGAAGAGTTAAAGATCAAACATGTGAAGGAGCTTCAAGATATTCATTCTCAACAGATTGAAGTTCAGAAGAGAGTTGATGCAGTTGTCTCAGACGTATACAAAATTATTGTTGCTCCTATCATTAGTGTGAATCATAAAGAAGAAATGGCAAAGTTTGATCAGTTGATTCAAATGGTGACTGACTTGAAGGCCTTGATTTCGCAATCTTCATCTTCGTCTATTCTTACTCCTGAATTCTTGTCTTTAAAAGTAAATACTTTGGAACAAGCAATTCAGAAGGCACTGGCTCCAATTACGAACTTCTCCTCTTTACTACCAACAAGTGCCTCACCGCTTTCACAACGGTGCAAGGGGGAGAGAAAAATGTAAGTAAAGAGGATGATGCGAAGATAGTAGGAAAATTAATTTCTACTAAGCTTAAATCTACTCTTCCAATACTTACGATGCCAATTTCCTCAACAACAATAACCACAAGACCAATTGCCAAAGGAATATCGATTGGGGAAAAACAAGGAAGTTTGAGTGTGAAAACTCAATCTGATATTGATATTGTGGGAAGAGGAAAAGGAATTTTGTATGAAAAATCAAAGGAGGAGAAGAAAGTTGAAGTAGAGGCTGACCTAGAAAGAATGCGACAAGTCTAAAGTATCATGAGGCAAATAGCAAGTGATCCTCCGACAATGAACAAAGGAGATACTGCAAAGCTGTACTCTTATGAAACAATAGAGTTAAAAGTTGTGGGAAGGGAAATGTATGAATTCGAGAAGAAGCCACAAAGAAGTTATGATATTGCGAATTCAGACAATTCTCAGTTAGATTTTCCGATTAACGAAATGCTCTTCATCACAGTTCAATTCTAGATTAGTGAGAAGTTTGATAATCCTGATGACTACATACACATGAAAATCAGATTTCATGCTGTATTGGGGAAGAATCCAGATGAAGTATGGTCTTTAATGAAGATCAGAAAGGTGTTAATGGTCAAGAAAGATACGAAATTTGAATACATGCTTCAGAATTTTCGTTATTCTGTTATTCGAGCTAATAATAATCAGTATGACTTCACAATTTCCGACATCCCTCTGATGAATTGTAATGATTTGATTCAAGTGGCTCTAATTTTGAAACATATGGAAGAGAATAAGCTCAAAGGATCTGAGACTGAAGTGTTCAAGATTGGGTTCGCTCATGTCAAGACGTATCTTGTCAATTACTTTGTTTGTTTGGCTCTAGCTGATGTAGAATTGGCAGCTACTATGAAAAGAGAAGTGAACATCCCTTGGGAAGAAACCTTAACCAAGTCAGCATTATCAAATTATGTTGTTGGGGAAATATACCTGAAACCTTTCGGTATGGTGTTTTCGGGAAGAGATACAAAGGGAAAGCACAAGAAATTTTTGTTTAAGGTCTTAGAGGTTTAATGATATAATTATTCGCAATATACGCACTTTTTTAATCATATGAACAATTGCAAGAAGAATAATGAAGGAGACAAGAAGGAGCTCAAGAAGGTGATTACCTGATATGGAGAAGTGTGAAAACTGCCAATTCAGGTCATTCTCGGAATCATGCATCTTTATAAAAACCATTCATGCACAGCATGCCATGACCTAGTAGTATAAATTAGGTCAAAAATCTTGCATAAACTAGGATCCAATTAAGGTCTAGGACTAATATACTTGATACTTACAATTCTAGTAAGTTGCTTAGCTGCAATAGGAAATGCCAATACTATAATTAGAATAAAGCTTCAAGCTTTGTTATAATTGAAATAGGGTATAAAACCCTAAAAATAAATTAAAACATTCTAATTATACTTCAACATGTTGTTGAATATCAAACAATATTCCAAAAACCCTAAAGAGCCAAAAATCCAAAGTTATACATTATAAAGCTTAAAAACCTTATAAAATTTGGCTATAAACTTCCTAATATCAAATTGTTATTAATCAAATTATGAATTATAGTCAATGAAATAGAAATTAAATTACCAAGTATTAATCATAATTTATTAGTTGAAAACAAGAATTTTAAATAAATCAAATTGCTTAATAAGCATTTTTATAAAAAAAAAAAACGAATGTTTTTATATAAATGATGGAGGTGAAGTTTATAAAGCTTAAAATTTTGGAGAGAGGAGGCCTAAATGCATGTAAGAACCGGCCATCTCCCCTCCCCATACACTCTCTCTTCCCAAAACACAATCATTATGTCAAAACCCTCACTCCACCTCTTCTTTCTTCACTCTCTTACACTCCACTCTTCACACACTTCACTCTCTTCTTCCCTCTCTCTAAACTAACAAAAATCCTCTCATTCCTCTGTAAAATTTCAAGATTGTGAATCCCTTGAAGTGTTCTTACTTCCCTCAAGAACATAACAAAGGTAAACAACATCATCTTCTTCCATAGTTACATGATTTTACTTCTTTTCTTTCTTAGTTTTCTCTTCTTTTCGGATTCTATGCCATTCCAATGCTAGAAATCTTTATATTTTTCCTTGTGGTTTGTAGATTCTCACCATAACACAATGCATGTGTTAGAGATGGTGAAAATCCAGGATTAAACCCATGCAAGGAGTGAAAAAGATGCACATATGATCATGTGACATCAAAACCTAATATTTCATGTTCTTCTCTATTTCTTTTGTGTTCATGGATGACCAAAAGCATTTAAACCATTTCTAGTACATCTTGGATGCTCATTCATTCCTTGCATGTGTTACAAATCGGACCTTACCAAAGACATCCATGATGTTCTTGTTGAAATACCCTAATAATGCACACAAGCAAACATGCAATCTGCCAGATTACTTTGTTCGACTTTGAACGGACGTAACTCAGTCATTTCTTAACCAAATCATGATACTCTTTTTGTATTGGTTAGTTCCACGAGTTAAATTTGAAACCCAATGGGTCTTACTGTAAAATATTAAATATCTGATTTTTGGAAATTTTTACAAAATGGTTGCGCATACAGCTCTTTTTCCGTGATCACTATTTTTGTCTTGCATAATCAATGGCCTTAAACCCAACCATAAATCTTAGGAAAAATACCTTAGAAACTTAACATATCTTGAATGATGGTTCAAATTTCGTGGCTTAAAACCTCACTGAATGGGCTAGACAAATTCATGAACTTCAGCCACATCTACACTTCATGCATTATTGCATGCAACTTTTCTTAAATTGTTTGGAATCATTACCCTCATTTCTCTTCTGAATACATTTTTAACATTTTTCCTTTTGAAAGCCCTTGCATGCATGAGATAATCTGGAAAATTTCAAGAGCTTTTGTTATTCCTTTGATTTATTAGAATTATTGCTAAACCCAAGGGCATAAATCATATAAAATACTTCCAAAGGTCAATAAATCCCAACTAAATTCAAGGATGATCCTTATGGAGAATAATGACCCCTCACCAAATTTCAGTAATTTTTGTTACTATTTTAGTACGATTTATAGTTTTCTTTTATTTAGGACATGATAAATTACAAAACCACTTTAGAAGATGTGAAAATTGTATCTAACAATTTTCGCATACCTTACCTATGATGGGTGACACCAGAAAATAAGTTCAAGATTTTTCATCATGTCTTACTATTTTTCCCAATTTTTGGTAATTATAATGGTCTAAAAATGGGAAAAATAGTTCTGTTTATCCAAAATACATGAAAACTTCCCAGGATATCATATTGTACAGTAGGAGGTTACACAAAATTTTTGAGGATTTTGCTCTACTGTAAACTATTTTTCTCTTATTTTCTAAAGTTAATTGCACTAAAATACACTTAAATACACATAAATACCCAAAACTAGTTTATACATTATGAAAATTACTTTTGATATTATTCCCAAGTTATTTATAATGTAAATGACGTTACAAAAATTTATGGTGATTTATTTTAACTGTTTAGTATTATTTCTTTAATTTATGACTATTTAAAGGAATAAAACAAGGAAAAATAGAAATACCCACTGAAAAAAATCTTTTATATTTTTCCCAGCCTAGTTATGTATAATAACAATTAAATAAAAAGTTTGGGTAATTTTGGAAACTGTTTTCTATTTATTTCAATTTTTATTGGAATAAATGCCCATAAATCATAAAATATAATTAAACAGCTTGGAAATCCATTTTTATATTTTTCCCAACTTAGTATTATGTAATAATAGTTAAATAAAAAGTTTTGGATATTTTATTCCTCGAATGCTATTTTTCGTGAATTTATGTTGTTATAGAGACTTAAAATTTGGAAAATTAACCTTCCAAGGCTGTAATTAATCGCACGACTTGTAAAATTTCAATATTTCAGCAAAAGTGTAACCAATTGATATAGAATCCAATACTAAAACATAAATTGGCATTTCCCTATATGTAGAGTTTAGTATATTAGCATTAGATATTGACATGGAAACTCACTAGTGTGTGTGTTTGATGTCGTAGGATCCCGGTAGTAAGACGTTGGTGCATCTCGAAGTACCGCTTGTGCCTACACGAAACGTCGTGAGTATTCACGCACTCCCCTATTTTCAGTTTTATGTTTTAGTGTGGAAAAGCATGTCCAGAAAAACTATTATTTGTATGTTGTATTTAAATTGTTTTGTATCAAACACGATTGCTATTGTATTGCTATGTTTCTTTATGTATGTCTATGCAACACGGAACATGAGAACTTATCGTACTAAAGCCCTTCCCTTATCTCTAACCATTAATTCTTTGAGCCAATGGTCATTATGGATAGCGCTATTAGGAATTGACAACTCCTCACTCGCCCGAATCGCTGGAGTGCATGATACCATATTCATCTATGGAACGATAAGCATAGATCTCGATAGGGCTTCAGTCATAGGTTTGGTTGAGACTCATTGTTTGCTCATACACATACAAACTCTTTCTCGTTATAGCAATAAACTTGTATTCATTAATAGCAATCAACTTATTTATCATTGAAGCAATGTACTTGTATTTACGAAAGGCATTATTGTACCCTCGATTTTATAAACTTGTGAACTCACCAACTATTTTCATAGTTAACGCTCGTTTTACATGCTTTTTCAGGAAATAATTAGTAAGTGGATGTAAAGATTCATCATCATAGAGCATGCTGCATCGTGTTGAAGCTATTATGAAGTTATATTTTGAACAATGTTATTTTGAAAAACTTGTATTTTGTTTCTTTTGAAGCTATGGGTTGTAAACTTTTAAATACTGCTATGGTGATGTATCTTTATCTTTTGCAATGAAACCGTTATCGTTGTCATACCTTGCGTTTCCGCTTTAGCTTGCTGAGGGTAACTTCCTCCTTGTTCATATGATATGTCATTCGAAAATGATCATAACAAGAAGGCAACGAGTGCAAAATGATATCAATTTCCAACTCCTCAGGGATGTTAACATTCAGCTTCAGCAAGCGGTCCACATACCTTTGCATCTTTTGCATGTGGGCCGTGACGGATTCACCGTCCTTCATGCGGGTAGTTATTATGGAGGAGATTATTTAATACCGCTCCTGACGAGCACTCTGATGGTACCTTTCCATCAGGTCTTGGTGCATCTCAAAAGGGTAGAAATCTTCATATGACTTTTGGAGCTCAGATGTCATCGTGGCCATCATGATACATGCCACCTTAGTAGCATCTCTCTCATGAGTCTTGAATTCAGCGATCTCCTCAGGAGTAGCAGTAGACTCATCAAGTTCTTTTAACTCCTTATGGAGGACATATTCTTTGTCCTCATAACAAGTAACCATCCTGATGTTCCTAATCCAATCCATGAAATTGGAACCATCAAAGATGACCCTCTCACAAAGACTCATGAGAGAGAAAGAACCAGTTGGGTTAGAGCCCGAAGCATTAGTGTTGGAAGACATCTGAAAGAAGAGAGTAAGTTTAGATTAGATATATAGGATCCTTAATAAGACACCCAAATGTAATTTTAAGGCTAGGACACAATCACAATATATTATACTTAGAAGAGGGATGTTGTAATCTAAGTAATAATATATTTGAAAGGTAGGTGAATGACGATTCACCAATTTCCACCATGAAAACGAAATGATTTATTAGGTTTAATTGGATTTGAAATTCCTAGATTCTTTTGAGATTCATTGAACTTTTCAATGGCATGTTTCAATCTCGATTGTGCCCTTCAAGTTTTGTGACTGGGATGCCGAGGATCACAAAACAAGTTGTGAATAACCATGCTAATTCAGTTGGTACCCTTAATATTATCACCTAATCAATGTGTCGGTTAACCACACACGCTCCATTGATCTATGACAAACATTAAGTCACCCTTCATGATCCTTACTAGTCCTCGTTAGTGTGCCGGTTAACCACACACGCTCCACCAACGACTTGGTAAGGTACAAAGTGTGAATTCCATGGACCAGCACCGTGTTCACATTTTTCCTAAGGTAACTAAGATTGGGAATTAAAAGAGTTTAGTTACTTTATAATATTCATTATACTTTTAATGAGGATTTAAAGTCATTGTTCTACCCGTTCAGCTAACGACCCTCCACTGATCAAGCAAGCGGTGGGTGAGAATGGACACCCATTAAGTTGCCATTTTATAGGCAACAACCTTATACCCACCTTATAGACCGGCTTCGTGAATGAGGCCTACTAATGGTAAAACGACTTATTCTTATACATATATATAATAATTAACCATTAATGTTATAAATAGTATAAGGGTTGAATTTTAACTATTAAAACTCTAAGGGTTGGAATTAAAGTTTATTAAAGTGTGTGAAACTTTACAAATTCCAAAACTTGAGGGCAACTTTTGTAACTATGCAAAACTCTTCATTTCATAACTTATGAATTAAAGGTTCATAAAAATGAAGACTCTTCATTTTCATGTAACTTATGTGTTTTAAGTGTGTGTTAAATAAAGGTGACCTTTGGAAATCCATAACTTGAGGACAAATTATGGACTCCATTAAAACACATAAATGATCAAGAATTAATTCTAAACAATTCAGCAAATAATTCCTATCATTTTCTAAATTCATAAGAACATGAACATGATCATAAAAAATTTCAAGAATTATATGAACACATAAAATCATGGAATTTTGATATATGCTATTGTAAATGGATTAGAACAACCATTACATCAACTAAAATAAGTCTTATAACACCAAAACAGTTTAGGGTAATGTTTATAGTCCATTTCCAGCAGCAAAAGTCAAAGATATGCACTCTTTCGATCCTACTCGTCGAGTGCATGAACCTACTCGACGAGTAGGTTGAAGTTTGCCTTGGACTCGTCGAGTCCCCCCCATGGACTCGTCGAGTCCATCATGCAGACAACAACGATTTCTACTTTTTTCACTATTTTGCATCAAGTATCAAACAAGCAAGCCTAGGCTTTGATACCACTGTTGGGTTTTGAGCAATCTAACACTTCCTAAGTGTGCATGCAACCCTAACAAACCTTGGATCTATGTTTGTCTAAATACATGCAAAATAATAAATTTTCCAACGTTTATAACCTATCTAACATGGCGTGGGGAACATTTCAACATAAAAGAGTTAGAAGAGATTACATACCTTTTGATGAGTTTGGTTCTAAGGAGTTTGAGGGCCAAGCACCAATATTGTGAATTCCTCAAATGGAATCACAAAACACCACAAACTCTTGGAAAACTTTGAGAGAGTATACACACTTGTATAATTTTCGGCCACACACAAGCTCACACACACTAGTTCACTCGCTTTATTTCATGCTCCATAAGCATGCTTATATAGTATGCATGGTTAGGGTGAAACCCTAATAGCCCATGTCTTTTCCTTTCCAAGGACCCATGGGTTAAAAGCTCCATGGATCATCCATAGACTTCCATATAAACCTAGCCCGTTAACAAATGAGTATTAGCCCACACTATATAAAACAAATAGCCCATAATCTAATTAGTCTTCCTTTTAATGTCTAAATTAAATCATAATTAATTTAATATTAAAACTAATTAAATAACATAACTTCATATTAATATATTATAACTTATAATATATTAATAAACATATGTGTATAACTCTCATAAAATTATCCATAATAGTTTGGATGAGATGCAACCCAAATGGACCATGCCGGTCGGGTCAAGTATATACCAAATAAGTTATGGACTTAGACACCTTATCCAACAGGAATACCCTAGTGCAAACCCGAGGCCGTACAGCGGCATATCAACTAACTTGGGAAGACCTAAAGAAGCTGCTGATAGAGGAGTATTGTCCCAAGGATGAACTTCAGAAGCTTGAATCTGAATTCTGGAACCACTCTATGGTCGGAACACAAATAGAGAAGTACACAGTCCGATTTCATGAACTAGCAAAACTGTTACCTCACATGGTTACTCCTGAGGAGAAACGGATAGATCGTTACATCTGGGGTCTGGCACCAGAGATTCGGGTAATGGTTACCTCAGCAAACCCAACTACTATTCAGAGTGCAGTAAGTCTAGCAAATCGACTAACCAATGATGTGATAAGGATGGGAGCATCGACATAGGAAAGCTCTAGTAGCAAGAGGAAGCCAGCAGATCAGGGAGAGAAGAAGTATGGAGGCAAGTTAGGGAGGAAGCAGAAAGTCTCAAGAAACTTTATGGTAAGAGCCCAGGAGCAAGAACCAGTGAAAACTCAAGAACGGGAAGTGGAGGAGTGAAAGCAGTACTCAGGGCCGCTTCTGAAGTGCAATAAGTGTAACTTCCATCACAAGGGAGCTTGCCCAGTGTGCCAAAACTGTAAGCAAACAGGCCATTACTCAAACTATTGTAAGGTGAATAAGGAGGGAAAAAGGACATGTTACGAGTGCGGGAGTACTGATCATCTCTGTAGAGCATGTCCCAAACTGAACAATGGACCTGGTAACAATGGACAAGGCCAAGCCAGGCAGAACTTCCAAGGAAATCAAGTTGGACGGCCAAGAGGTGTAGCCTTTGTGATTGGTGCAGAAGAAGCTCGTCAGAACCCTAAAGTGATAACAGGTACGTTTCTCCTGAACAACGATTTTGCATCAGTAATATTCGATGCGGGAGCAGATAGGAGTTTTGTTTCTTTAGTATTTAGACCGTTAATTGCCTTGAAATCGGTAAAGATGAGGAATGCTTATGCTATTGAACTGGCTGATGGGTATGAAATTAGGGCTAGTGATATAATTCCTGGTTGTACTCTAAATTTAGCTGATAAAATCTTTAGCATTGACCTAATTCCCAAAGAGCTAGGTAGTTTTAATGTGATAGTGGGAATGGATTTGTTATCCAAAAATTGAGCGGACATTGGTTGTTACAAGAAATTCATTAGAGTGCCTCTCCCTAATGGAGAAACCCTTATCATATACGGTGAGAAGCCAGGAAGAAGTTTAAACATAGTATCAAGGATGAGGATTCACAAATACTTGAAGAAGAATTGTATTGCATTCATGGGTCATGTGCTAGAAAGAGAACCTGAAGTTAAGTAACTCAAGGAGATTCCGGTGGTACAAAACTATCCCGAAGTATTTCCGGAGGAATTGCCCGGTCTACCCCCTTATAGACAGGTCGAATTTCGGATAGACTTAATTCCCGGAGCAGCACCGGTAGCAAAAGCACCATATCGCCTTGCACCATCCGAGATGCAAGAACTATCCGGACAACTTTAAGAACTTCTAGACAAAGGGTTATTCGACCAAGTTCTTCACCTTGGGGAGCCCTAGTGTTATTCTTCAAAAAGAAAGATGGTTCATTCCGAAAGTGCATTGATTATAGAGAACTGAACAAGTTGACAATCAAGAATCGATATCCCCTCCCTAGAATAGATGACTTGTTTGATCAGTTGCAGGGCACTTCCTACTTCTCAAAAATCGACCTTCGTTCAGGGTATCATCAGCTAAGAATTCACGAAGAGGACATTCACAAAACAGCATTTAGAACCCGTTATGGACATTATGAGTTGTTAGTCATGCCTTTTAGACTAACGAACGCACCCGCTGTATTCATGGATTTGATGAATAGGGTCTGTAGACCATACCTAGACAAGTTTGTAATTGTATTTATTGATGACATACTTGTTTACTCGCGGACCAAAGAAGATCACAATAGACATCTAAAGCTAGTGTTGGAGCTATTGAAGGAGCAGAAATTGTATGCCAAGTTCACTAAGTGTGAATTTTGGATTCGGGAAGTACATTTTCTTGGTCATGTGATCGGCGAAAGAGGAATCCATGTAGATCCAGCTAAGATAGAGGCAATCAAGAAATGGGAGGCCCCCAAAACCCCGACAGAAATACGACAGTTCCTAGGATTAGCTGGGTACTACAGACGCTTCATTGAGAATTTCTCTAGGATTGCTCAACCATTAACATCTTTGACCCAAAAGGATAGAAAATTTCTCTAGGAAGAGAAACACGAAGAGGCGTTTCAAATCCTGAAAAACAAGCTGTGCAATGCACCAATTTTGGCTTTTCCAGAAGGATCAGAGAACTTTGTGGTGTATTGTGATGCATCTCATCAAGGATTAGGATGTGTGTTAATGCAAGGAAAATATTCCAGGCGAGACTTTACATTGTTTGGAAGAAAGATTTGAAACCAAACCTGATGGAGTTCGTTATTTTAAGGACAGGGTCCGGATTCCAAGGGTTAACAACCTGAGAGACATGGTACTAGAGGAGTCTCATCAATCTAAATACTCAATCCATCCTGGAGAGGATAAGATGTACAAGGATCTTAAAGAGTACTATTGGTGGCCTGGAATGAAAAAGGATATTGCCTTGTATGTTGGGAAGTGTTTGACATGCTCAGTAGTCAAAGCTGAACATCAAAAACCATCCGGGCTGTTGCAACAACCTGAAATTCCCCAATGGAAATGGGAGCAAATATCTATGGATGTCGTTACCAAACTCCCTAGAACTGCTAAAGGTCATGACTCGATTTGGGTCATAGTGGATCGACTGACGAAATCTGCTCACTTTCTCCCCATTCGGGAAGATTTCAAGATGGAAAAATTGGCCCAAATCTACATCGACAAAATTGTTTCTCTGCATGGCGTACCCCTATCTATCATTTCTGATAGAGATAGTCGTTTTACATCACGATTTTGGTGGATGTTACCGAAGGCACTAGGAACCAAGATAGATTTAAGCACAGCTTACCACCCTCAGACAGATGGGCAGACAGAGAGAACAATTCAAACATTGGAAGACATACTACGAGCGTGTGCCATTGAGTTCAAAGGAAATTGGGATACTCATTTGCCTGTAGTTGAGTTCTCCTACAATAACAGTTACCACACGAGTATCCAATGTGGTCAATATGAAGCATTGTATGGACGCAAGTGTCGTTCGCCCTTATGCTGGACAGAAATCGGAGACAGACAGTTGACTAGACTCGAACTTATCCAGGAAACATCTGACAAGATTGCTATCATCAAGGACAGGCTTAAAGCTGCTAGAGATCGTCAGAAAAGTCATGTGGATAATCATCGAAAACCATTAGAAATCCAAGTAGGAGACAAGGTACTTTTAAAAGTGTCACCTTGGAAAGGGCTTGTACGTTTTGGTAAGAAAGGAAAACTAAGCCCGAGATATGTTGGACCCTTTGAAGTCATTGAAAGGATTGGTCCGATAGCTTATAAACTCCAGTTGCCCCAAGAGTTAAGCGCCATTCACGACACATTCCACGTCTCCAACCTTAAGAAATGTCTAGCCGATGAAGCATTGATAGTACCCCTGGAGGAAATTAAGATCAATAATAAGCTGAACTTCGTTGAGGAACCGATAGAAATCCTTGACAGGGAGGTAAAACAACTTAAGAGGAGTAAGATCCCGATTTTGAAAGTTCGATGGAACTCAAAACGCGGGCCGGAGTACACCTGGGAGTGCGAGGACTTCCTAAAGGAAAAGTATCCACAACTTTTCCCATGCGACGACAAACGATGACATAGAATGAATTTCGGGACGAAATTCTTTTTAAGTGGGGGATACTGTGACAACTGCCAATTTAGGCCATTCTCAAATTCATGCATCTTTATAAAAACCATTCATGCACAACATGCCATGACCTACTAGTATAAATTAGGTCAAAAATCTTGCATAAACTAGGATCCAACTAAGGTCTAGGACTAATATACTTGGTACTTACAATTCTAGTAAGTTGCTTAGCTACAACAGGAAATGCCAATACTATAATTAGAATAAAGCTTCAAGCTTTGTTATAATTGAAATAGGGTATAAAACCCTAAAAATAAATTAAAACATTCTAATTATACTTCAACATGTTGTTGAATATCAAACAATATTCCAAAAACCCTAAAGAGCCAAAAATCCAAAGTTATACATTATAAAGCTTAAAAACCTTATAAAATTTGGCTATAAACTTCCTAATATCAAATTGTTATTAATCAAATTATGAATTATCGTCAATGAAATAGAAATTAAATTACCAAGTATTAATCATAATTTATTTGTTGAAAACAAGATTTTTAAATAAATCAAATTGCTTAATAAGCATTTTTATAAAAAAATGAATGTTTTTATATAAATGATGGAGGTGAAGTTTATAAAGTTTAAAATTTTGGAGAGAGGAGGGCTAAATGCAGGTAAGAACCAGCCATCTCCCCTCCCCATACACTTTCTCTTCCCAAAACACAGTCATTAATTCAAAACCCTCACTCCACCTCTTCTTTCTTCACTCTCTTACACTCCACTCTTCACACACTTCACTCTCTTCTTCCCTCTCTCTAAACTCACAAAAATCCTCTCATTCCTCTGCAAAACTTCAAGATTGTGAATCCCTTGAAGTGTTCTTACTTCCCTCAAGATCATAACAAAGGTAAACAACATCATCTTCTTCCATAGTTACATGATTTTACTTCTTTTCTTTCTTAGTTTTCTCTTCTTTTCGGATTCTATGCCATTCCATGGCTAGAAATCTTTATATTTTCCCTTGTGGTTTGTAGATTCTCACCATAACACAATGCATGTGTTAGAGATGGTGAAAATCCGGGATCAAACCCATGCAAGGAGTGAAAAATATGCACATATGATCATGTGACATCAAAACCTAATATTTCATGTTCTTCTCCATTTCTTTTGTGTTCATGCATGACCAAAAGCATTTAAACCATTTCTAGTACGTCTTGGATGCTCATTCATTCCTTGCATGTGTTAGAAATCGGACCTTACCAAAAACACGCATGATGTTCTTGTTGAAATACCCTAATAATGCACACAAGCAAACATGCAATCTGCCAGATTACTTTGTTCGACTTTGAACGGCCATAACTCAGTCATTTCTTAACCAAATCATGATATTCTTTTTGTATTAATTTGTTCCACGAGTTAACTTTGAAACCCAACTGGTATTACTGTAAAATATTACATATCCGATTTTTGGAAAGTTTTACAAAATGGTTGCGCATACAACTCTTTTTCTGTGATCACTATTTTTGTCTTGCATAATCAATGGCGTTAAACCCAACCATAAATCTGAGGAAAAATACCTTAGAAACTTAACATATCTAGTGAATGATGGTTAATATTTCGTGGCTTAAAACCTCACTGAATGGGCTAGACAAATTCATGAACTTCAGCCACATCTACACTTCATGCATTATTGCATGCAACTTTTCTTAAATTGTTTGGAATCATTACCCTCATTTCTCTTCTGAATACATTTTTAACATTTTTCCTTTTGAAAGCCCTTGCATGCATGAGATAATCTGGAAAATTTCAAGAGCTTTTGTTATTCCTTTGATTTATTAGAATTATTGCTAAAACCAAGGGAATAAATCATATAAAATACTTCAAGAGGTTAATAAATCCCAACTAAATTCATGGATGATCCGTATGGGGAATAATGACCCCTCACCAAATTTCAGAAATTGTTGTTACTTTTTAATATGATTTCTAATTTTCTTTTGTTTACGACATCATGAATTACAAATCCACTTTAGAGGATGTCAAAATTGTATCTAACAATTTTCGCATACAGTACCTATGATGAGTGACTCCAAAAAATAATTTCAAGATTTTTCATCATGTCTTACTATTTTTCCTAATTTTTGGTAATTATAATGGTCTAAAAACGTGAAAAATAGTTCTGTTTATCCAAAATACATGAAAAATTCCCACGATATCATATTGTACAGTAGGAGGTTACATAAAATTTTTGAGGATTTTGCTCTACTGTAAACTATTTTTCTCTTATTTTCTAAAGTTAATTGCACTAAAATACACTTAAATACACATAAATACCCAAAACTAGTTTATACATTATGAAAATTACTTTTGATATTATTCCCAAGTTATTTATATTGTAAATGATGTTACAAAAATTTATGGTGATTTATTTTAACTGTTTAGTATTATTTCTTTAATTTATGACTATTTAAAGGAATAAAACAAGGAAAAATAGAAATACCCACTGAAAAAAAATCTTTTATATTTTTCCCAGCCTAGTTATGTATAATAACAATTAAATAAAAAGTTTGGGTAATTTTGGAAACTGTTTTCTATTTATTTCAATTTTTATTGGAATAAATGCCCATAAATCATAAAATATAATTAAACAGCTTGGAAATCCATTTTTATATTTTTCCCAGCTTAGTATTATGTAATAATAGTTAAATAAAAAGTTTGGGAATTTTTATCCCTCGAATGTTATTTTTCGTGAATTTATGTTGTTATAGAGACTTAAAATTTGGAAAATTAACCTTCCAAGGTTGTAATTAATCGCACGACTTGTAAAATTTCAATATTTCAGCAAAAGTGTAACCAATTGATATAAAATCCAATACTAAAACATAAATTGGCATTTCCCTATATGTAGAGTTTAGTATATTAGCATTAGATATCGACATGGAAACTCAATAATGTGTGTGTTTGATGTCGTAGGATATCGGTAGTAAGACGTTGGTGCATCCCGAAGTACCGCTTGTGCCTACACGAAACATCGTGAGTATTCACGCACTCCCCTATTTTCGGTTTTATGTTTTGGGGTATAAAAGCATGTCCAGAAAAACTATTATTTGTATGTTGTATTTAAATTGATTTGTATCAAACACGATTGCTATTTTATTGCCATGTTTCTTTATGTATGTCTATGCAACACGGAACATGAGACCTTATCGTACTAAGGCCCTTCCCTTATCTCTAACCATTAACTCTTTGAGCCAATGGTCATTATGGATAGCGCTATTAGGAATTAACAACTCCTCACTCGCCCGAATCGCTGGAGTGCATGATACCATATTCATCTATGGAACGATAAGCATAGATCTCGATAGGGCTTCAGTCATAGGTTTGGTTAAGACTCACTGTTTGCTCATACACAAACAAACTCTTTCTCGTTATAGCAATAAACTTGTATTCATTAATAGCAATCAACTTATTTATCATTGAAGCAATGTACTTGTATTTACGAAAGGCATTATTGTACCCTCGATTTTGTAAACTTGTGAACTCACCAACTATTTTCATAGTTGATGCTCGTTTTACATGCTTTTTCAGGAAATAATTAGTAAGTGGATGTAAGGATTCATCATCATAGAGCATGCTGCATCGTGTTGAAGCTATTATGAAGTTATATTTTGAACAATGTTATTTTGAAAAACTTGTATTTTGTTTCTTTTAAAGCTATGGGTTGTAAACTTTTAAATACTGCTATGGCGATGTATCTTTATCTTTTGCAATGAAACCGTTATCGCTGTCATACCTTGCGTTTCCGCTTTAGCGGGGTGTGAGAAGAAGTGCGAAAGACAATTCACTCAGCTATTCAAAGGCTTAAGGACTGAATAACTTCGACTGTTTACAAAAGGGGAGATTGTAGAGGTTAAATTGTAAAAGTCGAAATGAGTGTTTGTTTAGTTTCGCATTTTTAGTTATTTTACTAAGTCAGTTTTATGCGAAGTGTATTGTAATAGACTTAGTATATTTTTTGTACACTCAGGTCCCCTATGTAACGACGTAAATATTAAAACCAATTTTTCATTTTTGCAAACATCAAAACATCGATTAATATTTCAAATTCAAACGTAAACAATATTGTCACAACCGAATACATCACAAAGATCATAAAAATAGTTTTCCCCGGTAATGTGTACGATCACACCGGCGCCTTCCCACGGTCCTCGCTAGTACCTGAAACACATAACACAACAACTATAAGCATAATTGCTTAGTGAGTTACCCAAAATGTAACTTACGCACATACGCCTTTCCAGGCCCTAACCTTCTGGTCCATGTGTCTCAGGGGAATTCCGTCCCGACTAGGTAGACCTTCCGGTCCGACCTACGTCAACCTTACGGTCCACATCACAACGCCTTCCGACCCGTAACATATTCGCCTTCAGGCCCATAACATAATGCCTTCTGGCCCATATCAAGCATATCATACATGGCACATATAAACGTTTAACTTATCACATACAATACATATATCTCATAACATATCCGACCTTCCGGTCACACAGTCAAACCCTTCCGGGTATAGTGTAGTGAGAAGACTCACCTCGTGGAAAGTCTAAGACCACGTGTCCTTGCTATCACCGAATCTCAATAACGACTCTACCTCGCCTAAACATAAAAATATTATTATTTAATACGCAAAGACTTCCACCACTAAAACTTTATCCCTTATCATCATTCTTCAAAGGGTAAAAGACTATTTTACCCTTCCTTGACCAAAAGTCCTCATGTTGACCAAAACCCTAAAAGTCAACAAAAGTCAACCCTGAGAGTACGCGCGGCGTACTGCTAGATGTACGCGGGGCGTACATTGCCAACCCCCTGGATCGGGGTCTCCACCCAGTACGCTGCACGTACTAGAAGTTACGCCCAGCGTGAGCAGCTACTCTTCATTTATGGTCTTAATCGGTTAAGTCATTACTCCGACTTCCAGATCCGACTCCTTTAGTGTGTCTAAATCCATAAAGTCGAGACCTTTAAGCCTTGGCATGGCTGTAAAGGCTCCAACATCACATAACAACCTTTTATTCAAACTCAAGGACCTGGATCTCATGCATGGTGCAATACCCACGTCCAAGATGCCATTTTTGTGAGTCTACAACTCCAATTGATCAGAAATATGAAGTATCTAAGCTTATGGAGGGCATTTGCACAAAAGTCTCCACCTTTGGGACTTAAACCCTAGAAAATGACCTTTTAAGCATACAACATGAACCAAGTGACAAGATCCTAACTTTATACCTGGAAATGAAGCTTTAGCCCTTCCAAAGTTCAGATCTACACTTGAGCACCACTTCTAGCCTCTCCAACAAGCTCTTCTTCTCCTTTTCAACCTTGAAATGGCACCACCAAGCTTAGAATACACACACTATGGCCAAAGAACGAGGGTACACTCTTTTTAGGGTTTCACTGTGAGGGATGGTGGCTGAGAAGACCAGCCACACATTCCTTTTATAGCCCCATCAAAGGAAATTAGGGTTTGGATCTAAATGAGTTACGCCAGGCGTAACCTTGGGTACGCCCTGCGTACCTGAGGGGGAACGCGTCCAAATGAGGCGCGCGAGTACGCGCAGCGTACACCTTGTACCCCCAGCGTACTCACCTACCATGCAAACCCTAAATCTAACAATTGAATCCAAAACAGAAGAATACCTGAATTCGGGTTGTTACAATTCTCCCCCACTAGAATCAG
Organism: Lactuca saligna; assembly: GCF_052625555.1. Classification (NCBI taxonomy): domain Eukaryota; kingdom Viridiplantae; phylum Streptophyta; class Magnoliopsida; order Asterales; family Asteraceae; genus Lactuca; species Lactuca saligna. The sequence goes on from NC_136419.1 coordinate 154,805,756, forward strand.
ACTTCGCCCTCGAAGTCTCATACTAAAAACAACTCTGGATACTGATCCCGCGTCTCAGACTCGGACTCCCATGTCAGCTCGGACCCCTTCCGATCTTGCCACTGCACTTGTACCAGGGGTACTTGCTTGTTCCTCAGAACCTTAACTTTCCGATCCCTGATCGCCACTGGTCTCTCCACATAGTTCAGGCCTGCATCCACCTAAATATCATCTAATGGCACCACTGCCGACTCGTCGGCAATACATTTCCTCAACTGCGAGACATGAAAGGTATCATGGATCTGCCCCAACTCAGCAGGTAGATCCAACCGGTAGGCTACCCGACCTACCCTAGCAATTACCCTGAAGGGTCCAATATACCGGGGTCCCAATTTGCCCCTCTTCCTAAATCGTATCACTCCTTTCCAAGGAGAGACCTTTAGGAGCACAAGGTCACCAACATGAAACTCGAGCTCGGACCACCACCTGTCCGCATAACTCTTCGGGCGACTCTGCGCGGTCAACAACATCTACCTGACCTGCTGAATCTGCTCGGTCGTTTGGAGCACAATCTCCGTGCTACCCATCACCCGCTGCCCCACCTCTCCCCAGTAGATTGGGGTGCGACACCTCCGCCTATACAACAGCTCAAAGAGTGGCATACCAATGCTCGAATGATGGCTGTTGTTATACGAAAACTATGCTAAAGGTAGATAGATGTCCCAGCTCCTTCCAAAATCCAAAACACATGCTCTGAGCATATCGTCAAGCATTTGAATCGTCCCCTCGCTCTGTCCGTCTGTCTGCGGGTGGTATGCGGTACTGAAATGCAGTCTCGTACCCAAATCCTCATGAAACATCTTCCAAAACCTGGAAGGAAAACGCACATCGCGATCTGAAACAATCGACATCAGAACCCCATGCCGCGATACCACCTCCCTCACGTATAATTCCGCCAACTTCTCCGCAGAAGAGCTCTTGCTGATGGCTAGAAAATGAGCGCTCTTTGTCAATCTATCCACGATCACCCAAATTGCATCGACTCCCCTCGCAGTCCGCGAAAATTTGGTGATAAAATCCATGGTAATCTGTTCCCACTTCCATTCGGGAATATCTAGCGGCTGCAATTTACCGTGCGGACGCTGGTGCTCGGTTTTAACTTGCCGACAAGTCAGACATCTCTCAACAAACCATGCAACGTCCCTTTTCATACAGGGCCACAAATACTCCTTCCTTAGATCCAAATACATTTTCTTAGCCCCGAGATGAAATGAGAATTTCGATCGATGCGCTTCGTCCATCAAAATAGTACGCGCACCGCCCACAAACGGTACCCAAATCCGACCCTGAAAAGTCATAAGCCCTCGACCATCCGTGACAAATCCTGATACCTGACCTACAACCTGCTCCCTTTTCTGGTTTTCTGGTTTTGCAGCCTCAGCCTGAGCTCCTCGAATAGTATCCAAAATCGGGGTCATTACCGTCAACCTCATACAAATATCTCGGATCGGGGCGCTTTCCACCTTACGGGTCAACGTGTCGGCTACCACATTAGCCTTGCCCGGGTGGTACAGGATCTCACAATCGTAATCCTTCACCACATCCAACCACCTCCTTTGTCGCATATTCAGATTTGGCTGGTCCATCAAGTACTTCAGACTCTTGTGGTCCGTATAGATGGTACACCGAACCCCATAAAGATAATGTCGCCAGATCTTGAGGGCAAACACCACAGCTCCCAATTCCAGGTCGTGGGTGGGATATCTCGACTCATGAGGCTTCAACTACCTCGAAGCATACGCTATCACATGTCCCTTCTGCATAAGCGCCGCCCCCGAACCCGATATAGATGCATCACAGTACACCACAAAATCCTCCATCCCTTCCGGGAGTGCAAGCACCGGGGCCTTGCACAATTTCTGATGAAGGGTCTCGAATGAGGACTGCTGCTCCAGTCCCCACGAAAATTCAACACCCTTCCGGGTCATCCTAGTAAGTGGCACGACGATCTTGGAGAAATCCTTGATAAACCTGCGATAATATCCAGCCAATCCCAGAAAACTCCTAATCTCAGTGGGTGATCTCGGCACGTCCCACCTCAACACCGCCTCAATCTTGGCCGGGTCGACCAATATCCCTTTCTGTTTAACAAGATGCCCGAGGAACTGGACCTCTCGTAACCAGAAATCACACTTGGAGAATTTGGCATACAGCCTCTCCGATCTCAATACCCCAAGAATTTCCCTCAAATGTTCTTCATGCTGCTCCCTAGACCTTGAATATACCAAAATATCATCAATGAATACGATCACCGACAGATCCAACATCGGCCTGCACACCCGGTTCATAAGATCCATGAACGCAGCCGGGGCATTCGTGAGCCCAAAAGTTATCACCACAAACTCATAATGTCCATAACGAGTTCTGAAAGCAGTCTTCTGAATATCTTCATCCCGAACCCTCCTCTGATGATAACCCGACCTCAAGTCTATCTTGGAGAACCAAGATGCCTCCTGCAACTGATCGAACAGATCGTCGATCCTAGGTAACGAATATCGGTTCTTAACCGTCAACTTGTTCAACTCCCGGTAATCGATACACATCCGGTGTGAACCATCCTTTTTCTTGACGAACAAAATCGGCGCTCCCCAAGGAGAGCTACTCGGTCGAATAAACCCCTTCCCCAACAGCTCTTGAAGCTGCGAGGATAACTCCTGCATTTCCGGTGGAGCGAGATGATAAGGCGCCTTGGCGATGGGCGCCGCTCCTGGAACCAAATCGATACGGAACTCCATTTGCCTTTCCGGAGGCACACCTAGTAACTCTTCGGGGAACACATCCGAAAACTCGCATACTACAGGAACGTTATCAACCGAATTAGGCCTCCCCGCAGTCATTCGAGTATCCATCACGTAGGCTATGAATCCATTGCAGCCCTGCTGCAAACTCTGCCTTGCCCTAACAGCCGAACAAAATGCCGACCCACACGGGGTCCCCTCGCCATACACCGTAAGCACTCTCCCACTATGGTCTCGAATCGTCACCAGCTGTCTCTCGCAGTCAATGACTGCCCCAAACTTACTCAACCAATCCATGCCCACGATGACGCAGACATCCCCCATCGCTATAGGAACCAAGTCTATAGGGAACTCGACCGCAAAAATCTCGAGCACACATCCTCGAATCACATCAGTGGCGTATACCGCTTTCTCATCCGCTATAGAAACTCGTAGGGGCCGACTCATCACCTCCCAATCAATACCGATGTGCTGGCTAAAAGCCAGCGATACAAAAGACCGACTCGCACCCGAGTCAAACAATACCAAAGCAGGTACAGAATTCACAAGAAAAGTACCTACGCATATCATAATATAAGCACAACACCGTATCATAAAACTAAATACGCAAAAGAATACATACCAGCTACGACATCAAGCGCCGCGCGGACATCCTTTGCAGTCAACTGAAAAGGTCTCCCATGAGCCTTTGGAGCCTCAGCTTTCACCGGCCGAGTCTCGGTAACCCTAGCAGCAGTTGTAGATCCCTGACGAAGCTGGGGGCACTCGGCCTTCCGATGGCCGGTCTGGTTGCAATGAAAGCAAACCATAAATCCCTCCGTGCCACACTTGTAGCAAGCAACCAATCAGCATGCCCCCTCGTGACCCTTTCCGCACACTATGCAAGTGCGGCCCTTCTGATCTCCCGATCTCGAATTGGCAGACTTGGTTCGCTTGGCTGCCGGCTGAGACTGAGCCGGCCGCCGATCCACCCGTTGAGACTCAGCCTCCTCCCTGGCCTGGGTCTCCAACTCGATCTCATGCTTCCTGGCATTCGCCTGAAGCTCAGGAAAAGTCTGGTATGATGAGTTCGATACGAACTCCCGGATATCCCTCCTTAGCACACCCAAATACCGGCTCATCCGAGCCTGCTCCGTGGACACCTGCTCAGGGCAAAACATCACCCTCTCATGAAACTTCCGCGTGATCACCGTGACAGAATCATTACCCTAATTGAGGGTCAAAAACTCCTGAACCAACCGTTCCCTCTCCACCGGGGGAACGTACTCGTCTTTGAACATAGCAGTAAACCTCTCCTAAGTCACAGCTGAGACCTCTGCCAGAGTGAAGTTCGCCATCATGAACTTCCACCAATCCTTTGCTCCCAGGCGGAGCTGGTTCAAGGCGAACCGTACCCTCAGATGCTCCGGACATGAACAAGTGTAGAAGCATCCCTCGATATCAGCAATCAAGCTCATCGCAGTGATCGGATCCTGCGTCCCGTCAAAATCAGGTGGCTTCGTGTTGCTGAACTCCCAGAATAGCAACGAGTCACCTCCCTGTGGTCTGGCAGCAGCCACAGCTGCTGTAGCTGCAGCGGCTGCAGCCTCAGTCAATGCGGCGTACCGCTCATTAAAAGTCTCCATCAGTGTGGTCTTAATAGACCCAAACATCTCCAGAATCTCAGCCCAGATCGCTGCAACCACCTCCTCATGAATCATCTGACGAAGCTCCTCATCACTCACACTGCTCGTACCAGGTCTATGGCGTGGTCCAACGATGATGCCTCTGAAATACAACATAGGAATATTAGAGACTCTATCGAGCATAATCGCACTCGATAACGCAACCCTACTCAGTCTCCGATACCCAGGGATTCTTACTTGGGTTGCCCACTGACCCAGTGTCTTCAGTAGTACGGGCCCAATACTACTAACTACACCGCATCAGCATTCATCCCAAGTCCTCCTCCCCAAATCTCGGATCATGAGTACTCTATTCTTACCATGCACTAGCTACCCACTCGCTCTCAAAGCACCTCATAGCAACAGATTTCCCTAGACTAAAGCGTCACAAATCAGGCCACTCTAGTCCTAATATGAATACCTAGTCTACTAGCATGCGTATCATATCATATCTCATAACAAATATTGTAAGAGTATTTTGGGGAGTTTACTGTTCGGGCGCTGGCTGACAGTACACACTTCTTCTTCCCTGATTGTTTCAAAATCTCTTATGAAAGTTTTATTGATTTTATTAATTAAAAATTTCTCAAATCCCCGGTTTGAGTTCAGTTACACCCGAAGGTGTATCCGAATCCCTCAAACCAAGGCTCTGACACCAACTTGTAACGATGTAAATTTTAAAACCAATTTTTCATTTTTGCAAACATCAAAACATCGATTAATATTTCAAATTCAAACGTAAACAATATTGTCACAACCGAATACATCACAAAGACCATCAAAATAGTTTTCTCCGATAATGTGTACAATCACGCTGACGCCTTCCCACGGTCCTCGCTAGTACCTGAAACACATAACACAACAACTGTAAGCATAATTGCTTAGTGAGTTCCCCAAAATACAACTTTCGCACATACGCCTTTCCAGGCCATGACCTTTCGGTCCATGTGTCTCAGGGGACTTCCGTCATGACTAGGTAAACCTTCCGGTCCTACCCACGTCAACCTTATGGTCCACATCACAACGCCTTCCGGCCCATAACATATTCGCCTTCCGGCCCATAACATAATGCCTTCCGGCCCATATCAAGCATATCATACATATAACGATTAACTTATCACACATAATGCATATATCTCTTATCATATTCAACCTTTCGGTCACACAGTCAAACCCTTCCGGGTATAGTATAGTAAGAAGACTCACCTCGTGGAAAGTCTAAGACCTCATGTCCTCGCTATCATCGAATCTCAACGACAACTCTACCTCGCCTAAACATAAAAATATTATTATTTAATATGCAAAGACTTCCACCACTAAAACTTTATCCCTTATCATCATTCTTAAAAGGGTAAAAGACTATTTTACCCTTCCTTGACCTAAAGTCCTCATGTTGACCAAAACCCTAAAAGTCAACAAAAGTCAACCCTGAGAGTACGCGGGGCATGGCTGTAAAGGCTCCAACTTCCAGATCCAACTCATTTAGTGTGTCTAAACCCATAAAGTCGAGACCTTTAAGCCTTGGCATGGCTGTAAAGGCTCCAACATCACATAACAACCTTTTATTCAAACTTGGCATGGCTGTAAAACCTAGATCTCATGCATGGTGCAATACCCACGTCCAAGATGCCATTTTTGTGAGTCTACAACTCCAATAGATCAAAAATATGAAGTATCTAAGCTTATGGAGGCCATTTGCACAAAAGTCTCCACCTTTGGGACTTAAACCCTAGAAAATGACCTTTTAAGCATACAACATGAACCAAGTGACAAGATCCGAACTTTATACCTGGAAATGAAGCTTTAGCCCTTGTGAAGTTCAGATCTACACTTGAGCACCACTTCTAGGCTCTCCAAGAAGCTCTTCTTCTCCTTTGCAACCTTGAAATGGCACCACCAAGCTTAGAATACACACACTATGGCCAAAGAACGAGGGTACACTCTTTTTAGGTTTCACTATGAGGGATGGTGGTTGAGAAGACCAGCTACACATTCCTTTCATAGCCCCATCAAAGGAAATTAGGGTTTGGATCTGAATGAGTTACGCTGGGCGTAACCTTGGGTACGCCCTGCGTACCTGAGGGGGAACGCGTCCAAATGAGGCGCGCGAGTACGCGCAGCGTACACCTTGTACGCCCAGCATACTCACCTACCATGCAAACCCTAAATCTAACAATTGAATCCAAAACAGAAGAATACCTGAATTTGGGCTGTTACACCCTATACATAGGAACTGAGGATAGAAGTAGAGGATAAATTTTGGGAACTCAAATATCCTTTCTGCTTAAGTATTGTAATCAGTCTTTATCAATATAAGATCTGATTAATATTTACTCTTGGTGTTCTTACTTTTCAATCACTCAAATCATAATTGCTTTCATAATCTCGATAACAATTCTCTTCAGTAACCAGGTTTTTAGTATACATCTTTCACATTAGGAAAATATGGAATTTTCCTGGGATCATAGTTGAACATAACCAGCACAGTGTAACCTAATAGTTAACCAAACATTACTTTTATGAAAATATGGGATTTTCTTGGGTCGTAACATTTTCAGAAACCAAAAGGAAACTTGTACATTTTCACAAAAGAAAACCACTTATGAACTCACTAGCTTTATGCTGATTTTCAAACTGCTTGTATTCTCAGGTCCACATTAGACATGTACCCGATGATCCATTTTTGTGAAGATGGTGTTCGCAGAAGACTTGTCTTACTTTTGTTCATATATATACTATGTATCACAATTGTAAAACTTTACTTTTGAAACAAATGTAAATTTCTATATGTAATGTAATGGTTGTTTACTTTACTTACTATGTGCATTGGATTTGATACTCAACGTGGAGTCCGCCCCAGAAATGTTTCCGCCTTCGGTTTTCGGGGTGTGACAGATTGGTATCAGAGCCCTTGTTTATAGTGAACTAAGTATACCAAAACTTACATGGTGTAAGACTATAAACATTAAAGGGGCCTAAGTGCTCTGCACTAAAAGTATACTTCAACGTATAAGTATTTTCAAAAGTATACAAGTATACCTAACCGCCGAGATCCGTAACTACAAGTAGAACAAAACATAAGTAAATGGGTGTAGTGCGTTGCGGTTAAACCTGGGCAGTTATGTAGTCGTGTCTAGGATCAATATAGCTTGGCCAACTATATTCTTTCGAGACATGGCTAACATGTGCTCGGGAGTGACTGTGATGTGCGGCATGCCTAAAACTTACCCTAATACCACAAACGTCGAACCAGTGTTGTAGCGAACCATGAAATACTATGGGAGTATTTCTCGAGCCAATCCTTTGTAGAAATCCTTTTTCACGCGATGTTCTCTAATCATTCCTTAGCGATGAATTATCTGTTTTGATAACTCTTTCCTGCTTTATTGCTTATTCGGGATACATAACTGTCATATCTATCGATTCAATTTGGAGGACTTATCATCATCTCTTTCTTGATCTTATTAGATAAAGATGCCTCCAAGAAAAAGACCCAACTCAAAGACCAACAACCCTCCGCCACCACCTTCTCCTCAAATTGACCTCACAACGCTTCAAACAGCTATTACTGTCGCAGTGATAGCCTCCGTGAAACAAATGAATCCCAGAAATTCAGGAGGTGGTCGCCAACCCCAAAACCTAGAAGATAGTCAAGGACACCGAAAAGGGGGTGTTGGATTAGTGTCTAAGTCCATAACTATTTTGGTATGTACTTGACCCAATGGTGCATGGTCCTTTTAGGTTGCCTTCACCAAAGCAACTTGATTGGAGAAATAAATAAAGAGAGAGAGGTTATTATGATTTATTAATATGTTATAAGAATAATATATTAAAGGAGAAATCATATTTGTTTAATTAATATTGGTCAATAATTAATTAGGAATTAATTTTGTGATCAAGTGTAATTAATTAAACTAGAGGGGATGATTTGTAATTATGTGATAGCTACAAAATAAGGTAAGGATTATCTTAAATATAGGATGAACGAATTTAAGGAGATAATGCCTTAGAATTCGACTAGGATAAGGGATTCTAAGACTTATTTTATGGTTACTTGGTGGGCAAACAACTAGATAAGGATAAGGACTAAAACCCTAATCTTTACAGCTATATAAACCCCCTAAGGCTCATCAATTCTTCTAAGCCTTCCCAAGAAGTCCTAAGGACGAATTCCTACCTCTCTCCTCTCTCTTTATACCTTCTCCATTTGCTATTGGTGTTTGTAAGCCATTAGAGGAGTGACACTTGTGACTCTAAGCATTCCAAAGTCAATTCAAGGAGGAATTGTGATTGTTATTGCTACATAACAATCAAGGTAATATCTTAAACCTAATTATATGTTAGTATCGATTTCCATATGCTAGAATTAGGGTTTATAGTCTTGGATTTAAAGCATGTACAATAGAGAAACCTAGATCCAAGCATTAAGGTTTGTATGAGCACATAGGATGTCTTATGACCAAAACCCATCAGGGGGTTCTTATAAAGATTTCATGAGCGCAAAACCCACTTCTTTTGATGGCACTGGAGGTGTCATTTCCCTCACTCGATGGTTCGAGAAAATCGAATCCGTATTCGAAATCTGTGTTTGTTCGGAGTCTGATAAAGTAAAGTTCACAGCCTGTACCTTCAGTGACAAAGCCCTGACTTGGTGGAACGGCCGAGTCAAATACCTGACCCTACCTGTAGCCAATGTTATGGGTTGGGAAGCCATGAAAGAACTCCTTCTGTCTGAGTACTGCCCTCGAGGCGAAATATAGAAGTTAGAGCACGAGCTCTAGAACCTAAAGATGAAGGGTTCCGATATTGCTGCATACACCTTGAGGTTTGATGACCTGGCACTACTCTGTCCGGGAATGGTTACCCCGAAGAGTAAAAAGATAGAGAGATTTATTTGGGGGCTGACCCAGCCAACCAAGGGACACGTCTTATCTGCACGAACGAATATTTATGATAGTGCTAAGAGTTTAGCCTAGATCCTGATTGACCACAGTGATGACATTGAGGAAACAACCGCCACTCCTGAACCGACCAAGACTAGTGGTGAGAAAAGGAAGTTCTAGAAGAAGAAGAAGAAAGGTCAACCTTCCCAAGGATCCTCAAAGAAACAGCGGACTGTAGCAGTCCATGCTGCTACTACCCCCGTTGTTTCTGCTTCTGTTGTGGGATCTATAGCTCAGACCCCTACCAGTAGGTATGCTGGTAACCTTCCCCAATGTGAAAAGTGCAAGTACCACCACAACCCCGACCCCTGCCGCGAGCTAACATGCACCAACTATGGGAAAAGGGGCACACAGTCCGATTTTGCAAGGCACCAGCCTAATATGCAAATCAATCTTCTGGAGTAGGTGTTGGTCAAACCTATTATAATTATGGAGAAGTTGGGCATTACAAGAGGAACTGCCCAAAGAAGGCGACAGCTGATAATATTGGGATAGTCCTAGCCATGGGACGGGAGGAGGCAGTCGCCGATCCCACTATTGTTTCGGGTACATTCCTTCTCGACAACTCTTATGCTAGTATTCTTTTTAATACGGGTGCTGAAAGAAGTTTTGTTAGTCATTCGTTCAAACATAATCTAAAACCAAATCCTCAACCATTAACCGAAACGTTTACCGTCGAGATGGCTAATGGTGAGAAAGAAAGCGCTCGCGACATTTTCATAGGGTGTACTCTTACCCTGAATGATCATTCATTTCCCATCGATCTTATGCCAGTTTCCATAAAGAGATTTGATGTTATCATTGGAATGGGCTGGTTGAGTCCCAATCATGCTGATATCCTTTGCTACGAGAAAGGCATCCGTCTCAACCTTCCTTCGGGTCAAACTCTCATAATCTATGGCGATAAACTCAACTCCAACCTTGGCATCATTTCCTGCATCTAAGCTTAGAAACTCTTACGAAAGGAGTACCAGGCATTCCTAGCCCACGTCATTAATGAGAAAAAGGAAATTAAAGACCTCGCGAGCATCCCTGTAATTTTCCCGATGTCTTTCAAGAAGAGCTTCCAGGAATTCCTCCCGAACGTCAGGTCGAATTTCGCATTGACCTAATTCCTGGAGCTACCCCCGTAGCCAAGTCTCCATATCGCCTAGCTCCAGCAGAAATGCAGGAGTTATCCAGCCAACTCAATGAGTTACTCAGTAAAGTGTTCATCAGACCAAGTTCCTCATCCTGGGGAGCTCCGGTCTTATTTTTAAAGAAGAAAGATGGATCCTTTCCAATGTGTATCGACTACCGTGAGTTGAACAAGTTGACCATCAAAAATTGATATCCTCTTCCGCGAATAGATGACCTCTTCGATCAACTTTAGGGAGCCAGTTACTTCTCGAAAATAGACCTTCGGTCAGGGTACCATCAGTTACGAGTTCAGGAGAGTGATGTTTCCAAAACAGCTTTCAGGACTCGGTATGGACACTACGAGTTCGTAGTGATGCCCTTCGGTCTAACCAATGCACTGACTATGTTCATGGACCTAATGAACCAGTTGTGTCGTCCTTTCTTAGATAAATTCATCGTTGTGTTTATTGACGACATCCTCGTCTACTCTAGGAGCGAAGAAGACCACAAGCAACACTTGAGGTTAGTGTTGGAAACCCTTAGATCAGAGAAACTGTACGCAAAATTTTCCAAGTTTGAATTCTGGATCCGGAAGGTAACTTTCCTCAGTCACGTGGTAAGCAAGGAGGGTACTCATGTAGCTCCTTCCAAGATTAAAGCAATAGAGAATTGGTCGGCACCGAAGACACCCACAGAAATCCGTCAATTCTTGGGTTTCGCCGGCTATTATTGGAGATTCATCCAGAACTTTTCCAAAATCGCGAAACCCCTAACCACTCTAACACAGAAAGGTGTACCCTTTTGTTGGAGTGAAAAGCAGGAATCCGCTTTCCAGACGTTAAAGCAAGCCTTGTGTAGTGCACCTATTCTGTCTTTACCCGAAGGGACAGAAGACTTCGTTGTCCATTGCGATGCGTCTAATCAGGGCTTAGGCTGTGTGCTTATGCAAAGAGGAAAAGTGATTTCTTATGCCTCAAGACAGCTGAAAGCACACGAGGTCAACTATACCACACATGACTTGGAGTTAGGAGTTGTAGTCTTTGCGTTGGAGATTTGGAGACATTATCTCTACGGAACCAATTGTATGATCTTCAATGACCATAAAATCCTGCAACACATCCTTAATCAGAAAGACCTAAACATAAGGCAACGGCGATGGGTAGATTTACTGAGCGATTATGAGTGCAAGATTCGCTACCATCCCGACAAGGCCAATGTGGTAGCAAATGCCCTTAGCCGAAAGGAAAGTTCAAGCCAAAAAGTGAAGACCCTTCCTATGACTATCCATTCCTATTTATCCATGCCAATCCGAGATGCCTATATAGAAGCCCTCAAACCCGAGAACAAATCAAGTGAAGCCCTAAGGGGAATGGATAAGAAACTTGAGATCGGAGGTGACAGAGTCTACTGTTTCATGGACCAAATCTAGATTCCAAAGTCCAGAGGATTCAGGGAGATTGTCTTGGAGGAAGCACACAAGACCAAATATTCCGTTCACCCAGGTTTGGACAAAATATACCTAGATCTCAAGAAACAATACTGGTGGCCGAACATGAAAGCTGAGATCGCTACATTTGTGGGAAAGTGTATGACTTGTGCCAAGGTAAAAGTCAAGTACTAGAAACCCTCGGGTCTGCTCCAGCAACCCGAGATACCCGAATGGAAATGGGAGATTATTACCATGGATTTCATCACCAAGTTACCCAAGTGTCCGAGTGGGTACGATACCATTTGGGTAATTGTCAATCGTTTGACCAAATCTGCTCACTTCATCCCGATTAAAGAATCATTTAAGATGGAAAGACTTGCGCGGATATACATCCAGGAGGTAGTTCGACTGCACGGTGTACCTGCATCCATTATCTCAGACCGAGATAGTACGTTTACCTCAAGGTTTTGACAGTCTCTTCAGAAGTATCTTGGAATCAAACTAGACATGAGCACGACTTATCACCCTCAGACCGACGGACAGAGTGAGAGAACTATCCAAACCAAGGAAGACATGCTTAGGGCATGTGTCATCGATTTCGGCAAATCGTGGGACACACATTTGCCATTGATCGAATTCTCGTACAATAACAGTTACCATACTAGCATCAAGGTTGCCCCGTTCGAAGCCCTCTACGGTCGCAAGTGCAGATTCCCTCTGTGCTGGGCCGAGGTTGGGTACACGCAGCTAGCCAAGAGTCGATTCCCCGACAGTGCTCTCACTAGTCCTGAAATCATCCGCAAAACCACCGAGAAGATTATCCATATCTGAGAACGATTGAAAGCTTCACGAGATTGACAGAAGAGTTACGCAGATAATCGCTGGAAACCTCTGGAATTCCAGGTTGGAGACCGTGTCCTGTTAAAGGTCTCGCCCTGTAAAGTCATGGTACGCTTTGGAAAACGTGGGAAACTTAACCCGAGGTACATTGGACCCTTCGAGATCCTCGCCAGGATCGGTCCAGTAGCCTATAAACTTCGATTACCTCACGAACTCAGTAACATCCATCCCGTCTTCCATGTCTCAAATCTCAAGAAGTGCCTATCCGATAAAACCCTAGTGATTCCTGTAGACAAGATCGAGATCAACGAAGACTTGAACTTCATGGAGGAACCAAACGAAATCATGGATTGAGAGTTCAAACGCACGAAACAAAGTCGCATCCCGATAGTGAAGGTTCACTGGAATGCCAAGCGGGGACAGGAGTTCACTTGGGAGCGTGAAGACTCAATGAAACAGAAGTATCCACACCTCTTTCCTGATCCATGATTTGTATCTTAATTCTGAATTTCGGGACAAAATTCCCTCTAACGGGGGGATAATGTGACAACTTGAAGTTCGTTTCATCAATTGTAACCCTTTTCGTTAATATATTCGTCGTTTTCGATTCATTTCCATTACGTCATTTAATTAGGTCATAATTGTGGGACTTCTATTATGACTTAATGAGTGTCTAAACATGTTTAGAACTCACATTAACACTTCGTATTAGTAATCAGAAACATTTTAGAATCGACCATATCGGGTTATGGTAACTCAATTCGGTGCGACCAAAAGCACCGTATAACGCCGGTATCGGGTAGAATTCCACCGTGTCCAAAACTTAGACACTATTTAAAGTGATCTAAGCTTCCATTTAAAGCTTTTGCTCTCTCTCACTACACTCTCTCTCTAACCTCTCCCCTCAAACCAAGATTCAAGGCCCAAAAACATAGAATTAAGGCTCCAAATCCTTGAGGTAACTTCCCTAACTTGTTTTTCAACCTCCTTAGCCTTCAAATCCGAATTTAAACTTTGATTTTGGACCTCAAACACAAGTTTACGGCCAAGGAGCATGCTTGGGCCGTAAACACCTAATAAGAGGGTTTTTGAGCCTTAAAACCCCTCCAAACCAACTATGGGACTTAGATATGATTATATGGCTTACAAATTCGGACTTAGAACACATTAAACATAGTTTTGAGGAGTAAACATGATTTTACTACCCAAGAACAAGCTTGGGCCTTAAAATCCTCATTCATGGAGAGTAAACTCAAAACCAAGTGTTTAAAAGCCATTTAAACCCACCATTAGCCTTGGAATAAATCCTAGAATCAACCACAACCAGTTTGGAGGCCTTAAACATGATGAAATCCCCTCATTTGAGTGTTTACGACCATAACCCCCCAAGGAAAGGTTCCAGGGCCGTAAACTCATTTAGATGAGTCAAATGGTGCCCAAAACTCATCCCAAGGCTTGGAAAAATAGTTTGAATCACATATGATTGTTATAGCATCACCAAATGAATTAAGGTTTGAGCGTGGGGGAGTATATGGCCATAAACTCCATGTTTACTGCCATAAAATCCAATAAATGGTGCTTAAGTGATTTCAATCCATTCCAAGGCCCTAGAATTAAACCTAGCTAATTTTCCCAAGTGTTAGCATGCCATTTAGCACCATAAACCCCGTAACCATGAGTTCACGGCTGTGAACTCATGTGGTTATGGTCATAGGGCCGAAAACTCTAGAAGGAGTGTACTCTTGAAGAGTAAACTCATTTCCCAAGTCCCACACATCCGTAGATGTCACCCGGGTCACTCCAAACACTTGATTTGAAGTGTTTTCCCTCATGGGAGTGTAGTATCATATCTAATTAGTGGTTTAAAGTCTAATTAGATACCTTTGGATACCATTTCATATAACAAAGGAACCTCACGCGTTATCAAGCCCCGAACCGACACATAGTGTCACAACTGGCATTTTGTTAAGAAATTCTATTCTCATATAAACATCATCCATTGTAAGAGCCTATACTCTAAGTGAATACTATACTCCATTCTCATTCAAATATATGTCATATGTGCAAATAAGGGTTGGAAACCCTAGATATCCCATTTCAAGTTCACTATGGCCTAGGCTTCTCTTATTGGGCCTAATGGACCAATAAACCTTCAAGTTGACTATCTTGGGCCTCGAAACCCTAATTGGGGTCTAAATAGACCATATTCATAAAACTTTAGCATTTTGGGTCATGTGGGCCTAGAATGATCCATCTTATTTCTAATGCGCCTTATTGGGTCATAACTAATCCAATTAACCCTAATAAGCCATAAATGCATTCTTTTATGCCACTTTGGGCCGTGCTTTCCCTAAAGGCCGAATGGGCTGAAAAGTCATTAGCGGGCCTCATAATTTTGAACCAAGTCAAGAAAGGAGCCCAAAACCATTCTATCACCTTGTCAAGCCCATTCTTGGCCCAACATATAAAAAAATGAATAAATCTAATTAATTCATACAAAGACACCTCATTATGGGATATAGTATTTCTAGGCACATTACCCACCATGTAACAAGAAATCCCATACTTCCATGCTACCACACTTCTACATAATCTCCTTCTTTACCTCTTCTTCACACTCTCAGCTATCACCACCATCATTTAACTTTCAATGATCTCTTCCATTTTACTCTCAAACTCAAGGAAATTCACTCACATTTTCCCTTTAAATTTTCGAGTAATACAAGTGTGCATCAAGAGGATCATTGCAAGTTTTTCTCTAACTTGGTAAGTTATTGTCAAACACAAGTATCTTCTTTCATATTAACATGAACAACTCCTTCTCACATGGTTTTATTCCATGATCACACCTTAGAAGCTTCATAAACTCGAGATCCACAACAAAGGTGTGCTAAGACCCAAAAACCTCTTCATTTCTTCATCAAATCCGAAATCTTCAAGCAAGGTGAGTTCATACCCCCTTGTTTTTGGTTTTTACTTGTTTTTGGGGGAGAATACAAGTTGATTTGTGTAGATCTATGTGTATATGCATGATTATGTGTGATTTTCTTGAAACATTTGGTGATTATGCGTGATTTCTTCATTAATCTACAAATATGTTAAGAAACTTGAAGTGTATCACTAGGATCTTCATATGAACATGAGAAAAGTATGTTGTATCTCAATTATAACATGTAAACATATAGCAAAAATAAGTGTTGTGTTCAAAGATTTATTAACTAAATTCACAAAACAGCTCTTGATAGAAACGTTTTGGTCCAAACTCGGACTGTTTTGACCACCCAAATGGAAGTATTTTTCAAAACTGCTTTACATGGACAAATTTCAGATTTTTACCTTTAAAATGACTACTCGCACGTTTTCATACGATGTTTCTACAATTTTTGGCGAATTTTACAAAACTGCCTATCATATTTGAAATAATTTCGGACCAACCAGCGAAGATGAGAAATTTCACACTTGTTAGAAGCCATTAAAAATTATGAGAAATTTTTTGAACAAAGTAGACAAAATTTATAAACTTTGAGAGTTGACGGATCCAAATTTCGACTTACAATGATTTTTCTACATTTTTTCAAACAAATAGGTCGGAAAAGCTCAAAAAGCAGAAAATGTGTATTTTCACAAAAATCAAGCCAAGAATGTTAATTTTGACAAAAAAGGGTTTTAACATGTTATTTTTACTACAAAATAGTCATCAAAACAAGTTTTGAACAAAATGGAGACGAAAGTGTTATTCTTACAAAAATTGGGCCATAAATCCTAAATTTTTGGCTTATTGGGCCAAGAACATCATTTTTACAAAAAAGGAGGGCTTTTTAAATCAACTTTGTAAATAATCAAGCTAAAACAAACAAAACGATAACAAATAGGTTAAAAATGAGACTCATATCCTTATTGGGCCTGGAAATAAAAGACACGTATAGTGAGCCTTAGTGGTCCACTTACATGTTTATTGGGCCTGGGAATGGGTTTTATATGCGTTCTTCTTTTTATGCTATTTTAGGGAATACTGGAACTAAAACCAATGATAAACCAACAAATAGATTTGATTTGATCATTTTCTAGGTTATTGGGCCTTAGTGGCCCATTTCTATGTGTGATAGGTCCTGTATACTATTTACATGTTTTTTGGATCTTATTGACCCATTAACATGTGCGACAGACCTTGGATACTATTTGTGTGCTATTTGGGTATGTAAATACTTTATATGTGAAATGGGCCTTAGTTGTCCTTTCATATATTTCGGGCCCATGTTATATAATCTCATTCCATTTGGGACTTGAAATGATTTACATGTTTAGCGACGCCTTAGTGGTTCACTTACATGGATCATTGGTCCTAGAATGAGTTTATACATTTTTCTTCGCGTAAATTCGATTAAGGATCTAGCGAGTTTTTATCGGCTGGCACCTATTAAGTGTACGATCGTAGCCTGTAGTTATAACCAGAGTCTCCTGGAGGGAGAACGGGGATTTGTGTATAGATCTATATGGGGTTGACACCCCACACCTCAGCTGTTCGCTACAGTTAGACTTACTCAGTCTACGGTGACGAAAACCTTATTCTATTTTCCGTCGGCGTCCAACGACGCCAAGACAGGTGAAATTGTCATTATTTAGTATGGTTATGACGGATCGCGTAGAGGAATTAACGTTATGAAGTTTACGGAAGACATCTACATTTTTTTTAGGCAACGTTGGTTGTTTGGGAACATTCTCTTTACATGCTCTTACATTCTCTTTACCTTTTTAGTCAAATAAACGATAACATACATGCATTAATACAAGATCTAACACAAACACACTAAACAGTTTTCAGAAAATATCGGATTTTTTGGTGGTTTTCCAAGTTATACAAATCATTTTCACAAACATGCTTATGAACTCACCAACATTTTTATGTTGACCGTTTTCAAAATAACTTGTATTCTCAGGATACTGTTGAAGCAGGATGAACGAAACAAACTAATGGATATTGTGTTATATTTTATCTCATCGTACTCGTACTATTTTGACATTTAATATTCAAATACTATATTCGATGTAAACAATGAATGTTGTAATATTACATGTGTGATGATGATGATGTTATGTGTCAATTATATTCACTGTAATGATATTTCAAGATGAAGTCACGCGCAAGTCCCGGATGTTTCCGCCGTCTGGTTCGGGGTTGTGACAGATTGGTATCAGAGCATTGTTTATAGTGAACTAGCATATCTAATCATACAGGATATGCAACTATAAATACAATGGGACTAAACAAATCTGAACGTAATAATTAAAATACATACCTTTGTGCGCATTTTAGAATAATAACACAACAGGAATAGTAAAAGTCTTTGGAGGATTTGAACATCGCTATTAAACTCGGGCAGTTATATAGTCGTATTGGGGGTGAATGTACCCTGATCAACTACATTCATTCAAAATACGACCAACATGTGTTCGGGAGCAATTGTGATGGACAATGAATCAAAAACTCACCATTTAATTATCCAAAGAGCTTATAGAGCAAAACCTAAACAAAATTAAATTACTATAGGAGTAATTGGTATGCTATTTGTTTCTAGTATTTATACCCCTTCGTGCAATACACTATAGACAAGTATCATTAGCCAAGAAAACCCTATCTCCCTAGTCAAGGAATAGCAGGGTGGCTCGACCCAGAGGAGGAACACGAAGTAGAACTCACAGATGGACCCGTCGAGTCAATAGTGGACCTCGAAGAGGAAAAGCCAGACGGCAATGGTGATGATGACTCGGATGCAGAATCTGATATCATCAATCCCCCATGTAAAGCACGAGCACCGACTTATCGTGTGGGCCCCGGTGGCCCCATGCCCCCTTAGGCACACAATATTTGGAGATAGAGTCACCAGTATGGGATACGACCACACTAGAGTAGGAATCGAGGTCTCTCCGACCATTAGCCATAGAGGACCAGCTGACCGGGCCCTCCCAGTGATGGTCTAGCGCACCTAAGGTATTAATAACCAAGCACAGGACACCCCAAATCGAGCGGAACAAATGTGGTTTGCTATTGAGAGAGACAATAGACAAACAAAGGAAGTGAACGGACACTCCCAAGCGTGACAGTTAGTTTGAGAGGTACGACTACGAGATACCGAGTAACAAGTAGCTCGTCTCCGAGGCGCATCCATTTCATCGGCACCACCACCAGACACTTTCCGCCACAATTACGATCGGCCTTTTCTTTCCCCCCCGTACTATCCGACATGACTCTCTTTCGTGTACTAAGATGGTACTTACCAGTGGAACAATTATGTGCTATCTTGATATCATATTACTACATAAATTCTATTATATGCACAACCGAACCCTCAAAACCGCTAGATACTTAAGAATCTTGGAACCAGAACAACATATATACTCTAAGGATAGACGTGACGATCGTGCCAAATCTGTGATTACCTATTACCGCAAATACATCATATGGATGTATATGGAAGCAGTGACAATTATAAAACAAGATGAAAAATTTATAGAGTACAACTAGGAATGGCGATCATTACTTACGATCTGGATTATCAACGTGCAGCACAAAAACGCCATCACGCAAGAATAACAAGCACACCTACGAGACACCGCTCCTACAGATGGACTCTGCTACATTCTAAGTTGTTGTAATGGCGGCAGTAACCGCTGCGATGGCGCAAATCAATGCAAACAACCCCAATGGACGCGGGAACAACATTGACAACTCCAGTCAAAGGAACGAACATGGAAACCAACAAGTGACAACCTATCAGGGAACTCCAAACCCCTAGCTTAAGAGCAGGAAGCCGAGGTCTGGAAGTAAGACAAAGGGGCAACACACTCAAGGGTTCTCAAGGAAGCAACATGTTGTTGCTATTCATGCGACCATGGCCCCTATTATACCAGCACCAACAAGACCATATGCTAGAAGCCTTCCAAAATGCAACCAATGCAAATTCCATCATAATGGAGCCTGCCGGGAGATGCATTGTAACAAATGCAATAGAAAGAATCACACTGCCAAATTCTGTAGAAATCCATGCCAGAATCACCAACCAAATGAAAACTACAACAATCGCAACAACCCTAACAACAACGCCAATGATGAGACCAGTTACACCTGCTATAGGTGTGGAGGAACCGATCACTTCAGGCGCAGTTGCCCCAAGGATAACAATCAAGGTGCAGAAGGATCAGAAAGGGTCTTGACCTTGGGTCAAGGCGAAGCAGTCCAAGACCCGACGTTTGTTATTGGTACGTTCCCACTTAACAACTCTTTCGCTTACCCCTCTTATTCAATAGTAAAGTTGAGTGAAGCTTCGTTAGTAACATATTCAAACACTTACTAAAAAAACAACCCCGGAGGCTAAACTAAGCCTTAACAGTGGAGATAACTAAGGGGAAAACCGCATCAACCAAAGATAATTATGTAGGGAACACCTTAACACTAAACAACCATTCATTTCAGATAGATTTGATGACAGTAAATATTAGGAGTTTTTGATGTGATAATCGACATGGTTGGGTTAAGCCCCCACCGTGATGATATTATGTGTCGCAAGAAGGCCGTTTGCCTTCACCTTCCTAATCATGAAACTCTAATAATCCATGGTGATAAACCTGGCGCCAATCCTCTTCCTATCTCGTGCATCAAGGCACAGAAGTGCCTGCACCAGAAGAACTACGTTTTCCTCAGTCATGTTGTGGACAAGACAAAAGAAGACGTAGGCATACAAGGTATTCCAGTAGCATGTGATGTTCCACATGTGTTTCCCGAAGAACTTTCGGGAATATCCCAGAGAGACAGGTCGATTTTTGAATCGACCTCATACCGGGAACCACATCAATTGCCAATTCACCCTATACGTTAACTTCTGCCGAAATTCAGAAGTTATCCAGAGAATCAAGAAAATTTCTGAGCAAAGGATTCATTGGACCAAGCTTCTCACCCTGGAGAGCTCGGGTCTTGTCCTTCAAGAAGACGGATCCTTTAGAATGTGCATCGATTTTAGGAAATTGAATAAGCTCACTATCAAAAACCGATACCCACTACCTCAGACTGATGATCTATTTGGACAGCTCCAAGGAGCTAGTTACTTCTCTAAAATAGATCTAAGAACCGGTTATCATCAACTTCGAGTCCGAGAAGACGACATTCCAAAAACTGCCTTCCGAACTCGTCACGACCTTTTCAAATTCATTGTGATACCCTTCGATCTAACGAATGCTCCCACAGTATTCATGAACCTTACGAAGCGAGTTTTCCCAACCATTCTTAGTCATCCTTTTCATTATTTTCATCAATAACATACTCATCTACTCACGAAGCAAGAACAAAACACTATCAACATCTACGACCAGCCTTGAAAGCATCAAAGTCGGAGAATATCGCGAAGAAAACACTACGTGGATGGATAAAACTCTCGAAGTTTAAAGACAAAGCTTATTGTTATAAGATTTGAGTTGGGTGCTATTCGGGTGACCGTCGAAAGGATAACCCAGCCTGCCTATTTCCTACTAGTATAGAAATCAAACAAGAAGAAAAGGTTAGCTTGGATCTATATCGAGGAGATCGTGAGACTCCATGAAATATCAGTATCTATTATCTCGGATCCGGATAGCAGAATTACTTCAAGATTTTGGATAGTCACTTCAGAAGGCTATGGGAACACAACTAGATAAGAGCGTTGTTTACTACTCTCAAACCAATAGCCAAAGCGAATGAACCACTCAACCACTCGAAGTCATGCTCCAAGTCTGGGTGTTTGAATTCAACAAGTCATGGGATACCCGATTTCCCTTGATTGAATTTTCACACAATAATAGCTATTGCACGAGCATTAAAGATGCTCTTTTCGAAACTCTTTACAGTCATAAATGCAGATCACTCGCCAGTACTCTCATGAGACCAGAAACCATTTGCCAAACAACAGAGAAGATAATCCAAATCAAAGCTTCACTTCAAGCATCGCGAGACCGACAGAAGAGCTATTCTGACAAGCGGCGTAAGCCATTAGGATGTCAAGTTGGGAATCGCGTGTGATTAATAGAACCTCCTTGGAAAGGAATTATTCGCTTTAGGAAACAAGAAAACCAAACCCACGATACATCGGACTGTTCGAGATTCTTGCTCGGATTGGTCCAAAGACTTATAGGCTGCAGCTGCCTGTAGAGCTCAGCTACGGAACACCCTGTGTTCCACGTCTCGAATCTGAAAAGATGCATATCAGATGAGACTCTTATCATTCCTTTACAAGAAATCGGAATAAACGAGAATCTCATGTTCATCAAAGAACCAGTCGAGGTATTGCATAGGGAAATTGAGCATGCAAAACAAAGCCACATTTTGATTGTGAAGGTTCGATCGAACGTTAAGCGTGGACCGAAATTCACATGGCAAACCCAAAGATCAGATGAAGAAGTACCTACTTTCTCATTCATGAACCTACATTTCTAAAGAATTTTAGGATGAAATTCCCTCTAACGGGGGTATGATGTCACAACTGGCATTTTGCTAGGAAATTATATTCTCATATAAACATCATCCATTGTAAGAGCCTATACTCTAAGTGAATACTATACTCCATTCTCATTCAAATATATCTCATATGCTCAAATAAGGGTTGGAAACCCTAGATATCCCATTTCAAGTTCACTATGGCCTAGGATTCTCTTATTGGGCCTAATGGACCAATAAACCTTCAACTTGACTATCTTGGGCCTAGAAACCCTAACTGGGCTCTAAATAGACCACATTCATAAAACTTTATAATTTTGGGTCATGTGGGCCTAAAACGGTCCATCTTATTTCTAATGGGACTTATTGGGCCATAACTAATCCAATTAACCCTAATAAGGCATAAATGCATTCTTTTATGCCACTTTGGGCCGTGAATTTCCCTAAAGGCCCAATGGGCTGAAAAGTCATTAGTGGGCCTCATAATTTCGAACCAAGTCAAGAAAGGAGCCCAAAACCATTCTATCATCTTGTCAAGCCTATTCTTGGCCCAACATATAAAAAAATGAATAAATCTAATTAATTCATACAAAGACACCTCATTATGGGTTATAGGATTTCTAGGCACATTACCCACCATGTAACAAGAAATCCCATACTTCCATGCTACCACACTTCTACATAATCTCCTTCTTTACATATTCTTTACACTCTCGGCTATCACCACCATCATTTAACTTTCAATGATCTCTTCCATTTTACTCTCAAACTCAAGGAAATTCACTCAGCTTATATAAATTGTTGTAATACATGTATAAACTAAACATTTTTTTCTAGATTTAAAGTATATGTGTCTATCATAGACTCTACAAAAATCTATGCTTGCATAACAAGTGGTTCCTTTTCTAGATATTCTAAAACAAACGAGGCACACTTTTAGAAAACTATAATAGGTATAGTTTTATGAGGATATTGGTAGCTTTTACATACTAGAAACATGATTTTCAAGAAATCAGTTTCATATACAATAGCAAATGAACATTTTAACACGTAAATCTGTTTTTATACTATGGTTCTGTGAGACATTATCTTCACGTACGTTCGAGTACACATTTCAAGTCCTGTATTATATACCAGAATCCCTTGGAGGGGGAGCATGGTGTTTGTGTATAGATCTATACGGGCTTGACAACCCGCGCCCTGACTGTTAGCTACAGTCCACCATTGGGGGTGACAAACGTCATAACATTCCAACGCCTGAAGAACGTTGTGTATAGGCATCCCGGGTCAATAGTATGGTTATAAAACTCATAGGAGGTATTAAAAATACATCGATTTACGAGGTTTTCAAACATATTGGTTATTTTTACACTTACATACATTTTTGGAAACAAACTTTTGTATGGAAGGAAGACTACTTTTATACTAGTAGAAAATATAGGATTTTCTAAACACAAACAAATGAGGACAAGATATTTCATTTTATACAAACATTATCGTTAAATACTTATGAAACTCACTAGCTTAAATGTTGATCTACTCTTTCAAAATCACTTGTATGTTCCAGGGATTCAGTAACTACAAGTATCATTATGCTTTTGATGAAGGGATGCTGTGGTGCCAGTTTAATCTCATATTTTGACATCATATTGTAATTGGATTTGAACATGTAACTTTTGACAAATGTAAATTTTCAATTATATATATGATGGTTGTATTGCTTTCTTTACTATGTATTCATTTGTTACGTTACCACATGAAGTCATCCGCCCCCGAACGTTTCCACCGTTCAGGTTTGGGGTGTGACAATTTCATAACCAAGTTGCCCAAGACAACGGGTGGACTTGATACCATATGGGTCATCGTCGATAGATTGACCAAGTCTATACACTTCCTTCCTATCAAAGAAACTGACAAGATGGTGAAGCTTACGAGAAGCTACATTAAGGAAATCGTACCACTGCATGGTGTTCTTATATGCATTATCTCCGATAGAGATAGTAGGTTCACTGCAAGGTTCTGGAAGACACTACAAAGTCCCCTCGGAACGAGTTGGACATGAGTACAACCTACCATCCTCAGACTGAAGGAAAAAGTGAGAGGACTATCCAAATACTGGAAGATATGTTGAGAGTCTGTATGATCGACTTTGGAAAGGCATGGGATACTCACTTACCCCTTTTCAAATTTTCCTACAATAACAGTTATCACACGAGCACCAAGGCTACTCCATTTAAAGCCCTCTATGGCCGGAAGTGCAGATCCCCTCTGTGCTGGGCTGAGGTGGATGACCCCAAAACCTAGTTAGCTAAAGGACGAGTACCTGACAGCACTCTCATAGTTCCGGAAATCATTCGGGAAACAACGGAGAAGAGCGTTCAGATTCTGAACGATTGAAAGCATCTAGATACCGACAGAAAAGCTATGCTGACAAGCGAAGGAAACCTTTGGAATTCCAACTTGGAGACTGAGTCCTTTTGAAAGTCTCACCCTAGAAGGGCTTGATACGCCTCGGAAAGCGTGGGAAGCTCAATCCAAGTCACTTAGGGCCTTTCGAGATTCTCGTTGGAATCGGCCCTGTTGCTTACAAACTCAATTTACCCAACAAACTTCGTAACGTATATTCTACATTCCACGTCTCTACTTTAGATCTAAGAGTATTTTGTCCTAGAGAGTCATAAAGTATCAGCCTTGGGGGTGTAGGTGAAGCATGGCTGTCTTAAACCTTAGTATGGAGTGTATTGGGCCTAGATCTCCTTAGCTACACGTAAAGTTTGCAACTTTACATGAAGAATGGGCTTTGGGAGAGTGGATTTACAGTTTGGAGTCCCTGCATGTCTCAAAATCCTCTGAAAGTTTGAAGGACTGAATAGACTCGGTGAGTCCTTCTAGTGGACTCGACGAGTAATATGAAGATTAGGAGGAACTCAACGAGTTGGATGAACAACTCGGCGAGTTTGTTGAAGTTTGCCTTGGACTCAACGAGTCTGTTCTTGGACTCAGTGATTCAGGTCATGAAACCCCGAACCCTTCGAGTTAAGACTCGAATCAGTGAGTCGAGTGGAGACTCAGTAAGTTGGGTAGGACAGGACTCGGAAATCGGTAGACTCGGCGAGTCATGGGTTGACTCAGTGAGTCGAGTCGCGAATGGAAAGTCTCTGAGCATATGAACAAGGCGAGTCAGTAGGCAGACTCGGTGAGTAGGGTTGACCTAGAAGGTTGACTTTGACCAGGACTTTAACTTTGACCAGAGTTGACTTAGTTGACTTTCGGGGGACAGTTAGACTAAGTGTTGCATTGGTATTGGTAGCTTGGGGAGCTAGTGGAGCAAGAGTTCAGAGAGTTGTTGGGCAGTAGCTGGAGGGGTTATCAGCAAGTTCAGCAAGTGTAGGTGAGTTTTCCTTTTGTGTGAATGGGTCTAAGGCCATAATGTCGGCCCATGTAGTTATGAGTAGAAGACCCGGGGGTTAGCCTTAGGCACAGTATGCTAGTATGATATTTGGGATGATGTCCAATGATAGCGGACGGGTGCCCAAGGAATGGTTTATATGATAGTTTATACTTGTTGTCTATGTGATACTTGTATATGCCTGGTAGGGAGGTGAGTGTGGGTGAGGTCCCGTATCTCACCAATAGCAGAGTGTGGATGGTGTTCCACATCTCATTAGCAGCAGAACAGGGGCGAGGCCCAAGTTAGGAAAAGAGTGAGTGAGGGCTGGGCCCGTATCTCACTATCACTAGAAGTGTGGATGGGGTTCCATGACTCATCAGTAGCAGGACAAGGACGCGGCCCAAGATAGGCGAGGACTTAGGATAGGATCCATTTATATATGTTTAGCTTATGTGTTGTGATATGTTTATGTGCTATTATATGTTAGCGGGTGAGGCGAAGTGAAAACTGAGGCCTAAGTGAAACACATTTGTATCCGAACGAGGCTCGAAGCTAGGCGAGGCCTGGAGCGGCGGGGTCGTTGTAGCGGGCGAGGCCCAGAATAGCGGGTGTGGCTCAGTACGTGCAGTATGTGGTTATGCATGGTATGTGGTAGGTTGGGGAACTCACTAAGCTTTGTGCTTACGTTTTCAGTTTTGGTTTCAGGTACTTCCGGTAGCGAAGGGAAGAGCTCGGGGTGATCGCATGGCACACACCATAGATTAGACAACTTGGGAATGTTTTACTCTGATAATGAAAATATGTTTTGGAAGTAATACTCTGATTATGTTATGGATTGATAATTATGTTTTAAGTAATGTTTTATAACATAAACTTTTAGTCTTGAATTTTGGGACATTACAATAACACTTGAAAATCATAAGATAACACAAGAACAAAGGAGTTTACAGCCAAGGATGTTCTTGGGCCGTAAACCCCTTTTAAGGTGGTAAAATGGACATTAGTCCCTTCCTAAGCCTTGGATGCCAACCTTGATCATTCCTAGAAGAGTTTAAGACCTTAAACAACAATAAAAACATGTCCCTAAGAGAGTTTACGACTGTGAACATGAAAGGATATGGTCCTTTGGCCGTAAAGTCCACAAAGGAGCCTTAATGTGCCCCTAATGCTTTCCTAAGGGCTTGGACTTGATCATTTGATGCCCAATCATGACTTGTAAGACCTCAAAACACAATTTCACACTTAGTACCATGATTTTACGGCCATAAACTCATGTGGAAATGGTCATGGGCCGTAAATTCCATAAGGGAGTGGTTCATGGGCCATAAACTCCAACGCCATGTCATACAACCCTTAGATGCAACCCATTGGTACCTATAGCACTTGAGTGAAAGTGTTTCAATGACCTAGGATGTCTTAACTTGATTAACTAGTTATTAATTGACTAATTAGATTACATATATGTTTATTATATGATAACTAGGATCATTGTGTGTGTTCAAGTCCTCACGTGACACCTAGCACCTTGTCCGACACCTCCGAACAAACCACTCACTACAGGTGAGTTCATACCATTTAATTAACCTTTCAAATGCTTTGAAATGTTTTTAAATGATTTATGGGGGGGGGGAATACAAGTTGAACTATGTTAGTTATTAGATCAATCACATGTGATTAATAACTAAGATGCAAATGGATTTTTCATGCTTTAAACTGTTTTACCAAACAAATGACTTCAAACTGTTTATCAAACTAATTTACATATCAAACTCTTTAACAAATTCACTTTTTTATAATAAAACTTTCTTGTATAATGTTCAAACTTATATATTGTTAAAACCATGTCTATTACATATATAGTTATATAAATAAAGTTTGAAGGACTAGGAGAGATAACCCACGTTACTTCCTGTCCTTGTTTGGTTGTGGTCTTAAAGTACCTGGTTGTTTATCCGAGTTTCTTTGAACCCTTAGTTATATATTATGTAGCCTTGGTAGAAGACTACTTTTAATGCTGATTTTCTAGGAGTTAAAAACTTTTACAAACACTTACAAACATTCACAACTTTAATGCTGATAAACTCTTTCAAAACAACTTGTATTCTCAGGTCATCAATAGACAAGTGCCAATGCCAGCTTTTGAGAAGATGGAGCGCATTCAAGACTCTTCTTATATTTTTTTTTTCATATTTTGGTGTCTTATATACTACAGATCACACTTGTATTAAAATTATATATTTAATGCAATGGATGATGTTGTTTACTTGTTTACTATTACACTATGGTGTGATACTTTACATGACGTCCTCTGGCCTAGAATGTTTCCGCCGTTCTTGGTTTTGGGTTGTGACATCCAGGGCCGCAGCGGGAAATACGACAAGATTGGATACTTTGGCAGAGATATGGAATCGGGCTACTATAAGTGCAACAAGAGTGGATACTTTGGCAGGGATTGTATTGCCCCTACCCCCACCATTCCGACGTCAGACCTGATTTGCTTCTATTGCAATCAGAAGGGCCATAAAAAGCCCAACTGCCTGAGGTTGACATCAGGAGAGCTAGTGGTGGTGCCAGCTCCATCAACCCTACTGTCACACCCCGAAACCGATGGCGGAAACGTTTTGGGGCGGAGGACGTCATGTAAAATATCACAACTAATGTACATAGCAAGCATAGTAAAACACAACCATTACATTACATAGGAATATTTACGTTTGTTTGATAGCAAGGTAATACATGATTTATATATAAAACAGTATAACAAAAGTAAAGATAAGACTTCTATATGCTCCGTCTTCTACAAAAGAATGCGGGATACCTGTCTAACGAGGACCTGAGAATACAAGCAGTTTTGAAAATATCAGCATAAAGCTGGTGAGTTCATAAGCGGTTTGTTTCTGGTGAAAGAATCAGTTTTCCTTTCGTTTTATGAAAAAGTTGTTATCCAAGAAAATCCCATATTTTCTTATAAGAGAAGTTTAATTATCCATTTGTTAAACAGCCTGATTAGGAAAAGTTAAGTTATCCCTGGAAAAAACCTTATTTTCCTTAAAAGTTGGTGGTTGGTTATTGATCCAGAATGAAGTGTACAAGTATCTACCATACTTGTAGCGTTAAGTGAAGTTTCCTGGAAGCCTGGTTATCCTTGAAAAGTACATTTGTTTTAACATCTATATAAAACTAATAAGTAGGTAGTAAACTAATTACTAAAGTAAATTTCCATAATCTAAGTTGTGAATTCCATAACCATACAATAAACTAGATAAGGCTCGTAACGGGGCCAGTATCATTTTATGACTTTTTTCACCCGTGGACCAGTCGGTCCCACTGTAGCTAGCAGCTAGGTGCGGGGTAGTCAATCCCGTATAAATCTATACACTCAAGTCACGTTCTCCCTCAAGGAGATTCTAGTTACAGGGGTAGTCCTACACTCTCGTATCTAGGGGGAGTATTAGAAAGGACGTGTCTCCAATCTTAAGATTAATGAATTTAAAATTAATAATACGGAAAAATATTGTTTTATTGGTCCTTCACTCTCGTATCTAGGGGGAGTGTTATAAAGGACGTATTAAAGTTCTAAGGTTAATGTTATTGGTCCTTCACTCTCGTATCTAGGGGGAGTGTTATCAAGGACATATCAAAAGTTCTAAGATTAATGTTATTGGTCCTTCACTCTCGTATCTAGGGGGAGTGTTACTAAGGACGTGTCATAAATACTAAGATTAACAATTTACTAATTATGATATGGAAAATCATTTGTGAAATATAAAACATGACATTTTATAATGAGTTTCACAATTAGTTTGTAAATTAACTCTACAAGTTAAACGGTTGGTAATACGGTTTTCTGTGTTAAAAACATACTGAATATGAAACATTTCATACGAAATAATAAGTTTGAGTACAATATTTCCTTGTACTTTTGCTTGTATTCCCCCCCCCCCCCACTGAAAACATGAAAAACACGGAAAAAAGGTGTAGGGGTATAAACTCACTAGACGAGAAGTGTGTCGAGTAGGATGCTAAGTGTAAGTTTAGGACTTAAACACGCGCGAAGATCCTATGTAACATGAGGAGATACATAATTGTATCTAATTAGACATTGAGCTACTAATTAAGTAAGATAATACAGTCCAAGGCGCGAAAACACTTTATCTCAAGTGTTAGGAATGATACGAGTTGCATTTAAGGGGGGTGTAGGGCCTAGTTATGGAGTTTCTCTTCAAGAGTAAACTCTTAGAAGAGTTTACGGCCCATAAACCATATCCCCATGAGTTTACGGCTGTAAAATCATGGGTGGTGTGATCTTGGATGCTCAAAGTTCTTATAACACTTGTGGAATTAGGCTAGGTTCAAATCTAGGGCATAGGAAGTGACTAAGTAGTCAAATGGACCATTTATGGGAGTTCACATCTGTAAACATAGATTTTACGTCCGTAAAATCTTACTTGTCCCTTGCTTTTGTGTTTTGATGGTTCTAGGTTAAGCACACATGATTCTAGTCCAATATACAAGCCATGGAAGGAAGTTAGGGCACCATTTGACCTCCTTAGAGGAGTTTACGGCCAAGGGACAAATCCTTGGGGGGTTTACGGTCATAATCTCCAAAGTTCAAGGTTTCCTTTATGTTTAAGGTCCCTACTTCGATCGTGCATGGTTCTAGACATTATTCCAAGCCATAAGAGTTGTTTAAGGGGCAATTTAACACCTTAAATGGTGTTTAAGGCCTATGAAGGAGGGTTTATGGTGCAAGAATGTTCTTGGTCCAGAAACTCATGTTAACTCCCCAAATGATAAGATTTTGGTGTTCTAAACTCGTACATGCAAGTCCTTAAGTCATAGCTAAGCATTAGGTGTGATTGGGATGGTTTGGGGCTTCAAAATCCCATTTATGGGTGTTTGCGGTTTGGGGTCGTTCCTGGGCCATAAACACAAATTTTTGATAATTTTGGATGATTTAAACACGAATTTTCATTCTAAACAAGCTAAACTACAAGGTAGGATAGATCACTTACCAATTTGGAGCTTGAAAGGGGTGTTTTTGGATCAAAATTTGAGTTGTACACAGAGAGAGAGAGAGAGTAGTGAGAGAGAGGGTGTTAAGGGTGGAAAAGCTTCAAATGGAAGTCCACTCACCCTTATATAGGGTTTAAGTTTGTGGCCCGGTGGAAATCTACCCAATATCAACGTTAAACGGAGCTTAAGGTCGTACCCGATTAAGTGTTCCTAACCCGACGTGGTTGTAAACTATAAATCTTTTTAAAAGAATCTGAGGGTGTTTCACGTGTTTGTAATGCGTTTGGACACTCATGAAGTGATGATAAAAGTCTTAATTCAATTAACCCAATTCAAAATATTAACGAAAAATTGAAATACAAACGGGTTTTGTTAACGGAAACGGGTTATAGTGACGGAATAAATTTCAGGTTGTCACATCATCCCCCCGTTAGAGGGAATTTCATCTCGGAATTTAGAATTATGATACAAATCATGGAATTGGAAAGAGTTGCGGATATTTCTGCTTCATCGAGTCTTCGCGCTCCCAAGTGAATTCGGGTCTCCGCTTGGCATTCTAACGAACCTTCACTATCGGGATGCGGATTTGTTTCGTACGTTTGATTCTCTCGATCCATGATTTCTATTCGTTCTTCCACGAAGTTCAGGCTTTCGTTGATCTTGATTTCATCAATATGGATCACGAGGGTTTCATCAGATAGGCATTTCTTAAGGTTAGAGACGTGGAATACAAGATGGATGTTGCCAAGTTCTTGAGGTAGTTAGAGTTTGTAGGCTACGGGACCGATCCTAGCAAGGATCTCGAAAGGTCCTATGTACCTCAAGTTAAGTTTTCCGTGCTTTCCAAAGCGTATCATGCCTCTCCAGAGCGATACCTTCAACAAGACACGATCTCCAACCTGGAGTTCCAAGGGTTTTCATCGTTTATCGGCGTAACTCTTTTGTCTGTCTCGCGAAGCTTTCAGTCATTCTGGGATTTGGATGATCTTCTCGGTGGTTTCGCGGATGATTTCAGGACCAGTGAGAGCACTGTCGAGGACTCGAATCTTGGCTAGCTACATGCCCCCTACCTCGGCCCAGCATAGAGGGGATCTGCACTTGCGATCGTAGAGGGCTTCGAACGGGGCAGTCTTGATACTAGTGTGGTAGCTGTTGTTATACGAGAACTCGATCAAGGGTAAATGAGTTTCCCATGACTTTCCGAAATCGTTGACACATGCTCTCAGCATGTCTTCCAGGGTCTAGATAGTTCTCTCACTCTGCCCATCTGCCTAAGGATGATAAGCTGTACTCATATCCAGCATAGTTCCAAGTGCTT
Organism: Lactuca saligna; assembly: GCF_052625555.1. NCBI lineage: Eukaryota > Viridiplantae > Streptophyta > Magnoliopsida > Asterales > Asteraceae > Lactuca > Lactuca saligna. Next base: position 154,837,713 of record NC_136419.1, read on the forward strand.
TCTGAAGGGACTGCCAAAACCTTGAGGTAAACCTGCTATCTCGATCAGAGATAATGGACATAGGTACACCGTGCAGTCAGACTATCTCTTGGATGTAGATTTGTGTAAGTCTTTCCATCTTGGATGATTCTTTAATCGGTAGGAAGTGATCGGATTTTGTCAATCGGTCGACAATTACCTAAATGGTATCGTACCGAGTCGGAGATTTCGGTAACTTCGTGATGAAATCCATAGTGATCATCTCCCATTTCCACTTAGGTATCTCGGGCTGCTGGAGAAGACCCGAGGGCTTCTGATACTCGACCTTTACCTTGGCGCAAGTCAGACACTTGCCCACGAAGGTAGCGATTTCGGCTATCATGTTCAGCCACCAGTATAGTTTCTTGAGATCCAGGTACATCTTATCCGATCCTGGGTGCACAAAGTATCTGGTCTTGTGAGCTTCGTTCATGACAACCTCCCTGAAACCTCCGAACTTTGGTGTCCAGATTCGATCCACGAAACAATAGAATCTGTCACCTCTAATCCCAAGTTTCTTATCCATTCCCCTCAAAGCTTCATTCAACACGTTCTCTGATTTTAAGGCTACCAACTGGGCTTCTCGGATCTGTGCGGATAAGTGGGAATGGATGGTCATTGTCAATGTCTTCGCCTTGCTGCTTGAGCTTTCCTTTCGGCTAAGGGCATCTGCTACCACATTGGCCTTGCTGGAATGGTAGCGGATTTCGCACTCATAATCGCTGAGCAGTTCTACCCATCATCATTGTCTCATATTTAAATCCTTCTTTTTGAAGATGTGCTGAAGGATTTTATGGTCGGTGAAGATCGTGCACTTGGTTCCGTAGAGATAATGTCTCTAAATGTTCAGTGCGTAGACCACTGCTCCTAACTCCAGGTCGTGAGTTGTGTTGTTAACTTCGTGTACCTTCATCCTTGGGACAAGATTCCTCTATGAACAGCTTCTTTAGGTCTTCCCAAGTTAGCTAGTATGCCGCTGTACGACCTGATGGGTTTTGAGCATTCTAACACTTCCTAAGTGTACATGCAACCCTAATAACCTTGGATCTATGTTTGTCTAATTTGTCATGCAAAGTTGATTTCCAAGGTTATATTCCTATCTAGCATACATGGGGAACAATTTTAACATAAAGTATAGATAGAATAACTTACCTTGTTGTTGCTTGTGTTCCTTGAAACCTTGTGAGCCTAGCACCTCAAGTGGTGATGCCTCAAATGCTTCACACAACACCAAATGCTCTTGGAAGAACTTATGAGAGTATACTCACTTCTTCAAATCGGCCAAGCCCTCTTTTTCCTTAGTGTAACCAATTTGGGAGGAGATCATATTCCTTATATAGTGTTGACACATCTAGGGTTAAACCCTAATGTGTCATGACTCTTCATTTCCATGATCCATGGGTTTGTAACTCCCATGGAGCATCCATGGAGCATCCTATGGGTGGAACCCAACTTGATGATCCATGGAGCCTTTTAGCCCACTATACAAGATATGGATGATTTACTTAATCAACCCATATATTTAATTAGTTATCTTTTGATCACTTAATTAATTCTAAATTAATTCTTGATCAAACTAATCAAATAATATTATTAATATATTAGAACTTATAATATATTAATAATCTCCAAGCGTTATTTCTCTCATTTAGTTTATCCAATTGCATGGTGCCATGCAACCCAAATGGACCATGCCGGGTCGGGTCAAGTACATACCAAAAATAGTTATGGACTTAGACACCTTATCCAACAGTCTCCCACTTGGATAAGTCTAGTAACTATTACTGCAAGTATGACTTCAGGAACCGATCGGCAATCGTAGCTCTTTACAAGGTTTCTCGAAACTTGAGAAGATGATGGTACGCCATTTAAGATAAGTGATCATATAATCCTCTGTTCTAGATATCAGTCAGACAAATACATGGAACAATGTCTTACTTATTGTCCAACATTTGTTTCCCGATTTCCGATTTGTTTGACAAAGAACTTTATTGAACACATCAATCTAGTTCTGACCGGGCCCGGTACATAGGTCAAAACAAAATCATCGAGGGGCCCAGATATCAGCTTCTAATCCAAGAAGGAACAGATAAACTTCGACTCATATGTTTGTTCTACTACTTATTGAATTACACATAAGAGCACGATTTTATAACATCGAGTTACCAATGCGTTTTTTGTACAATTAATGCATAACCAACTCGTAAGTAACAAATCATATCTCTAGGTTTAAAGACTTATATGATATTACCGTCTCACGATCACTCGAGATAGAATTCCATGAAGTGATTCCAGTGAGCGTGGGTTGAGTCCAATGCTCAGAACTTATGAGCACTCATGATTGTTGTAGCCTTGTCCCAGACCTCTACAACCAAACATGACAGTCTTGATTCATACCTACTTCCGACATATGACCGACTGTGGAGGTTTGAATAATATGTTATACCAAACAAAATTATTCTGGAAGTCAAAACATGCAAAAGAAATATAGTAAACGATCGACAAGAGATAGCAACACTTTACTCATAAATAAAACACTTTTATTCATCATCAAATGTCAATTACACTTTACAAATTTCGAGATTATCTAACTACTAAATCTAATATCATCCTTCAGCCCTATGCTCCGAGCATGCTGGAGATGCTTAACCCGAGTCAGTCCCTTCGTGAGGGGATTTGCTGGGTTCTCATCCGATGATACCCTCTTTGCCACGAGGAGTCCTTCTTCGATCCGATGTCTGATGAAATGGTATTTTCTGTCGATGTGTCTGGATCTCCCGTGATCCCATGGTTCCTTGGCTAAGGCAACAGCACTTTCACTATCACAGAAAATTTCCATCGGCTCTTTAATAGCTGGTACAACTCCAAGGTCTCCAATGAAGTTCCTCAGCCATAACGCCTCCTTTGCCGCTTCGCTAGCTGCAATATACTCTGATTCACAAGTAGAATCAGCCACTGTCTCTTGCTTGGAACTCTTCCAAGAAATTGCTCCTCCATTTAGGGTAAAGACCCAGCCCGACTGAGAGCGGAAGTTATCCCTATCAGTCTGGAAGCTAGCATCACTATACCCTACAACTCTCAAGTCATCACTTCCACCGAGGGTAAGGACCCAGTCCTTAGTCCTTCGTAGGTACTTGAGAATATTCTTTACCGCAATCCAGTGTGCCTTGCCAGGGTTCCCCTGAAACCTGCTAACCATGCTCAAGGCAAAGGCTACATCAGGTCGAGTACACGTCATAGCATACATGATCGAACCTACAGCCGAAGCATAAGGTAATCGACTCATTTCTGCTATCTCAGCCTCAGTGCTAGGGCTTTGTGTCTTACTCAGCTTGGCGCTACTCTGGATGGGCAACTCTCCTTTCTTGGAGTTTTGCATTCTGAATCTCTTCAGAATCTTCTCCAAGTAGGTACTTTGACTAAGTCCAATTAGTCTTTTACTCCGATCTCTCAAGATCCTTATCCCCAAAATATAGGCAGCTTCACCAAGATCCTTCATAGCGAAACACTTTCCAAGCCAGGACTTTACTTCCTGCAGGGTTGGAATGTCGTTTCCTATGAGTAGTATATCATCCACATACAATACCAAAAAGCTAACTATACTCCCACTAGCCTTGACATATACACAAGATTCATCTTCACTCCTAGAAAAGCCAAATTCCTTGACCTTTTCATCAAAGCAAAGATTCCATCTGCGAGGTGCTTGCTTTAATCCATAAATGGATTTCTCAAGCTTACACACTCTATTAGGATACTCGTTACTGACAAAACCCTCTGGCTGACTCATGTAAACATCTTCAGCCAACTTTCCATTAAGGAAAGCGGTTTTGACATCCATTTGCCAAATTTCATAGTCATGAAATGCGGTTATGGCTAACAGAACCCGAATAGACTTAATCTTGGCTACCGGAGAAAAGGTCTCATCATAGTCCACTCCAGGAATTTGAGAGAAGCCCTTTGCAACCAGTCTAGCCTTATAAGTGTGTACTTTACTATCCATGTCGGTCTTCTTCTTGAAGACCCATTTGCACCCTACAGTCTTTCGACCTGGTACATTCTCAACCAAGTTCCAAACTTGATTGTCATACATGGATTGTATCTCGCTATCCATAGCCTCTTTCCATTTGGCAGACTCGGGGCCCGCCATGGCTTCCTCGTATCTGTTAGGGTCATCTTGACTTACCAGTGTCTCATCACTAATAAGTGTCTCACCTTCTGCAGTAATATGGAATCCATAGTAATGCTCAGGTGCACTCCTAACTCTCGTGGAACGTCTCAGAGGTACAGATTCGTCAATTGGCTCAACAGGAGTTTCCTCCTCAAGTTGAGGGCTAGAGTTTGAAGTTCCTTCACCACTTGATTCTTGAATTTCTTCAAGATCAACTTGCCTCCCACTGTCTCCTTGGCTTATAAACTCTCTTTCTCGAAAGACTCCTCTTCTTGCTACAAAGACCACGTTGTCACTAGGTCTGTAGAAGAGGTAACCAAAGGAATGCTGTGGGTAGCCGATGAAAATACACCTCTCGCTTCGGGGTTCGAGCTTATCATGAGTCTCGCGTCTCACGAAAGCCTCGCAGCCCCAAATCTTGATGTGGTCTAGTTTAGGTACTTTACCAGTCCACATCTCGTGAGGAGTTTTGGCAACTTTCTTTGTAGGGACTAGATTGAGGATATGGGCGGCAGTCTCTAAGGCATACCCCCAGAATGAGATTGGTAGCGAAGCTCGACTCATCATGGAACGAACCATGTCCAACAAGGTTCGATTACGCCTCTCAGCCACACCATTCAACTGCGGTGTCCTGGGAGGTGTCAATTGTGAGACAATCCCACATTCCTTTAGATAGTCGAGGAACTCTGAACTAAGATACTCACCACCTCGATCGGATCGAAGCATCTTAATGTTCCTGCCCAATTGATTCTCGACTTCCTGTTTAAATTCCTTAAACTTCTCGAAAGTCTCTGACTTATGCTTGATTAAGTAGACATATCCATATCTACCGTAATCATCGGTAAAAGTCAAATAATAACGATTAGCATCTCTTGTGGCATGTTTGAATGGTCCACACACATCCGTGTGTATAAGGTCCAACAAACCTTCACCCCTTTCACACGAGCCTGTGAAGGGTGACTTTGTCATTTTTCCAAGTAAGCATGATTCGCAACTATCATTTGACTTTAGGTCAAACGACTCCAAGACTCCATCCTTTTGGAGTTGGCCTATGCGTTTCTTGCTTATATGTCCAAGACGACAATGCCATAACGATGCTTTATCCAAGTTATTATTATTAGTAGAATCAATACACAAAACATTATTTCCTAAGTTATCTACAATAGATACAGCTTCATACACACCATCACAAGGTAATGCTTTAAAATAAAGTACATTATTAAAGAAAGCATTAATCGAACCAACTTCATTATCAAACGAAAATGTGAAACCTTGTTTGTACAATGCATGAAAGGAAATAATATTTCTTGCCATTTCTGGCGAATAACAACATTTATTCAAATCTAAATTTAACCCACTACTTAGCGATAAAGTATAAACTCCAATCTTGGTGACAGGTGTAACTTTCCTATTCCCCATGATTAAGTTTATTCTTCCTTGCTCCACATTCTCACTTCTTCCTAGTCCCTGCAAGTCACAACAAATATGAATTCCGCAACCTGTATCAAGGACCCAAGATTTTGAATGGGGTGAGTTAGTGTAAATACCTGCATGGTTGGGTTTGACTTTCCCATCCTTTACATCTTGCTGGTACTTTGGGCAGTTCCGCTTCCAATGAGCTTTTTCGTGGCAATAGAAGCATTCAGCCTCTTTTGGGTCAGAAGAAGGAGTAATGAAACCTTTCTTGGTTCCACTTGAAGAAGAGCCATCAAGGGTCCGAGCCTTGGTACCCTTTGAAGATCTCTTTCTCTTCCTCCCTCGACTCTGCCCGGTTGCCAAGACCGGAGTTGTTTCTGGAGTAGGAGTGATAGCAACCGACTTCCCCTTAAGACCTGTTTCTACGGTCTTGAGAAGTCCCTGAAGTTTGCTGAGGGTGACCTCTTCCTTGTTCATGTGATATGTCATGCGGAATTGATCATAGCACGATGGTAAGGAGTGCAAAATGATATCTATTGCAAGCTCCTCAGGGAAGTTCACATTGAGCTTCAGCAACCGATCCACATACCTTTGCATTTTCTGCATGTGGCTCGTGACGGACTCTCCGTCCTTCATCATGGTTGTTATCATGGAGCAGATGACTTCGTACCTCTCTTGTCGTGCACTTTGATGGTATCTTTGTTGGATAAGGTGTCTAAGTCCATAACTATTTCTGGTATGTACTTGACCCGACCCGGCATGGTCCATTTGGGTTGCATGGCACCATGCAATTGGATAAACTAAATGAGAGAAATAACGCTTGGAGATTATTAATATATTATAAGTTCTAATATATTAATAATATTATTTGATTAGTTTGATCAAGAATTAATTTAGAATTAATTAAGTGATCAAAAGATAACTAATTAAATATATGGGTTGATTAAGTAAATCATCCATATCTTGTATAGTGGGCTAAATGGCTCCATGGATCATCAAGTTGGGTTCCACCCATAGGATGCTCCATGGATGCTCCATGGGAGTTACAAACCCATGGATCATGGAAATGAAGAGTCATGACACATTAGGGTTTAACCCTAGATGTGTCAACACTATATAAGGAATATGATCTCCTCCCAAATCGGCTACACTAAGTAATAGAGGGCTTGGCCGATTTTGAAGAGTGTGTATTCTCTCATAAGTTCTTCCAAGAGCATTTGGTGTTGTGTGAAGCATTTGAGGCATCACCACTTGAGGTGCTAGGCTCACAAGGTTTCAAGAAACACAAGCAACAACAAGGTAAGTTATTCTATCTATACTTTATGTTTAAATTGTTCCCCATGTATGCTAGATAGGAATATAACCTTGGAAATCAACTTTGCATGACAAATTAGACAAACATAGATCCAAGGTTATTAGGGTTGCATGTACACTTAGGAAGTGTTAGAATGCTCAAAACCCATCAGTGGTATCAGAGCCTAGGCTTGTTTGCTCTTATTTGTTCTTAAAAGTTGAAAACAGAATCGAAAATTTGCTGTCTGCGATCGGACTCGTCGAGTCCATAGGGGGGACTCGTCGAGTCCATGTGTATCTTCAACCAACTCGGCGAGTCGTGTTCATGCACTCGGCGAGTAGGGTCGAATGAGTGCAGAATTTCGATTCAGTTGCTGGAAAAGGAATTAGAAACATTACCCTAAACTGTTTTAATAAATATAAACTTGTTTTTGGTGGTGTAATGTTTTGCTAATTCATTTACAACAACTAGTTATCAAAATTACAAAGTTTTATGTAATTTTTGATTATGTTCATATTCATGTTCTTGTTCTTATGATGTTTTAGATGATCATAGGAATTATTTGTAACCTATTTGGTAGTTTAATTCTTGATCATAATGTGTTTTAATGGAGTCCATAACTTGTCCTCAAGTTATCGAAAACCAAGAGTCACACTTGAATTAAAACCATTAAAAGAACACAAGAGTTATAAAAATGAAGAGTCTTCATTTTATGACTCTATTAAACTCATAAGTTACAAGAAATGAAAAGTTTTGAAAGTTACGAAACTTGCCCTCAAGTTTTGGAACAAGTAAAGTTAAGTTAAAACTTTAGTTCCAACCCCTAGAATTTTAAAAGTTAAAATTCAACCCTTATACTTATATTATGATGATTTAATAATTATATATATATGTATAAGAACAAGTCGTCTTACCGCTAGTACGCCTCATTCACGAAGCCGGTCTATAAGGTGGGTATAAGGTTGTTGCCTATAAAATGGTGACTTAATGGGTGTATATTCTCACCCACCGCTTGCTTGACTGGTGGAGGGTCGTTAGCCGAACGGGTAAGACAAGGACTTATAAATTCTCATTCAAAGTATGATGAATATAATAAAGTAACTAAATGTTTATTAAATTCCCAATCTTAGTTACTTTAGGAAAAATGTGAATAAGGTGCTAATCCATGAAATTACACTTTACACTTTGTCTGAGTCGTTGGTGGAGCGTGTGTGGTTAACCGGCACACTAACTTGGACTTAACAAGGTAGGTAAAGGGTGACTTAAGGTTTATTATAGTATCGGTGGAGCGTGTGTGGTTTACCGGCACATCGATTGAGTGATAAACTTTAAAGGTACCAAGTGATTTGCATGGTTACTTCACACCTCGTTTTGTGATCCTCGGCATCCCAGTCACAAAACCTGGAGGGCACTCCCGAGATCGAAACATGCCTTTGAAAAGTTCATTGGATCTCAAAGAATCTAGGAATTTCTAAAACCAATAAAAACTAAATATTTAATATTTCGGTTTTCGTGGTGGAAATTGGTGAATCGTCATTCACCTACCTTTCAAATATGGTATAGCTTAGATTACGGCATACCTCTTCTAAGTTATATTATATTGTGATTGGATCCTAGCCTTAATATTACATTTGGGTGTTTTATTAAGGACTCTCTTAAATCTAAACTAAACTTGTTCTTCTTTTCAGATGTCTTCAAACAATGCTTCTGGCTCGAATCCTAATGGCTCCTTTACTCTTATGAGTCTGTGTGGGAAAGTCACCTTTGATGGATCCAACTTCAATAAGTGGATCAGAAACATCAGGATGATTACCCGCTACGAGGACAAAGAATATGTCCTTGACAAGGAGCTTAAGGAAATTGACGAGTCCACTGCAACTCCCCAGGAGATCGCTGACTTTCATACTCATGAAAGAGATGCAACCAAGGTGGCTTGCATCATGTTAGCCACCATGACAGCTGAACTCCAAAAGTCTTATGAAGACTTCTACCCTTATGAAATGCACCAAGATTTGATGGAAAGATACCATCAAAGTGCACGACAAGAGAGGTACGAAGTCATCTGCTCCATGATAACAACCATGATGAAGGACGGAGAGTCCATCACGAGCCACATGCAGAAAATGCAAAGGTATGTGGATCGGTTGCTGAAGCTTAATGTGAACTTCCCTGAGGAGCTTGCAATAGATATCATTTTGCACTCCTTACCATCGTGCTATGATCAATTCCGCATGACATATCACATGAATAAGGAAGAGGTCACCCTCAGCAAACTTCAGGGACTTCTCAAGACCGCAGAAACAGGTCTTAAGGGGAAGTCGGTTGCTATCACTCCTACTCCAGAAACAACTCCGGTCTTGGCAATCGGGCAAAGTCGAGGGAGGAAGAGAAAGAGATCTTCAAAGGGTACCAAGGCTCGGACCCTTGATGGCTCTTCTTCAAGTGGAACCAAGAAAGGTTTCATTACTCCTTCTTCTGACCCAAAAGAGGCGGAATGCTTCTATTGCCACGAAAAAGCTCATTGGAAGCGGAACTGCCCAAAGTACCAGCAAGATGTAAAGGATGGGAAAGTCAAACCCAACCATGCAGGTATTTACACTATCATTTCTAATAACTCACCCCATTCGAAATCTTGGGTCCTTGATACAGGTTGCGGTATTCATATTTGTTGTGACTTGCAGGGACTAGGAAGAAGTGAGAATGTGGAGCAAGGAAGAATAAACTTAATCATGGGGAATAGGAAAGTTACACCTGTCACCAAGATTGGAGTTTATACTTTATCGCTAAGTAGTGGGTTAAATTTAGACTTGAATAAATGTTGTTATTCGCCAGAAATGGCAAGAAATATTATTTCCTTTCATGCATTGTACAAACAAGGTTTCACCTTTTCGTTTGATAATGAAGTTGGTTCGATTAATGCTTTCTTTAATAATGTACTTTATTTTAAAGCATTACCTTGTGATGGTGTGTATGAAGCTGTATCTATTGTAGATAACTTAGGAAATAATGTTTTGTGTATTGATTCTACTAATAATAATAACTTGGATAAAGCATCGTTATGGCATTGTCGTCTTGGACATATAAGCAAGAAACGCATAGGCCAACTCCAAAAGGATGGAGTCTTGGAGTCGTTTGACCTAAAGTCAAATGATAGTTGCGAATCATGCTTACTTGGAAAAATGACAAAGTCACCCTTCACAGGCTCGTGTGAAAGGGGTGAAGGTTTGTTGGACCTTATACACACGGATGTGTGTGGACCATTCAAACATGCCACAAGAGATGCTAATCGTTATTATTTGACTTTTACCGATGATTACGGTAGATATGGATATGTCTACTTAATCAAGCATAAGTCAGAGACTTTCGAGAAGTTTAAGGAATTTAAACAGGAAGTCGAGAATCAATTGGGCAGGAACATTAAGATGCTTCGATCCGATCGGGGTGGTGAGTATCTTAGTTCAGAGTTCCTCGACTATCTAAAGGAATGTGGGATTGTCTCACAATTGACACCTCCCAGGACACCGCAGTTGAATGGTGTGGCTGAGAGGCGTAATCGAACCTTGTTGGACATGGTTCGTTCCATGATGAGTCGAGCTTCGCTACCAATCTCATTCTGGGGGTATGCCTTAGAGACTGCCGCCCATATCCTTAATCTAGTCCCTACAAAGAAAGTTGCCAAAACTCCTCACGAGATGTGGACTGGTAAAGTACCTAAACTAGACCACATCAAGATTTGGGGATGCGAGGCTTTCGTGAGACGTGAGACTCATGATAAGCTCGAACCCCGAAGCGAGAGGTGTATTTTCATCGGCTACCCACAACAATCCTTTGGTTACCTCTTCTACAGACCTAGTGACAATGTGGTCTTTGTAGCAAGAAGAGGAGTCTTTCGAGAAAGAGAGTTTATAAGCCAAGGAGACAGTGGGAGGCAAGTCGATCTTGAAGAAATTCAAGAGTCAAGTGGTGAAGGAACTTCAAACTCTAGCCCTCAACTTGAGGAGGAAACTCCTGTTGAGCCAATTGACGAATCTGTACCTCTGAGGCGTTCCACGAGAGTTAGGAGTGCACCTGAGCATTACTATGGATTCCATATTACTGCAGAAGGTGAGACACTTATTAGTGATGAGACACTAGTAAGTCAAGATGACCCTAACAGATACGAGGAAGCCATGGCAGGCCCCGAGTCTGCCAAATGGAAAGAGGCTATGGATAGCGAGATACAATCCATGTATGACAATCAAGTTTGGAACTTGGTTGAGAATGTACCAGGTCGAAAGACTGTAGGGTGCAAATGGGTCTTCAAGAAGAAGACCGACATGGATGGTAAAGTACACACTTATAAGGCTAGACTAGTTGCAAAGGGTTTCTCTCAAATTCCTGGAGTGGACTATGATGAGACCTTTTCACCGGTAGCCAAGATTAAGTCTATTCGGGTTCTGTTAGCCATAGCCGCATTTCATGACTATGAAATTTGGCAAATGGATGTCAAAACCGCTTTCCTTAATGGAAGGTTGGCTGAAGATGTTTACATGAGTCAGCCAGAGGGTTTTGTCAGTAACGAGTACCCTAATAGAGTGTGTAAGCTTGAGAAATCCATTTATGGATTAAAGCAAGCACCTCGCAGATGGAATCTTTGCTTTGATGAAAAGGTCAAGGAATTTGGCTTTTCTAGGAGTGAAGATGAATCTTGTGTATATGTCAAGGCTAGTGGGAGTATAGTTAGCTTTTTGGTATTGTATGTGGATGACATACTACTCATAGGAAACGACATTCCAACCCTGCAGGAAGTAAAGTCCTGGCTTGGAAAGTGTTTCGCTATGAAGGACCTTGGTGAAGCTGCCTATATTTTGGGGATAAGAATCTTGAGAGATCGGAGTAAAAGACTAATTGGACTTAGTCAAAGTACCTACTTGGAGAAGATTCTGAAGAGATTCAGAATGCAAGACTCCAAGAAAGGAGAGTTGCCCATCCAGAGTAGCGCCAAGCTGAGTAAGACACAAAGCCCTAGCACTGAGGCTGAGATAGCAGAAATGAGTCGATTACCTTATGCTTCGGCTGTAGGTTCGATCATGTATGCTATGACGTGTACTCGACCTGATGTAGCCTTTTCCTTGAGCATGGTTAGCAGGTTTCAGGGGAACCCTGGCAAGGCACACTGGATTGCGGTAAAGAATATTCTCAAGTACCTACGAAGGACTAAGGACTGGGTCCTTACCCTCGGTGGAAGTGATGACTTGAGAGTTGTCGGGTATAGTGATGCTAGCTTCCAGACTGATAGGGATAACTTCCGCTCTCAGTCGGGTTGGGTCTTTACCCTAAATGGAGGAGCAATTTCTTGGAAGAGTTCCAAGCAAGAGACAGTGGCTGATTCTACTTGTGAATCAGAGTATATTGCAGCTAGCGAAGCGGCAAAGGAGGCGTTATGGCTGAGGAACTTCATTGGAGACCTTGGAGTTGTACCAGCTATTAAAGAGCCGATGGAAATTTTCTGTGATAGTGAAAGTGCTGTTGCCTTAGCCAAGGAACCAAGGGATCACGGGAGATCCAGACACATCGACAGAAAATACCATTTCATCAGACATCGGATCGAAGAAGGACTCCTCGTGGCAAAGAGGGTATCATCGGATGAGAACCCAGCAGATCCCCTCACGAAGGGACTGACTCGGGTTAAGCATCTCCAGCATGCTCGGAGCATAGGGCTGAAGGATGATATTAGATTTAGTAGTTAGATAATCTTGAAATTTGTAAAGTGTAATTGACATTTGATGATGAATAAAAGTGTTTTATTTATGAGTAAAGTGTTGCTATCTCTTGTCGATCGTTTACTATATTTCTTTTGCATGTTTTGACTTCCAGAATAATTTTGTTTGGTATAACATATTATTCAAACCTCCACAGTCGGTCATATGTCGGAAGTAGGTATGAATCAAGACTGTCATGTTTGATTGTAGAGGTCTGGGACAGGGCTACAACAATCATGAGTGATCATAAGTTCTGAGCATTGGACTCAACCCACGCTCACTGGAATCACTTCATGGAATTCTATCTCGAGTGATCGTGAGACGGTAATATCATATAAGTCTTTAAACCTAGAGATATGATTTGCTACTTACAAGTTGGTTATGCATTGATTGTACGAAAAACGCATTGGTAACTCGATGTTATAAAATCGTGCTCTTATGTGTAATTCAATGAGTAGTAGAACAAACATATGAGTCGAAGTTTATCTGTTCCTTCTTGGATTAGAAGCTGATATCTGGGCCCCTCGATGATTTTGTTTTGACCTATGTACCGGGCCCGGTCAGAACTAGATTGATGTGTTCAATAAAGTTCTTTGTCAAACAAATCGGAAATCGGGAAACAAATGTTGGACAATAAGTAAGACATTGTTCCATGTATTTGTCCGACTGATATCTAGAACAGAGGATTATATGATCACTTATCTTAATTGGCGTACCATCGTCTTCTCAAGTTTCGAGAAACCTTGTAAAGAGCTACGATTGCCGATCGGTTCCTGAAGTCATACTTGCAGTAATAGTTACTAGACTTATCTAAGTGGGAGACTGTTGGATAAGGTGTCTAAGTCCATAACTATTTCTGGTATGTACTTGACCTGACCCGGCATGGTCCATTTGGGTTGCATGGCACCATGCAATTGGATAAACTAAATGAGAGAAATAACGCTTGGAGATTATTAATATATTATAAGTTCTAATATATTAATAATATTATTTGATTAGTTTGATCAAGAATTAATTTAGAATTAATTAAGTGATCAAAAGATAACTAATTAAATATATGGGTTGATTAAGTAAATCATCCATATCTTGTATAGTGGGCTAAATGGCTCCATGGATCATCAAGTTGGGTTCCACCCATAGGATGCTCCATGGATGCTCCATGGGAGTTACAAACCCATGGATCATGGAAATGAAGAGTCATGACACATTAGGGTTTAACCCTAGATGTGTCAACACTATATAAGGAATATGATCTCCTCCCAAATCGGCTACACTAAGTAATAGAGGGCTTGGCCGATTTTGAAGAGTGTGTATTCTCTCATAAGTTCTTCTAAGAGCATTTGGTGTTGTGTGAAGCATTTAAGGCATCACCACTTGAGGTGCTAGGCTCACAAGGTTTCAAGAAACACAAGCAACAACAAGGTAAGTTATTCTATCTATACTTTATGTTTAAATTGTTCCCCATGTATGCTAGATAGGAATATAACCTTGGAAATCAACTTTGCATGACAAATTAGACAAACATAGATCCAAGGTTATTAGGGTTGCATGTACACTTAGGAAGTGTTAGAATGCTCAAAACCCATCAATCTTTCCATCAAATCTTGGTGCATTTCATAAGGGTAGAAGTCTTCATAAGACTTTTGGAGTTCAGCTGTCATGGTGGCTAACATGATGCAAGCCACCTTGGTTGCATCTCTTTCATGAGTATGAAAGTCAGCGATCTCCTGGGGAGTTGCAGTGGACTCGTCAATTTCCTTAAGCTCCTTGTCAAGGACATATTCTTTGTCCTCGTAGCGGGTAATCATCCTGATGTTTCTGATCCACTTATTGAAGTTGGATCCATCAAAGGTGACTTTCCCACACAGACTCATAAGAGTAAAGGAGCCATTAGGATTCGAGCCAGAAGCATTAGTTGAAGACATCTGAAAAAGAAGAACAAGTTTAGTTTAGATTTAAGAGAGTCCTTAATAAAACACCCAAATGTAATATTAAGGCTAGGATCCAATCACAATATAATATAACTTAGAAGAGGTATGCCGTAATCTAAGCTATACCATATTTGAAAGGTAGGTGAATGACGATTCACTAATTTCCACCACGAAAAACGAAATAATAAATATTTAGTTTTTATTGGTTTTTAGAAATTCCTAGATTCTTTGAGATCCAATGAACTTTTCAAAGGCATGTTTCAATCTCGGGAGTGCCCTCCAGGTTTTGTGACTGGGATGCCGAGGATCACAAAACGAGGTGTGAAGTAACCATGCAAATCACTTGGTACCCTTAAAGTTTATCACTCAATCGATGTGTCGGTAAACCACACACGCTCCACCGATACTATAATAAACCTTAAGTCACCCTTTACCTACCTTGTTAAGTCCAAGTTAGTGTGCCGGTTAACCACACACGCTCCACCAACGACTCAGACAAAGTGTAAAGTGTAATTTCATGGATTAGCACCTTATTCACATTTTTCCTAATGTAACTAAGATTGGGAATTTAATAAACATTTAGTTACTTTATTATATTCATCATACTTTGAATGAGAATTTATAAGTCCTTGTCTTACCCGTTCGGCTAACGACCCTCCACCAGTCAAGCAAGCGGTGGGTGAGAATATTCACCCATTAAGTCACCATTTTATAGGCAACAACCTTATACCCACCTTATAGACCGGCTTCGTGAATGAGGCGTACTAGCGGTAAGACGACTTGTTCTTATACATATATATAAAATTATTAAATCATCATAATATAAGTATAAGGGTTGAATTTTAACTTTTTAAAATCTAGGTGTTGGAACTAAAGTTTTAACTTAACTTTACTTGTTCCAAAACTTGAGGGCAAGTTTTGTAACTTTCAAAACTTTTCATTTCTTGTAACTTATGAGTTTAATAGAGTCATAAAATGAAGACTCTTCATTTTTATAACTCTTGTGTTTTCTTAATGGTTTTTTAATTCAAGTGACTCTTGGTTTTCCATAACTTAAGGATAAGTTATGGACTCCATTAAAACACATTATGATCAAGAATTAAACTACCAAATAGGTTACAAATAATTCCTATGATCATCTAAAACTTCATAAGAACAAGAACATGAATATGAACATAATCAAAAAATTACATAAAACTTTGTAATTTT
This sequence comes from Lactuca saligna, assembly GCF_052625555.1. Lineage (NCBI taxonomy): Eukaryota > Viridiplantae > Streptophyta > Magnoliopsida > Asterales > Asteraceae > Lactuca > Lactuca saligna. Next base: position 154,853,490 of record NC_136419.1, read on the forward strand.
GATAACTAGTTGTTGTAAATGAATTAGCAAAACATTACACCACCAAAAACAAGTTTATATTTACTAAAACAGTTTAGGGTAATGTTTCTAATTCATTTTCCAGCAACTGAATCGAAATTCTACACTCATTCGACCCTACTCGCCGAGTGCATGAACATGACTCGCCGAGTTGGTTGAAGATACACATGGACTCGACGAGTCCCCCCTATGGACTCGACGAGTCCGATCGCAGACAGCAAATTTTCGATCCTGTTTTCAACTTTTAAGCACAAATAAGAACAAACAAGCCTAGGCTCTGATACCACTGATGGGTTTTGAGCATTCTAACACTTCCTAAGTGTACATGCAACCCTAATAACCTTGGATCTATGTTTGTCTAATTTGTCATGCAAAGTTGATTTCCAAGGTTATATTCCTATCTAGCATACATGGGGAACAATTTTAACATAAAGTATAGATAGAATAACTTACCTTGTTGTTGCTTGTGTTCCTTGAAACCTTGTGAGCCTAGCACCTTAAGTGGTGATACCTCAAATGCTTCACACAACACCAAATGCTCTTGGAAGAACTTATGAGAGTATACTCACTTCTTCAAATCGGCCAAGCCCTCTTTTTCCTTAGTGTAACCGATTTGGGAGGAGATCATATTCCTTATATAGTGTTGACACATCTAGGGTTAAACCCTAATGTGTCATGACTCTTCATTTCCATGATCCATGGGTTTGTAACTCCCATGGAGCATCCATGGAGCATCCTATGGGTGGAACCCAACTTGATGATCCATGGAGCCTTTTAGCCCACTATACAAGATATGGATGATTTACTTAATCAACCCATATATTTAATTAGTTATCTTTTGATCACTTAATTAATTCTAAATTAATTCTTGATCAAACTAATCAAATAATATTATTAATATATTAGAACTTATAATATATTAATAATCTCCAAGCGTTATTTCTCTCATTTAGTTTATCCAATTGCATGGTGCCATGCAACCCAAATGGACCATGCCGGGTCGGGTCAAGTACATACCAGAAATAGTTATGGACTTAGACACCTTATCCAACACGACCTTGGGTTTGCACTAGAGTATTCCACCAGGTGAATGCCCTATCTTGGAGTAGGCAAGATGCATACTCAACTTTGTTGCACTCGAGGCATTTGCTAATGTGAAGGACCGACTCCATGCTGTCAATCCATTTCAGCAACCCGACCGCACCTTCCTTTCCATGGAACTCCTTAGGTTTACAGGCCATAAAGGACTTGTAGTTACATTGTCTTTCATTGTTTCCCTGGTTTCCTCCACTACTTCCTTGGTTAGCATTAAGTCCTGTAGTTACTTGAGTAACAATGTTTCGGATTGATTGCATGAATTGCTGTGCTACAACTTGAGCAACATGGGGTGCTTAGTTCTGTGGGCGCCCGCGACTAGGCCTTCCTGACATGGTTCTATGACACAGGAGAAGAAATACGTATAAATACATAAAATAATGTATAATATGTAGTTCACTACAATTTTGAAAACCGTAAGTGTTGTCAAATCATTGGTTTGCATTAATACTAGGCATATAGATTTTTGAAAGAAAAGAAAAGAGAATCTCTTTTATTCAACCATTTACCAATTAAATTCTAGGGTTTGACCTCATACTAAAAGTTTTCAAACATAAAATAAAATTCTTCATTACCCTTTGAGATAATCTTAAAACCAAGCCAATACATCAATCCCAAAATAAAGTTTTAAATGTTTTTTTTTTCCAAAAGACACCCAACATGGCTTTTCATTTCATGACAAAATAAAATAAAATACTGAAATCAGAACCAAACACTAATCGCTATCCCAACAAGAAACATCAACACCACAATCAGTAATAGCCCAACAAGCACATAGTATGCGATCATCGCACGACATGCCTCTCGTCTAGCAGCACTAGCAGTGTCAGCAGTCTCCATCGAATGCTGAAACAGAATTTCCATTCTTGTCAAGACATCATCCAAAACTTCCCGATGCCCAGCTATCATAGCGAGACTGTGACGTAGGCCCGCTGCTATCGACTGCAATCTCCGGGACTCCTCCAGGGTCATACATGGCTGCGTGCATCGCTGGGTTCTACCCCGCTAGGTCCTTCCGTGCCATGTCCTGCTGTGCTGGTGGGTATCCTTCCTGGAATGGGAACACTCTTCCTTGCCGTCCTCCGAATGCGAAGTTCATAAAGTGGTGGCTGTGGCAACACTGCTGTAGGTGATGCCTCGCGTCGTCGACTCGGGGCGTTGTCATTGCTGATCTCCACCGAGTTCCCTGTATCTTCTGTATCCTCTGATGGGTCTTCTTCTACCTAGGCGGGGGATTTACGTCGAGGGATAATAGTGATGCAGTCGGACTCATCGGCTGAGGCGGTAGCGCGGGAAGATGACAATGTTGACATAGTGGATTGTGACATAGTTTCAATGAGATATGAAATAAATGACAATGCATGCCTATAATATGCAATGCTTACACACACCAAAATTACCCTTTTGAATTTTTGAAATAAAGTTTTCTCAAGTATTTTTGTTGAACATATTCCCATTATAATTAGCTCAAGCTTTGTTTAAATCTTTCCTTAATTGAACATAGGTGATCAGGCTATGTTTAATCGAGGTCCAATAATACAACTCCTGACCTAATTATACTAGTAATATGTTTGATGTAAAAAGAATTTCTTTGTAAGTTTTAGTTATAGGTTGTGTTTTCTTAAAGCAAAACCGATGTTCTCTATAACTTTAGCTTTGATACTACTTCTGTCACACCCCGCTAAAGCGGAAATGGAAGATATGACAGCCATAATGGTTTCATTGCAAAAGATAAAGATACACCACCATAGTAGTATTTCAAAGTTTACAACCCGTAGCTTAAGAGAAACAAAGTACAAGTTTTTCCAAACCAACATTGTTTAAAATATAACTTCATAATAGCTTCAACACGATGCAACATGCTCTATGATGATGAATCTTTACATCCAGTTACTAATTATTTTTTGAAAAAGCATGTAAAACGAGCGTCAACTATGAAAATAGTTGGTGAGTTCACAAGTTTATAAAATCGAGCTTGAAATAAGGCTTTTCGTAAATACAAGTACATTGCTTTAATGATAAACAAAGTTGATTGCTATTAATGAGTACAAGTTTATTGCTATAACGAGAAAGAGTTTTTGTATGTGTATGAGCAAACAATGAGTCTCAACCAAACCTATGACTGAAGCCCTATCGAGATCTATGCTTATCGTTCCATAGATAAATATGGTATCATGCACTCCAGGGATTCGGGCGAGTGAGGAGTTGCCAATTCCTAATAGCGCTATCCATAATGACCATTGGCTCAAAGAGTTAATGGTTAGAGATAAGGGAAGGGCCTTAGTACGATAAGTTCTCATGTTTTGTGTTGCATATACATACATAAATTAACATAGCAATACAATAGCAATCATGTTTGATAATAATCAATTTAAATACAACATGCAAACAGTAGTTTTTCTGGACATGCTTTTCCACCCCAAAACATAAAAACTGAAAATAGGGGAGTGCGTGAATACTCACAATGTTTCGAGTAGATACAAGTAGTGCCTCGAGATGCACCAACGTCTTACTACCGGGATCCTACGACATCAAACACACACAAGTGAGTTTCCATGTTGAAATCTAGTGCTAATATACTAAACTCTACATATAGTGAAATGCCAATTTATGTTTTAGTATTGAATTTTATATTAATTGGTTACACTTTTTCTGAAATAATGAAATTCTACAGGTCGTGCGATTAATTACAACTTTGGAATATTAATTTTCCAGATTTACTAATATAAATTAAAGGTATTTCTACACATTTAAAAGTGTTTTATATTCCTAAAAATGTAAAATATTATCAAACAGTCTCCAAAAATTGTCAAACCTTGTATTTTCATTGTAAATACAATAGAGGTTTTCTAGAAAATTTTCCTTGAACTTTTAATATGGTTAACTATTTTTCAAAATTTTAAGTCTTCTTAACAACATAAATTCACGAAAAATAGCATTCAAAGGATAAAAATTCTCAAACTTTTTATTTTACTGTTATTACACAATAGTGAGCTGGGAAAAATATAAAAATAGATTTCCAAGCTTTTTAATTATATTTTATGATTTTTGAGCATTTATTCCAATAAAAATTGAAATAAATAGAAAACAGTTTCCAAAATTATCCAAACTTTTTAATTAACGGTTATCGTACATAAATAGGCTGGGAAAAATATAAAAGATATTTTTCAGTGGGTATTTCTATTTTTCCTTGTTTTATTGATTTAAATAATCATTAATTAAAGAAATAATATTAAACAGTTAAAATAAATTACGAAGAGCTTTTGTAACATCATTTACAGTATAAATAACCTAAGAAAAATGTCAAAAGGGGTTTTCATATTGTATAATCCGGTTTTGGGTATTTATGTGAATTTAAGTGTAATTAACTTTAGAAATTAAGTGAAAAATAGTTTACAGTAGAGAAAAATCCTCAAACCATATTGTATAATCCGGTTTTGGGTATTTATGTGAATTTAAGTGTAACCTCCTACTGTACAACATGATGTTCTGGTAAATTTTAATGAATTTTGGATAATCAAAACTATTTTTCCTATTATTAAACCATTATAATTACCAGAAATTGGAAAAAATATCAAGGCATGATGAAAAATGTTAAAATTATTTTTCTTAGTTATCCATCGCAGGTGAGGTATGCGAAAATTGTTGGATAAAATTTTCACACTCTCTAAAGTGGTTTTGTGATTTATTATATCCTAACAAAAAGAAAATTGGAAATTATACCATACAACAACAAAAATTAACGAAATTTAGTGAGGGGTCATCATCCATCATAAGGTTCATCCATAAATGTATTCCGGATTTATTGACCTTTGGAAGTATTTTATGTCCTTGGTTTCTAGAAATAATTTAAATAAATCAAAGAAATAATAAAAAGCTTTTGGTATTTCACAGATTATCACATGCATGTGAGGGCTTTCAAAAGGAAAAATGTTCAAAATTTAATCTGAAGGGAAATAAGCGTATTGAACCCAAACAAATTAAGAAATGTTGCATGCAATGGTGCATGGGATGTAAATGTGGCTGAAGTTCATGAATTTATGTAGCCCATTCAGTGGGGTTTTAAGCCACGAAATTTCAACCATCATTCACTGGATACGTTAAGTTTCTAAAGTATTTTTCCCCAGATTTATGGTTAGGTTTAAGGCCATTGATCATGCAAGGCAAAAATGGTGATCATAGAAAAAGAGTTGTTTGCGCAACAATTTTGTAAAAACTTCCAAAAATCGGATATTTAATATTTTACACTAAGACCACTTGGGTTTGAAAGTTAACTCATGGAATTATCCAATACAACAAGAATATCATGATTTGGTTAAGAAATGACCGAGATATGGTCTTTCAAAGCTGAATAAAGTAATATGGCAGATTGCATGTTTGCTTTGAGTGCATCCTGAGGACATTTTGACAAGAACATCATGCATGCCTTTGATAAGGTCCGATTTCTAGCACATGCATGGAGTGAATGAGCATCCAAGATGTACTAGAAATGGTTTAAATGCTTTTGATCATGCAAGAACACAAAAGAAATGGAGAAGAAGATGTAATACTTGTTTTTGAAGTCACATGAACATATGTGCATCATTTTCACTCCTTGCATGGGTTTAATCCCGGATTTTCACCATTTCAAACACATGCATTGTGTTATGGTGATAATATACAAACCACAAGGGAAAAAAATAAAGATTTCTAGCCATGGAAAAGCATAAAATCCGAAAAGAAGAGAAAACTAAGAAGAAAAGGAAGTAGAATCATGAAACTATGGAAGAAGATGATGTTGTTTACCTTGTTATGATCTTGAGGGAAGTAAGAACACTTCAAGGTCTTCAAAATCTCGAAATTTGGCAGAGGAATGAGAGAAATTTCGTGAGTTAGAGAGAGAGAGGAAGAGAGTTTGTGTGTGTTAGGAGGGTGGAGTGTGAGAGAGTGAAGAGAGAAGAAGTAGAGTGTAGGAAATGAGTTAATGATTGAAGTTTTTGGGAAGAGGGAGCATGGGGCGAGGGGAGATGGCCAGATTTTTGAGGCATTAAATCCTCCTCTCTCCTCAATTAAAATTTTATAAAAAAAATCCCTCCTTATTTTTTATAAAAATCTAATTTTTATAAAAGTGATTCTTTAAGCAATTTTTGATTTATTTAAAAATTTTGTTTTTAACTAATAAATTATGATTAATGCATGATAATTTATATTTCTATTTCATTGGTATAATCCATAATTTGATTAAAAAAAATTTGATATTAGGAAGTTTATAGCCGAATTTTATAAAGTTTTTAACCTTTATGATTTATAAATTTGGATTTTTGGCTCTTTAGGGTTTTTGGAATATTGTTTGATATTCATCATCATAATGAAGTATAATTAGAATATCTAAATTTATTTTAGGGTTTTATACCCTTTTTCAATTATAACAAAGCTTGAAGTTTCATTCTAATTATAGCATTGGCATTTCCTGTTGTAGTTAAGCAACTTACTAGAATCGAAAGTGTCAAGTATATTAGTCCTAGATCTTAGTTGGATCCTAGTTTATGCAAGATTCTGACCTGATCTATATTACTAGGCCATGGCATGACGTGCATGAATGGTTTTTATAAAGATGCAACAGTCCGAGAATGACCTGAATTGACAGTTGTCACAGTATCCCCCACTTAAAAAGAATTTCGTCCCGAAATTCATTCTATGTCATCGTTTGTCGTCGCAAGGGAAAAGTTGTGGATACTTTCCCTTTATGAAGTCCTCCTGCTCCCAGGTGTACTCCAGCCCACGTTTTGAGTTCCATCTAACTTTCTCAATCGGGATCTTACTCCGCTTAAGTTGTTTAACCTCCCTGTCAAGGAATCCTATTGGTTCCTCAACGAAGTTCAGCTTATCATTGATCTTAATTTCCTCCAGGGGTACTATCAATGGTTCGTCGGCTAGACATTTCTTAAGATTGGACACGTGGAATGTGTCGTGAATGGCGCTTAACTCTTGGAGCAATTGAAGTTTATACGCCACCGGACCAATCCTTTCAATGATTTCGAAGGGTCCAACATATCTCGGGCTTAGTTTTCCTTTCTTACCAAAACATACAAGCCCTTTCCAAGGCGACACTTTTAAAAGTACCTTGTCTCCTACTTGGAATTCTAATGATTTTTGACGATTATCCGCATAACTTTTCTGATGATCTCTGGTAGCTTTAAGCCTATCCTTGATGATAGCAATCTTGTCAGATGTTTCTGTTGGGTTATGAGCATTCTAACTTTCCTAAGTGTACATGCAACCCTAAATACCTTGGATCTATGTTTTCTCTATTATACATGCAAATATGAACATCCAAGGTATTATCCTAATCTAGCATACAAAATAATGGATATAACAAGATAGAATACATACCTCTTTGGTAGTGCTTGTCTTCATGAAGCTTGAGTGCTTAGTGCCCCAAGTGTGACACCTCAAATGGTTCACACAACACCATAAGCACTTGGAATAACTTAGAGAGAAATTAGAACACTTCATGAAATCGTGTAGCCCTCATACATACACATAGTGTAACGATTTCTTGAGCCATGGGTTTCTTTTATATGGTGGCTATTAGGGTTACACCATGTAACTCATGACTTTACCCATTCCTTATGCTCCATGGATTTTAACCTCCATGGAGTATCCATGGGTCACCCCATGGACTTAGTCCAACATAAGGAATCTTGGATCACAAGCCCACATATATAAGAATGAATGATTTACACAATCAACCCATATATTTAATTAGTCTTCTTTTGATCACTTAATTAATTCTAGATTAATTCTTGATCAATACTAATTAAATAATCTCATTATTCTTATTATTAATATACTAGAACTTATAATATATTAATAACCGTAAGTGTCTTATTTCTCTCATTATAGTCTATCCAAGTGCATGATGCCATGCAACCCAAATGGACCATGCCGGGTCGGGTCAAGTCTTACCAATTATAGTTTTGGACTTAGACATTAATCCAACAGTTTCCTGGACAAGTTCGAGTCTAGTCAACTGTTTGTCTCCGATTTCTGTCCAGCATAAGGAAGAACGACACTTGCATCCATACAATGCTTCGTGTGGAGCACATTGGATACTCGTGTGGTAATTGTTATTGTAGGAAAACTCAATTAGAGGCAAATGAGTATCCCAATTTCCTTTGAACTCAATGACACATGCTCGTAGCATGTCTTTCGATGTCTGTATTGTTCTCTCTGTTTGCCCATCTGTTTGAGGGTGGTAAGTTGTGCTCAAATCTATCTTGGTTCCTAGTGCTTTCTGTAACATCCACCAAAATCGTGATGTAAAACGACTATCACTATCATAAATGATAGATAGGGGTACACCATGCAGAGAAACAATTTTGTCGATGTAGATTTGGGCCAATTTTTCCATCTTGAAATCTTCCCGAGTGGGGAGAAAGTGAGCAAATTTCGTCAGTCGATCCACTATGACCCAAATTGAGTGATGACCTTAAGCAGTTCTAGGAAGTTTGGTAACGAAATCCATAGATATTTGCTCCCATTTCCATTGGGGAATTTCAGGCTGTTGCAACAAGCCGGATGGTTTTTGATGTTCAGCTTTGACTATTGAACATGTCAAACATTTCCCAACATATAAGGCAATATCCTTTTTCATTCCAGGCCACCAATAGTACTCTTTAAGATCCTTGTACATCTTATCCGCTCCAGGGTGGATCGAGTATTTAGATCAATGAGACTCCTCTAGTACCATGTCTCTCAGATTGTTAACCCTTGGAATCCAGACCCTGTCCTTAAAATAATGAACTCCATCAGGTTTGGTATCAAATCTCTCTTCCAAACCATGTAAAGTCTCGCCTGGAAGATTTTCCTTGAATAACGCTTTCTCCTGGGCATCAATGATTTGAGATTTCAAGCTTGTCTGAATTACCATTCCCAAAGCTCTCACACGGGAAGGTTTCACTCCTTCTTTCCTACTAAGAGCGCCAACTACTACGTTAGCCTTTCCTGGGTGATATCGTATCTCACAATCATAATCACTAAAGAACTCTACCCATCTTATCTGCCGCATGTTTAACATTTTCTGATCCAGGATATGCTGAAGGCTTTTGTGATCGGTATAAATGGTGCACTTGGTTCCGTACAAATAATGCCTCCATATCTTAAGAGCGAAAAATATTGCTCCTAGTTCAAGATCATGGGTGGTATAATTCTTCTCATGCGGTTTGAGTTGCCTGGAATCATACGTAATGACTTTATCTTTTTGCATTAGCACACATCCTAATCCTTGATGAGACGCATCACAATACACCACAAAGTTCTCTGATCCTTCTGGTAAAGCCAGAATTGGTGCATTGCACAGCTTGTTTTTTAGGATTTGAAACACCTCTTCGTGTTTCTCTTCCTAGAGAAATTTTCTGTCCTTTTGGGTCAAAGATGTTAATGGTTGGGCAATCCTAGAGAAATTCTCAATGAAGCTCCTATAGTACCCAGCTAATCCTAGGAACTGTCGTATTTCTGTCGGGGTTTTAGGGGCTTCCCATTTCTTGATTGCCTCAATCTTGGCTGGATCTACATGAATTCCTCTTTCGCTGATCACATGACCAAGAAAATGTACTTCCCGAATCCAAAATTCACACTTAGTGAACTTGGCATACAATTTCTACTCCTTCAACAGCTCCAACACTAGCCTTAGATGTCTATTGTGATCTTCTTTTGTTTGCAAGTAAACAAGTATGTCATCGATAAATATAATTACAAATTTGTCTACGTATAGTCTACAGACCCTATTCATCAAATCCATGAAAACAGTGGGTGCGTTCGTTAATCCAAAAGGCATGACTAAGAACTCATAATGTCCATAACGGGTTCTCAAAGTTGTTTTGTGAATGTCCCCTTCGTGAATTCTTAGTTGATGATACCCTGACCGAAGGTCGATTTTTGAGAAGTAGGAAGCGCGCTGCAACTGATCGAACAAGTCATGTATTCTAGGGAGGGGATATCGATTCTTGATTGTCAACTTGTTCAGTTCTCTGTAATCAATGCACATTCGGAACGACCCATCTTTCTTTTTGACGAATAACACTGGGGCTCCCCACGGTGAAGAACTTCGTGGAATAAACCCTTTGTCTAGAAGTTCTTGAAGTTGTTCAGATAGTTCTTGCATCTCGGATGGTGCAAGGCGATAGGGTGCTTTTGCTACCGGTGCCGCTTCGGGAATTAAGTCTATCCGAAATTCGACCTGCCTGTGAGGGGGTAGACCGGGTAATTCCTCCGGAAACACCTCGGGATAGTTTTGAACCACCGGAATATCCTTGAGTTGCTTAGCATCAGGTTCTCTTTCTAGCACGTGGGCCATGAATGCAATACAATTTTTCTTCAGGTACTTGTGAATCTTCATGCTTGATACTATGTTTAAACTTCTTCCTGGCTTCTCACCGTGTATGATAAGGGTTCTCCATTAGGGAGAGGCACTCTAATGACTTTCTCATAACAACCAATGTCCGCTCTATTTTTGGATAACCAATCCATCCCTACTATCACATCAAAACTACCTAGCTCTATAGGAATTAGGTCAATGCTAAAGAGTTTATCATCTAAATTCAGAGTATAACCAGGAATTATATCACAAGCCCTAATTTCATACCCATCAGCAAGTTCAATAGCATAAGCATTCCTCATCTTTCTCGATTTCAAGCTAATTAACGGTCTAAATGCTAAAGAAACAAAACTCCTATCTGCTCCCGCATTGAATATTACTGATGCAAAATGGTTGTTCAGGAGAAACGTACCTGTTATCACTTCAGGGTTCTGACGAGCTTCTTCTACACCAATCACAAAGGCTACACCTCTTGGCCGTCCAACTTGATTTCCTTGAAGGTTTTGCCTGGCTTGGCCTTGTTCATTGTTACCAGGTCCATTGTTCAGTTTGGGACATGCTCTATGGAGATGATCAGTACTCCCGCACTTGTAACATGTCCTTTTTCCCTCCTTATTCACCTTACAATACTTCGAGTAATGGCTTGTTTGTTTACAGTTTTCGCACACTAGGCAAGCTCCCTTGTGATCGAAGTTACACTTATTGCACTTCGGAAGGGTCCCTGAGTACTGCTTTCGCTCCTGCACTTCCCATTCTTGAGTTTTCACTGGTTCTTGCTCCTGGGCTCTTACCATAAAGTTTCTTGAGACTTTCTGCTTCCTCCCTGACTTGCCTCCATACTTCTTCTCTCCCTAATCTACTGGCTTCCTCTTGCTACTAGAGCTTTCCTTTGTCGATGCTCCCATTCTTATCACATCATTGGTTAGTCAATTTGCTAGACTTACTCCACTTTGAATGGTAGTTGGGTTTGCTGAGGTAACCATTCCCCGAATATCTGGTGCGAGACCCCAGATGTAACGATCTATCCGTTTCTCCTTAAGAGTAACCATGTGAGGTACTAGTTTGCTAGTTCATGAAATCGGACTGTGTACTACTCTATTTGTGTTCCAACCATAGAATGGTTCCAGAATTCAGATTCAAGCTTCTGAAGTTCATCCTTGGGACAATATTCCTCTATCAATAGCTTCTTTAGGTCTTCCCAAGTTAGCTGGTATGCCGCTGTACGGCCTCGGGTTTGCACTAGAGTATTCCACCAGGTTAATGCCCTATCTTGGAGTAGGCAAGATGCATACTCAACTTTGTTGCGCTCGAGGCATTTGCTAATGTGAAGGACCAACTTCATGCTGTTAATACATTTCAGCAACCCGACCGCACCTTCCTTTCCATGGAACTCCTTAGGTTTACAGGCCATAAAGGACTTGTAGTTACATTCTCTTTCATTGTTTCCCCGGTTTCCTCCACTACTTCCTCGGTTAGCATTAAGTCTTGCAGTTACTTGAGTAACAATGTTTGGGATTGCTTGCATGAGTTGTTGTGCTACAACTTGAGGAACATCGGGTGTTTCGTTCTGTAGGCGCCCGCGACTAGGCCTTCCTGACATGGTTCTATGACACAGGAGAAGAAATACGTATAAATACATAAAATAATGTATAATATGTAGTTCACTACTATTTTGAAAACCGTAAGGGTTGTCAAATCATTGGTTTGCATTATTACTAGGCATATAGATTTGTGAAAGAAAAGAAAAGAGAATCTCTTTTAATCAACCATTTACCAATTAAATTCTAGGGTTTGACCTCATAGTAAAAGTTTTCAAACATAAAATAAAATTCTTCATTACCCTTTGAGATAATCTTAAAACCAAACCAATACATCAATCCCAAAATAAAGTTTTAAATGTTTTTTTTTTCCAAAAGACACCAAGCATGGGTTTTCATTTCATGACAAAATAAATTAAAATACTGAAATCAGAACCAAACACTAATCGCTATCCCAACAAGAAACATCAACACCACAATCAGTAATAGCCCAACAAGCACATCATATGCGGTCATCGCACGACATGCCACTCGTCTAGAAGCACTAGCAGTGTCAGCAGTCTCCATCGAATGCTGAAACCGGATTTCCATTCCTGTCAAGACTTCATCCAAAACTTCCCGATGCCCAGCTATCATAGCGAGACTGTGACGTAGGCCCACTGCTATCGACTACAATCTCCGGGACTCCTCCAGGGTCATACCTAGCTGCCTGATAGCTATCCCTATAACTTGGTGTGGAGAGGGTGCTGTCGGTCCTGCATCGCTGGGTCCTACCCCGCTAGGTCCTGCCGTGCCATGTCCTGCTGTGCTGGTGGGTATCCTTCCTGAAATGGGAACACTCTTCCTTGCCGTCCTCCGAATGCGAAGTCCATAAAGTGGTGGCTGTGGCAACACTGATGTAGGTGATGCCTCGCGTCGTCGACTCAGGGCGTTGTCGTTGCTGATCTCCACCGAGTTCCCTGTATTTGTCGTATCCTTTGATGGATCTTCTTCTACCGAGGTGGGGGATTTACGTCGAGGGATAATAGTGACGTAGTCGGACTCATCGGCTGAGGCGGTAGCGCGGGAAGATGACGATGTTGACATGGCGGATTGTGACATAGTTTCAATGAGATATGAAATAAATGACAATGCATGCCTATAATATGCAATGCTTACACACACCAAAATTAACCTTTTGAATTTTTGAAATAAAGCTTTCTCAAGTATTTTTGTTGAACATATTCCCATTATAATTAGCTCAAGTTTTGTATAAATCATTCCTTAATTGAACATAGGTGATCAGGCTATGTTTAATCGAGGTCCAATAACACAACTCCCGACCTAATTATACTAGTAATATGTTTGATGTAAAAAGAATTTCTTTGTAAGTTTTAGTTATAGGTTGTGTTTTCTTAAAGAAAAACCGATGTTCTTTATAACTTTAGCTTTGATACCACTTCTGTCACATCCCGCTAAAGCGGAAACGCAAGATATGACAGCAATAACGGTTTCATTGCAAAAGATAAAGATACACCACCATAGTAGTATTTAAAAGTTTACAATCCATAGCTTAAAAGAAAGAAAGTACAAGTTTTTCCAAAACAACATTGTTCAAAATATAACTTCATAATAGCTTCAACACGATGCAGCATGCTCTATGATGATGAATCTTTACATCCACTTACTAATTATTTTCTGAAAAAGCATGTAAAACGAGCGTCAACTATGAAAATAGTTGGTGAGTTCACAAGTTTACAAAATCGAGCTTGAAATAAGGCTTTTCGTAAATACAAGTACATTGCTTTAATGATAAACAAAGTTGATTGCTATTAATGAGTACAAGTTTATTGCTATAACGAGAACGAGTTTTGGTATGTGTATGCGCAAACAATGAGTCTCAACCAAACCTATGAATGAAGCCCTATCGAGATCTATGCTTATCGTTCCATAGATGAATATGATATCATGCACTCCAGCGATTCGGGCGAGTGAGGAGTTGTCAATTCCTTATAGCGCTATC